>NC_052154.1:10167512-10835352 GCF_902713615.1 Scyliorhinus canicula | reverse complement strand
GCAGAGAGCGCATTTGAAGAGAGAGCTGTATTAGAGCAGAGAGCTGTATTAGAGGAAGGAGCTGTATTGGAGGAGAGAAAGCTGTATTATAGGAGAGTGCGTATTAGAGGAGAGAGCTGTATAGAGGAGTGTGCTGTATTAGAGCAGAGAGCTGTATTAGAGGCGAGAGCTGTATTAGAGGCGAGAGCTCTATTAGAGGATGTGAATTGCGCTTCACGTATTGATCGTCAGTCCAGAAGTAAAACACTCGAACACGTCAGTAACGAATATCGTTTATTCACGGCCGGGACAAATCTCTAAGCAGTCGGGGTAACTACCTTCGAGAAGTGCCAAAATCCCAGAATAAGGACTGTATTTTTATACATTTTACAGCTTAGGGGTGGTCCCCTTAAATTCCTAGATACACCTATGATTTGGCAAGGATCCAGAACATGTACATATATGGAATTATTCTTCGAGGTCGGGAGGTTATTTTTGACATAATCATTAGCACAAGTCACTATTAATATTATTACAAAGGTTTTTGTATCCCATGGCCATCTGGCTTAACTCACTCCAAAGCCCATTCCTTTTACATTTCAATGTTTATTGTCTCAACTGGTCAAACGAGCTTAATTGCGCTATCTCCGCAATAAAGTAACGCTTCCCATTCATTCCATTCTTGACTTTTTGACCTCTCTGCTTTCACAGATGCGGGTCAGAACATTAAATAGTACTAAAGCCACACTCCCCTTTTTCCATCCCATGACCTTCTGATATCTCTGCTTTCACAGATGCCGGTCAGAACATTAAATAGTACTAAAGCCACACTCCCCTTTTTCCATCCCATGACCTTCTGATATCTCTGCTTTCACAGATGCCGGTCAGAACACGCTCCCTTTATTTCATCCCTTGACCTGTTGACATCTCTTTCACAGAGCTTTTCAGAACTGTTATATTAACCCTATCAGTGAAGTTCCAAATGAAATCCACTTCTACAAGGAGAGTGCTGTATTAGAGGAGAGAGCTGTATAGAGGAGTGTGCTGTATTAGAGGAGAGAGCTGTATTAGAGGAGTGTGCTGTATTAGAGGCAGAGAGCTGTATTAGAGGTGTGAGCTGTATTTGAGGAGAGAACTGTATTAGAGGAGTGTGCTGTATTAGAGCAGAGAGCTGTGTTAGAGGAGTGTGCTGTATTAGAACAGAGAGCTGTATTAGAGGAGAGAGAAGTATTAGAGCAGAGAGCTGTATTAGAGGCGAGAGCTGTATTAGAGGAGAGAGCTGTATTAGAGGAGAGTGCTGTATTAGAGGATAGAGCTGTATTAGAGGCGAGAGCTGTATTAGAGGAGAGAGCAGTATTAGAGCAGAGAACTGTATTAGAGGAGAGTGCTGTATTAGAGGAGAGAGCTGTATTAGAGGTGAGAGCTGTATTAGAGGGGAGAGCTGTATTAGAGAGGAGAGCTGTATTAGAGGAGAGTGCTGTATTAGAGGTGAGAGCTGTGTTAGAGCAGAGAGCTGTATTGGAGCAGAGAGCTGTATTAGAAGAGAGAGCTATATAAGAGGTGAGAGCTGTATTAGAGGAGAGAGCTGTATAAGAGGAGAGAGCTGTATTCGAGGAGAGAGCAGTATTCGAGGAGAGAGCTGTATTATAGGAGTGTGCTGTATTAGAGGAGAGAGCTGTATTAGAGGAGTAAGCAGTATTAGAGCAGAGAGCTGTGTTAGAGGAGAGAGAAGTATTAGAGCAGAGAGCTGTATTAGAGGCGAGAGCTGTATTAGAGGAGAGAGCTGTATTAGAGGAGAGTGCTGTATTAGAGGATAGAGCTGTATTAGAGGCGAGAGCTGTATTAGAGGAGAGAGCAGTATTAGAGCAGAGAACTGTATTTGAGGCGAGAGGTGTATTAGAGGAGAGTGCTGTATTAGAGGAGGGAGCTGTATTCGAGGGGAGAGCTGTATTAGAGAGGAGAGCTGTATTAGAGGAGAGAGTTGTATTAGAGGAGAGAGCTGTATTAGAGGAGAGAGCTGTATAAGAGGAGGGAGCTGTATAGGAGGAGAGAGCTGTATTAGAGGAGTGTGCGGTATTAGAGGAGAGAGCTGTATTAGAGGAGAAAGCTGTATTAGAGGAGAGAGCTGTATTAGAGGCGAGAGCTGTATTAGAGGAGAGAGCAGTATTAGAGCAGAGAACTGTATTAGAGGCGGGAGCTGTATTACAGGAGAGTGCTGTATTAGAGGAGAGAGCTGTATTAGAGGTGAGAGCTGTATTAGAGGGGAGAGCTGTATTAGAGGTGAGAGCTGTATTAGAGGAGAGAGCTGTATTAGAGGGGAGAGCTGTATTAGAGGAGAGTGCTGTATTAGAGGTGAGAGCTGAATTAGAAGTGAGAGCTGTATTTGAGGGGAGAGCTGTATTAGAGGAGAGTGCTGTATTAGAGGGGAGAGCTGTATTAGAGGAGGGAGCTGTATTAGAGGAGAGAGCTGTATTAGAGGGGCGAGCTGTATCAGAGGAGAGTGCTGTATTAGAGGGGAGAGCTGTATTAGAGGAGGCAGCTGTATTAGAGGAGGGAGCTGTATTAGAGGAGAGAGCTGTATTTGAGGAGGAGGCTGTATTGGAGGAGCGTGCTGTATTAGAGGTGAGAGCTGTATTAGTGAAGGGTGCTGTATTAGAGGGGAAAGCTGTATTAGAGGAGGGAGCTGTATTAGAGGAGGGGGCTGTATTGGAGGAGAGAGCTGTATTAAAGTAGAGAACTGTATTAGAGGAGAGTTCTGAATTAGAGGTGAGAGCTGTATTAGAGGAGGGACCTGTATTAGAGGAGAGAGCTGTATTGGATGAGAGTGCTGTATTAGAGTAGAGAGCGGTATTAGAGGAGAGTGCTGTATTAGAGGAGGGAGCTGTTTGAGAGGAGGGAGCTGTATTAGAGGAGAGAGCTGTATTAGAGGAGAGAGATGTATTAGAGGAGAGTGCTGTATTAGAGGAGAAAGCTGTATTAGAGGAGTGTGCGGTATTAGAGGAGAGAGCTGTATTAGAGGAGAAAGCTGTATTAGAGGAGAGTGCTGTATTAGAGGAGGGAGCTGTTTTAGAGGAGGGAGCTGTATTAGAGGAGAGAGCTGTATTAAAGGAGAGAGATGTATTAGAGGAGAAAGCTGTATTAGAGCAGAGTGTTGTATTAGAGGAGAGAGTTGTGTTTGAGGAGAGAGCTGTATTAGAGCAGAGGGCTGTATTAGAGGCGAGAGCTGTATTAGAGGAGAGTGCTGTATTAGAGGGGAGAGCTGTATTAGAGGAGAGTGCTGTATTAGAGGAGAGAGCTCTATTAGAAGTAAGTGCTGTATAAGAGGAGAGAGCTGTATTAGAGGAGAGAGCTGTATTAGAGGAGAGAGCTGTATTAAAGGCGAGAGCTGTATTAGAGGATAGTGCTGTTTTGGAGGGGAGAGCAGTTTTAGAGGAGAGTGCAGTATTAGAGGAGAGAGCTGTATTCGAGGAGAGTGCTGTATTAGAGGAGAGAGCTGTATTAGAGGCGAGAGCTGTTTTAGAGGAGAGTGCTGTATTAGAGGAGAGAGCTGTATTAGAGGAGAGAGCTGTATTAGAGGAGTGTGCTGTATTAGAGGTGAGAGCTGTATTAGAGGACACAGCTGTATTAGTGGAGTGTGCTGTACTAGAGGAGAGAGCTATATTAGAGGAGAGAGCTGTATTAGAGCAGAGAGCTATAGTAGAGGAGAGAGCTGTATTAGAGGAGAGAGCTGTATTAGAGCAGAGAGCTTTGTATTAGGCGAGAGAGCTGTATTAGAGGAGGGAGCTGTATTAGAGGAGAACGCTGTATTATAGGAGAGTGCTGTATTAGAGGAGAGAGCTGTATTAGAGGAGAAAGCTGTATTAGCGGAGAGTGCTGTATTGGAGGAGGGAGCTGTATTAGAGGAGGGAGCTGTATTAGAAAAGAGTGCTGGAGTAGAGGAGAGTGCTGAATTAGAGGAGAGAGCTGTATTAGAGCAGAGAGCTTTGTATTATAGGAGAGAGCTATATTAGAGGAGAGAGATGTATTAGAGGAGAAAGGTGTATTGGAGGAGATTTCTGTATTAGAGGAGGGACCTGTATTAGAGGAGGCAGCTGTATTAGAGGAGAGAGCAGTATTAGAGGAGAGAGCTGTATTAGAGGAGAAAGCTGTATTAGAGGAGAGTGCTGTATTAGAGGAGAGAGCTATATTAGAGGAGAGAGCTGTATTGGAGGCGAGAGCTGTATTAGAGGCGAGAGCTGTATTAGAGGAGAGTGCTGTATTAGAGGGGAGAGCTGTATTAGAGGAGAGTGCTGTATTAGAGGAGAGAGCTCTATTAGAGGTAATTGCTGTATAAGAGGAGAGAGCTGTATTAGAGGAGAGAGCTGTGTTAGAGGAGAGAGCTGTATGAGAGGAGAGAGCTGTATTAGAGCAGAGAGCTTTGTATTAGACGAGAGAGCTGTATTAGAGGAGGGAGCTGTATTAGAGGAGAAAGCTGTATTATAGGAGAGAGCTGTATTAGAGAAGGGAGCTGCATTAGAGCAGAGTGCTGTATTAGAGAGGAGAGCTGTATTAGAGGAGAGAGCTGTATAAGAGGAGGGAGCTATATAGGAGGAGAGAGCTGTATTAGAGAGGAGAACTGTATTAGAGGAGAGAGCTGTATTAGAGGTGAGAGCTGTATTAGAGGAGAGAGCTGTATTAGAGGAGAGTGCTGTATTAGAGGTGAGAGCTGTATTAGAGCAGAGAGCTGTATTGGAGCAGAGAGCTGTATTAGAAGAGAGAGCTATATAAGAGGTGAGAGCTGTATTAGAGGAGAGAGCTGTATAAGAGGAGAGAGCTGTATTCGAGGAGAGAGCAGTATTCGAGGAGAGAGCTGTATTATAGGAGTGTGCTGTATTAGAGGAGAGAGCTGTATTAGAGGAGAAAGCAGTATTAGAGCAGAGAGCTGTGTTAGAGGAGAGAGAAGTATTAGAGCAGAGAGCTGTATTAGAGGCGAGAGCTGTATTAGAGGAGAGAGCTGTATTAGAAGAGAGTGCTGTATTAGAGGATAGAGCTGTATTAGAGGCGAGAGCTGTATTAGAGGAGAGAGCAGTATTGGAGCAGAGAACTGTATTTGAGGCGAGAGGTGTATTAGAGGAGAGTGCTGTATTAGAGGAGGGAGCTTTATTAGAGGGGAGAGCTGTATTAGAGAGGAGAGCTGTATTAGAGGAGAGAGTTGTATTAGAGGAGAGAGCTGTATTAGAGGAGAGAGCTGTATAAGAGGAGGGAGCTGTATAGGAGGAGAGAGCTGTATTAGAGGAGTGTGCGGTATTAGAGGAGAGAGCTGTATTAGAGGAGAAAGCTGTATTAGAGGAGAGAGCTGTATTAGAGGCGAGACCTGTATTAGAGGAGAGAGCAGTATTAGAGCAGAGAACTGTATTAGAGGCGGGAGCTGTATTAGAGGAGAGTGCTGTATTAGAGGAGAGAGCTGTATTAGAGGTGAGAGCTGTATTAGAGGGGAGAGCTGTATTAGAGGTGAGAGCTGTATTAGAGGAGAGAGCTGTATTAGAGGGGAGAGCTGTATTAGAGGAGAGTGCTGTATTAGAGGTGAGAGCTGAATTAGAAGTGAGAGCTGTATTTGAGGGGAGAGCTGTATTAGAGGAGAGTGCTGTATTAGAGGGGAGAGCTGTATTAGAGGAGGGAGCTGTATTAGAGGAGAGAGCTGTATTAGAGGGGCGAGCTGTATTAGAGGAGAGTGCTGTATTAGAGGGGAGAGCTGTATTAGAGGAGGCATCTGTATTAGAGGAGGGAGCTGTATTAGAGGAGAGAGCTGTATTAGAGGAGGAGGCTGTATTGGAGGAGCGTGCTGTATTAGAGGTGAGAGCAGTATTAGTGAAGGGTGCTGTATTAGAGGGGAAAGCTGTATTAGAGGAGGGAGCTGTATTAGAGGAGGGGGCTGTATTGGAGGAGAGAGCTGTATTAAAGTAGAGAACTGTATTAGAGGAGAGTTCTGAATTAGAGGTGAGAGCTGTATTAGAGGAGGGACCTGTATTAGAGGAGAGAGCTGTATTGGATGAGAGTACTGTATTAGAGTAGAGAGCGGTATTAGAGGAGAGTGCTGTATTAGAGGAGGGAGCTGTTTTAGAGGAGGGAGCTGTATTAGAGGAGAGAGCTGTATTAGAGGAGAGAGATGTATTAGAGGAGAGTGCTGTATTAGAGGAGAAAGCTGTATTAGAGGAGTGTGCGGTATTAGAGGAGAGAGCTGTATTAGAGGAGAAAGCTGTATTAGAGGAGAGTGCTGTATTAGAGGAGGGAGCTGTTTTAGAGGAGGGAGCTGTATTAGAGGAGAGAGCTGTATTAGAGGAGAGAGATGTATTAGAGGAGAAAGCTGTATTAGAGCAGAGTGTTGTATTAGAGGAGAGAGTTGTATTTGAGGAGAGAGCTGTATTAGAGCAGAGGGCTGTATTAGAGGCGAGAGCTGTATTAGAGGAGAGTGCTGTATTAGAGGGGAGAGCTGTATTAGAGGAGAGTGCTGTATTAGAGGAGAGAGCTCTATTAGAAGTAAGTGCTGTATAAGAGGAGAGAGCTGTATTAGAGGAGAGAGCTGTATTAGAGGAGAGAGCTGTATTAAAGGCGAGAGCTGTATTAGAGGATAGTGCTGTTTTGGAGGGGAGAGCAGTTTTAGAGGAGAGTGCTGTATTAGAGGAGAGAGCTGTATTCGAGGAGAGTGCTGTATTAGAGGAGAGAGCTGTATTAGAGGCGAGAGCTGTTTTAGAGGAGAGTGCTGTATTAGAGGAGAGAGCTGTATTAGAGGAGAGAGCTGTATTAGAGGAGTGTGCTGTATTAGAGGTGAGAGCTGTATTAGAGGACACAGCTGTATTAGAGGAGTGTGCTGTACTAGAGGAGAGAGCTATATTAGAGGAGAGAGCTGTATTAGAGCAGAGAGCTATAGTAGAGGAGAGAGCTGTATTAGAGGAGAGAGCTGTATTAGAGCAGAGAGCTTTGTATTAGGCGAGAGAGCTGTATTAGAGGAGGGAGCTGTATTAGAGGAGAAAGCTGTATTATAGGAGAGTGCTGTATTAGAGGAGAGAGCTGTATTAGAGGAGAAAGCTGTATTAGCGGAGAGTGCTGTATTGGAGGAGGGAGCTGTATTAGAGGAGGAAGCTGTATTAGAAAAGAGTGCTGGAGTAGAGGAGAGTGCTGAATTAGAGGAGAGAGCTGTATTAGAGCAGAGAGCTTTGTATTATAGGAGAGAGCTATATTAGAGGAGAGAGATGTATTAGAGGAGAAAGGTGTATTGGAGGAGATTTCTGTATTAGAGGAGGGACCTGTATTAGAGGAGGCAGCTGTATTAGAGGAGAGAGCAGTATTAGAGGAGAGAGCTGTATTAGAGGAGAAAGCTGTATTAGAGGAGAGTGCTGTATTAGAGGAGAGAGCTGTATTAGAGGAGAGAGCTGTATTGGAGGCGAGAGCTGTATTAGAGGCGAGAGCTGTATTAGAGGAGAGTGCTGTATTAGAGGGGAGAGCTGTATTAGAGGAGAGTGCTGTATTAGAGGAGAGAGCTCTATTAGAGGTAATTGCTGTATAAGAGGAGAGAGCTGTATTAGAGGAGAGAGCTGTGTTAGAGGAGAGAGCTGTATGAGAGGAGAGAGCTGTATTAGAGCAGAGAGCTTTGTATTAGACGAGAGAGCTGTATTAGAGGAGGGAGCTGTATTAGAGGAGAAAGCTGTATTATAGGAGAGAGCTGTATTAGAGGAGGGAGCTGCATTAGAGCAGAGTGCTGTATTAGAGAGGAGAGCTGTATTAGAGGAGAGAGCTGTATAAGAGGAGGGAGGTGTATTGGAGGAGAGAGCTGTATTAGAGAGGAGAGCTGTATTAGAGGAGAGAGCTGTATTAGAGGTGAGAGCAGTATTAGAGGAGAGAGCTGTATTAGAGGAGAGGGCTGTATTAGAGGTGAGAGCTGTATTAGAGCAGAGAGCTGTATTGGAGCAGAGAGCTGTATTAGAAGAGAGAGCTATATAAGAGGTGAGAGCTGTATTAGAGGAGAGAGCTGTATTCGAGGAGAGAGCTGTATTATAGGAGTGTGCTGTATTAGAGGAGAGAGCTGTATTAGAGGAGAAAGCAGTATTAGACGAGAGTGCTGTATTAGAGAGGAGAGCTGTATTAGAGGAGAGTGCTTTATTAGAGGAGAGAGCTGTATAAGAGGAGAGAGCTGCATTTGAAGAGAGAGCTGTATTAGACCACAGAGCTGTATTAGAGCAGAGAGCTGCATTTGAAGAGAGAGCTGTATTAGAGCAGAGAGCTGTATTAGAGGACGGAGCTGTATTGGAGGAGAAAGCTGTATTATAGGAGAGTGCTGTATTAGGGGAGAGAGCTGTATTAGAGGAGTGTGCTGTATTAGAGCAGAGAGCTGTATTAGAGGCGAGAGCTGTATTAGAGCAGAGAGCTGTATTGGAGCAGAGAGCTGTATTAGAAGCCAGAGCTATATAAGAGGTGAGAGCTGTATTAGAGGAGAGAGCTGTATAAGAGGAGAGAGCTGTATTAGAGGAGAAAGCTGTATTATAGGAGCATGCTGTATTAGAGGAGAGAGCTGTATTAGAGGAGAAAGCTGTATTAGAGGAGAGTGCTGTATCAGAGAGGAGAGCTGTATTAGAGGAGAGTGCTGTATAAGAGGAGAGAGCTGTATTTGAGGAGAGAGCTGTATTAGAGCAGAGAGCTGCATTTAAAGAGAGAGCTCTATTAGACCACAGAGCTGTATTAGAGCAGAGAGCTGCATTTGAAGAGAGAGCTGTATTAGAGCAGAGAGCTGTATTAGAGGAAGGAGCTGTATTGGAGGAGAAAGCTGTATTATAGGAGAGTGCTGTATTAGAGGAGAGAGCTGTATTAGAGGAGTGTGCTGTATTAGAGCAGAGAGCTGTATTAGAGGCGAGAGCTGTATTAGAGGCGAGAGCTCTATTAGAGGATGTGAATTGCGCTTTCACGTATCTGATCGTCAGTCCAGAAGTAAAACACTCGAACACGTCAGTAACGAATATTCGTTTATTCACGGCCGGGACAAATCTCTAAGCAGTCGGGTAACTACCTTCGAGAAGTGCCAAAATCCCAGAATAAGGACTGTATTTTTATACATTTTACAGCTTAGGGGTGGTCCCCTTAAATTCCTAGATACACCTATGATTTGGCAAGGATCCAGAACATGTACATATATGGAATTATTCTTCGAGGTCGGGAGGTTATTTTTGACATAATCATTAGCACAAGTCACTATTAATATTATTACAAAGGTTTTTGTATCCCATGGCCATCTGGCTTAACTCACTCCAAAGCCCATTCCTTTTACATTTCAATGTTTATTTGTCTCAACTGGTCAAACGAGCTTAATTGCGCTATCTCCGCAATAAAGTAACGCTTCCCATTCATTCCATTCTTTGACTTTTTGACCTCTCTGCTTTCACAGATGCGGGTCAGAACATTAAATAGTACTAAAGCCACACTCCCCTTTTTCCATCCCATGACCTTCTGATATCTCTGCTTTCACAGATGCCGGTCAGAACATTAAATAGTACTAAAGCCACACTCCCCTTTTTCCATCCCATGACCTTCTGATATCTCTGCTTTCACAGATGCCGGTCAGAACACGCTCCCTTTATTTCATCCCTTGACCTGTTGACATCTCTTTCACAGAGCTTTTCAGAACTGTTATATTAACCCTATCAGTGAAGTTCCAAATGAAATCCACTTCTACAAGGAGAGTGCTGTATTAGAGGAGAGAGCTGTATTAGAGGAGTGTGCTGTATTAGAGGAGAGAGCTGTATTAGAGGAGTGTGCTGTATTAGAGCAGAGAGCTGTATTAGAGGTGTGAGCTGTATTTGAGGAGAGAACTGTATTAGAGGAGTGTGCTGTATTAGAGCAGAGAGCTGTGTTAGAGGAGTGTGCTGTATTAGAACAGAGAGCTGTATTAGAGGAGAGAGAAGTATTAGAGCAGAGAGCTGTATTAGAGGCGAGAGCTGTATTAGAGGAGAGAGCTGTATTAGAGGAGAGTGCTGTATTAGAGGATAGAGCTGTATTAGAGGCGAGAGCTGTATTAGAGGAGAGAGCAGTATTAGAGCAGAGAACTGTATTAGAGGAGAGTGCTGTATTAGAGGAGAGAGCTGTATTAGAGGTGAGAGCTGTATTAGAGGGGAGAGCTGTATTAGAGGTGAGAGCTGTATTAGAGGAGAGTGCTGTATTAGAGGAGAGAGCTGTAGTAGCGGAGTGGGCTGTATTAGTGGAGAGAGCTCTATTAGAGCAGAGAGCTGTATTAGAGTAGAGAGCTGTATTAGTGGAGAGAGCTGTATTAGAGTAGAGAGCTGTATTAGTGGAGAGAGCTGGATTAGTGGAGAGAGCTGTTTTGGAGGAGAGTGCTGTATTAGCGGAGAGAGCTGTATTAGAGGAGTGTGCTGTATTAGAGGAGAGAGCTGTATTGGAGGAGAGAGCTGTATTAGAGCAGAGAGCTGTATTAGAGGAGGGAACTGTATTATAGGACGGAGCAGTATTAGAGGAGAGAGCTGTATTAGAGGAGAGAGTTGTATTAGAGCAGCGAGCTGTATTAGAGGAGGGGGGCTGTATTAGTGGAGACATCTGTATTAGAGGAGAGAGCTGTATTAGAGGTGGGATCTGTATTAGAGGAGGGGCTGTATTTGAGCAGAGAGTTGTATTAGAGCAGAGAACTGTATTAGAGGAGGGGTTGTATTAGTGGAGACAGCTGTATTAGAGGAGAGAGCTGTATTAGAGGAGGGAGCTGTATTAGGGGAGAGAGCTGTATTAGAGGAGGGGGCTGTATTAGAGGAGTGAGCTGTATTAAAAGAGGGAGCCGTATTAGAGGAGAGAGCTGTATTAGAGGAGGGAGCTTTATTCAAGGAGAGAGCTGTATTCGAGGAGGGAGCTGTATTTCACGTGAATGCTGTATTAGAGGATAGAGCTGAATTAGAGGAGAGTGCTGTATTAGAGGAGAGAGCTGTATTAGAGGTGAGAGCTGTATTAGAGGAGAGAGCTGTATTAGAGGGGAGAGCTGTATTAGAGGAGAGTGCTGTATTAAAGGTGAGAGCTGAATTAGAGGTGAGAGCTGTATTTGAGGGGAGAGCTGTATTAGAGGAGAGTGCTGTATTAGAGGATAGAGCTGAATTAGAGGAGAGTGCTGTATTAGAGGAGAGAGCTGTATTAGAGGTGAGAGCTGTATTAGAGGAGAGAGCTGTATTAGAGGGGAGAGCTGTATTAGAGGAGAGTGCTGTATTAAAGGTGAGAGCTGAATTAGAGGTGAGAGCTGTATTTGAGGGGAGAGCTGTATTAGAGGAGAGTGCTGTATTAGAGGGGAGAGCTGTATTAGAGGAGGGAGCTGTATTAGAGGAGAGAGCTGTATTAGAGGGGTGAGCTGTATTAGAGGAGAGTGCTGTATTAGAGGGGAGAGCTGTATTAGAGGAGGGAGCTGTATTAGAGGAGGGAGCTATATTAGAGGAGAGAGCTGTATTAGAGGAGGGGGCTGTATTGGAGGAGCATGCTGTATTAGAGGTGAGAGCTGTATTAGTGAAGGGTGCTGTATTAGAGGGGAAAGCTGTATTAGAGGAGGGAGCTGTATTAGAGGAGGGGGCTGTATTGGAGGAGAAAGCTGTATTAAAGTTGAGAGCTGTATTAGAGGAGAGTTCTGAATTAGAGGTGAGAGCTGTATTAGAGGAGGGACCTGTATTAGAGGAGAGAGCTGTATTGGATGAGAGTGCTGTATTAGAGTAGAGAGCTGTATTAGAGGAGAGAGCTGTAATATAGGGGAGAACTGTCTTAGAGGGGAGTGCTGTATTAGATGTGAGAGCTGTATTAGAGGAGAGTGCTGTATTAGAGGAGAGAGCTGTAGTAGCGGAGTGTGCTGTATTAGAGGAGAGAGCTGTATTGGAGGAGAGAGCTGTTTTGGAGGAGAGTGCTGTATTAGCGGAGAGAGCTGTATTAGAGGAGTGTGCTGTATTAGAGGAGTGTGCTGTATTAGAGGAGAGTGCTGTATTAGCGGAGAGAGCTGTATTAGAGGAGTGTGCTGTATTAGAGGAGAGAGCTGTATTGGAGGAGAGAGCTGTATTAGAGGAGGGAACTGTATTATAGGACGGAGCAGTATTAGAGGAGAGAGCTGTATTATAGTAGAGAGCTGTATTAGAGGAGGGGGGCTGTATTAGTGGAGAGAGCTGTATTAGAGGAGAGTGCTGTATTAGAGGAGAGAGCTGTATTAGAGGAGTGTGCTGTATTAGAGGTGGGATCTGTATTAGAGGAGGGGCTGTATTTGAGCAGAGAGTTGTATTAGAGCAGAGAACTGTATTAGAGGAGGGGCTGTATTAGTGGAGACAGCTGTATTAGAGGAGAGAGCTGTATTAGAGGAGGGAGCTGTATTAGAGGAGAAAGCTGTATTAGAGAAGGGAGCTGTATTAGGGGAGAGAGCTGTATTAGAGGAGGGGGCTGTATTAGAGGAGTGAGCTGTATTAGAGGAGGGAGCTTTATTCAAGGAGAGAGCTGTATTCGAGGAGGGAGCTGTATTTGAGGAGAAAGCTGTATTAGAGAAGGGAGCTGTATTAGGGGAGAGAGCTGTATTAGAGGAGGGAGCTGTATTAGAGGAGAGAGCTGTATTAGAGGAGGGAGCTTTATTCAAGGAGAGAGCTGTATTCGAGGAGGGAGCTGTATTTGAGGTGAATGCTGTATTAGAGGATAGAGCTGTATTAGAGGAGAGTGCTGTATTAGAGGAGAGAGCTGTATTAGAGGAGAGTGCTGTATTAGAGGAGAGAGCTGTATTAGAGGAGGGGGCAAACACCCGTTTTCCTGCTACCCTGAGATGCAGCTTCCTCATCATTGTCCATTCCTGCCAGACAAGCAATATTGCTGTTAAGAGGGACCATGGTTATAGTGTTCATACCGGCAACATTTCTTCTACCCACTCAATTCATAACATCTCTGTTTCTTGGCCATCTGATCAGAACCAGGGTCTGAGCTGCTTCATCAGTGGGCTATGGACTCCCTCTTATCGCTCCATCTTTCAATTTTGTCCTTCACTTATTCTTAACTCCACATAACTTACAGATGTTCAGCAGCTACTTAATCTTCTCGATGTCATTATAAACACAAATTGTGGAGGAAGAACACTTAGCCAAATTGGTGTGCTGAGCTCCCGTGCCCTGCAAGGCCAGTGAGAATAACAGGAAGAAGGTTTTGCTCAGATTGAGCCTGAAACTGACAATTTCCAGCCTGATTTGTACATGGGGAAGTTCGAAACAGGATTTATTTGCCAAAATCATTTTTCAGCTAAACAATAACATGACTTGCGTTTATACAGCATCTTTTTATAAAAGTATTTTTACTCAACAAGTCAGCATGGATTTTGTAAGGGGAGGTCGTGCCTGACAAACCTGTTAGAGTTCTTTGAAGAGATAACAAATAGGTTAGACCAAGGAGAGCCAATGGATGTTATCTATCTTGACTTCCAAAAGGCCTTTGACAAGGTGCCTCACGGGAGACTCCTGAGTAAAATAAGGGCCCATGGTATTCGAGGCAAGGTACTAACATGGATTGACGATTGGCTGTCAGACAGAAGGCAGAGAGTTGGGATAAAAGGTTCTTTTTCGGAATGGCAACCGGTGACAAGTGGTGTCCCGCAGGGTTCAGTGTTGGGGCCACAGCTGTTCTCTTTATATATTAACGATCTAGATGACGGGACTGGGGGCATTCTGGCCAAGTTTGCCGATGATACAAAGATAGGTGGAGGGGCAGGTAGTATTGAGGAGGTGGGGAGGCTGCAGAAAGATTTAGACAGTTTAGGAGAATTGTCCAAGAAGTGGCTGATGAAATTCAACGTGGGCAAGTGCGAGGTATTGCACTTTGGAAAAAAGAATAGAGGCATGGACTATTTTCTAAACGGTGACAAAATTCATAATGCTAAAGTGCAAAGGGACTTGGGAGTCCTAGTCCAGGATTCTCTAAAGGTAAACTTGCAGGTTGAGTCCGTAATTAAGAAAGCAAATGTAATGTTGTCATTTATCTCAAGAGGCTTGGAATATAAAAGCAGGGATGTACTTCTGAGGCTTTATAAAGCACTAGTTAGGCCCCATTTAGAATACTGTGAGCAATTTTGGGCCCCACACCTCAGGAAGGACATACTGGCACTGGAGCAGGTCCAGCGGAGATTCACACGGATGATCCCAGGAATGATAGGCTTAACATACGATGAACGTCTGAGGATCGTGGGATTATATTCATTGGAGTTTAGGAGGTTGAGGGGAGATCTAATAGAAACTTACAAGATAATGAATGGCTTGGATAGGATGGACGTAGGGAAGTTGTTTCCATTAGCAGGGGAGACTAGGACGCGGGGGCACAGCCTTAGAATAAAAGGGAGTCACTTTAGAACAGAGATGAGGAGAAATTTCTTCAGCCAGAGAGTGGTAGGTCTATGGAATTCATTGCCACAGAGGGCGGTGGAGGCCGGGACATTGAGTGTCTTTCAGACAGAAATTGATAAATTCTTGATTTCTCGAGGAATTAAGGGCTATGGGGAGAGAGCGGGTAAATGGAGTTGAAATCAACCATGATTGAATGGTGGAGTGGACTCGATGGGCCGAATGGCCTTACTTCCGCTCCTATGTCTTATGGTCTTATGGTCAACGTGTTTAGCATTTTATGAAACAAGACAAAACAAAAACATTGTACCCCCAGAAACATTAAACCCTGCACCAGCACCTATTCCCCCCCCCCAACCCATGCCCCCAACCCCCCATAAACATTTGATGGTAACTAGTTTTCCGAGATACAAAATAAACAAACCCGATCCCTTGTGGAACCCCTCATTCGCCCCCCTTTGGCCAAATTTCACCTTCTTAAGATGGAAGAACTCCATTCGATTCCCCAGCCATGCCAAGGCACAGGACGGAGTAGCTGACCTCCATCTCAACAGAACCCGCCTGAGAGCGATCAACGAGGCTCAGGCCAAATATCTGCCCCCCCCCCCCCATCCCCACTTCCTCCTGTGTGCAACTCCGGCAGGTCTGACACCCTGAACATGGCCCTCAGGGGACCTGACACCGAGTCCACAGACAGCATCACTGACATGATACTGAAAAATGGCACCCAGAACATGTCCCCCACCAAAGAGCTCGGGTTCGAAATATATAACAGCAGATTGTCTGTGCACAGAGACACCATGTGCCCCACCCCACCCCTCACTGTCCCCTTCCATAAATCCGAGCTCTTCAGCGCAACGGCCAAGGGCTCTATCGCCAATGCAAACAAAAGGGGGGACATGGAGAATTGCTGCCTTGGGCGACATACTCCCCCACCCGGCGGGGTAGCGGGTCCCGGCATAGCGGAGTGGCGGCAACCACTCCGGTGCCGGGCCTCCCCAAAGGTGCTGAATTCTCCGAACCTTTAGGGGCTAGGCCCGCGCCGGAGTGGCTCCCGCTCCGCCGACTGGCGCCAAAACTGGCACCAATGGCCTTTGGCGCCAGCCGACCGCCGTCGGGGCTGGCCGAAAGGCCGTCGCCGGTCGGTGTGAGTCCGCGCATGCGCCGGGGCGTCAGCGGCCGCTGACGTCACCAGCCGCTGACATCACCAGCGGCGCACGTGAGGTGGAGGAGGTCTCTTCAGCCTCCGCCATGGTGGAGACCGTGGCGGCGGCGGAAGAAAAAGAGTGCCCCCACGGCACTGGCCCGCCTGCCGATTGGTGGGCCCTGTTCGCGGGCCAGACCACCGTGGGGGCACTCCCCCGGGGTCTGATCGCCCCCCCCCCCCAGGACCCCGTGGCCCGCTCGCGGCGCCTGCTCCTGCCGGCACAGAGGTGGTTTAAACCTCGGCGGCGGGAGAGGCCTGACAGCGGCGGGTCTTTGGCCCATCGCGGCCGGAGAATCGCCGCGGAGGGCCTGCTGACCGGCGCGGCGCAATACCCGCCCCCGCCGATTCCCTGGTGGCGGAGAATTCCGGCCCCCGGGCGATTCCCCGACCCTGCGGGGGGTCGGAGAATTCCGCCCCTTGTTCCTCGATGCAGCGGAAAGTACCCTGAATTCATATGATTCATTCGCACATGTGCCATCGGATCCTTATACACCAATTTCACTCGTGCCACAATTTTAGTCCCAATCCCAAACTTCTCCAACACTGCAAACAGATAGCTCCACTCCACCCGATCAAATGCCTTCTCCGCCTCCAACGACACCACCACCACCTCCAATTCTCTTCCTTCTGCTGGAGAAAGCACCACATTCAGCAGTCGCTGCACATTCGATAACAACTGCCCACCCTTAACAAACCCCGTCTGATCCACCCCAATCACCTTCGAAAGGCGGCAACATTTTTGCCAGTATCTTGGCAGCTACATTCAACACAGATATGGGCTTATATGACTCCTTATCCTTTTTAAACAACAATGAAATGGATGCTAACTCATCGTTAACAGCAAGGCCTCCCTTACCCCCGCGTCCTCAAGCACTTCTTTCAACAGCGGCGCCAACTTTTTATTAACTTTTTAAACTTAAACTTTTTATAAACTTCGACGGGAAAACCATCCAGCTCTGATTCCTTACCCATCTACATCTTCCCTATTGCTACCTGCAGTTCTTCCACCTCCACTGGTTCCTCCAATCCCGTCCTCTCGTCTTCTCCTACATCCGGGCGCTCCAACCGCCCCCAAAAACTCCCTCATATCCACGCATCGTCCAGCGGCTCTGATCTATACAGGTCCCTCTAAAGCTCTCCAAAACCCTTGGTCACCTGCTCCAGTGCAAGCACCATCTCTGACCCGAACTGTCTCCCTCGCTGCTGGTTCCCTGCGGAGCTGGTCTGCCAACCTGCGGCCGGCTTTCTCCCCATTCTCATGAATGAACCCCCTCACCCTTCTCAGCTGCTGAACCGCCTTCCCCGTAGACAGAAGATCAAACCTCACCTACAACTCCTTTCTCCTCACCAGAAGACCTGGATCCGGGTCCCCCTCACATACCTCCTATCTACTTCCAAAATCTCCTCTATCAACCATTCCCATTCCTCACTCACCTCCCTATCCACCCGTGCTTTAAACAAAACAACCTCACTCTTCACTACTGTACCACCTTCAACGCTTCGCATACCACTGATGGTGAAACTTCCCCATGTCAATTAAATCCCATCTAATCTTCGATTACTTCTCCCATTTGATAGGTACAAACATTTGGATCCCCCATCCAACCTCCAGGCCAGCCTCTTGATTAATCCCCTTCTCCAGGACAACATTCCCCCCACTATTCACACCTCGCAGGCCCATCAAAACCTGTCCTTACAGGATCCAATGACCATGGCCCTTCCCCCCATCTCGCTCCCCTTCACTAGCCAACCTGAGTTTGCCGGCTAGGTAGCCCCTGCCAAAGCCCCACCCCCCCCCCCACTGGGAAACAAAACCAACACCCAATCCCCCAATGCCCAAACCTTCCAAACTCCCCACACCACAATCCCACAAACCCAACACGAAAAAACACACAAAATCCCAGCGAATCCCTAGCAACCCCCAAACCCTCCCTTCCCCACTTTATACCGCATCTTTGTTAAAGTACAAACATCCAGTGAAGCCCATGCAAATTGGAGCAACATTCCCATCTTCCGGTTAGGCACGCTACAGCCTTCTGGTCTCAACATCAAATTCAACAACTTCAGATGATTAGCTCTACCCCACCTCGACCCATTTGTTTTCATCCCGTTTAATTTTAACTGTCTTTTACCATTTCTTTCTTTCTTGTCTTTCTTAATATATATTAACCACCCCCCCCCCCCCATCTTATCCACCTTTCCTTACTCTTCCTCCTCTTTGCTTCCCCCTTCCCCTCCCCTCCACATCTACAGTTCACACTCTGATGTTAGTTTCTCTGCTGTTTGACCTTTCACATCTTTTGTCCTCTCTGGGGACGGCCATTAGCACTCTTTCCCCTTGGTTTCTGTGGCTCTTAGCACCCCGTTCCCCTGGGTTTCTGTGGCTGTGACTCATCTTTCATTCTCACTCCACAGTATAAATATTTCCCACTTTCTCTGTCTGTTAGCTTTGACAAAGGGTCATCTGGACTCGAAACGTTCACTCTTTTCTCTCCCTACAGATGCTGCCAGACCTACTAAGACTATTCCAGCATTTTCTCTTTTGTTTCAGATTCCACAGTAATTTGCTTTTATCCCAAGCCTATTCGCAGGAGTGTTACAAAATAAAATTTGACAGTTAGCCACATAATGAGATATTGGGGCAAAAGCAAAATGCTGCTGCTGGAAATCAGAAATAAAAACATGAACATGTGGAAAATGCTTGGTACGTCAGCCAGCTTCTGTGGAGAGGGAGAGAGTCCATATTTCAGGCTATTCTGATTCAAAGATATTAAAAAATAAAAATAAATAATCTTTATCGTCACAAGTAGGCTTACATTAACACCTCAATGAAGTTACTGTGAAAATGTCCAATTCACCTAACAGCACGTCTTTTGGGACTTGTGGGAGGAAACCGGAGCACCCGGAGGAAACCCACGCAGACACGAGGAGAACGTGCAGACTCCACACAGACAGTGACCCAAGCCGAGAATCGAAACTGGGACCCTGGATCTGTGAAACATCAGTGCTGGCCACTGTGGTCCCATGCTGCCAGGATATCAACCTTGGGGAGCTGGTGGTGTAGTGGCACTATCACTAGTGTTATAGATGCCGAGGCGAATGCTCCGGGGTCATCGGTTCAAATCCCACTGTGACAGCTGGTGGAATTTAACCTCCATGAATAAGATCCGAATTAAAGCTACATTTTCAGTGATGTTGACTATGAAATAATCACTGATTGTTGTAAAAGTCCACCTCGGCCACTAATGCCTTTTAGGGAAGGAAATCTGCCGTCCTCACCCGGTCTGGCCTACATGTGACTGCAGACCCACAGCCACGTGCTTGACTCTCACCTGCCCTCTGAAATGGCTGAGCACGCCTCTCCGTTCAAGGGGAAATTAGGGACGGGCAACACTTAGGTCCCGTCACTCAACCATTAACTCGTCATTTCATGCGATACCAACAGTACCGATGCCGAACGAGACTGAGCCACTCAGTTCCTGCGCGCCAGGTGAAACCTAGATGCTGAAAGAAATTTAATTAACATTTCAATTTGCCTGGAATCAGCAGAGCTTCTCAAATGGTAAAGTAGAGAGAATTAACCAATTAAGGTAATCGCACTTTAACAAGCTTGCTGAATTGCCCGAAATAACCGGCACATTCAATGCATTGTAAGTGTCACCTTTGTAATTGGCTTCTAAGGTGATGGGAAATTGCCCACTTACTCACCATAAATATGGGCGCTATTACGACCAGGCAATGTATACAACTGCTGTGATACGTCAGTTAGTCGTTGAGCCATTTGCTTCCATTTCTGGCTTTTACTTTTACATAACAAACCCTCCACCTTGAGATGTTTCTCCTTTGCCATTTTGCCACAGCCAGGGCACAGAGGAAAATCTTAGATCCCCGTTTCCCCAACCACTGCCCCCATTACATTGCAAGCCCCCATTCTCACCCAACATGCTGGCTGGTCCACAAAGCAGGAACTCGCTTCACTGTCAGCACAGCGGGAGCGGAGAAGCGGCTGGTTTAGCACACTGGGCTAAATCACTGGCTTTGAAAGCAGACCAAGGCAGGCCAGCAGCACGGTTCTATTCCCGTACCAACCTCCTCGAACAGACACCGGAATGTGGCAACTAGGGGCTTTTCAAAGTAACTTCATTTGAAGCCTTCTTGTGACAATAAACGATTTTAATTTCATTTCATTTTTCATTCAGCACATGGACTGCAGCGGTCCCATGCAGCAGCCCAGCAACACCATTATCAGAGAATCATAGAATGTAAAGCGCAGAAGGAGGCTATTCGGCCCATTGAGTCTACACTGGCCCCTGAAAGAGCACCCTATCGAAGCCCATACCTCCACCCCATCCCCGTAACCCTGACAACTCCACCCAATGTTTGGACACTATAGGGCAATTCAGCATGACCAATCCATCTAACCCGCACATCCTTGGGCTGTGGGAGGAAACCGGAGCACCCGGAGGAAACCCATGCAGACACAGGGAGAAGGTGCAGACTCCGCACAGACAGTGACCCAAGGCGGGAACGAACCTGGGTCCCTGGCGCTGAGAAGCAACAGTGCTAACCACTGTGCTACCGTGCCGCCCCCCTTCCTTTTGGGGGAGGGTGACTAATTAGGAAGAGGTAATAAATGGCAGCTTTGTCACTGATGTCCACATCCGGAGAATGGTGTGGATACCTCCGTTCGTTCTCTCCCAATCAGTGTCTGCTGCCATGGCCACCTACTGCAGAGTAACATTCCCATTTAGCTTTGGAGAGCTACAATATGCCAACTGTTGTTATTTTCAACCCATAAATCCTGAGCAGTATTTGGTTTGAAATGTTGCCATTTTGTGAGCAGTAACTTGATGCGATAGCTTTCAGCTTTCTTGAAGTTTTACCCTCTTATTTCCCTGAATCGTCTTCAATTAGGTAAAGAAATAATGAAACCACTTTGCTGAGTGACAGTGTAAAACATTAATGAGTGCAAGGAAAGCTCGGTGTGAGCAGAATTTAGAAAAGAATGAGCAAGTGGGATTTTAATATTTAATATAAAAATGTAATAACAGTTGAATGAATTTATAATTCATCATTCACTGCAGACATCGCATTTAATAACACGTGCAGATTCAAATCTCAGGTTACCAAAATGTTTCAAGAATGCAATATAGTTCCAAGTGTTGCTGAGAAGGTACTGGCATCTGCTTAGGGTTTCTTAAGATTATTGTTCTCGTAAATTTCATATCTTGATATTTCTGAAATGGCTCAGTGGAGAGTTAGTTATTAAAATTGCCAACATTCCCAGCAAGTCCGCTGGCTGCATAATGAGAGTGTCTCTTCAGAGGTTTGTTGCTGTTAAGAATTTCTCAGTTTGTTAATACGTGTCATGGAATAAGGATCAATACCAACATCCAGACCAGAGAGACAGAGTGAGAGAAAGAGAGAAAGAATTCAAGCTGTGGGTTTCTCTCCAAAATAATTCCCGGCATGTGATGTACTTTGTGTTGCTTATTTCAGGATGGTTGGCATAGTGTTCACAAAGACCACAGTACAGCTTGAACCGAAACAAAGCTACAAATTTAGCTATAAATCACCTGAGGAAGGAGCAGTGCTCCAAAAGATAGTGTTTGAAACAAACCTGTTGGACTTTAACCTGGTGTTGTAAGACTTCTTACTGTGCGCTCCCCAGTCCAACGCCGGCATCTCTACATTATAAATTTATTAACACTGCGAACTTGGTTTCGACACATACTACTAAAGAATACACAATTGATTAATAACATTTAAATGACATGCATCTACAGCTCATCTTACTGCTCATATAAACTATGATCTGCTCTCACTTTCTGATTCTATTTGTACTTCTGATTCTCTCTAACTAACCCCTGCACACAATCTCCCCCAAGGCTTAGCATCACCGCTTATATACTTGTAACTGGAGCTCCCTCTAGTGGCTATTCAAGACACTTCATTAACCCTTGCAGTTCTTACAGTTATGACAATACCACACATCAGATTTATTCTTTTTTTGAAAGAAAAAAGGTCCTAAGAAGAAAATTAAAATTTGCTTTTATGTAGCACCTTTCACAATCACCAGATGCCTCAAAGCACTTCACAGCCAATGAAGTACTTTCAGAAGTGTAGTCACTGTTGTAATGTCGGAAACGGCGCAGCCAAACTGTGGACAGCAAGCTCCCATAAATCGCAATGATCAGATAATCTGTTTTTGAGATGTTAATTGAGGGATAAATATTAGCCAGGAAACTGAGGGTAACATAGAGTCATAGAATTTACAGTGCAGAAGGAGGCCATTTGGCCCATCGAGTGAGTACCAGCTCTCTTACCCAAGCCCACACCTCCACCCTATCCCCATAACCCGACCCAAGACTAAGGGCAATATTGGACACTAAGGGCAATATTGGACACTAAGGGCAATTTATCATGACCAATCCACCTAACCTGCACATTTTTGGACTGTGGGAGGAAACCGGAGCACCTGGAGGAAACCCACGCACATGGGGAGAACGTGCAGACTCCACACAGACAGTGAACAAAGCCGGGAATCGAACCTGGGACCCTGGAGCTGTGAAGCAATTGTGCTAACCACCATGCTACCGTGCTGCCCAACTAACGCTCCTGTTCTTCTTTGAAATAGTGCAATGTGACAATGTTAGACTTGCAGCTCTCTTTAAGGGTAAACTAGGACATGTTTCAGCCTAATGCTCATTGAAACCTGTACTTAAGAGCTGGGGTTTTCCACAGTCGTTGAGTGGCTTCTGGACAGCGAGAGGATCCAGAAGGGAAGAGAGTAATGTAGCCACTGAAGTTGGCCACTGCCCGACACAAAATGGAGAATTGAAATGCATGCAGGGAAAACAGGACAATGTAAGGAAAACAGGCAGGCTGCAGAATCTCCCTGTGTATTCTGTCTGCAAAGAAACCAGACAGCATTGAAACTAACAGTTGCGCATATTAATTGAGTAATTCCCGGTGATTCCCGGGCACAATGGACACAATCGAGAATAACAAAGGTCAAGCCAGGCTCTTAGGCGCCAGCAGGAGTCCCGGACAATAAGTTACAAACAGCCCCAAGAACCGCCCAGCGATCGGGAAACAGCCCCAGTATTGGGGAATTCAAACCAATCGATTGGTGTGAGGTCCAATCGATTGCAAACAGGTATAGGGTCCGCCCAGATGGGCGCGAAGCCCCTGTGACCTATAAAGGACAGATCCCAAGTTCGCTCTCTCTCTTAGCCGGCCCTCCCAGCAGAACACCTTTGCAGCAGCTCTCTAAGAACTTGAACATGAGAAGGAGAGGCCTGGCCAATTGCTACACTGACAATTTTACGTCTCATACAACGCCCGCTACGAGAATAGACACTCCTGACCCTTTAGTCCACACCAACTGGAAGCCTGCAGATCCAGGACAAGACAAGAGGCCATTGTTCCCTGATCCGACAGTTCCCTTATTCCAGATAAGTATTGGCCTAGTAGTGGTAGGAATAGTTTAGTCTTAGTATTATATGCATGAGTAGTAAATAACTGTGTAATAATAAACGTGTCTTGTTTGAACTTACTAACTGGTGCATTGAGTCATTGATCTGAACTTGAATTTGAACCTCGTGGCGGTATCATAAAGGTACCTGGCGACTCTAGAGTTAAGAAATAAAACAGAGCCAATTGAGTGTAAAGCACACTCACTCAGAACGAGCAACAGTAAACCAGTATTTGCACTGCACAATGGTATCACCATCACTTGTGAATCATCAGCATGTCTGCTGCTGCCTAAATCGATGAATGAATATTCCCCTATGAAACACTAAGGGGCTCATTCACATCCACCTGAGCAGGAAAAAGGGCCTCCGTTTTATCATCTCCTCCAAAAGACAGCACCTCTGGCAGTGCAGCACTCCTTCCGTGCTTACTTTTGATCTTCAAGCCCTGGAGTAGACTTCAAAAAGCAACCTTGGAACTTCGAGTTCAGAGCTGAGCTTCTCCAGTGCCATGACATCTTTTGCTTCCACCTGAAGAGGTTACAAAGCACACATGCCAAAGTTTTGCGGTCAGCAATGAAGGAATGACATTTATTTCCAGCGTTGAAGTAAACTGGCCATAAAGATTTACCAATCTCCGCAGCATGCAGTCCCCTCCCCCGACGGCTGCCTAAATCTAGCACTAACTAAAGGGGATCATTATACCTCCAGTGGCAGTGGTATGAGCAAACTGCCACAAATAGCAATGTTTCCACAAAGCAGCCGATCATATTGAAGTATTCTCACGAACAGCCAAGGAGTCAAAAACACCGAATGCCTTCACTTTTAATTTATTCTGATGGTGTAATAAATTATTAAGGCTATGGATTCAGATGGAAGCTTAAATATTATAACTTAACTTTACATTTCTTTGATTCTATTATTTAAATGGTGAAATCCAGCAATCCACAAATATAAGATTGTGCTTCATTTTAGCAGTAATTAGAAACTTAATACCTTATGAAAACCCCAGGTACGCTTTATTCGACAAGATGTAACATTTTCAAAGGATGTTTCAAAGCTACTAACAGCAGAGCCATGGCATTTTGCAGAATGTCACTGATTGCTTGTATTGCCTGTGGACTGGGGTGGGGGGGGGGGGGGGGGGGGGGGGGATCGCTAAAGTGCATCCCTTGCAGAAGCATAGAATTACTGACAACAACTTCAGGATTTATACATTTTTCTGCACTTATGTGGGTTCCAGAAGTTACACTTTCGGTGGAGTACTCACAGGGAACCCTGACAGTTTTGCCATCAATACCAACACACAACTTAGGCCACTGTTCTGTGTACATCGGGAAATGATCCTGTCACTTCTCGGCTACAGTGATTTGCTTTTATTAATTTTCCTCTTTCTTTCTCTTTCCTTGGTCATGGTCAGTACTCTTTTGAAGTTTTTCTGCCAATTGCCTGCTTTAGTGACTGTAGACATATATCGAAATCAAGGTTGTGGATTTACGTCCTAATCCAGAGATTTTACTACACAATCCAGGCTGACGTTTGAGTGGAAGAACAGAAAAGTTCTCCCCAGTGTCATAGTCAATATATATCCCTCTACCAATATTATAAATATCAAATGACCTGATTGTTATTACGTTTCTGTTTCTAGAATCTAACTGTGTGGAAAACGGTTGCTGTGTTTGCTGCTTTACAAAAGTATCTGTTTGGTTGTGAAGCAATTTGGAATGTCCGACAGTCATGACTGAGAAAGGTAAGAGTCTGTGGATTGGTATGTAATTGAGACTTCAACTTAATGATGGCAAATCAAATACTCGTACTACTTCCCCAAAGAATTGCATCAACCTCTACTCTAAGTCAGTGCTTTTGAGACCTTCAAACCATGCCTCCTTCAGCCTTTGCAGTTGTGATATTGCTTTTAAGAGAAAATGTGCCAATGAGTAAATGGCCAGGACATAATCCATGTCACCAGCAGAAACTATTCGGGGAAGCTTTCAGTTTAGCTAGCAGCATGTAGTTTGAAGCAATTACAACTGTACTTTCCTGTTAACAATAGCAGTTGAATCTTTATAGTAAATCTGTCAGCTGAGAAATCCTGCTCCGTGTCTTCAAATAAATCAAATATGCATTTGGTTTACCAGTCCTGCATGAGATTGGCATTAAGAAAACATAGAAATATAACATTTATGTCCCCTTACAATTTGCATAGCTTTCGGTTTCCGTGAATCACATTTATTTCTGCTTGACTTTGTGTGCTCTCTTAGTCATTTCAACTTTGTCAAGGGTAGCACTATGGGCTTTGATTTCCCCATCTAGCTTTATCACTTAAGTGACACAGCTCATGAGAAAGTAGATGGAAGAAAAGAGCATCCATTCCGTGTAACAGTGTGTCATCACAGTCTGTCTTCCACACTCATTCACCAGGCATTTATTCTGAGCAATGTAGTTTGATATTGATGTATCCCACTTCCCTCATCAGGGACAGGGACCTGATTCCTTCTTTGAGTGGCTTAATTTAATTCATATTTAGCTTGTTAAGCAACAAAGTCAAACTCACTTTTCTTTCTAAATGGGACGAAGTTTGGTCAGTGGCACAGGTGCCTAAGGCATTGAGCATCTGCGTTTTACAGGTCTAGGGCAGTCCCAGTTTCCAATGATTCCTTCCAGGAGTTGCATGCATGTGAATGATGGAAAAAGGTCTGACTGTGACCACCCTCTCACACCATCCCATTGTTAAATGTAATGGTAACAACCACCGCCCCTCCACTCCCCCCTCCCCGACCGCCACCATTGTCAAATCTCTTTGTTGAAGAATGGTGACCTGCGTCAGTTTCCAGAGAACAATTGATACCATAACTCAACAGAAACAGAGAGCTTCAGAAGACCAGCAGTCTGATGAAAGTAGCGCAAAAGAACAATTGATTTGCAGAATGATTCCTCGCTTTTTATTCATTGGGAAGGGCGAGCTTTCTATTCACACCAATTAACATTCCACCAATTCCGATTTCAAACCAAACCCAAAGCTTACCACCCCCAGCATTAACCATGATCTGGGCCTCTCATAACACATAGGGGAGGTGATGGCACAGTGGTATGGTCATTGGACTAGTAAACCAGAGACGCAGAGTAATGCTCTGGGAACCTGGGTTCGAATCCCGCACTGCAGATGGTGAAATTTGAATTCATTAAAAATCTAGAATTAAATCTCTAATAGTGGGCATGAAACCATTGGTTGTCATAAAAACCCATCTGGTTCACTAATGTCATAAGGAAATCTGTTATCCTTACCTGGTCTGTAAGTGTGACTCTGGACCCACAGCAAAGTGGTTGACTCTTCACTGCCCCCTCAAGGGCAATGAGGGATGGGCAATAAATGCTGGTGACGCCCATGTCCCATGACTGAATAAATTTTTAAAAAGCATGTTTACAAATGGAGCACGTGTCATTGTTAACAATTTTTGTTGCTGTCTCCTATTATCATACAGGTGCCAATCACGCCACAAGCATTGGTAAAACAATAATGTGGGTTCTTTATTTGAAGATAATATTCACTGGGAGGCTATGTAGACAAGCCTGACCTGTAGGACTGCTGCAGTATTCTGTCCGATATGGGATAATTCATCACTATCTGCCTTGTCGTGATGGACATCAGTTTGGGTAAAGCCTCCTTAGAGTCCCATGTACGTCAAATCACAATGATTACCACACCAAGTATTTACCACTTGAGTTCCAATGCTTATCAATTCACACAGATGATATTCCTATCATTTACCATGGGCGGGTTTCTCCGTCCCGCCGTGCCAGTGGAGCGATTCTCCGACCCCCACGCCGGGTGGGAGAATCGCGGGAGTGCCGGGCGATTCATGCCCGGGCACCCGCACGCGATTCTCCCACCCCCCCCAAACCGGCGTGTCGCGTTTTGCGACAGGCCGCTCAGAGAATCGCCGCTCTGGTCGAGCGGCAATTCTCTGGCCCGGATGGGCCGAGCGGCCTGCCTAATCCGACGCCAACCATACCTGGTTGCTGTCGGCGTGAACAGCGTGCGATCGCTGCATGTGGGGCCTGTGGGGGGCGGAGGGAGTATCGAGTACCGGGGCATGCTCAGGAGGGGTCTGGCCCGCGATCAGTGCCCAACGATCGTCGGGCCGGCGTCTCTGAAAGGCGCATTCTTTTCCCTCCGCCGCCCCGCAAGATCAATCCTCCATGTCTGGTGGGGCGGCGGAGGGGAGGACGGGAACCGCGCATGCGCGGGTTGGCACCGGCCAACCTGCGCATGCGTGGGTGACGTCCCTTAGGCGCCGCCGGCCGCATCATTTACGCGGCGCCGCTCCTAGCCCCCTGGGGGTGGGAGAATAGGGGGCGAGGAGCGGCCTACGACGCCGGAGTGGAACACTCCAATTTTCACTCCGGCGTCGGCACTTTGTCTCCCTTTGGGAGAATCACGCCCCTGATTTCTGATGCGGCACGCTATCGGGATGCTCCATTTCGCTGGCTGGTCAATGAGGTTTCCCACTGCGGGGGTAGCCCCACACCGTTGGGAAACCCCCTGGGCTGGCGGCAAAACGGAGCATCCCAGCGGCGGAGAATCCAGCCCCAATTCTCTACATGCTTCTTCTTATCCTTGTCACCAGATTTAGGGCTCAATTTTTCAACCCTTCTTGATCGTTTGGTTACCCCGATGGCGACCCCAAACGCCCCCCCACCCCCACCCCGCGCCCCCCCCCCCCCCCCCCACCCCCCCCCCCACCCCCCCCCCACCCCCGAGGCAGGTATCCTCCAGCGGCACGGCCAGCGAACAAAACAAGAGGCCATAAATGTTGGCGGGATTGGAAGATGCCATGGCTGGCCAGTGACAAATATACAGCGGGCTGCGATGGGTGGGGTGGAGAGTGGCGGGGTGGAAAATCCGGCCCTCACAGTTCCTCGTGCACATCATTCCCAGTGCCATTCCGGAACTTTGCTATTCCGAGTATTTTCCACTATCTGAAGGATCCTCTTATCTTTAATGAGGCTGTGCACTAGTTGTTGCCAAGAGACTGTGATAGTCTTACTCCTGTTAAACGTCAGTTCTAAGGAAACTGTAATAAATTGCTGCTTAGTATATTAATGTATTATTGAAGTATTTTCAGTTACAACAACTGCAAATTAATGGCTCATCTGCTGTGAAATGAAATGTAATGAGCACAGGATATTCCTTTTGAAAACTTGATGAAGTTCCTTGACAGAATGATAATTACATTACTTTTCATAGTGCAGATCCTGAAATACAGACGAGGCTCTTCAAATCCCACTTGTTCCAGACTTTACAGCTATTCCATTCTTTCTATATCTCTGCAATTATTGTCAGCACTTTAGATTGTCGGCACAATTACAATTTCTTGCATTTTCTCCTTTCCCCTTTTTTCTTTTTAAATTGTTCTCAGGGTGTGGGTGGAACCATATTTATTTACGCTGTCTCGTTGTCCTCTGAAGGTTGCAATGGACATTTTTCCTGAACTAGTGCGGCCCTGCGGTCGCCATTTTCTTATGTTCTGGGGGCGGCAGGGTAGCACACTGGTTAGCACTGTTGCTTCACAGTGCCAGGGTCCCAGGTTCGATTCCCGGCTGGGTCACTGTCTGTGCGGCTTCTGCACGTTCTCCCCGTGTGTGCATGGGTTTCCTCCGGGTGCTCCGGTTTCCTCCCACAGCCCAAAGATGTGCAGGTTATGTGGATTGGCGTGCTAAATTGTCCAAAACTTAGGTGGGATTACTGGGGATAGGGTGGAGGTGTGGGTTTAGGTAGGATGCTCTTTCAGCAGCCGGTGTAGACAGGATGGGCCAAATGGCCTCCTTCTGCACTGTAAATTCTATGATTCTAATGGTGGTACTCGCACAATGATGTTCGGTAACACCCGTAATTAATGTTTCTTTAAAACTGAGTGGCCTACTAGAGCACTTCTTTTGTTTTGTTTTATAAATTTAGAGTACCCAATTCTTTTGTTTTCAATTAAGGGGTAATTTAGAATGCCTATAGTACCCTCAATAATGACACAAAAGAGTAGAATGGTAAAAGAAGGCTTTAATAAGCAGTGAACTAGCCTGTTGCTGCGACGGGTGCTTACTGGGTGCCGCCCATAGGGCGGCCCCTTATATACGACTCCCTGGTGGGCAGAGCCGGAGGCGGAGTCCCCCAGGATTCCAAGCCCGGTCTTAAAGGGGCATCACCTACATAATGAGAAGGGTACAGTAACCGTTCATCACAATGGCCAATCCACCTGACCTGCACATCTTTGGGTTGTGGGGGTGAGACCCACAAAGACACGGGGAGAATGTGAAAACTCCACAGGGACAGTAACCCAGGGCCCGGAATCGAACCCAGGCCACTGGCGCTGTGAAGCAACGGTGCTAACCACTGTGCTACCGTGCCGTCTGATGAGTTCTAGCCAATGGTTGTCCCTCAATGTCCATCACAAAAAAACAGATCATTTGGTCATTATCAGATTATTTTACGTCCATAAATTTTGGCAGAAATGCATGTTGGCCTGGTGATGCTGACACAACCCAAAGAGAATTGAGGGTCAATCGTGTCCGGTGAAGGTTGATGCCAAATGTGGGCCAGAGGTTGAAGGGCATTCATAAATTCAGAAAAAGCGCACAGAAAAGATAGTAGAAATCTATAAACCTATGCCTCGGGATGCTGGGGATCAATAAAACCTGTTAACAATGAGATTAACAGATTTTTATAAGGAATGGTTAGGGGGCTGGATTCTCCACAATCCCGCGCCGAAAGCGCGTTTGGCACGGGGGCGGAGAATCCAATCTCACGAAATTGGGCCCGGCACCGGTCCGATGATTCTCCGGGACCCGAGAATCGGTGTGTTCACTGAGTACTCCGTGCGGCTGGGGGGGCCATTGCCAGCGGCCCGCCCAACAATCCTCCGTTCCTGACCGGCCGAGTTCCCGACGGCGTTCCCGAGTTCTAACCACCTATCGTCGTTCGGGAAGCTCGCGTGGCAGCTGCGGACTGAGGAGGCGGAGGGATCGGACACCGGGGGGGAGAGGGGCCTTATGGGCGGCCGGGGGACAGATTGGGGCGGTCTGATCTTCGGGCGGCGGCCGATCATAGGGGCCTACATTCTTCATCTGCCTCCAAGTCTGCCATGGCGCTCGGCGCTGAAGCTGCGTGAATGACTCTGGGTCCCTCCTAGCCCCCTGCAGGTGTGTGAATTGGCTGATCTTTTTTATCGGAAACTCCAGAGTGAAATGCCTGGGACATAGTCCCATTTTGGGATAATCTAAGTGGTATGGAGTCAAGGCAAGGAAATGATAATCGGACACAGATCAGACATGATCTTATTGAATATAAGTATCAACTCAAGAGGTTGAATGTCTTCCTGACGTTCTTATGCCTCACTTATTTTTAGCACTAATCACACAAATTACTAAATTCATTAAATTTCACATATCCCGAGGTAGGGACGGGGATTCGAGTTCATGATTTTAGGTTGCTGGTATATCAGCCTGAATTACCACTAACTGATGAGCCTCTGGCTTTGCTCAACAGCTTTTTCCAATTTTCTCTTGAGGGCTGTCACTCAGAACTCCACCACTTCAAGTTTGACCTGTCTCCAGAAGGGAATGGCTAATCATTATACTGACGGCCAGTTTGCCCCAGTGTGACTCCACATTTACTGGTCAACTTCCAGTGACCTGTTTCAGTGTGGGAGGCCAAACGCTGAATGTTGACAGGGGGCTGAGATCACAGAGGGACCCAAAGCCAGCAGCATTTTTCGGTCTTTGTGAAACCTTCCATGGAGGGTTACTGGATGGGGGTCAACAGCAGATGGTTCCACTGCCGGGTAACCTCCTGGTACATATTGAAACCAGTGTCAGGAAGGAATGGCCACTTCAGAACCTTAACCTCAACCCTGCCCTTTTTATGAGTGCACTGATGAGAATTAGAGAAACAAAAATGCTACATATCAGCTTTTAGCTGCCTCTGTCGTAAAAGGTGTCAAGCAGAAACTCGGCATCTTCGCAAAAGGGGAACATCATGATCTTTACCCTTTCACCTTTAACATAGAAAAGGCCGAGGCAACTTTAACAAGTACAAGTGTTATAAGTCAGGCTGTACAATTGTGACGGAAACTGGGATAAAAAGGTCAAATGGAGGCCTTCCAGAGAAACAAATCTGGTTCAATTACTTTTTGTTGTGAAAGTCACCTTACTTTCTTGTCCCGAGCAGGGTCAAGAACTCTAAGTCCTCTCCGACCTCTGGGTTTTCCCGCATGTGCGAACTGGGAATGGGCTGCGCTTATACAAATTCAACATCTGAAGCTCTTTGAGTTGAGGAGGGACCCAACCCATCTGCGTAGAAATGGTAAACAGCATGACCACCTGGAGCATGAGACTGAGAACAGGTGCCCATTGCAAAGAAGAATCCCAGGCAGGGGCAGGGAGGGAGTCCGTGAGTGGTCCCAAAGAGAGAGGGGGCAAGGAAGGTAGGTTCCAAAGGAGAAGCCCCAGACAGGGGACAGACAGGGCCCAGTCAACTTAAAGAAAAAAGAGGAATGGAGAAAGAGGTGGTCAAAGACAGATCTGTGGCTGGCAAATCTTCAGTGGTGAGGGCTCAGGATGCGCTCTGAAGATCTAAGAAGGCAGCAGGTTGTTTGCGATTCCGTCTCATAGCACGTTGGGGCAAAGGTATCCCTTTGGAGCAGGAGTATTCTGCTCAGCACCACCAAAGAGCTGAATGTATGCTCAGATGTACCTTAATGTTGACAATACAGGTCGGGAAGTTCAACTCCTAACAGACTTCAGAGTCTTTGCGCATGCACAGACCGGGAACAGGCTGTACATGTGCAGATCAACATTGTTATATTCTTTGAGCCCTGTGCACACACCAGGTTAAAAGCCAGGCCAGGTAACCAGGAGCTGTGAACCATAGACACTCAGTGTCCCAGGCCGGGGACAGGGTGAGGTCTGTAAGGAAGAGGTGCAGAGAGGGGTCAAGCACAGGAAAATGTCCCAGTTCAGGTAAAAAGAGTGGAATGGAGTAACAGGCTCAAAACAGAAAAAAAGGCTGTGATCATCATCTGAGGGGGGAATTCTGAGGGGACATCTCTGGACACTATCTTCGGTTCAAGGGGAGTGCGTGTATTTGACCACAGTCACCCTGCGTGCTTAAAAGGTACTTTGCGCTAATGAGACTGTTGTAGTTTAAGAGGTACTTTGCAATCCTTGTTTATCTTTAAATCTGGGTCTATTTGTTAAGATAAGGGGGGAGTAAATGAGTATTGTACAAGAATCCACATTTTCATGTTTAATAAATGCTTTTTCCTTTTTGTTCAAAATAATTAGTGGTCCTGTGACTCTGTTCCTCCATGTTTTATTTTAAAAGATTTTGATCTTTTGAGCCAGGGTTCTATTCTGGGATCTTCCCGTCCAGTTATAACATCAACTGGGACCATAACATAAGGAGGTAAGGGGTTACACAGTCTTGAATAGATGACACAATATGTATCGTGGCACTAGTAGAATAAAACTTCCCAAGCCTCATGACAGAAGTGATTATCAGATAACATCGGACTGCCAGCCACCCAAGAGCCTGGTCATAGAAGTAAGTTTTAAGGAGCATCTCAAAGATGGGAAGAAAGGCAGGTTGGCAGAGTTAAATCTAGCTTCTCTTTCACCCGTAACATTCACAGGGCGGCATGCTGGCACAGTGGTTAACACTGCTGCCTCACATCGCCAGGGACCTGGGTTCGGTTCTGGCCTCGGGTGACCACCTGTGTGGTGTTTGCACATTATCCCCGTGTCTATGTGGGTTTCCTCCGGATGCTCCTGCTTCCTCCCACGGACCAAAGGTGTGCAGTTAGGTGGATTGGCCATGCTAAATTGCCCCTCTGTGCTCAAAAGGTTGGGTGGGGTGACTGGGTTACGGGGATAGGGCCAGGACATGGGCCGAGGTAGATTACTCTTTCCAAGGATCGGTGCAGACTTGATGGGCTGAATGGCGTCTACCTGCACTGTAGAGATTCTATGATTCCATAATTCAAATTAAATTTCTCGCCGATGACGTTGTTGGGAGATAAGAAACCCAGATTTCCAGAAGCTATACTGACTTTGCTTTTGGTTCAGTCATCAGAAAAGATAGTTTAACGCCTGATACGAAATGGTGCAGTAGCTGGAACAGACTATCTCTCGTCAGAGAGCAAACTTCAGCACATCCTCTGGCTTGACTAGCTTCCTCTTGTGACTCAGTTTCTATCATAGAAAGACTGAAAGTAGTAGATTGTGAAATGTTTCAGACAATCAATGCAAAATTAATCAAGCAACCGAGGAGTCCCTGATGTAAAGGAGGGTGTGAATTATGAGTGATTTTAATTATGCAGAAAATAAATGAAGTGGTGGCGGAGATATTCAGAAAATTTTTACTGATTCAGTTTTGATTAGAACAAGAACGGTCTTCCAGATTCTGACTCAGTGAGGGAGCAGTGAAAGACTGTGAATAAGATCAAACACAAAAAGACACACCATAAATATGCAGGCTTTCAAATTCTAATCCCAGGTCCAGGTTTCTTGCCAGAACTCAAATAGAGGAGCTGCAAAACCCCAAGTGAAATGTCTCAATTGAGGTTGCTCCTAATGGAGTTAGACAAAGAGCCTAGGAGGACCCCGGCTGAACAACAGTACGAAATACAGTCGCCCATTCACTTAGTGCGAGACTATTGATCAGATATTCTATTCTTTTATTAAACTAACGGCTGCAGGATGAAGGTGGCCAGGATATTGAGGGAACATGTTTACAATACTGTAGCACTGTGACCTTGTACATTGGAAGTCAGAAGGGACTTGGTTTAACGCCTCATTCAAATTATGGCATCTTTGACTGTGCGACACACCCACAGTACGGAATGTACACCTAGGTCACATGCTCAGGAAGGCCGGCATCCATGACTTGACTCGTAGAGTCATAACATTTTATGGGTTAAGATGAGGCACATGAGCTCCCACTGAATCAAGGCTGACATTATTGTTATCACATTGCTGGTGTTTGAGGTACTTGATAAGGCAGCAAATTGAGTTAACATTGAGATAACATTGCCAATGCTTAAGTTTTATTATGATGTGGAGATGCTGGCGTTGGACTGGGCTGAGCACAGTAAGAAGTCTTACAACATCAGTTTTAAGTCCAACTGGTTTGTTTCAAACACTAGCTTTCGGAGCACTGCTCCTTAACCTGAGGAAGAAGCAGTGCTCCGAAAGCTAGTGTTTGAAACAAACCTATTGGACTTTAAACTGGTGTTGTAAGACTTCTTACTAACTTTTATTATAGAAGGAAGAAGACCTGGCTCTAGCAGCCGATGCGGCCTGGGGAATTGCCGGGTCCATGGCCACGCATGCGCACAGCAACGGCCTGCAGCAGTCGCGTTGTGCTTCATGGTGGAAGCTGCTCACAGACACGGCCGGCTCGCAGGCCCTGGACCGCCCCAGCACAGCGCCCCCAGTCCCGAATAATTTCCTTCCTACCCGCGGATCGGCCCTCCCCCTGCTGTGGCGGTGCTGGGCTGTGTCCACAACGGACAGGTGAGGCCACGAGAGACCGACGCCGTCGGGAACTCGGCGGTCGGGGGCAAAGCATCGGGGGAGCGGCGCCTCTGGCAATCTCCTGAAGCCGTGGATACGTGGTGCGGCGTACTTGCAGAGCACGTCACTTTGGAGGGGGCGGAGCATCGCGGAAGCGGCGCCGTCCCCGATTCAGTCGGGAATTTGGATTCACCGGCCCGTTGCCGCACGTGATTTCGGTGTCGGCGACCGGAGAATCCAGCCCGGTATCTGTGAAGCTGGCGAGATTCACTGCATTTTTTCTCATCTGATCCAGCTCTCTGTGCAGTTTTGGGAAATGTATGCCCAATACATATTGAACAGCATGGTGCAAAGCTTAAGTACAGCCATGTAGAAATGTACTTGGCAGTACTGAAGCCCCGATCTCTCCTGGCTCGCATAAAGTATGCATAACTACTTGTGCATATATTGTGTGGAACGGTATATTCAGGAATGTACTTCAATCAGCAAAACATTCTACTGAATGTGATTCTGGATGAAGTAGGGAAAAGAATATAATGCTTGATCGTTTTATTCAAGCCTCTCCACTGACTACCTCAAGGTTGATTTTACTTGTCTATGGAGGTGCCCTTTTAGTGATTGTCACGGTGCTTTAAGAGAAGAGGAACTCTCCAGAAAGGTTGAAAGCCATATCTGTTTATGCAGCTTAATAATGCACAGGAGCAGGAGGAGGTCAATCAGCTCCTTAAACCTGTTCCTCCTTTCAACTAGATCATGGCTGATCTGTACCTGAACAATTTCTTCTTGCTTTGGTTCTGTGTCCATTACTCACTAACCTTTTTGGAGGGGAAGGAATTTTAGATTTCCACCAACATTTGTGTGACGAGACTTCACCCCTGAACATCCCAGCTCTAATTTTAAGATTATGCTCCTTGAATCGGGACTTACCGACCAGAGGAAAGAGCAGTTGTCTTCTATGTATCCTGTCAATTCCCTTCAATACCGGAAAATCTCGGAAGCCAGAGGAGATATAGAAGAAATTTATTGTCCGGGGTTTTTTATTCTGTACTCATACCCAAAAACTGTTTCCCCAGTTTAGAATGAAGCACCAAATAGGTTCTCAATCCTGCAATTACAGAGAGTCATTTGGAATTTGTGTGGGACTTCCGCTGGCTCCTGGGGTAATATCAACGGTAGAAAGGTGCAAAAGGCTATCAGGTAGGAAATGTGTAGATGGTAATGCCATTGCCCCCAACATTTCGAGCAGTGGAATATGTTTCCTCAATGAGGTGACCCAGGGAGCCACTCATTTTTTAAGCCACTTTGTTGAAGTGCTGGTTTAGCTCAGGGCTAGGGTTAGTTTAGCTCAGAGGGCTAGATAGCTGGGGCGGGATTCTCCGACCCCCCGCCAGGTCGGAGAATCGGCGGGGGGCGGCGTGAATCCCGCCCCCGCCGGCTGCCGAATTCTCCGGCGCCGGGCTTTTGGCGGGGGCGGGAATCGCGGCACGCCGGTCGGCGGCTGCTGGCAGCGGCCCCCCCTGGCGATTCTCCGGCCCGCGATGGGCCGAGTGGCCACCAGTTTTCGGCGGGTCCCGCCGGTGTAAATCACAACAGGTCCTAACCTGGCTCCATGGGCGGCCTGCAGAGTCCTTGGGGGGGGCGCGGGGGGATCTGGCCCCGGAGTGTGCCCCCACGGTAGCCTGGCCCGCGATTGGGGCCCACTGATCCGCAGGCGGGCCTGTGCCTTGGCGGCGCTCTTTCCCTCCGCACCGGCCACTGTCAACCTCTGCATTGGCAGGTGCGGAGAAGAACCCCCCTGCGCATGCGTTGCCATGACGCCAGCACACGCTGGCGCTCCCGCATAAGCGCCAACTCGTGCCGGCCGGCGGGGGCCCTTCGGCGCCGGTTGGTGCAGCGCCAAACACTCCGCCGCCAGCCGAGCCCCTGAAGGCGTGGACAATTCCGCACCTCCGGGGCAGCCCAATGCCAGAGTGGCCCGACGCCGGAGTGGTTCACGCCACTCCTTGGCGCTGGAGTGGCCCGCCCCGCCGGTTCGCGGAGAATCCTGCCTGGTTTGTGATGCAGAACAAGGTCAGCAGCGCGGTTTCACTTCCCGTACCAGCTGAGAATTCTGAATTCTCCCTGTCTGTACCCGAACAGGCGCCGGAATGTGGCGACTAGGGGCTTTTCACAGTAACTTCATTGCAGTGTTAATGTCAGGCTACATGTGACAATAAAGGTTAATTATTGTATGAGTCCTTCAGGAAGTAAGTGCGCCGTCATCTTCTCAAACCAGCTGAGTAAGTGCCAAATTTACTGTCCGCAATTCTCTGACCCCGACGCCGGCTCACCAAATCTCCGGTGCTGATTCTAGGGCACGCGCGGGATTGCCGACGCGCCGCTTGGGGGCCATCGAAAGCGCCGCCCCCCCCCCCCCCCCCCCCCCAGCGATTCTCCGGCCTCGATGGGCCAAGTGCCCACTGAGTTCAGTCGAGTCCTGCCGGTGTGGGTTACGTATTGTTCCACATGGCGGGACCTCGGAGTTCTGTCTGCGGGGGCCATCCTGGTGACTGGGCGAAGTTATCCGACCCTGGGGGGGTTCCACGGGTGGGTTGGCCCGCGATCAGGGCCCACCGATCGGCGGGCGGGCTATTTCCGTGGGGGCCTATGTTCTACCGCGCCGGGCCCTTGTAGGGCTCTGCCATATTGTCCGGGTCTGGCACGGAGACGGGAGCCCACACACATGCGCGAACTCGCGCCAGCCATCGCACGCTGGCTGGAGTGCGGAGACCACTCCGGCGCCGACCTGGCCCCCGTGGAAGGGGTGAATATCTGATAATTGAGGACCGTTGACGCCGGAGCGGTTCGCACCGCTTTTCACACCGGCGTCAGAACTTGGCCGCGGGATTGGAGAATCCCGGCCAGCATATCCCAACAATGATTCCTAAATTCAGTCATAAAACTGCAGTAATTCCGTGTGGAGTTTGCACGTTCTCCCCGTGTCTGCGTGGGTTTCGCCCCCACAACCCAAAAATGTGCAGAGTAGGTGGATTGGCCACGCTAAATTGCCCCTTAATTGGAAAAAATAATTGGCTAATCTAAATTTAAAAAAAATAAATAAATAAAACTGCAGTAATAAAATTAAGCTCCAAAGCTGTGCACGGATCACCTGCATGGCCTCCTTCATGGAACATCATTGTACTGCTGCAGAATGCAACAATTCAGCATGTTCTTTGAAGAAGGTTTTTTTTACACTAAAGAAATCAATGGATATGATGATAGGGCAGGAAAGGGAGAAGATCTACCGTGGTCTTATTGAATGGTGGATTGAGCTTGATGAGCTATCTGGCCAACTCATGTTCCTGAAGCTGGAAATAACTGGAGGTAACAGGGTTATATATGCGACACGTCAGCATGTGGAATGAGCGTTGCAATGTCAGTGACGATGTCCCTCAATCACAATGATCCATGGCCATAGCCTGATCAGCAGATCTAAAAGCCTCCAGGCCAGAAAGGAGTGAGGTGTGCTCCCTGTGTGTTATGAAACAATACATCCTCAATCAACAATACCGTATTGATAATCCAGACACTGTCCCATTGCTGTTAGTGGGACATATGTATGAAAGTTTGACTGTTGTGATGATCGACAGCAGGAGGAACCAACATTCAAAAGATAACAAAAGGGAAAATGCTGGAAAATCTCAGCAAGTCTGGCAGCATCTGTAGGGAGAGAAAAGAGCTAACGTTTCGAGTCCGATGACTCTTTGTCAAAGCTAACAGACAGAGAGAGTGGGAAATATTTATACTGTGGAGTGAGAATGAAAGATGAGTCATAGCCACAGAAACCCAGGGAAACTTGTTGCTAATGGCCACAGAAACCAAGGGGAAAGAGTGCTAATGGCAGTCCCCAGAGAGGACAAAACATGTGAAAGGTCAAACAGCAGGGAAACTAACCTCAGAGGATGAACTGTAGGTGTGGGGGGAGGGGAAGGGGGAAGCAAAGAGGAGAAAGGTGCAGGAAAGAAAGAAATGGTGAAAGACAGTTAAAATTAAATGAAAAAAAAATGGGTTGAGGTGTTGCTGATCATCTGAAGTTGTTGAATTCGATGTTCAGGCTGGAAGACTGTAGCGTGCCTAACCGGAAGATGAGATGTTGTTCCTCCAGTTTGCGTTGCGCTTCACTGGAACATTGCAGCAGGCCAAGGACAGACATGTGGGCATGGGAGCAGGGTCTTGTGTTAAAATGGCAACAGGAAGGTCAGTATCCTGAATGCGCACAGACAGAAGATGCTCAGTAAAGCGATCACCCAGTCTGTGTTTGGTCTCTCTGATATAGAGGAGACCACATTGGAAGCAGCGGATGCAATAGACCAGATTGAAAGAGATGCAAGTGAAACGCTGCTTAACCTGGAATGAGTGTTTTGGGCCTGGAATGTTAAGCATGGAAGAGGTAAAGGGGCAGGTGTTACACATTCTGCGATTGCATGGGAAGGAGGTGCCATGGGTGATGGGAGAGGTACTGGGTATGGTGGAGGAGTGGACTAGATTGTCTCAGAGGGAACGGTCTCTGCGGAATGCTGACAAAGGGAGTGAATGGAAGATGTGTTTGGTGGTGGCATCATGCTGGAGTTGGAGAAAATGGCGGAGGATTATGCTTTGCATACGGAGGCTGGTGGGATGAAATGCGAGAACAAGGGGGACTCTATCCTTGTTCTGGGAGGGAGTGGAGGGGGCGAGGGTAGTGGCGCGGGAGATGGACCGCACACTGTTGAGGGCCCTGTCCACAACTGTGGGTGGGAAATCACGGTCGAGGAAGAAGGAACACATTTTCGAAGCACCATTTTGGAAAGTGGCATTGTCGGAACAAATGCGACGGAGGCGAAGGAGTTGAGAGAAAGGGATGGAGTCCCTTTGGGATATCAAAAGATAACTCTTGATTGAAAAATATTTTGCAACATTTGGAGGATTTGGTAAAGTGTCACGTATGTGTAAATGCTTCATTATAGACCTCAGCACCTGAAAATTGGTTTGGATGAAGGTGATTAATCAGAAAAACAGTCCGATTAGTCTTAGAAATATCATCAATTTTCATAAATCCCTACCAGGTTCATTAATGTCCCTTGAGGAAGGAAATCTTTTGTACCTATCCAGTCTGGCCTATATGTGACTCCAGGACAACGGCAATTTGAAATGCCCTTTCAAATGGCCGAGCAAGCTCGCCAGTCCAAGGGCAATTCGGGATGGACAACCATTGCTGGCCTTAGTGATGTCAACATCTCACTAACAAATTTTCAAAAAAATCACAGGGGAGATTTTCTGGCTGCTCCTGCTCGCGGGATCTTTCCGGTCCCGCCAATGGAGCATCGCTGCTGCGGGATTCCCGGTGACCGGGGAGTGGATTCAATGGGATGTCCCATCCAATGACTGCGGGTGGACCAGACGATTCCGCCACCGGCCACCAGCGGGGGTGGGGTGCGGAAAATCGCCCCCCCCCCCCCCCCCCCCCCGCCATAGTCACAGTTCATCCTAGTTACATCTTCCTCAGTATTGTTGAGAATCAAGACTTTCCATCTTGTTGAATTGATTCTTTGAAAATATTTTCCGTCTGATTTCATGGACTGGAATTTAATTGCTGCACCATAGAATCAGAGAATCCCTGGAGTGCTGAAGGAGGCCATACAGCCCATCGAGTCTGCACCGACCCCTTGAAAGAACATCCTAATTAGGCCCCACTCTCCTGCACAATCCCCATAGCTCCACCTAACCTGCACATCCCTGGATATTAAGGGGCAATTTTGTCATGACCAATCATTGGTGGCAAATCCACCTGCCTTGCACGCCTTTGGACTGTGGGAGGATACTGGAGCAGCCAGACCAAACCCACGCAGACACGGGGAGAACGTACAGACGCCACACAGACAGTCACCCAAGCCGGGAATCGAACCCGGCTCCCTGGCGCTGTGAAGCAACAATGCTAACTACTGTGCTACCGTGCCATTCCATGGGAGAACAAAGTTGCGGTGAGGGAGAATCCGCTCTGGTGGTTCTTACAAGGTTTTACCTGATAGCTATTGTGGTCAATGCTCAGAAAAAGAGAATTACATTTGTATTGCAATTTTCACAACAGCAGGACATGCAAAGCAATTCACAGCCAACAAAAGTGATTTTGAAGTCTAGCTATTATCGTAATTTAGGAAACGCAACAGCTAGCTTGCGCACAGCAAGGCCCCACAGACAGCAATGAGATAGTGGCCAAATCATGTGGCGTTAGTTGAAAAATAAACATTGGACAGTGTGATAGCGCGAGATATCACTGAGGAGACTTTTTATATAAGAAAGAGCTTTTACTGGGAACAAGAATGAGGTTTCACTTATACAGGCACAGGTATATGATACAGATCTTTATCCTTAAAAAACGCTTTTTCCGAATTGGTCGAAGTTTGGGTGCCGCCATGCGATAGGTCCTGGGGACCACCCAGCTAGTGATAGATCGCCCCTTAAAGGGGCCATGCTACCACTGCCTGGATACTCTTGCACATCTTTGAGTGAGTGTCAGAGAGGTCCTTTTATGTTCATCTGAGGGGGCAGATTTGGCGGAGGGAATTTTCTGACCTCAACGTGGCGAGGGGGGGAGGCCGCCATTGGCCGGTGGCAGGGTCTTCCGGACCCCTCAACGTCGACGGGATTATGTGCGCTCCGCAACCTGCGCCACCGCGAAATATGCTGCGGGGGTGGGGGGGGGGGGGGGGGGTGGGGGTAGCCATCAGCGGGACCAGAAGATCTGCCGGCGGCAAGGGCCGGAAAACCTTGGCCAGTGGGCTGGAATTCTCCCTTTCCCCCACCAATGGATTCAACGCGGGCAATGGAGAATTTGCTGGATGATCCAAAAATTTGTTTCACAGCAGCATGAATTTCTTATGGGATCGTACACTGGGGCTCACCGTGACACATCGTGAAATTCAGTGGCACTCTATTAATGGGATGGAGATGAAATCCTGACTTGAAACCCCCCCCACCCCACCCCCACTCCCTCGCTCCCCAAGTGATTCCGCATAATGCCAGCAAGTCAATATGCCCGTCCAGAGCAGGTCTGCATCATAGAATCAGAGAATCCATTGCGTGCTGAAGGAGGCCATACAGCCCATCGAGTCTGCACAGACCCCTTGAAAGAACATCCTAATTAGGCCCCACTCTCCTGCACAATCCCCGTAGCTCCACCTAACCTGCACATTAAGGGGCAATTTTGTCATGACCAATCTTTGGTGGCCAATCCACCTGACCTTGCACGTCTTTCGACGGTGGGAGGATACTGGAGCAGCCAGACCAAACCCACGCAGACACGGGGAGAACGTACAGACGTCAGGACTTTCCTGAAGAATGACTGGGGCTGCCGACGGAGTTTGGGATGGAGGCCGCCAGTGACCTTGGGCCCTTGATTGCAACTGCAGTGGGTAGGGGCAACATCTATCAGATGGAGGCTCCAGCTTCAGTGTCATCGAGGAGGTCCCAGAGTTTGTTGCCAGGGATCCATCTTCTTTCTCAGGAAGTCCATCTTCTTTCTTCAACGGTGTTGTTGGGCGCCTTTTAAGTGTGGTGGGATGCCGCCAGTCAAGCCCTCCCAGCCATGCAATGCAACGCTAAGCCCTCGGATGAATAATTAATGAGATGTGGGCGTAGGATCTGGCATGATTTCCTGTTGGCCGCCGAAATAAGAAACATTCCCCATCCCCACCACTGGACTGGGTCCCAGATGGGAGAAATCCGCCGGGTGTTATTTCAATGCTTCATCCGGAAGACAGCGCCTCTGAGAGTGCAGCACTCCCTCAGCCCCATTTAAACGGCAGGATTCTCCATTCCTCAGACTAAGTGTTGACGCTGGGGCAGGATTCATGGACGTCCACGCCAGCAAAACTGGTGCTGCACCTGGACTGGTTCAGTGACCACGGAGGGGCTCGCACCGGCGCCACGTGGAACATAAACAATTCCAATGAGAAAAAGTGCCGGGTCCGTGATTGACACTCGGGAGGCTGACAAGCTGCAGCTGCATATACACATTGCACGCCCCACATACACCATCCTCGGCAACAAGATGGCACTGGATTGCGCAGGAGCGCGCCCATACAGCTGATGGGTCAGCTGGGGCCAGAGGGCACCTAAAGGGTTTGCACATCATACAACCTGTGGCCCTCAGTTCACAGTGGGCTGGAGCAGTGTGCGCAGCTGCATGGCTGCATTGCAGGCCGTGGCAATGGTGTTCTGGGCCCATCCACCCCCCCCCCCCCCCCACAGCCCACCTCCTGGCCACCCCCCCCCACCCCCTTCCCCACCCCCGCTACTCCCCCCGCTACTCCCCCCAGCCCTGGCAGAAGCCCCCCAGCCAGCGGCACAACTCACAGCCAACAATGGCGATGTTGGCCACTTTCCGTACCCCCTCTCTCTCAGCAGCCACGCCGTCTGTTTTCCGATTTTTAAAAGCACAAGTGAATCTCGCCGTCGGGAATTCGACCCAGTGGGGGCGGAGCATCACAGAGGCCCCAGAGAATACCAGGTCAGGCCTGCTAATGATATGCCAAACGACCTTTACTGTACATGCGGTGAGGCAACGGAGAATTGCGATTTGGCGTGGAACGGATGCCTCTCCGCCCAACCACGTTTCCCGATTCTGGCATCGGTCAACACAGAATCCCGCCCACGAGTTTGAGCCTGGATTTTTCACTCAACTTTCTAGCGTGGGACTTGAACTCACAACTTGCTGCCTCAAACTGGAGGGTGCTACCCATCGCACCACAGGCATTGAGCCCATTATGTCCCACGGACTCTGAAGTTAAAGATGAAGTAATTCTTATTTTAACATGACTCTCAGTTCTCAGCGCTGCTTGACAAGCAGACTCGGCGGAGAGCATCACAGCCAGATCCGAGTGAATCTCCTACCATGATGCTGTTTGGAATGTAAATAGCACAAAGCACAATCAAAGCTCTGTTTCAAACCCAGTGATTGGCAGCATCTAAAATAGTTTCTAATTTAGTGCAACCTTCAGCCAAATGTAATCCCCTGTGGTCTGAACAAACGAAGATGGATCTGACAGAAGATGGTACTGTAATTAGAATCAGTGATCCAGTTAAGAAGAGTAGAGAGACTCAAAGAAAAGGGCAGTGAAATTTCCTAGTTAGGCTTAACAAATATGAATATTGTGAAAATATTAAAACTCCATCTCTGATTCATTTCCAGAATAATTTTTTGGTGTGTTTAAGGGCAAAGAATCAATTATATAACATTTTTTAAAAAACTACAATGAAATAAGCAGCGAAGCTAATAGCCACTTACAGGCAGAATAGGAAGGAGCAATGATCAGCTCGTCAGTAAAGATCTGAAGGAGAAATTACAGTTTTAACTTCTGAGATGAGATGCTTTGTGAGTTAACGTTTATCATATCAAGTGACAACTTTGTTGGTCCAAATCCTCAGATCGGGATTGGACCCCTAATTTCTGATAGTGATCGGTCAAAAGGAATGCCCATTATACAGGTAGGTAGGGTGGCAGGTGGGTGGTGGCGGTGCAAGTGTGTTTGTGGAATTCTGTTCTGGTTCTTTATTAACTTCAGATTTCTGATTACATTAAAGTTGTTGTACAGAAACAGATTTTACAACCCCTCAGGTTGGTGCTGTGGTTTCTGTTCCACCTGAACCTCCTCGTACTCTATCTATTCTAATCCTGTCAGCATATTTTCTACCTTAACCCAGGGCCTTAACCCCTGTCACGTAAGAGTACCTTTAAGAAATGGGTGTTTACTACTGCAGTGATGTCAGAGAGTGGGTGGAGTTGGGCTGTCTGTCAGTTTTTTACTTTCGTTTTTGAGCATCCTGCAGGGTGTGTTTAAGTTTATTTTTCAGTATGTTGGAGCTGAAGCCAGACCAAGCAGGTGTGCTGCTGTTCTCTCTGCCATCAAAAGACTATCTCTTGATCATTTGGTGAATTCAGAATTATAAATGTTTTCAGTAGTGAGTTTAACCTGATGTGCTTCTGGTAAACATTTTGTTTTTAAGTCGTATGGATGTTAAAATGGAAAGCTTAAAGGTTTACATGGTGTTGTAGTCTTTGGGGGTTGTACTTGAATTAATGGTTGCTAAGATGTTCACTGTATGTTTTAAAAAGGTTAACTTGAGTTAATAGAATAAACATTGTTTTTCTTTAAAAAACACTTTTCCATTTCTGCTGTACCACACCTGTAGAGTGGGCCATGTGTTCCCCATACCACAATCTATTAAAAGCTGTGGGTCAGGTGAACTCCACGATACACGTTGGGGTTCTCTAAACCCTGGCGCATAACACCCCCACGTGGTTATCTTACTCCCCTTCAGGGTTTCCGGAGGCTGGGAGTCATCTGGGATTGGCAGTATTATCCGGGTGGCCAACAATAGCCTTCTGGGAGATTTTAAGCTGCAATGTCAGTGACGAAGGAAGAAGGAACGCAGACCGAAGTTGCCAAGGCTGGGCTTTTTACTCTCACCTGTGTTTGTCTGGCCTGCACCGTGTTTAATACAGGTAAGCAGGTGCACATGTGTGTGGCTTGAGGCTGTGCTCGGGAGCTTGCCAAACAATAAGACAGTCTACCTGGCCACTTGCAAGTGGAAAGTGCAATACCGAGGCTTCACAGCTCTGATTGGCTACAGCTGTCCAGCCCAGGACTTCTAAACGATCCAAGAGCAGGATGAGCTCGAGCTGGGAGCCTATCACAGAAGAGGCCCTTCGGCCCTTCGAGTCTGCGCCAGCGCCTGAACAACTCCTGACCTGACTACCTAATCCCATTTTCCAGCACTTGGCCCATAGCCTTGAATATGATGACATGCCAAGTGCTCATCAGGTACTTTTTAAAGGATGCGAGGCATCCCACCTCTACCACCCTCCCAGGCAGCGCATTCCAGACCGTCACCACCCTCTGGGTAAAAAGGCATTTCCTTAAATACCCCCTAAAGCTCCCACCTCTCACTTTGAACTTGTGTCCCCCTCATAACTGACCCTTCAACAAAGGGAACAGCTGCTCCCTATCCACCCTGTCCCTGCCCCTCATAATTTTGGACACCTCGATCAAGTCTTCCCTCAGTTCTCTGCTCCAGAGAACACAACCCAAGCCTATCTGACCTCTCTTCATGACTTAAATGTACCATCCCAGTGAATCACCTCTGCACCCTCTCCAGTACAATCACCTCTATGGCTCAGTGATATTCTTTGTTTTATGATGCTTCTGTGAAGTATCTTGAGACGTTTCACTATGTTGAAGGTGCCGAGGTTCTGTTTTTGAGATTTTTCCAGAATTCCCTGTTGGATTAAAAAAACCTGTTCCTGCCACTTAGATTTGTAGGCCTGTTACATCTCCCCCTTTATAATTTTCAAAGATCTCTATTAGGTCTGTAAGTGCTGGGAAGTGGGATTAGAATAGATAGGTGCTTGATGGACGGTGCAGGCACGATGGTGCCATAGGGTTTCTTTCTGTGTTGTAAATCTCCATGACTCTCCGAGTTCACCAGTGCGCCTTCTCCCATCAAGCGAACACCGCCGTGTTTTCTTTCCACCCCAGCGATTTAAATTACCTCGTCGGGTGGGGGTGTGAGAATATGCCGAGTGGACCTATCATTAGCCGATGGAAATGGGATTGGAAATGCTGCAGTGATCAGGGTAAAGAGTGAGCCACGGGAAGCTGTTGGCTTCGGCTCCAACTCCAGCCACAGGGTGCTGCCCAGACTTGAGGATGGCCTACCTGTTGCTATTTAAACGGCTGCAATGGCCACCAAGAGGATAAACCATTTTTGAAGGTGTCAGCCTCAGTTGGGCAGCATTCTCTCACCTTATTCATCAAAAAGAAGGTACATCGGAATGAGAAAGAGAAAGCATGGATATGATTCTCATCAGGAAAAATAATCCTCGCCTTGGTGTTTACATTTACTGTTGGTTACCTGAACACAAATTATAAAGTCACCAGTTTGATGTTAATTAGTTTTGAAAAATATCACATTCAACCAGCTCAAACTGAAAAAATTATTAAACTGTAGAAATGTTGGCATTTGTACTGTCTTTGTGGCATCTGCACGTTCTCCGTGTCTCCGTGGGTTTCCTCCGGGTGCTCCAGTTTCCTCCCACAAGTCCCAAAAGACGTGCTTGTTTGGTGAATTGGACATTCTGAATTCTCCCTCTGTGTACCCGAACAGGGGCCGGAATGTGGCGACTCGGGGATTTTCACAGTAACTTCACGCAGTGTTAATGCGAGCCTAGTGTGATGAAATATTCTGCATACTCGTCTGCCATTGGGCCAGAACGTCGGCTTACCATTGGCCCTGGTCGGTCATGTGCCTCTCGACCGATTGGCCGAGAGGCTGAGTTAACCACGCCTCTATCAACGAGGTATAAATGCTCAGAAGCCTGACGATCGTCCCTTTCCACTGTAGATGATCGCCAGGCTGTGTTCTAGTTAATTAAAGCCTGACATTGGTAAATCACTCGCCTCGCGTTCAATCGATGGTGCATCACCTAGTAAGAAGTCTTACAACACCAGGTTAAAGTCCAACATGCTTGTTTCAAACACTAGCTTTCGGAGCACTGCTCCGAAAGCTAGTGTTTGAAACAAACATGTTGGACTTTAACCTGGTGTTGTAAGACTTCTTACTGTGCTCACCCCAGTCCAACGCCGGCATCTCCACATCAATGTAAGCCTACTTGCGACACTAATAAAGATTATTATTATTATTTTTTAAATTCCACGTTGGATTCCAGTTAGAATCCGCTGAACGGCACATTTGGCAGGGTGCTTATGTAATGCAAGCCTACCTTTGGCACTAATAAAGATTATAATTATTATTAACTTAAACCGGAGAGGGGCCCAATAAATCATTTCTGCACGTATCCTGTCAGCACATTACTGTAGTGAAGGAAATAAAGTTGGAAAACTATCTTCCAAAAAAATCTTCCTTCTGTTAGTTTCCTTACTTCCTTCACCATTCCCACCTTCTGACAGCTTTGCTGGGAATCTCTGGTCTCTGGTGATACTCCCCATCCTCATCCAAGAGGTCGTTCCTATGGATGGGCTGAGACAGTGGCTGGGATATTGTCAACCGCATGCTGTTCCCAACATCCTGACCAGAACATTGCACCATTTACAGCCTCTTCTTGCCATGATTAGCATTAAAATTCCAAGTGCTGGCAGCGGTGGGATAGCTTTCCATTCCGGGGACCCGCCGTTAATTGACAATGCAGCAGGAGTGAGTGGGCCATAAAATAGCCCCCCAAGCCAAGTAAACCAAACCCGCTGTGCTCCCTCGAATGATTCTTCCTCTCCTCCATGCTCCCGTTCCCACTCCGCAGCATCCCTCGCTATTGACTCACCCTAGTCAGGTCCCCGGCCTCCAGGCAAGCTGTCATTATCCTGCTCCCCTCCCTTGTACCATGGAGGTGAACAAAGAAAACCGCTGGCCCTTGATGCAACTGCACAAAGCCAGCCGGTGCATGCCGCCTTTAAACAATTGTGGAACGGGTGCCACAAGATTTTTATGTGCCGTTGACTTTATGCCAAGGGTTGGCCTTTTAACAAAAACTTCTTGTTTCAAGCGAATGAATTCTCACGGCAGACACCGTATTAGAAGTAGGAACCTGCCTTTAGGCCGACATGATGTTTGTTACATTGCAAACACAACTCCGACTTTTCCTCTGCATCTCAGCTCACTGTCAGGAAATCAACATTTCAGAATCTCAACGAATTAAGTTACAGCACTCGCCTCTTTTCCACCCTGATATGTTACATAAATCCCCCCATCCCCCACACACTGTTTTTGGATAGGTATTTCACCATGTAGCGATCTGTGGCACTGATACATTTCAACAGGAATCACCTGCATTTATATCGCACCTTTATCACAGGCAACTGTCCCAAGTCGCTTCTCAAGATTGTAATCAGACACAAATCAATATCGAGCCAGAGGAGGAGCTCCTTGGAGAGGGTGATTAAAAGCTTAATCAATGAGATAGATTCCAAATGTAATTTTACAGTACAGACAATGTTCAACGGGTGAAGAGGAGTTGGGAGTGAATTCCAGACAGAAGACTTCAGCGGGACAGTTAACGTTGAATGTAGTTTGAGGCCATGAGCTTCGAACTCAGGGCCTTTAACAGTATGTGCAGAGTGAGGAACTGAGGGCTTTGTTTCGAGCTATGGATGAGGCAGCAAAAGAAGAACGGCTTTTAATGCCCTGGTAAGCTGGCACATGACAAAGTATGATTGTGGTGGCAGCAGGATTAGGCAGCGCTCATGCTCAATGGGCTGCAAGGGCTTACACCAGCCATGTGCACATCCATCAGGTCAGTCGATTCGGTCTCTCTGTCAGGTACCCATGCACAAGATTAATATGGTGCTGAAAAATCTATATGAAGCAGAGGTAAATTGAACAAAGCCTACAGGCCCAAAATCACTGTCTAAAAATAACATCAATGCAATATCTCTGGGAAGATAATCCTTTAGACTTTTTGACAAGATGGTTCAAATATATTTTAATGGGGTACTGGTCAGTAGAAACTGGCAGTGAAGAAAGTGCAACTACTTAACTCGATGGGTTCTATGTTCAGTTGTCTTAATTGCCACCGTACCTTTGCAGATGCTGCAGAATGTGATAGATGTTTGCCTTTCATTCTCAGTATCCAAATTTCATTGCAGCCCTAATTGATTCTGTTCATATATTTGCAACAAATATTCCTCTTGTAATAGCGGGAGGAGCCTTCTTGGGAATTAATGGAATAAAAAAAGAGTTAAACTACGTACAGTTGGAAAACAGGGGCTGGATTCTCCGCCCCGCCACACTTCTGCCCCCACCCGTCGGTGGGATTCTCCATTACGCCAGCCGGTCAATGGGCTTTCCCATTGTGGGGCAGCCCCACGCCGTCGGGAAACCCCCGGGTTGGCGGCAAAACGGAGAATCCCGCCGACGGAGAATCCCGCCCCTGATCTATACTCTAGCCTCCCAAGTCCGGACTGTGCTATCTGTCCATTGGCTAGGATTCACACGCTCCTGCATGATAAGCCCCGAGCAGGTCACGTGCCCTGCAGTCAAGGGGCCACGCTGCAACATCTCTGAATTTCCCGGCATGTGTTACTTGTAATCTTATTTATCTCCCCTACGTCCTATTTGAGGGGAGGCAGTGGCGCAGTGGTATTATTCCTAGATTAGTAGTCCAGAGACCCAGAGTCACTCTCCAGGGACCTGGATCCAAATCCTGCCATTGCAGATGGCGAAATTTGAATTCAATAAAAGGAAAATGTACAACGAAAAGTCTAAAGATAATCATGAAACCATTGTCGATTGTCATAAAAACCCATCTGGTTCACTAATGTCCTTTAGGGAAGGAAATCTGCCGTCCTTACCTGGTGTGGCCGACATGTGACTCCAGACCCACAGCAATGTTGTTGACTCTTAATTGCTCTCTCAATTAAAATTACCCTTGCATTTGCTCAGTTAAACCTGAGTGGTGTTTACACTGTGTATCCCCTCACTATCCCAGTTTTAGATTAAATATTCCATGCCTCAAGTGACGGTAACGTGTTAGAATGATTCACACTGATTCACAGCAGTGTAATCAGGCAAAATCTGAGCCATTGCTTTCTCCCCCACGACAGAGGAGGTTGAGAGGAGATGAGAAGGTGGTGATAGCGTGTTGCGGATCACTCAGGAAGTCCGAGTTGCTGGGGCAATTGTACATGCTTGCTGTAGCCTGGAGGTACGGATTGTGATGGATGTGCCTCCAACTTTCTTTCCACCACGCGGCAGATCAGGATCAGAGGATCATGGAACTTAGAAGCAGGAGTAAACCATTCCGCTCTTCGATCCTGCTCTGCCATTCTGTAAGATCACGGCCAATCAGGTTGTGGTCCCAATTCCTCTTTCCTCTCTGCCCCCCACAACCTTTGACTCTGTTGACTATCAGGCAATCTATCTAACATAGCCTTGAAAATGTTCAATGGCCCGTTCTCCACTGCTTTTTGGAGAAGAATATCCCACAGACGAACAGCCCTCCAAGGTAAATAATTTTTCGGAATCTCCCCCCGGGGGGTCGGAGTATCACCCGAGGCCGGCGTCATTCTCGCCCCCACCGTGTCCCAAATTCTCCATGCCCCGAGATTCGGCGGGGCGGGAATTGTGCTGGCCCGTGATGGACCGAAGTCCCGCCGCTGACTAGCCTCTCCCGCCAGCGTGGATTAAACCACCTCTCTTATTAGGGCAGCACGGTGGCCTAATGGTTAGCACAACCGCCTCACGGCGCTGAGGTCCCAGGTTCGATCCCGGCTCTGGGTCACTGTCCGTGTGGAGTTTGCACATTCTCCCCGTGTCTGCGTGGGTTTCGCCCCCACAACCCAAAAATGTGCAGAGTAGGTGGATTGGCCACGCTAAATTACCCTTAATTGGAAAAAATAATTGGGTAATCTAAATTTTTAAAAAAAAACCACCTCTCTTACAGGCGGGATTGGCAGCGTGGGCGGGATCTACGGTCCTGGGGGGGGGGGGGGGGGGGGGGGGGGGCGCAGGGTGATCTGATTCCGGGGGGTGCCCACATGGTGGCATGGCCCACGATCAGGGCTCACCGATCGGCGGGCGGGCCTGTGCTGTAGGGGCACTCTTTTTCTTCTGCCCCCGCCATGGCCTTCACCATGGCGGAGGCGGAAGAGAGCCCCTCCCCTGCGCATGCGCCGGTATGACGTCAGCAGCCACTGACGCTCCGGCGCATGCGCCGACGTACTCCAGTCCTTTCGACCCCGGCTGGCATGGCGCCAAAGGCCATTCACGCCAGCCGGCGGAGTGGGAACCACTCCGGCGCGGGTCTAGCCCCTCAATATGAGGGCTTGGCCCCGAAAGGTGTGGAGAATTCCGCACCTTTGGGGCGACCCGACGCCGGAGTAGTTCACGCCACTCTGACACGCCGGGACCTCCTGCCCCGCCGGGTAGGGGAGAACCCCGGCCCCTGTCTCCATTTACCCTGTCGAGCCCCCTCAGGATCGCTCAGATACATTTCAGTAAAATTACCTCTCATTCCTCGAGACGCCAAAGACTATGAGCACAAGTTTCTGAACCTTTCTTCATGATGTCAGCCTTTCCTCCCAGGGGTCAATCGAGTGAGTCTTCTCTGAACTGCTTCCGATGGAATTATATTATTTCTTCAAATAAGGAGACCAAAACTGCGCACAGCACTCTGGGTTGGGATTTTCCAGTCCTCGCAGTGACAGGCATTGCCTTGGGCAGTGTAAATGTGTTGGGCTCCCCAATCACATGTCCCAAGGACTTATATCAAGAAGCAAAAGGTTGCAATAAATGGGTCTTTTTCTGTTTGGCAGGCAGTGACTAGTGGGGGGCCGCAGGGAACTGTGCTGGGACCCAACTCTTCGCATTACATATCAATGATTTGGACCAGAGATCCAAATGTATTATCTCCAAATTTGCAGAGTTGGGAGGGAGGGTGAGCTGTGAGGAGGATGCAGAGATGCTTCAGTGGGATTTGGTCAGGCTGAGTGAGGGGGCACATGCATGGTAGCTGCCCTATAATGTGGATACATGTGAGGTCATCTGCTTCAGTTGCAAAACTAGGAAGGCAGATTATTATTTGAATGGGTATAAATTGAGTGAGGTGGATACTCAGTGAGACCTTGGTGTCCTCGTGCATCAGTCGCTGAAAGTAAGCGCGCAGGTACAGCAGGCAATAAAGAAGGTTTGTTGGCCTTCATAGCAACAGTATTTGACAATAGGAATGGAGATGTTTTACTGCAATTCTATAGGACACTGGTGAAGCCTCACCTGGAGTAGTATGTGCAGTTTTGGTGTCCTTATCTGAGGAAGGATGTTCTTGCTGTGGAGGGAGTGCAGCAAACGTTTACTAAGGAGTAAGAGACTAAGTCGGTTAGGTGACCCCCTGTGCGGAGTCTACACATTCTCCCTGTGTCTGCGTATGTTTCCTCCGGGTGCTCCGGTTTCCTCCCACAAGTTGCGAAAGATGTGCTGTTAGGTCATTTGGAAATTCTGAATTCTCCCTCCGTGTATCCGAACAGGCGCTGGAATGTGGCGAATGGGAGATTTCCGCAGTAACTTCATTGCAGTGTTAATGTAAGCCTACTTGTGACAATAATAAAGATTATTATTATTTTTATAAAACCCCACTTTAGAGTGGAGCATGATTCAGTGGACTCCAGTTAAAGTCTGCTAAACGGCACATTTAGTGGGGTGCTGTCAGCAGCTACAGCACTGAGAAACAGCCCGTTATCCAATGGCACCTTGCTGTTTTCTTGGCCTCGTGGAGTTTCTTCCCCCCCCCTCCCCCCTTCAAGGTCGGACTTCAAAGGATTTCCTGCTGGATGGCTCCTCACAGATCGGGTGCCATATTTTTGCAGCAGGCCCAATCATTCCCTCCCTTTCAGGCCCCTCATGCTCTTCTGACCCCCCCTCCCCCACCCTCACTCCCCTCCCAACCTTGGGAAGCCCTTGGGAACCACCCCCTCGCTCTACTCTGCCTGGCAAGCCCTCCCCCCCCCCCCCCCCCCCCCACCCATCTCAGGCCCGACCCTTGATAGTGCCAACCTGGCAGCCTGGCAGTGCCTGACTGGTGCTGTCAAGGTGCCCAGGTGCCAGGGCGCCACATTGCCCTGTCCCTGATCTAGATCTTGCCCAGCGAGGGCGAGATTGCGGCGGGAGGAGCAATCGAAGGTTTCGCACCAGGCATGGAACCCGATTTGGGGCTGGCGTGCGATTCAACTGTTGTTCCCAGATCTGCACATGACACAATGGGATAGCTGAATCATGCTCATGGTCTCTCACCAATGCCCGCTGTAGCTGCAGTGAAACTGCCCTACTTTTATCATTAATTCCCCCTGAAATAACTGCGAACATTCAATTTTCCTTCTTTTCACCGACTGTACCTGCAAACTAATATTTTCCGATTCATTTACCAGGACACACAGATCTCTCTGTACTGTTGCAGTCCCAGCTGATGTTAACAAGTCAGATCCCAGGATGAAACCTGGTTTGATAAATCTGAACTTTAAAATTTTTTACATTGAGGTAAAGAATTGAATTTTAACGAAAAGAATAAAACATTTATTAAACAAGAAAAATTAGCTATATTACACCAGACAAAAAGGTTGAAACGATCTCAACATAAATACCAGAAAATTCCTCATATATTCACGATATATATTTGTGGGCAGCACGGTAGCACAGTGGTTAGCACTGTGGCTTCACAGCGCCAGGGTCCCAGGTTCGATTCCCTGCTGGGTCACTGTCTGTGTGGAGTCAACACGTTCTCCCTGTGTCTGCGTGGGTTTTCTCCGGGTGCTCCGGTTTCCTCCCATAGTCCACAGACGGGCAGGTTAGGTGGATTGGCCATGAATAATTGCCCTTAGTGACCAAAAAGGTTCGGAGGGGTTATTGGGTGACGGGGGTAGGGAGGCAGTGAGGGCTTAAGTGGGTCGGTGCAGACTCGATGGGCTGAATGGCCTCCTTCTGCACTGGATGTCCTATGTACGTCTGTACTATTCCTTCATCCAAGCTATATCTTTACACATACAAATACAAATATACACGATACCATACAAATTCTCATTGATAAACAATTTATCATATCCATTTTATATTCTAATATTCATGGTAAGCGTGCAGACATGCAAACTAATTCATGAACTGTGGACAGGCTGACCGCACTCCAAAGTAAATGGCAAATGTGACCAAAGCAGATTCAATGGATTTCTCAACAGCCCGGCCAGACATTTGTTACACTGTGAGCCAATCACTGTCACTGAAATTCTTTCTCTAGAGGGCTTCCAATATTCACCCATGTTTGTAGAATGTGCCTTGGAATTCTCTCGAAGCGTCATTCCATCTTGTGTGGCTTCAACAAGGATCTACCTCCAGAGTTTCAAACTCACCTTCTGAGATTCCTTTCCTCTTGATCTGCGTGTATACTCAAGCTTAACTTTCCAAGCACACATTGAAATCTTCGGCCATGCCAAGCAGAACCTCATTGCTCCAAAAGGCCCACAGTATCAAGTCATCAATCATTGGCTATCCCCTTAGATATTATGGCTACTATGAAGCCACTTTGCGCTACGCCTACTCCCTGAGCTTTTTCTTTATCTCGGACTCAATTGCCCTGCTCCTATCTCTAAACGTTATTTAACAGGATCTATTCCTGATCTCTGTCCTTGTCCTTTACCTAGGACTGGGATCGTCTTCATGGGCCCGCTTGCTGTCCCCCATGTGTGTCTTGCTCTTTGGGATACCTCTCTGATAGCATTTCACTTCACGTCACCTGACCTACCTTTCACCCCGTTTCACTTTTATCCTCCCTTTGTCTTCCACACATTGTTCGGCCACCCTGGGAAGTGTGCGGTCAATTCCAGACCCACATGCCCCGGAGTCACAACGTAAGTGAATTAACCAACAATTCTTACAAAAATTCCCTAAGTCTTGACTGCTCAATAATCACAGTCACCAGGTTTGTAACTTAAGAACATAAGAACATAAGAACTAGGAGCAGGAGTAGGCCATCTGGCCCCTCGAGCCTGCTCCGCCATTCAATTAGATCATGTCTGATCTTTTGTGGACTCAGCTCCACTTTCCGGCCCGAACACCATAACCCTTAATCCCTTTAACTTGAAGCACAATTACTGTTTATTCATACCAAAGACCATGGAGTAAATAAAACTAGATAACAACAAGCTAATACCTACTAGATGTTACAAGGGGGCATATCTATAAGGTTCAGGGTGCGAGATATAGGAGGGATGTCCGAGGTAGGTTCTTTACTCAGAGAATGGTTAGGGTGTGGAATGGACTGCCTGCTGTGATAGTGGAGTCGGACACTTTAGGAACTTTCAAGCGGTTATTGGATAGGCACATGGAGCACACCAGAATGGCAGGGAGTGGGATAGCTTGATCTTGGTTCGGACAAGGCTCGGCACAACACCGAGGGCCGAAGGGCCTGTTCTGTGCTGTACTGTTATCTGCTCTATGTTCTATGTACTTCCCCCTTTAACTGCCCATCCTCTACTTACAGACAAATGACAGACAAACACACAGGGGTGGGAAAAGGTAAAAATAATAAGGATAAGGATCAAAAGATAAGCATCTTTGCTTCAAAGAGAGGATCTTTAGAGCAATTTACTCACCACATGCTTGCTGATTTAAATCTTTGATTTATAGTTTGTAATGGTCTTCTGCACAGAGTCATTTATTCAGAATCCCGGTAGCTTAGAAAAATGCTGGGCGCGATTCTCCGCACCCCACGCCGGGTGTGAGAATCGCGGGAGGGCCGGGCGAATCACGCCACACTGCCCTGGCACCCCCTGCGATTCTCCCCCCCCCCCCAAAATGGCATGTCACGTTTTGCGACAGGCCGCTCGGAGAATCGTCGCTCGCCGTTTCTCACGGCGACTGCCGATTTTCCGGCCCGGATTGGCCGAGCGGCCTGCCGAACCCGACTGGTTCACGCCGGCGCCAACCACACCTGGTCGCTGCCGGTGTGAACAGCGCGCGACCGATGTGTGTGGGGCCTGTGGGGGACATGGGGAGGATCGAGCACCACGGGCATGCTCAAGAGGTGTCTGGCCCGCGATCAGTGCCCACTGATCGTCAGGCCATCGTCTCTAAAAGATGCACTCTTTTCCCTCCGCCGCCCCGCAAGATCAAGCCACCATGTCTTGTGGGGCATGCGCGGGTTGGTGCCGGCCAACCTGCACATGAGCGACTGACGTCACTTAGGCGCCGCCTGCCGCGTCAAGGCCGGGCGCTTGGAATTCACGCGGCACCGCTCCTAACCCCCGGGGGGGGGGAGAATTGGGGGCGAGGAGTGGCCTCCAACGCCGGAGTGAATCACTCCGGGTTTCACTCCAGCGTGGGCTGTTTATCTCCCTTTGGGATAATTGCGCCCGCTGTATTCGCAGACAGCAAGCTTTCTGGAGATCATTTCAGTTCATTTTAGCCTTCAGCTCAAGGTTCACATTCAGGCTCATAGCTTTCTGGAGAGACACTTGATTTCACAACAAATGTTGCTTCCAGCTCGTGGTTTGACTTCAGGCCTCTGCGGCCTAATGAGGAGTGGCAGCCCCCACAGTAGCCTTGTGGGGAGGATTAGTTGAATCTTTTTGGAGAAAGCTGGCTAGATATCTTCGGCCATCTCCCAGAATCAAAACTGAAATGAAACTGTAACCCTTGTGACTCTGAAAACATTCCAGGAGGAGCAGATCCAATCACCACCTGTTACCAGGCAGAGAACATCCTTTTGGACCAATTCACTGGCCACCAACCAAATCGATCAAACCGAGTCCCAGCCAATCTCTGTCATTGGTATTGGGCAGTCTACCGCTCCGGTTTGAGCCAACACAGACTACCACAGTGATCTCTCCTGCTGCTGAAATCCTCCGCTTGAATTAAAAGTGCAGGCCACTGCTTTCTTCTGCATGAATTAAAGGTACAGGCCACTGCTTTCTTCTGCATGAATTAAAGGGCCAGGCTGCCTTAAAGACCACATGACTAAAAATCATCCATGGATCAAAAAGATAGGAAAAATAAGGGAATAGACAGGGACGAAACAGGAATGACCCTTACAATATGTGCACAGAACTTGTTCCTAGCCTAAAAGTGCAAAAATGCGTGAACTGCGCAAGTACGGCCCTTTCCCAGTCGGTGCATATGCAGAAGTCCTGAGGCCCCAGGGATTCCTTAGTTCCTAAACTCCTGATTTCCAACTTTCACTCAAAATTAAGATAGGCATCTGGAGATCATTACAGTCCCACATAGTTCTGCAATCTTTGGAATTCTCTATCCCAGAGGGTACGACAGCTCAGTCATTGAGTATTTTTAAAGCAGTGATTGACAGATTTCTAAAAACCAATGACATAAAGGGAGACAGGGCTGGTGTGGGAAAAAGACTAGATAATGGATGATCCACCATAATCGTATTGAATGGGGGAACACGTTAAATGGACTGAATGGTCTACTCCTGCTCCTTTATTCTTAATCCCTCTTTATTTAAATAGTTTACTACTTTTCTGTTCTTCCATTCAAATTCAACAAGTTCATATTTTCACAAATTAAGCTCCACTTTGCCCACTCACTTAAATTATCCATATTCCATTGTGTGGGCTTTACTGTCCCTTGACACAATATTTCATACCTATCTTGGTCATTGGCACATTGAGCAGCCTCGCATTCCATGCCTTTACCTGACACATTAATATCGATTGTAAATTGTTTAAGCCCCTGCACTGATCCCTGTGGTGCTCCACTAGTTGCTACGTGGCAACCCAAAAATTACCCATTTATCCCTGTCCCTACGTTCTGCTTCCAGTTCGCTAACCAGTGCTCTTTCCACGTTAATATGTTACCCTGACAGCATGTGATATTGGCCAGAGTTCTCCGCCCGTTCGGATTCTCTTTTCCCACTGACAGCGGCCACATTCGGGGCTGGTACTTTTTCGTGCGGGTGGCCCGGGTCGGGCAAGCGGCCGATCGGGGGCACTATATCCGCGGTCCATGTCGGTGGACTGAGTCCGCTATGGCTACTGGAGGGCGCCGCCGTCCGCGTGCGTGGCCTCTGACCCGGAAGTGCGGGGGTGGCGTATCTGCAGCTGGAGCAGTGAGCTCCATGACAGCTGCCTGCTAGCCCCCTGCAAGACGGTGAATCTGTGGCCTTTTGACGCCAGTTTTCCTCGCTTAAAAGACCATAGTTTTCACGATGGTGTGGGGGCATGGTCCCGAAAATGGAGAATCCATCCCAAGGTTTCTAACAATTATTTATTCCAATGTGCACGGTTTGCTTGAACCATTTGTCAGAGGATGTGTGCAAGCAATGGAATTGTTGTTACCTTTGTAGGTAGAAGCATTATTCAAGCCGATGACCTATTGCCCAGATCTCTCTTTCAAAGCACAGACAGTTTTCAAAGGGTCTTTATTAAAAAAAAAGCCTCCTGTGCATTTGATGTGTTGGCTGTTTGGTTTAGTCTGGCTGTGGGATATGATGACATCTCCAGAGGTACACTTTCACTTAAATCCTGCAGATTCTACTCTGTTGGTTTGCCAGGAAAACAGACTTTTATCTCTCTCTGTGAAAAGCCCTTGTTTTATCTCAAGTTCTGTGACAGAATTTTCAAAAGAATCTCATCTGACTGCTTAACCCTTCCCAAACTAGCTTCCGATTGACTTGCTCAGACTTTCATTGCCAGCTTCTGTAAGGAGCACGTTGAATGCGTACGGTCTTTAACACAGTAAATTGTCCGGAGGGGCTTCAAAGGATTGAATTTCAAAACAAAACTTGGCATCGCTTCGAACCAAGGAAGACAATATTGGGGCAGGTGACCAAAAGGTTTGGTCAAAGAGGCAGATCATAGCCGTCGTCTATCACACAGTTTTAAGACGAGGCTGAGGAATACCAGTTCTCCGGTTAGATTGATGTCTTTGGGTTGATCAGTGGGCTATGTTGCAGAAAAAGTTTAAGATATTACCTGCAAGCAATTTGCCTCCTTGAGCAGATTTGTTTAATCCAGGGGAATACGTGGATGTGAAACATGTGAACACATGGCTGCGATCGTTGTGCAGGTTAAACGGTTTGAGGGACTCCTTTGCAATGGTAATTGTCGAGGCTTGTTACTAAGAATTGACTGGATAAGCTGCATCTCCTTTCCTGGAAGTTACTCTTGGTGATATTTGTGGGTGATCGCTGTTATTCAGGTCATTGATGATTGTCCAGACTCAGCAGATTAGGGTGGGACTGGAAGGATACGGACTCTGGAAGTGCAAGCGGTTTTAGTTTCGGCAGGTATTATGGTCTGTGCAGGCTTGGAGGGCCGAAGGGCCTGTTCCTGTGCTGTATTATTCTTTGTTCTTTATTATGTCAACCTTGGGCCAAAGAGCAGATAAGGATAGATTAAAATGTATGTACCATATAAATGTTCTTCATACAAATGTGCAGGCTAAAAGGAACAAAATGAATAATCTGTGGCAATAATTCAATTTAGAGGGTACCACATGATAGATGTTACTGAAACATGACTGTCTGATGTCCAGGGCTGTTAATGGACTAAATGTGCTTTAAAGTCTTCAGGAAGGAAGAGGTGGAGGACTAACATGAGTCATTAAGGATAAAGTTACGAACAGATTTCAGACCATAATGAGAGTTGTGCTTAGACTCCCTGGTAGCAGCTGTAAAGAGTCAATGGGTGCAATTTTCCCCCCCACCATGCCGGGTGGGAGAATCGCGGGGCGCCGGGCGGGTCCCGCCATCCCGCCCCGGTACCCGCACGCGATTCTCCCACCCCCCCCCAAACAGGCGCGGCAAGATTTATGGCTGGCCGCATGGACAATCGCCGCTCGCCGTATGTAACGGGCGAGCGGCGATTCTCCGGCCGAGCGGCCTGCCCAATACAACGTGTTCCCACAGGCGCCGACCACACCTGGTCGCTGCCGGCGTGAACAGCGCGGGAATGCTGGGGGGCGGCCTGTGGGGGGGGGATCCATCACCGGTGGGGGGGTGCTCAAAAGGGGTCTGGCCCGTGATCGGTGCCCACCGATCGGCGTGCCAGCCTCTCTGAAGGACGCACTCCTTTCCTCCGCCGCCCCGCAAGATCACTCCGACATTACTTGCGGGGCGCCCGCGGGAGGACGGCAATTGCGCATGCGCGGGTGACGTCATTTACGTGGCGCCGGCCGCGTAATTTACGCGGCACCGCTTTTACTCAGTGCCAAGGCCTGCCGCACGTAAATGACGCTGCGCCGCTCCTAGCCCCCTGGAGGTGGGAGAATAGGGGGTGAGGGGCGGCCTCCGATGCTCCGCAACAGAGTGAAACACTCCGGTTTTCACTCCGCCGTCGGCACTTAGGGCGCGATTCTCCGCAACGGCCTACGCCGATGTGACCCGGAGTGTTTCGCGACGGCGTCGGAGGCCACTCCTCGCCCCCTAATCTCCCCCCCCGGGGGCTAGGAAAGGCGTTGCGGGGAACTCGGCCGCCGGGCCTTGACGCTGGTGTCAAGGCGGCGCACCGATAATAACGCGGCCGGCGGCGTAAATGACATCAGCCACGCATGCGTGGTTGCTGTCTTCCCCTCCGCTGCCCCGCAAGACGTGGCGGCTTGATTTTGCAGGGCGGCGGAGGAGAAAGAGTACGTCTCTTAGAGACGCCGGCCCGACGATCGGTGGGGCCTTTCGGAGCATTGCTCCTTCCTCAGGTGAATAAAGAGGTATGTTCCAGAAACATATATATAGACAAATTCAAAGATGCAAGACAATGCTTAGAATGCGAGCATTTGCAGGTAATTAAGTCTTTACAGATCAAGAGATAGAGGAAGGAGCAGAGCTAGTGTTTGAAACAAACGTATTGGACTTTAACCTGGTGTTGTAAGACTTCTTACTGTGCTCACCCCAGTCCAACGCCAGCATCTCCATATCACAAAGTAGAATCAGGGGTAGATCATACAGTCTCTGGAGGCTGCTACGCCATTCAACTATTTGTTAGACTCCACTATTTATAATTTATGTCAATGACTTGGATATTTCTTGTCTCTGAGGATCATGGGTTTTCGGAATACTCTTACTCAGAGAGTGGCGGAGGCAGCGTCAATGAATATTCTTAAGGCTGAAGTAGATAGATTCTTGACTAACACAGGAGTCAAAGGTTATTCGGTGTATATGAAGAATGTGGACGTGAAGCCACAATCAGATCAGCCATGATATTATCAAAGGTGGCACAGGACATGCCCTGGGATGGTTCTGGTCTGGGGCAATAGCTTACAGTATGATTTGGTGAGCTAGATTATTGCTTGGTCAGTCTGTGGGACAGCTCTTGCGATGCCTGTGGGACGACTCCCCCAACAACCCCCCCCCCTCCCCCCCCCCGCCCGCCCGCCCGATATTATTGAGGAGGACTCTGCGTGGTTGACTGGGCAAATTGTGTCTTTGTCCTGGGTGATGCTTAAAGGTGGCCCACGGGGGTGGGTGTGGTTGTACCCTGAGGAGAATTTTCCCTAGTCTAATGATAGGCAGGTTAGGTTGAATGGCCATGCTAAATTGCCCCTTCGTGACCAAAGGTTGGGTGGAGCTGCTGGGTTGTGGGGATGGGGTGGAGGTGTGGGTTTGAGTGGGGTGCTCTTTCCGGAGGCTGGTGCGGACTCAATGGGCCGGATGGCCTCCTTCTGCACAGTGGATTCTATGAAGGTTGTAGGATGTGTGTAATTGATCTCACCAAGAACATCACCGGAGTATTAACTGTAAGTAATAAAACAAAATATCTTATCAACAGAAAGATTCATCCATCTACCAAATCTTGGGTTGGATTGGATTGGATTTGTTTATTGTCACGTGTACCGAGGTACAGTGAAAAGTATTTTTCTGCGAGCAGCTCAACAGATCATTAAGTACATGGGAAGAAAAGGGAATAAAAGAAAATACATAATATTGCAACATGATGCACCATCAATTGGACTCGATTCGTAGTGAAGTTCCAAACAACAGGCTTTAATACGCTAGATGTGAGCCCGGCAGTGGTCGTACAGATAAAGGCCCATGACCAGCCACAAACAATTGGCAGAGAGGCACATGACTTGCCTAGGCCAATGGGCAGCGAGGCTGCTGTACCAATGGCAGCCTGGTTCTCTGGTAATATGATCTCTCTAGCCATCCTACCACACAACACAAGATATACAATGTAACTATCTAAGCACCGGCATCGGATGAAGCATACAGGGTGAAGTGTTAATGAGGTCAGTCCATAGAGGGTCATTTAGGAGTCTGATAACAGCGGGGAAGAAGCTGTTTCTGAGTCTGTTTGTGCGTGTTCTCAGACTTCTGTATCTCCTGCCCGATGGAAGAAGTTGGAAGAGTGAGTAAGCCGGGTGGGAGGGGTCTTTGATTATGCTGCCCGCTTTCCCCAGGCAGCAGGAGGTGTAGACGGAGTTAATGGATGGGAGGCAGGTTTGTGTGATGGACTAGGCAGTGTTCACGACTCTCTGAAGTTTCTTGCGGCCCTGGGCCGAGCAGTTGCCATACCAGGCTGTGATGCAGCCAGATAGGATGCTTTCTATGGTGCATCTGCAAAGGTTGGTAAGGTTTAATGTGGACATGCTGTATTTCCTTAGTTTCCTGAGGAGGTAAAGGCGGTGTGTGTTGTGCTTTCTTGGTGGTAGCGTCGATGTGAGTGGACCAGGACAGATTTTTGGAGATGTGCACCCCTCGGAATTTGAAACTGTTAACCATCTCCACCTCGACCCCGTTGATGCTGACAGGGGTGTGTACAGTACTTTGCTTCCTGAGGTCAATGACCAGCTCTGTAGTTTTGCTGGCATTAAGAGAGAGATTGTTGTTGCTGCACCACTCCACTAGGTTCTCTATCTCCCTCCTGTATTCTGACTCGTCGTTATTCGAGATCCGGCCCACTATGGTCGTATTTGTCACGCAGTTTGCCAAAACCAAAGTTTGCCACGCAGTCGTGTGTGTACAGGGGGTAGAGTAGGGTGCTAAGTACGCAGCCTTGCGGGGCCCCGGTATTGAGGACTATTGTGGAGGAGGTGTTGTTGTTCATTCTTACTGATTGTGGTCTGTTGGTCAGAAAATCAAGGATCCAGTTGCAGAGTGAGGAGCCAAGTTCTAGGTTTTGGAGCTTTAATATGAGCTTGGCTGGGATTATGGTGTTGAAGGCAGAGCTGTAGTCAATAAATAGGAGTCTGATGTCAGAGTCCTTGTTGTTGAGATGCTCTAGGGATGAGTGTAGGGCCAGGGAAATGGCATCTGCTGTGGACCGGTTGCGACGGTATGGTAATTGCAGTGGATCAAGGCGTTCTGGGAGTATGGAGGTGATGTGCTTTATGATCAACCACTCAAAGCACTTCATTATGACTGAAGTCTGGGCCACCGGACGGTAGTCATTTTTTAACAGCTCGGGTGCACAGAAAAGGTGTGCAAAGAAGAAAGACAATTATGAAAAGACTCAGACCCTTTGAAAAACTGAGAGGAAGAGGTTGACCAGACAAAAGAGCAGATGGTCCGATGCAAATCAAATGTCCATCAATGGAGAACTGGAATCATTCGGTAAAAATAAATTATTCAATCCTACTAACAGCACAGACATTAATACGCTCAGAGGCTATACAAAAATAAAACCCTGACAATCTGACTCTCGTGAATCCAGTTAGTGAGATTGAAATTAACTCAGCATTAGAGGAAATTGAAATATATTACTGCTACTGGCCTTGAAATTATGCCTATTGAAGACTTGCATATAACTGGAGCCAATTCTACCCTGTTACCAAGACACCTGTCTCCTTAGATTAAAGCCTCAGCTCATTCCAGGAACTTTGACGAGCAGTCACGCAGTATCAATCTGCAAAACATAAGACGCAGAATTCCTGAGCAACACCGGTAATTGGAGACCAATTTCCATTGACCTGACTCTGAGCTGTCTCTTTAATAAAATTATTTCCAAAAGATGATCTAACTCGCTTTGTTTGCACCCCAGGCAGAAAGATTTTATCGTGGCAAAACTAATGTTGTAATGAGAACTTAATAATTGTTAGAAATTGTTAACAAATCAATAAATAATTGTTAAGTTAATAATTGTTAATGGTAAAACTTGTTAAAAATGAAGCAGAAGTAAAACTGGACACAGCAAGTGCAGATCTTGCCAAGGCCATTGACTAGGTGGATCATCAACTGATTTTACAGGACCTAGCTAGAATTGGGATGAACAATAGGCTCTTAAATATTAAAACATGCTGCTGTGCAGAGAGACCTGGGTGTGCTAGTGCATGAGTCACAGAAAGTTGGTTGACAGGTGCAACAGGTGATTAAGAAGGCAAATGGAATTTTGTCCTTCATTGCTAGAGGGATGGAGTTTAAGACTAGGGAGGTTATGCTGCAATTGTATTAGGTGTTAGTGAGGCCACGCCTGGAGTACTGTGTTCAGTTTTGATCTTACTTGAGAAAGGACGTACTGGCGCTGGAGGGTGTGCAGAGGAGATTCACTAGGTTAATCCCAGAGCTGAAGGGGTTGGATTACGAGGAGAGGTTGAGTAGACTGGGACTGTACTCGTTGGAATTTAGAAGGATGAGGGGGGATCTTATAGAAACATTTAAAATTATGAAGGGAATAGATAGGATAGATGCGGGCAGGTTGTTTCCACTGGCGGGTGAAAGCAGAACTAGGGGGCATGGCATCAAAATAAGGGGAAGTAGATTTAGGACTGAGTTTAGGAGGAATTTCTTCACCCAAAGGGTTGTGAATCTATGGAATTCCTTGCCCAGTGAAGCAGTTGAGGCTCCTTCATTCAATGTTTTTAAGGTAAAGATAGATAGTTTTTTGAAGAATAAAGGGATAAAGGGTTATGGTGTTCGGGCCGGAAAGTGGAGCTGAGTCCACAAAAGATCAGCCATGATCTCGTTGAATGGTGGAGCAGGCTCGAGGGGCCAGATGGCCTACTCCTGCTCCTAGTTCTTATGTTCTTAACGCTGGTTGACCGCATGAATTCATCGGATCATAGAAATCCTACAATGCAGAAGTTCATTCGACCCATCAAGTCTGCACCCACCCTCCAAAGGAGCACCGTACCATTGTCCACTCCCCTGTAACCCCATATAACCTTTGAACACTCAGGGGCAATTTAGCATGGTCAATCCACCTAACCTGCACATCTTCGGATTGTGGGAGGAAACCGGAGCACCCGGAGGAAACTCCAGCAGGCAAGGGGAGAACGGAAGGAACGTGGAGAATTCCAGAACATCAACAATTATTGAAGGAGATGCTGACAATGCTAACAATTATGATGAATAAGGAGATCAACCATCAGGGTATGGTGGCACATGATGATTAGCACTGCTGCCTCACAGTTCCAGGGACCCTGGTTTGATTCCTAACTTGGATGGCTGCATGTGTGGAGACGACACGTCTCCCCCTATTCTGAGTGCTCCGGTTTCCTGCTTCAGTCTACACATATGCAGGTTAGGTGGACTGGCCATGCAAAATTTCCCCTTAGCGTACAAAGATGTGTACGTTAGTTTACGGGGTTGCAGGGAAAGGGCGAGGGAGTGTGTCCTGTTGGAGGGTCGGTACATAATTGATGGGCCAAATGGCCTACTTCCGCGCTGTAGGGATTTTATGATTCAATGATTCATCTTTCGTCACTTCTTCCTATTATAACTATTGACCTTTTTCTTTGCTCACTTGGAAAGGATGGATGAAGTTCAACAGCAGCTCAAAAAACGCACACCACTGGCATTTGTGAATGCCTTTGATCTTTTAAGTTACTCCCACACTAAAATGATAAAGAGTCTATTCATTCTAGAATCCTTTTGCAGTAAAATAGGACAAGACATCTCTGGTAAGAACACTGTGGGGTTCCATATGGTGCTGGAGAATACTGTATCACCACAAGGAAAACATGGACCCTTAATAAGATGCAATTGCATTATGTAACACCTGGAAAATTGGTGCTCAACTTGATCCATGGACCAAATTTAATGAGGCTACGTGGCTGGAGAATCCTCTTATGTGGGTTTACAATCTTAAAGAAGGGTTCGAAAGTTTGAAAGTATATATGGTACCTAGAATTTATGACACAAGGATGGAAAAATATGCTTGTCACCTTGGACAATATAATTTTTCAAAAGCAGTTAAAGAAATCCTACATTTACCTCATGACATCTCGGATGGAATACTCGACCCCCGAGTAAGAGGTGAGGACTTTTGACCTCCAAAATTGTAACTGCCAATTACATTGAAAGCTCAAGAGGAATTCACAGATTCTAAGAGCTTCTTTTGAATACAGTGGAATGAGTAATAAGGGGAATTTGGATGAATTGAAACATCTGAAATCTCTAACTGAGGGCCCAGAAATAACTACCCAAGAGAACATGCACGACAATGAATGGAAGATATAGATCCTGTCACAGCCGTACTGTCACAAAATATAATACCTAATGAGAGGCTTAGGAAGAAGGGGACCACTGCCATTGAATATTCTAATTGGAGAAACTTCTCATTCAAAAGATGGATTAAACTTTAATACCAGGGAGTCAAGCCAACTCATTACTATTACGATAAAACACAAATAATTGGTTCAGTGTTACAAGTAAAATGAAACAATCCAATTGCGAAACTTTATCTTGTATATCAGCCGGTTGTACTTTGGTTCGTAAAGCAGGGATTAATACACAATAAAGTTCTTGAAAAGCTCAAGGAAACGATCGGGGGGCTTTTTACGTTGAGCCGAGATTTAAATGCTCCAATGGTAAAAAAAGACCATAAGAGATTGAGACAGGAGTAAGCCATTCGGCCCATTGGCTCTGTCATTCAAAAGGACCATGGCCAATCCAGCATTCCTCATGTCCACTTTCCAGTCCTTTCCACGTAACCTTTGATTCACTTACTGATCAAAAATCTATCTATCTCAGCCTCAAATGTACACAAGCACCCCCCCCCCCCCCCCGCCACCCCCTGCACAGCTCTCTGTGACAGAGTTCCAAAGCTTCACAACCCTCTGAGAGTACAGATTACTCCCATCTCAATCATTTTTTAATACATTTAGAGTACCCAATTATTTATTTTTCCAATTAAGGGGCAATTTAGCGCGGCCAATCCACCTACCCTGCACATCTTTGGGTTGTGGGGGCGAACCCATGCAGACACGGGGAGAATGTGCTATCTCCACACGGACAATGACCCAGGGCCGGGATTCGAACACGAGTCCTCAGCACCGTGAGGCAACAGTGCTAACCACTGCGCCATGTGTCGCCCCCCCCCCCCCATCTCAATCTTAAATGGTCACCCCTTCCTTCTGGGACTGTGGCCTCTGGTCCTAGACTGTCCCAAGAAGGGAAACATCCTCTCAGCATTTACCCTGTCAAGCCCCTGAAGAATCCTATATGCTTCAATGACATCACCTCTCATTCTGCTACATTCCAGTGAGTCGAGTCCCAACCTGTTTAACCTTAGCTTATAAGACAATCCCTCCGAACCGGGGATCGTCTGAGTGAACCTACTCTGAACCTCGTCCAATGGAATAATGGGCCCAATTTACTGGATTCGGCACGTCCATTTTGGTGACACGACATGGTGGCTGAATGTCACAAGAGGCCTCTTGCAAGATTTGCGATGTTGAGACATCTCGCAAGATTGAACCAAACCTGACGTGATGTCGTGAACTGAATCGTGCCCTCGCTGGGCGAGATCCAGATCAGCATATTTAAATGAGCCATCCAGCTTATTTCAAATGTCTGTGCCAGATTATCCAGACACCCGGGAACTAACGGCCTCTCCAGCGAGGCCTCGACCAGGCGGTATGTAGCACTGGTCCACACAAAGGTAGGACAGCATGGTGGTACAGTAGTGAGCACTATTGCTTGACAGTCTCAGAGACTTGGGTTCAATTCCCGGCTTGGGTCACTGTCTGTGCGGAGTCCACACGTTCTCCCCGTGTCTCCGTGGTTTCTTCCGGGTTCCTCCCGGTTTCCTCCCACATGTCCTGAAAGACATGTTTGTCAGGTGAATTGGACAGTCGCAGGTCACCAAACTTCATCCCTACTCGCTGTTTCCTGCCCATTAGCCAAATGTCTATCCATACCAATATACTGCCTCTAACACCATGGGCCTTTATCTTATGACTTAACCTTCTGTGAGGTACCTTGTTGAAAACCTTTTGGAAGTCTAAATACAACACATCTACTGGTTCCCCTCTGTCCACAATGTCTGGGACTTCCACAAAAAAACTCTAATAAATTAGTCAGACACAATTTCCCTTTCATGAAACCATGATGACTCTGCTTGATTGGATTATGATTTTCCAAATGTGTTGCTAATCCTGATATTATTTTCCATAAGGGAAATGGTTTTTTCTTTGCGACGATGACAATATGTTACTGAGGAAATGACAAAGGCATCTGCCACTAAATTCTTTGGGTTTCCTGTTGGAGCGAGAGGAAATGGGACATTTGTAACAGCATTATGTAATTCCCCAAATATGAACCCTATGAAGCCTTTGCAAATCAAATTTTAGGACTTATTCTGTTGTCAGCACTGGAATTCTTACAGATATTTATGGATTTGAATCCAGTTACAATAGTGAGAGGTTCAAAAATTGTGCAATCTTAATTTTAGATGTAATTAATTTTATTGTTTTTATCATCATCAATTTTGGTTGGAGCAATACTATTTTTAATACCTTTTACTGTCTGAAAGATTGAGGCCAGAGTTCTCAAGCTCCCCCCATGGCAGAGGAGTCGCACCAATGACTAGAGCAAGGGTAGGTCCGATCAAGGACAGTAGCGGGAGATTGTGTATTGAGTCTGAAGAGATAGGAGAGGTCTTGAACGAGTACTTTTCTTCAGTATTTACGAATGAGAGAGGCCATATTGTTGGAGAGGACATTGTGAAACAGACTGGTAAGCTCGAGGAGATACTTGTTAGGAAGGAAGATGTGTTGGGCATTTTGAAAAACTTGAGGATAGACAAGTCCCCCGTGCCTGACGGGATATATCCAAGGATTCTATGGGAAGCAAGATATGAAATTGCAGAGCCATTGGCAATGATCGTTTCGTCTTCACTGTCAACAGGGGTGGTACCAGGGGATTGGAGAGTGGTGAATGTCGTGCCCCCGTTTCAAAAAAGGGAATAGGGATAACTCTGGGAATTATAGGCCAGTTAGTCTTACTTCGGTGGTAGGCAAAGTAATGGAAAGGGTACTGAGGGATAGGATTTCTGAGCATCTGGAAAGACACTGCTTGATTAGGGATAGTCAGCACGGATTTGTGAGGGGTAGGTCTTGCCTCACAAGTCTTATTGAATTCCTTGAGGAGGTGACCAAGCATGTGGATACAGTGTACATGGATTTTAGTAAGGCATTTGATAAGGTTCCCCATGGTAGGCTTCTCCAGACAATAAGAAGGCATGGGGTAGTGGGAAATTTGGCCAGTTGGATAACGAACTGAAGACAGAGAGTGGTGGTAGATGGCAAATATTCCAGTTACCAGTGGCGTACCACAGGGATCAGTTCTGGGTCCTCTGCTGTTTGTGATTTTCATTAATGACTTGGATGAGCGAGTTGAAGGGTGGGTCAGTAAATTTTCAAACGATACAAAGATTGGTGGAGCTGTGGAGAGTGAGGAGAGCTGTTGCCGGCTGCAAAGAGACAAAGGTTGGATGCAGAGCTGGGCTGAGAAGTGGCAGATGGAGTTTAACCCTGAAAAGTGAGAGGTTGTCCATTTTGGAAGGACAGATATGTATGCGGAATACAGGGTTAACGGTAGGGTTCTTGGCAATGTGTTGGAGCAGAGAGATCTCGGGGTCTATGTTCATAGATCTTTGAAAGTTGCCACTCAAGTGGATAGAGCTGTGAAGAAGGCCTATGGTGTGCTAGCGTTCATTAGCAGAGGGATTGAATTTAAGAGCCGTGAGATGATGATGCAGCTGTACAAAACCTTGGTAAGGCCACATTTAGAGTACTGTGTGCAGTTCTGGTCGCCTCATTTTAGGGAGGATGTGGAAGCTTTGGAAAAGGTGCAAAGGAGATTTACCAGGATGCTGTCTGGAATGGAGAGTCGGTCTTACGATGAAAGGTTGAGGGTGCCAGGCCTTCTCTCATTAGAACGGAGAAGGATGAGGGGTGACTTGATAGTGGTTTATAAGATGATCAGGGGAATAGATAGAATGGACAGTCAGAGTCTTTTTCCCCGGGTAGAACAAACCATTACAAGGGGACATAAATTCAAGGTGAATAGTGGGGGGATGTCAGAGGTAGGTTCTTTACCCAGAGAATAGTGGGGGCATGGAATGCACTGTCTGTGGAAGTAGTTGAGTCGGAAACATTAGGGACTTTCAAGCGACTATTGGATAGGTACATGGATTATGGTAGAATGATGGGGTGTAAATTAATTTGTTCTTAATCTGGGACAAAAGTTCGGCACAACATCGTGGGCCGAAGGGCCTGTTCTGTGCTGTATATTTCTATGTTCTATGTTCTATTGCTGATCTTCCTGTGTTGCCGAAGTCTTTAGTATTTTGGCGTGCCTTGCCATCGCACCACCAGAGAATATATAATGGGGGTCAACGTTGGTGGGAGCGGAAGATCGCGCCGGCATAAAAGGCCGGAAAATCCCACCATTCGAATGGGTTTCTTTTTTTAAGTCCCATTTTAATGAATAAAGGTTAGTTTTATCTCAATTTTGAAAAATAAATTTAGTGTACCCAGTTCATTTTTTCCAATGAAGGGGCAATTTAGCGTGACCAATCCACCTACCCTGCACATCTGTGGGTTGTGGGGGTGAAACCCACGCAGACACGGGGAGAATGTGCAAACTCCACACAGACAGTGACCCAGGGCCGAGATTCGAACCCAGGTCCTCAGCGCCGCAGTCCCAGTGCTAATTTTAGTATGTTTGGTACCGCGGTCCCTCTAAGAGGACGGGCTCCACAGATTCTCCATCCAGTGATGCCGGAATTGGGAAATCTTTTTGGCTGGAGACCACGTGTTCAGCTGGAAACCGAGGCCAGCGCCGGGCGCCCGACGGTATGCCATGCTCCGGTGCCTCGGTAACGGCGTGAAGGAGTTCCACACCGCATGCCGGCATGGGCATGGAACTTATATAGTAAACACCTTTGCCATATCATTAAAGGACCCAAACCAGCAATTTCCAGACCCCGCGCGATTCTCTGCCCCCGCCAGGCGAGGTTCACATGTGGTATTTAAAACTGGGAACTTGGCGCCGTGGTTGCGGAGGGAGAGCGCGGTGGTACGAAAAGTGTCCATCGTTATAGCGTTCTGACAATTATGCCGCTGGCCATGGGTTCTTCTGCCATTGCTGGGGGGAGTAGCGGGGGTGGGCAGTCAGGAGGGGGCCCGCGGGGTCTTGCTACAGCCTGCAAGGTGGGCATGTGGCTGAGCATGCCGCTGACTGACCACAGTGAACTTAGCGCCGTGTGTCATATGGGTCCCTCCCCAGGCCATGCCCAGATATCCACTGTCCCCAGCTAACACATTAATGCAAGGTGCTGTGAGGCAGCAGTGCTAACCACTGCGCCGCCCAAAGATGTTATCTGTAAATGTATATAGCGAGAAAAGTAGTGCTCTTCATGATCATTGGATGTTTCAAAGTGCTTTGCAGTACCGTGGTTTCAATGTAACCCCTACTGTATGTCGGAAACGCAGAAACCAAATTGTACAGCAAACTCCCACAAAAATGTGTTGATGACAAATAATCTTTGTTATGATGCTAGCTTAGCAACACCACGAATAACTCTCTTGTCCTTCATTGAAATAATAATTCTCTTTGTCCACCCAAGCAGACAAATGGGGGGCCTGAGTTTAATATCTCTTCGGAAAGATTAGCATCTCCAGTAATGCAGCAGTTGCCCAGTACTGTACTTGAGTGTCAGCCTTGATTTTCTAGAGTGTCTTGAAGTCCTAGAGTGACACTTGAATCCGGAAGTCATAGAATTTACAGTGCAGAAGGAGGCCATTCGGCCCATCGATTCTGCACTGGCCCTTGGACCCCATGTATCCACCCTATCCCCATAGCCCAGCAACACCACTTAAACGTTTGGACACTAAGGGGCAATTTATCATGGACAATGCACCTAATCTGCACATCTTTGGACTGTGGGAGGAAACCGGAGCACCCGGAGGAAACCCAGGCAGACACGGTGAGAAAGTGCAACCGCCACACAGACAGTCACCCAAGACCGGAATTGAACCCGGGACCCTGGAGCTGTGAAGCAACATTGCTAGCCACTGTGCCGCCATGCCACCGTGCCTCAAAGACAGGAGTGCTTCCAATTTTGCCACAGCTGAGGCACAATAATTCAGCGGAAAAGTAAGTCAGAAGCATACAATAAATTAGAATATTGCAATCTAACAGGTTAATTTCTTGTTTCTATTGTGTTTTGACCAGAAACGCTGCTAACTGGTGAATCCAGGAAACACAAAATGCCTTGAAACTCTCAGCAACTTCTGGGTTAATTCGCACCTCAGGCATGAAGAGCCGATGAAGATATAGTTGCTTTCCACACTTTTAAATGTTCAGGCTCAGAAGCCACTGATACAAAGCACGTAACTTTTCTGCAAAGTGAGAAAATCAACAGGTTGGAAATTTTCAGCTCTTCATGGACCGAGAAAGTTATTCGTTAGGCAAGCTGGAAGAATGGAGCCGGAGAAAGAACCCAAAAGAAAAATGAAGCTATTCATCACAGAGGGAGCCAGCACATTCTACAGCTTTAATCTTCTTCAAGGCCAGGTTGGGGAATGAGTTTTTGAGGAGTTCATTAACACCAGCTGCTGTGTGTCATAACCGATGAAAAAAATTGCCTTCAAGTGTAATGCCACTTCACTGAAATATGTTGTTTTCTTTTCCCAAACTTCTTTTGCTTTCAGGTTTTCAGTGCATCCAAGGAGAAGGCTATCTGGTTAGAAAGGGATTTATGTGTTATATTGAGAAATGGAAATAGATATAAGAAAATGCTGACTGGAACATGCTGGTTCCTAGGTTAGTGGCACCATGGAACCAGCAGATCAAGCAAAGGTTGGGGATAAATGAAGGAAAGAAATCTTGAATGGAAATAGGTCAAGTTTTTCTTTGAACCCTTCCATCCGGAATCAATGGCCGGGATTCTCCAATCCTGCGGCCAAGTTCTGACGCCGGCATGAAAAGTGGCACGAGCCACTCCGGCGTCAACGAGCCTCACCTGGTCGCTGTCCACCCCTTCCCAGGGGGCTAGTACGGTGCCGCAGTGGTCCCCGCAGCTCCGGCGCCAGAAAGCTGGCGCGCCGCAAATACCGCGAGTTTGCGCACGCGCACCACGACCGTCGCGAGTTCGCGCATGCGCGTGAGTTCCCATCTCTGCACTGGCCCTCGGGCAATATGGTGGATCCCAACAGGGGCCCGGCGTAGAGGAACATAGGCCCCCATGGAATCAGCCCGTTCTCCAATTGGCAGGCCCCGATCACAGGCCAGGCCTCCGTGGAAGCCCACTTCGGGGTCGGATTCCCCCCGACCCCCCCCCCACCCCCCTCCCCCCCCCCCCCCAGACACAAATTCCAGGTCCCGCCGGGTGGGACCATACGTAACCCACACCGGCGCGACTCGGCCGGACTCAGTGGGCACTCGGCCCGTCGAGGCCCGTAGAATCGCAGGGGGTGGGGGGGGGGGCCTCTTTTGTCTGCTTGGGTGGGTAAAGAGAATTATTATTTCAATGAAGAGCAAGGGAGTTATCCGTGGTGTTGCTCAGCTTTGCATCATAACAAAGATTATTTGTCATCATCACATTTTTGTGGGAGTTTGCTGTGCAATTTTGGTTCTGTGTTTCCGACATATAGCAGGGGTTACATTGAAAACACGGTACTGCAAAGCACTTTGAAACATCCAATCATCATGAAGAGCACTACTTTTCTCGCTATATATATATTTACACACAACATCTTTGGGCTGCATAGTGGATAGCACTCACAGCACCAGGGACCAGAGTTCAATTCTGGTCTTGGGTGACTGTGCTGAGGTTGCCCTTTCTCCCTGTATCGGCTTGGGTTTCCTCCAGTTTCCTCCTACAATCCAAAGTTGTGTGGATTGGCCGTGCCCCTTAGTGCAGGTTAGATGAGGAGGGTGGGGTTGGGTGGATGGAGAAGTGGATCAGGTTGGGGTGCTCTTCCGGAGGGTTGATGCAGACTCTATTTGTCAAATGGTCTCCTTTTGGACGGTGGGAACTCTATGATTCTGTGCTTTTTAGCATAGCAGAGCATCTCAAGAAGTTTCATTGGAGCATGAACAAGCAATACCGGATGCCAAGCTATATTAGGCATATTAAGACAGGTGTCCAAAGGTTGGTTAAGGAGCTAGGTTTTATTCGGCACATTAAAAGAAAAGAGAGAGGTGGAAAGGCTGAAAGGTTTAGTGCGGGAAGCTTTAGTTGCCCTTGGGGCTAAGGCACACGAAGGCATAGAAACTAATGGTGCAGCAATTAAAATAGAGGACACACATGAGGCCAAAATTTGAGGAGCGCAGATGAGTCAAAGCGTTGGAGGGAATAAGGAAGTGGTGGAGGGAGGCTGTAGACCGATTTGAAAACAAAGATAAGAATTTTAAAATTGCAGATCCAATATAAATTAGTGAGCACAGGCGTGAAGGATGCTAGGTTATTAGTTAGATGAGGACAGTGTAGTATAACCAGTTAACAGATGGGATATGCTAAAGTGTGATATAGATGACATTGCAGCACTGACCAGTCAGTCATATAATAGACTCTTTCGAGAGAGATTGGAACACCATTGTCAGACAACAGAGGCAGTTTCAAGTAATTTGCATTTATATTTATGGATATTAGAAATACGAATAGTTTTAAGTGAATTTGATTTTCTGCAAGAAAGAGTTAACACTCTAGTTAGATTCATGTTAAATAAAGGTGTTTGCATGCATGGGGGTTTGGGGTTTATTTCAAACTGTGTCTACATTGTGGTTAGAGAGTTCACGGCGTGAAAGTAAACAAGTGGAAAGAAGGACTAGGCTGTTACTTAGCAACCAGGTATCACTTTGGGTCAGAATGAACTTTTGAGTTTAGTTTTAAACTGGACCCAGGAGCAGTTGGGGTCAGGGGGCTGGAAAGGTTGCAGCTCTCACAGAAAAGTGCCAGAAGAGAAGCAGGACAATAGAATAGAGGCAAGTAAGCAAGTCCCAGAAGCTAAAGAATGGATAGTTCTGGAAACCAAGGGATGAAAAGAGAGGTTGCAGGAAGACCGCAGTCAAAGGGACACAAGGAATTGGAAACTGAACAAGGTATTGCTCACTGAAGGTTAAACCCGGAGGTGAAAGGTGAAGTTGCCTTGCGAGAAGCTAGGCATCTGAAGCAATCTTAAGGTTGGTGACCTGAGTACGGCCTATGAAGCAGTGGTGTTCTGTTGGTGTGGCTGGGTATCTGAGAGAATGTGTGGAAGCTTGAATGCATGTGGCGATCCAAAGCAGAGGAATACTGAATTGAGAGATGGAAGATTCAAAGGCATATTTTGTCAGCAATGGAGATCGGAGAAGACCAGTTGGTTCGCTCTGTGATAAGCACCTGGGGGAATTTGATGAGAACTCCACAGAAGGTGGGTCGGATTCTCCATTTCTGAGTCTAAGGACTGGATCCTCCGCTGTCGGGTTTCTCCATTTCGCCAGCAGCCCGGGAATTTCCCGACGGTGTGGGGCTGCCCCACAATGGGAAACCCCATTGGCCGGCTGGCGAGACGGAGAATCCCGGCCCAAGTGCTGATGTCAATGGAGAATCCGTGGACTTTTACGAGAAAAAAACCAGGGCCGCACCTGGGCTGATTCCACTACCGTTGAGGGGCTAGCACCGGTGCCACATGGAACACACTCGATTCCACGGAAAAGTGGTGCGGAATTCGCCGGGTCTGTGATTGGCACTCGGGAGGCTGACAAGTTGCAGCCGCATATACAAATTACACTCCCCACACACGCTCATCCCAGCCAACAAGGTGACACTAATTGCACTGGAGCTCGCCAATACAGCTGATGGGTCATCTGGGACCAGAGGACACCCGGAGGAGGGGGGGGGGGGGTGCCCTGAGGGGCCACCTATATGACCTGTGGCACCAAGTTCAAAGTGGGCTGTTAGCAATGAGTCCAGCTGCATGGCTGCCTTGACCACACAGCCACCTCCTGGCCACCCCCCGCTACCCCCCGCAGCACTGGCAGAAGCCCCTCCTGCCAACAGCACGGCTCTCAGCACACTATGGCCATGTTGGACTCTGTCCATACTCCCTCTCTCTCCCTCAGCATCCGCCATGCCAGTTTCACGATTTTTAAAAGCAAGTGAACCACGACGTCGGGAACTCGGCCCTTCGAAGGTGGAGAATCGCAGAGTCCCTGGAGAGCAAATGCTGCCTACTGTACATGCAGAGTGAAATGCATTGTCGCCGTTTTCAAGGTGACAGTGAATCACGATTTGGCATCAAATCGCCGCCTGCCGTGATTTTGGCGTAGGAAACTATTTCTCTACCAAATCGCATTTCCTGGTTTCGCAGTTGGCTGACGGAGTATCCTGCCCAGTATAGCAGGTGGCATCTTCGCATCAGAGAGAGTTGTGTCTGACCACAGTTGGGGTGTTGATTTACAGGGACAGAGAACACAAGAATTTAAGCGATTTTGTGACTTGTGCTATCCTTAAAAATCTATGTGCATTTGTGAAGATATAGATGGGATGAAGGAGTATTGTATTATAGTCAATCTTTTCATGTGTTAGACTCTCTCTCTAGACAAAGAGGTTGGAATCATACCTAGGAACAGCATGCCTACTCTGCAACCCATTTAGATATGATACTGATAAAGAAATGTGAAGCAAGTACCAGAGTATGATTACAGTCTATCTAATAATAATCTTATTAGTGTCACAAGTAGGCTTAAGTGTCACACTGCAGTGTGAAAATCCCCTCGTCGCCACACTCCGGCGCCTGTTCGGGTACACTGAGGGAGAATTCAGAATGGACGATTCACCTAACAGCACATATTTTGGGACATGTGGGAGGAAACCGGAGCGCTAGAAGGAAACCCACGCAGACATGGGGGAGAACGTGCAGACTCCGCACAGACAGTGACCCAAGCCGGGTATCGAACCCGGGTCCCTGGCGCTGTGAAGCAACAGTGCTAACCACTGTGCTGCCTGCCGTGCTACTGACCGACTACCACACTGAGAGTCCAGGGCAATCTCAGAATAGGCAGCAATGTTTGGATGATTGTGAGCTGAGGAGAGAACATACGGGTCACAAAGGGATACATGTCACTTCCTGCTTTCCTGGGCACTGAGAGGACAGGCTCCTTGGGAACTTTGGCAATTTTCTAACCAGGGTTTCCATGGGCAGGAAGCTTTCCTCCTTCAGGCTGGGCTGGCCAGGACGTCAGCAATTTCCTCCCTAATATTGAGGCGAGCTGTTCATTTAGCCGAAGCCTCGAGTACCAGGAAGGGTACAATAGGGGCAGCTGCCTTCACTCGGTTTCCGTGCACCTTTGGTCACCAGAGATATTTCCAACCTCACGTATTATGAGGAATTATGATGTACATTCAGCAATCCCACACTCTCAGTGGATGCAGGGAGAAGAGACGTTTGAAGGAATTTGAGTCAGGGACAAGGCACCAATTCTGCGATCTACAGAGCCTTGAAATGAGGCTCCCCATTGGGAGTGCAGGATCAATGAATTTATCCTTGTGCACGATAGATTTTCATATCTTGGTGCTATCCATTAACTGGTTGGAGGTATATAAATCCTATCAGCATCAGCTTAATTCTGTGCTCCATTTATTGTGGGGGGGGCAGAATTATTACCACCCACACACTGTCTCTCAGTAAAATCATCACGCATTGTACAATCAAATGCAAATGCAATCAGATCCACTTGCCTGCAATAAGCAGGTTTCCCTGCTAATGCCCTGATGTATGTAGATTTTTCCCTGGTCCAGTTTTTGCTGCTTACTCATTCTGCAATAAGAGGACTGATCCGGTTATTTATTTGCTGGTTCTGAGCAATGTCAAACCAAGGCCATATCTGCCTCCTCCGACTCTCTCCCGGTGACCTACCCGATATTGAACAAGTAACCTGGATACCGTCACATTCCTAGTTGTGGAACCTGGTGTGCACATTGGCTGCCATATTTCCTGACAGTCCCTACGTTTAAAAAGAAACGCACATCATTGGCTGCCATGTGCTGCCGGATAGCCCGAGCTCGTGACATTTCAAAACAGTCTTCCTTTCCTTCTGTTTGTAATTCACACCCAAGCAAATATATCAGAAAGAGGGGAGTGACCATTGCTTGGTGTACTCAATCATTGTGTGGCAACTCAAAATTAATGTAACAATGAGATCAAAGACAAATATCGAAGGTCTCAAATAGAGGTCTAATTGTGTTCAATTCGTTTGACTCCGTGGGGATAGGGATTGAGATGCGAAAATGGTCTCGGTCTCTGAACTCTGGAAACGTTTTAGCTGAAGCTCCAAGTTCCAATTGCGATTAGTTTCAGCCTTGGCTCAATGGTAGCGATCTTGGGCCGGATTTTCCGACCCCCCCACCGGCTCAGAGAATCCCCAGGGGGAGGCATGAATCCCGCCCCGCCGCTCCGATGCCGGCTGCCGTGTTCTCCGATGCCGGCTGCCGTATTCTCCGATGCCGCTTTTCGAGCAGGGGCGGGGTTTACACCAGGCTGGTTGCGGGCCATTGGCAGCGCCACCCTCCACGCAATTCTCTGGGCCCCGATGGGCCGAGTGGCCGTCAGTTCCTGGCCAGTCCCGCCGGCGTGAAATGGATATGGTCCAACATGGCAGGACCTGGCTGGTAGGCCGTCTAGTGGAGTCCTCGGGGGGGGTTGCGGGTGGGATCCGGCCCCGTAGTGGGGGGGGGGGGGGGGGGTGGCCACCATGATGGCCTGGCCCGCGATCGGGGCCCGCCGATCTGCGGGCGGGCCTGTACCGTGGGGGCACTCCATCCTTCCGCACCGGCCTCTGTAGGGCTCCGCCACGGCCGGCTAGGAGAAGAACCCCCCTGCGCATGCGCGGGAAACACGCCGGCCAGTCTGCACATGCGCCAACTCGCGCCGGCCCTTCGGCGCCGCCTGACGCGGTTCCAACCGCTCCAGCGCTTACCTAGCCCCTGGAAGTGGGGAGGATTTGGTTGGCACGATGCTGGAGTGGTTCGCGCCGTTGTTGGCGCCGGCATCGGGCCATCCCGCCAATTGCGAGAGAACCCCGCTCCTTATGTCTGTCGGAAGGTTTAATGTCAAACCCTGCTCCACAGACTCGAACACTTATAACTAAATAAATGTAATGTTTATTGTCACAAGTAGGCTTACACGAACACTGCAATGAAGTTACTGTGAAAAGCCCCTAGTCGCCACACTCTGCCGTCTGTTCGGGAGGGAGAATTCAGAATGTCCAGTCCATCTGACAGCACGTCTTTCAGTACTTATGGGAGGAAACTGGGGCACCCGGAGGAAACCCACGCAGAAACGGGGAGAATGTGCCGACTCCGCACAGATAGTGACCCAAGACGGGAATCGAATCCGGGTTCCTGGCGCTGTGAAGCAACAGTGCTAACCACTGTGCTACCGCCCTTTATTGGGCTCTCATTTCAGTGCAGTGTTGAAGGATTTATACGTGTTATCTTTTGGATGAGAGAATGAACTCAAACCCCAGCTACCCTCCCCATTGGATACAAAAGATCTCACAATGCTATTGTGAAGAATTGCGAGCTCTTTGTGACTCCACATCCTGGCAGGCCCAGAGGTTGCAGAGCATGCATGGAGTACGGCAGAGAGACAGCTATGCATGCTCTGTTTCGGACACTCCTCCACAGCGGAAAGGATCTGGCAATGTGCCAATATGGGGAGGGGCACACAAATCGGACCACACTGCCGGGTCATTCTGTTTCGAGTGGCACAGCGGTTAGTGCTGCTGCCTCACAGCGTCAGGGTCCCAGGTTCCATTGCGCAGGTTAGGTTATGGGGATACGGTGGGGTGGCAGGGGGAGTGGACCTAGGCGAGTGCTCTTTTGGAGGGTTAGTGCAGACTCAACGGGCCGAATGGCCTCCTCCTGCATTTAATTTTTTTAATTGTTTGTGGGGTGTCACAGTGAGGAAATTGACTGATGTGTTTCCTACATTACAACTGTGGCTAGCCCTCAATAGTACTCCAATATCTGTGAAGCTCTTTGGAATGAGGTTGTGAAAAGCCAGGTCTTTCTTCCGTTCCTTCTGTCCAATGTGTGTCGCCACAGGGCAGCACGGTAGCATGGTGGTTAGCACTGTGGCTTCACAGCGCCAGGGTCCCAGGTTTAATTCCCTGCTGGGTCACCCTCCGTGCCAAGACTGCACGTTCTCCCTGTGTCTGCGTGGGTTTCCTCCGGGTGCTCCGGTTTCCGCCCATAGTCCAAAGACGTGCAGGCTAGATGGATTGGCCATGCTAAATTGCCCTTAGTGTCCAAAAAAGGTGAGGACAGATTATTGGGTTAGGGGGATAGGTGGAAGTGAGGGCTTCAGTGCGTTGCTGCAGACTCGATGGGCCGAATGGTCTCCTTCTGCACTGTATGTTCTCTGTTCTATTGAGCACAGATAGACTGGGCTCTGCTGTCCTTCATTACCAAACAGCCTCCTGATATTCGGGACCTGAGTTCAAATTTTAAATATGGAGAATACCTCTGTAGGAGAGGTACTGGAGGTTGTTTAAAATCCCTTGGACTTGTACCACATCCTGATACAACTCCAAGGGCATGATCGAATGGCGTCGCCACGCCCAACTCCCTGACGCAACAAGGCCGTTATTGCGATGCTTGGAACGCCTCGCGAGATCTCGTGAGATGCGGAGATCTAGATCTATTGGGCGGGATCCAGATTCACATTCTTAAAAAATTTTTAGAGTACCCAATTATTTTTTCCAATTAAGGGGCAATTTAGCATGGTCAATCCACCTACCGTGCACATCTTTTGGGTTGTGGGGGTGCAGATACGGGGAGAATGTGCAAACTCCACACGGACAGTGACCCAGAGCCGGGATTCGAACCCGGGTCCTCAGCGCCGTAGGCAGCAATGCTAACCACTGTGCCAACGTGCTGCCCCTAGATTCACATGTTTAGGCTCACTTAAATATGTCTGCGCCCAATTTTCCCCAGGCCCAGGAACTAACACACAAGCGCGTACCAGGCATCTGGGCACCTGGTGGGTCTCACAGGCCATTGGAGTCCCCAGGGCGGTCATGCTCTGGACAACGTGGTGCCCTGACTCTCCTGCTGGAACCCAGGTACCTTGGCACTGCCAGCCTGGCACCTTGGCACTGCCACACGGGCACCATGTCAGTGCAACCCTGGCACTTCCAGGGATCCTGGGGGGCACTGCTCGGCTGACAGTGCCAAGGTGCCCATGTCCCAGGTTTCCCGTGCGAGGAATTGGGACCGGGGTGCCGTACCCTCAAGAGGTGGGGTGAGGGCCGGGATCGAGGAACCCCTCAGAGGTAGGTTAGTGCAATGGGGAGGGGGTTCCGAAAAATCGTGGCGGCACTTAAAAATGGCCCCCCGGTCTCTTCCTGATATCGTCAGTGCAAGAAAGAAGGTAAGTGCGGCTTTGGAGGGGCGTTCCCGACAGGGGGCGAAAATAAATTAGAGTTCCTGTGCTGAGAAAAAAATCCGCTACCCCGTCCAAAACGGGACTCTTTTTCGCGTGTTAAATCGCACCCCAAGATGTCTCCATCTTTTACGACAAGAACTCATCTTCTGCATGGAATCTTCAATGTAATTAAACATCTTTGGGCATAAACACAGCGGCCTATCTGCTGTCGGAGCCTTTGACATCATTAGTCTGATGCAGGAAAATAGGGACGAAAAATAGTAAGAATAATAATCGCCTATTGTCGCAAGTCGGCTTCAATGAAGTTCCTGTGAAAAGCCCCGAGTCGCCACATTCCGGCGCCTGTTCGAGGGGGACGGTTCTGGCGACTGAACCTGTTTGTTCGGGTGCAATGATCTAAAACTGGGAATTAACTCACACGGAATTAACAAATGGTAACTCACAAAAGGTAAATGATGTGATCATTAATGCATTGTTAAACAATGATTTGCATAACTGGAAATCAGAGTGGTATTATCTCTTTGATTTTACCGGTGTGCAATTGAATACATTTCACGGCTAAAATCTCCAGTCCCTTCTGTCAATCCAGCCCCGAGTAAAATGGAGAGAGCGCTCACATATTTAATCTTATCCTAAATCTCCTCTGATCAAACAGGTCAGGCACATGAAAGGAATGTTATGTTACTACATCAGTTACATAATAAATATCATGAAGCCTCCAAGCAAAACTGTCAGTTGCGTACAATCATCTCTGTATGTAACTGAAGTATTCCCTCTTGATCAAAGGGATACTCCGGCATATTATGGGCATCTTGAATGTAAAATAAAAGACTGACTTCGATTTTTAAAAATCAATCTTTTTTTTATCTGACAAGAAATCCTTTGCTTCGTGCCAATTGTCATTTTTTGGCATGTGATTTAATTAGCGATGACTTCAACGGACTAATTCTCTCTTTCTCTCACTCTTTCTCCCATCTCTCTCTCTCTCTCTCTTCCGTCTCTCTCGCTTTCTTTCTCTCTTTCTCTCTCTCTCTCTCTCTCTCATCCCATTCCCCCTCCCCCTCCATCACAAACATATAAAACTCTAACTCTGTTCTACAGAAGGGTAATTTTACCCCTCGAAATTCAATGGCTTTATCATTCCTGAATCCCCCACTATCTACTGGGGAGCATTATCATTGACCAGAAACTTAACCGTACCAGCCATTTAAATACTGTGGCTATATTAGCAGGTCAGAGGATAGGAATCCTATGATAAGTAATTCACCTCCTGACTCCCTAAACCTGTGCACAACCTACGAGGCACAAGTAATGAGTGTGATGGAATAACCTCGTGAAGGGGGGGGGGGGGGTTCAGTGATGATACCTCTTAAAACTAAATAGTTGGCATGCCACTAGAGTAGTTTTACACACATTACTTTATTAAGGATTGAGATGAATTATAGGAAGAGTACCGAGTAATCATTATTAACCATTAAACATGTATTTTTAGGACATAGCAGTAATAAGTAATGAATCGTGAAACAATCCAGGGTGCTAGTTCTGTTGTTCTGTTTCTCAAAAACAAACAGCACAGGATGTTGCGATTATACATAGCTGTAGGGTGAGGATCCTGGCTTCAATCATGGGTTGCTCGCGATTCTATTGGGTGAAGTTTAAATATTGCTTGCAATTCTATTGGGTGCACATAGAACAGTACAGCACAGAACAGGCCCTTCGGCCCTCAATGTTGTGCCGAGCCATGATCACCCTACTCAAACCCACGTATCCACCCTATAACCGTAACCCAACAACCCCCCCCATTAACCTTACTTTTTTTAGGACACTACGGGCAATTTAGCATGGCCAATCCACCTAACCCGCACATCTTTGGACTGTGGGAGGAAACCGGAGCACCCGGAGGAAACCCACGCACACAGGGGGAGGACGTGCAGACTCCACACAGACAGTGACCCAGCCGGGAATCGAACCTGGGACCCTGGAGCTGTGAAGCATTTATGCTAACCACCATGCTACCCTGCTGCCCCATTTTAAACATTGCTTGCAATTCTATTGGGTGAGTTTAAACATAGCAGCTTCAGGGATTGGATCACATCCAACTCGGGAGGGCTATTGATTTTTGAAAGTTGTATCTGAGCTGAGTTTGTCTCTTTGTTCTGTAGAAGGACCTTGGCAGCTATCCAGGTCTTATCTCTCATGTGCATGAAAGTAAGCTTGTAGAAAATTGAAGCGCCTTCAAATTATTGATGTGTCTGCTGCTCTTTGTACTCAGTTGAGCCACAGGAGAAAATCCCACATGGAAGCCGACTCAACACACAGGCCTTGAAACGGCTCCTGCATCTTTTCTGGAGAGGTACAGCTGGAAGGTTTGACCCCACCCCCACCGATGCACAGCTGCAGCTGTGTATACCATCTGCAAGATGCACTGTAGGAACTCACCAAGGTTCCTTCGGCAGCATCTTCTAAACCCAAGACCGCTACCATCTAGAAATAAAATGGCAGAAAACATATGGGATCACCTGGAAGTTTGCTTCTGAACCACTTATATCATGGTTCCTTCACTGTTGCTGGGTCAAAATCCTGGAACTCCCTCCCTAACAGCACCGTGGGTGTACCTATACCACATTGACTGCAGCGGTTCAAGAAGGCAGTTCACCACCACTTTTTCAGGGGAAATTAGGGAGGAGAAATAAATAATAACAATCTTTATTGTCACAAGTAGGTTTATATTAACATCGCAATCAAGTTACTGTGAAAAGCCCCTCGTCGACACATTCCAGCACCTATTTGGGTACACGGAGGGGGAAATCAGAACATCCAAAATTACCTAACAGCAAGTCTTTCAGGACTTGTGGGAGGAAACCGGAGCACCCGGAGGAAACCCACGCAGACATGGGGAGAAAGTGCAGACTCTGCACAGCCAGTAACCCAAGTGGGAATCGAACCTGGGACCCTAGTGCTGTGAGGCAACAGTGCTAACCACTGTGCAGCCGTGCCGCCTCGTCAGCGATTCCCACATCCTTTGAATTAATTTTTTAAAAGGCTTCCCTTGTCTCTACCCCAAGTCACACACATATCCACGTGCACAATGTCAGCTTTTGGTTCTGGTGTTACACCGAAGCTCAATCATCCCTTTCAGGTGGGTACAAAAGATCCCAGGGCACTGTTTGGAAATCCATTGGAGACCTCCCGGCCAACATTCACCCCTCACTTATCACCCCTCAATTATTTGCTCATCATTACATTGATGTATGTGGGAACTTACTGTGTGAAAATTGACTGTTACTTAGCTACTTCACTTCGAAAGTACTTCATTATTTCAGAAGTGCTGTGGAACATCCTGAAAACCTGATAATGTTCCATAAAAATGCAAATTCCTCCTCTAAAATACACTGTGTAGATATGATCCCTTATTAGTAGAAAATATACGGTCGGTTTTTGAGAACGGTACAAAGGCAGGCAGCAATGAAATAAACTGTCTGAAGTGTAAGTGTCAGGGAGAATAGTCTTTGATCACTGTCTTGCTTTCTTTAATGGAGAGATTGCTCGGGAATTCAATGGAAAGGTTCAAAATTATGAAACGAATTGGTAAAAGTGTTCCAGGCAAATTATTCTCAGGGGTGAAGGAATAATGAGGAACATTGCTTGAAAGTTGTGATTAAAAAGCAAAATCAGGTCAAACTGTGCTCCAGTGACCATTAAAAAACACGGCAGCAGTGTAAATGGATTTGGGAGTTGGATGGCATTCCTGAGTGAAGGAAGGAGGGTTTGAATCCAGCCAGAGAGTACGTTACATTTTCATGTGCAGGAGAAGGCACTTATGAGGAGGTTGATGGCTAAAGGCTGATCTATTGAAAAGGAACAGCACGGTAGCATTGTGGAAAGCACAATCGCTTCACAGCTCCAGGGTCCCAGGTTCGATTCCGGCTTGGGTCACTGTCTGTGCGGAGTCTGCACATCTTTCCCGTGTGTGTGTGGGTTTCCTCCAGGTGCTCCGGTTTCCTCCCACAGTCCAAAGATGTGCAGGTTAGGTGGATTGGCCATGATAAATTGCCCTTAGTGTCCAAAATTGCCCTTAGTGTTGGGTGGGGTTGCTGGGTTATGGGGATAGGGTGGAGGTGTTAACCTTGGGTAGGGTGCTCTTTCCGGGAGCCGGTGCAGACTCGATGGGCCGAATGGCCTCTTTCTGCACTGTAAATTCTATGTAAACAAGAAACAGGGTAGCTAGACCCATCGGAAATGTCTTGTTACTAAGACCACTTTTGTGCTCAAGAGTTCCCTCATCAGAAGCAGAGCGGGAGTGGTTGACGGACCACAATGTCTTTTCGTAATGATTGCACTTGTGTGGTTTCCAGAGATCAATAAGCCTAGGGTGAGAACTGAAAGCGTGGGAACAGCCTCTGTAGCTCAGAGAATGATATGATTGGTTGTAGCTTCCTGTTATGAAATGCTGGCTCCCTCGTTGTAAAAAAAGCTCTGATGGAGAGTCTAAGACGCAAACCGTTCCCTTATCCATGCCAGATAACCTTCTTTTCCAAGAAAATTTCAGGCTTCATTTTGTTATTTTAAGAAGTGTATCTGTTGTGCAATTTCCAAATATGAACACAAGAGGTCAAACACAGAATATGGCATGTGAGAAATGGGATGAGACAGCCTTCAACTTACTTGCTATTGACTTGTAGTCTTCAGTGGGACCTCTTCTTGAGTTGCCTGTGACTTCCTCACTCAACTCATGATCAACGTTGACGTTCCAACTGTTGGTCCTGGAGTCTGAAACTTGGCTTGCTCTTGTTTTCGAGCATAGGGGTCAGGGCTTGTGGTTGGCCCAATCCGGCAGGCAGCATACAATCCTCATCTTGTTTCCTCATTTGAATGACTGTCGTGTTCAACTGAGCTGCTGGCTGGCTGAACCATCTGGTCGGGGGCCCAGCAGTATTCGAGGTGAGTCTGTGTTACAATGAGCTTGCCCAATCTAAAGGGGAGCTGCATGAGGGAACTGTCTCTGTAGCAACTGGCTCTAAGAAGAGGCAATAGAGAGACGACTCCCAGTTTCTCAGATGCTGTGTTAAAGGCCTTTGTCTGGGAGGTGGGCAGGAGGCAATGTTTCCACCAAAGGCAGGAGCTCCTTGAGGGACCGCTCTGAAAGTGCAATGGGAACAGATGGACAGCGAGGTCAATTTGAGGGGTCCTACCCAAATACCTGGCAACCGTGCCACAAATCGCTGGTGACCTGACGTGAGTGGTGTTATATTTCTTTGCTGCCTGTTATTCTCCGCCCCGACCGGCTGAAGTCCCAATGTCGTGGATCTAATGTGATCCTGCCATTTGGGATACTCGCGTGGCGGCTACGGACTCAGTCCACGGCCATCATGGTCGGGGGCGGGCCGATCGGAGGGCAGGAGGGGCCTCATACGAGACCAGGGTATTTTTGGTCGGGTGGTCCGGCTTGGGCGAGCGGCTGATCGGGGGTACGATTTACGTGGTCTGGCTCCATTGTCTGAGTTCGCCATGCAGCACGGCCCGGCCACTGGACACTGGAGGCCACCGTCGTGCGCATGCACGGCCTCTGACCCGGAAGTGCGGGGGCCCGTATCTGCAACTGGAGCTGCGAGCTTCACAATGGGCCCCTGCTAGCTCCCTGCAAGGCTGTGAATATGTGACCTTTTCACATCAGATTTTATGGTGTAAAAGGCCACAGTTGTCACGACAGCGCAGGGACATAGTCCCTGAAACGGAGAATCCAGCCCATAGTGTCCATCACCTCCCATGCAACCATTGAACAGTCGCGCACCTCTCTTTTCAACCGGAAATATACCGGAAGTATTCATTACCGACAACAGGGCCTTGTTTACCAGTGAGGGGCTTGCTGCATTCACAAAAGCAAATGGTATTCGCCATGTTCGCACCGCTCCTTATCATGTGGTATCAAATGGGCTGGCAGAGTGCGACGTATAGACGGTGAAGCGGGGCCTGAAGAAAGAAACCACAGGTTCGATGGATACCAGACCACAAATTTTCTGTTCTGGTGTAGGACTATATCTCATGCTGTGACTGGAGTGGCCCCGCCTGAAAGATTGATGGGTCGCCGATTCAGGACTAGTTTGGGCTTGTTGCTCCCTGACATTGGCGCAAGAGTGTGCCGTACACAAGATTGACAAGGATGTCGCCCGACTGGGCATCATCTTTTACGATGTTTTGCATCTGGTTTCACGAGAGTTGTCGCTCGTCAATCTGGTCCCGTCTCATACCAGGACCGTGTTCAAGGTCAGCTTATGAACCATCACCTGGATCACCTCCCTGCCCGGACGGACGGTCCTCAGTGGATCCTCCACTCCGGTCCCGCTGGTTGCTCCAGTGACATGGCTCCGCGCCCAACTATCTCATCTTGTTTTGCTTGTGATACTGAGATGCTTGATGTCGGCTCGGCTGATTCTGATATGGCGACACAGGCCTCTGGAGTCTCTGACTCGGACGCCATAATTCGACCACCTTCGGATGGTTCTCCGACCAGACGTTCAAGCTGCAAATGTCGTTCACCGGTTCGGTATGCGTCGGCCCATGCAGTCCCATCGCCTGGCAGCAAAGTTTCGAAGCCAAAGCGTCTGTGTTGTTCGCCACCCACTGGAACTGCACTGTTTTCTTCTGTTCCTTCTGCATCGTCAGTGCTTTTGACTTTTTCTTCTACTCCTCACCTTCATCGTCCTCTTCTTCCCCCTTGGGGGTCTTCGAACATTGGGGGTGAGGGGTGTGATAACCTGCACGGGACAGAAGGGGCAGCTTTCCCCATGCGGCTCCATTAGTCTGAGCTCTCCCACTAACTATGGGGCTGATAACCATGATGTATAAAAGGTCGGCCAGTCAGGAACCAACTGACACAGAGCGAGGACCCAGTGAGATATAACCGAGCCTCAAGTAAGTAGTTGTTCTTGTGAATAAATGTCTTTTGTTTACTCGGCAAACTCCCCTCGTCTTCACTAAAATTACTTCACCAAAACCGTTTATCATCCGTCTGTACAATGTATGATATTGGATCTATCTTTGCTGGATCATAATTGGTACCCATTTCTTGTTGGTGTGGTAACTCTGAGCTCACACTCACTCTCCCTGGTTGAACACTTGCTTTGAAGAGATTTTCTCTCTTTTAGCAATTTGTGTTTGTTGTTGACATTTGACAATCTCCGAAGTATCAGGTGGAGTTAACAAATCAAACTGTATTTGGAGCTTCTTCTTAAACAACAGCATTGCCGGTGAACTTTGTGTGGTAGCATGTACCGTGTTCTGATAAAGTATTAGAAATTTCTTTGCTCTTCTGGATAATGCCCTCCAGTCCTTCGGTGCTTTGATAGAATGTTTTAACGACTGCACAAAACGTTCAGCCAATCCATTAATTGCTGGATGATGTGAGCTGACCTGATATGGTGTAGACTATTCCCTTTCAAACAGTCATCAAATTCCTTTGAAGTAAACTGCGTACCATTATCGCTGACAACCTGCTCTGGTGTTCGAATCTTGCAAATACTTTGTCTTGTTTTTCAGTGGTCTGCTCAGTCATTGCAACTCCTGGCCATTTCGAGTGTGCATCCACAATCACCGAGAACATGTGGCCCTCCAGTGGGACCAGCATGATCGATGCATATTCTCTGCCATGGCTGAGTTGGCCATTCACACGGATGGATCGGTTGCAATGGTGGAATGTTTCTGAGTTTTCCACTAGATTGGCATTACCCAACTTTCTCTTCAATTTGAGTATCCAAGCCTGGCCACTGAAAATAACTGTGCCAATTCCTTCATCCGCACCATGTTGGTAAAGGAATCCACCATGTAAGCACATGGAAATCATAGCAAAGATTCCCCACAACAGAACTCCATTCGAGACTGTCAACTCAAGTCTTTATGCGATGTAATGTTTGAGGTCTGGATTTTTCCTATTTGGACCAGGCCCATCATTGGGCTGGTTCTTGTATATTTCGAACTTGAGATGAAGTCACAGGTACACTATCCACTAGTGAGTAGTAAAAAACATTGACAAAATTTTCTTCTGGGTTATGTTAATTTAATAATTTTTACTGTCACAAGTAGGTTTACATTTGCACTGCAGTGAGGTTACTGTGAAAATCCCCCAGTCGACACACTCCAGCGCCTGTTCGGGTACACAGAAGGAGAATTCAGAATGTCCAAATTACCTAACAGAACATCTTTCGGGACTTGTGGGAGGAAACTGGAGCACCCGGAGGAAACCCACGCAGACACGGGGAGAACGTGCAAACTCCACACAGTAAGTGATTCAAGCCGGGAATCAAACCTGGGACTCTGGAGCTGTGAAGCAACAGTGCTACCTGCGAGGGCAATACGGTGGTGCAATGGGTTAACCCTGCTGCCTCACAGCCCTGAGGTCCCAGGTTCGATCCCGGCTCTGGGTCACTGTCCGTGTGGAGTTTGCACATTCTCCCCGTGTTTGCGTGGGTTTCGCCCCCATAACCCAAAGATGTGCAGGCTAGGTGGATTGACCACGCTAAATTGCACCTTAATTGGAAAAAATTAATTGGGTACTCTAAATTTATTTAACAAAAAGAACCGTGCTGCTCGCTGTGCTACTATGCCGCCCACAATTATGATTAAACATCAGCATTTGCATGCTGCTCGGACTTACGATACTCGATATCGTGAGTATGTGCCAACAATATTAATGACCATCTTTGCAATCTACCAGCTGACAAGAAGACATTTATATTAGAGATGACCTTTATACGGCCCAAAGATTGTAGTCAAGGGTTGATCATCCGTCAAAAGGGTAAAATGATTCCCAAGAAAGGTAATGGTTGAACCTTCTTACACCGAAAATGATGCTCAAAGCTTTTTCTAGCCGAGCATTATTCATTTCTGTGCTGGTAAGAGTGTTTGAAGCAAATGCTATCGGTCATTCCTCTCCTGAAGTCATTATGTGTGAGCAAACTGCATCAACCCCATCGGGTGAGGCATCGCAAGCTAATTGCAACTTCATTATTGGATTCTAATGAACCAACAGCATTGACTTTTGCAAGGCTTCATTCACTTCATTGTCCGCATTGTCACATTCTTCTGATCAGTACCATGCCTGTTTGACGAACAGCAACGCGTGGAAAGGCTTCAATTGTGTTGCTCAATTTGACACAAATGTACCATAATAATTGATCAACCCTAGAAATGGCCAGAATTGGGTCACATTTTGAGGATGTGCTGCTTTTAAGATTGCTGAGAGTTTCCTTGATTCCTTGTGTGAACCGTTTTTGTCAATGATGTGACCAATTTAATTTATGGATGACTTCGAAAAAGTCAAACGTTGCCTTCTTAACTCTCAGGTTGTGGCTTTGTAACCGCTTCAGGGCAGCTTTCACATTCTCTAAGGGTTCCTGTTCACTTGAACCGGTGATGAGTTTGTTACCTAAATAACACTGGACTCCATTCAACCCACTTAGAATTTGATCCACTGATCTTTGAAAAAGAGCAGGCGCAGATGTTATTCCAAAAGGAAGTCTTCTGTAATGAAGCAGGCCTTTGTGAGTCACTATGGTGAGTAGTGGCTGTGATTCAGCAGCCACATTCACCTGCAGATATGCCTGTGAAAGATCAATTTTACTGAATTTCTGTCCTCCAGATAGTCCAGCAAACACGTCTTCAATCAACGGCAATGGGTAATAATCTGCGCACAAAACTGGGTTAATGGTAGTTTTAAAATCTCCACAAATTCTCTAAAAGCCATCCTGTTTGAAGGCAGGAATGATTGGTGTTACCCAATCGCTTGTAGCAACAGTTTCAATGACTCCTGTCCTTACTAATCTTTCTAATTCTTCATCAACTTTAGGCTTGAAGGCATGTGATACAGTTACAGCTTTTAGACATTTGGGTGTGCTGTCTGGTTTGATTTTTAGTGTCGCTCAGCTCCAGTCATGGAGCCTAGTGAATCTTTGAACACCTTTTCGTACTTCTTCAGAAGTTGTTGCGAGTTGCTCTTTGAATCCACTAATTGATTGATGGTTTCCCAGTTAAGTCTAATCTCTGCCAACCATGCTCTGCCAAATAGAGCTAAAAAAAATTCACAGACAACATGAAGAGGCAACTTTGTTGGCTACCTATTTGCTTCTACTTTCATCAAAATACATCCTTTAGTGGTACGATCTCTTTCGTGTAAGTCCTTAGGATCATATTTGATGATTTTAAAGGCAGATGCTTCAGCTGTTGATAATAAACTGCCTCAGGTATTAACAATACAGCTGTGCCTGTATCCACTTCCATTTTAATTACATGACCTTGAAGTTTTGGATATGCCCCAAAACTTTGTTAATTGTCTGCATGGACAAAGAACCTAGCTTAATCTCTTGCTGTAGCTCAGTTTCACTGAGCGCGATTCTCCGCTCCCCACGCTGGGTGGGAGAATCGCGGGAGGGCCCCCCGACAAATTTAACGCCCCACTGGCACCCCCCGCGATTCCCCCCCCCCCCCCCCCCCCTGCTCAGAAGAATCGGCGCTCGCCTTTTTTCACGGCGAACGGCGATTCTCCTACCCGGATGGGCCGAGCGGCCTGCCGTTCGCGGGCGTTTCACGACGGCGGCAAACACACCTGGTCGCTGCCGTTGTGAAACGGGAGTGAGAAGCCCGTTTGGGGCTTGTAAGTGGCCTAGCAAGGAAAGAGCACCACGACTGTGCTCGGGAGGGGACAGGCCCGCAATCGGTGCCCACCGATTGTCGGGCCGGCATCCAAATCGGACGCACTATTTCCCCTCCGCCGCTCCGCAAGATCAAGCCGCCACGTGTTGACAGACACCGCGCATGCGCTGGTTCATGCCGTCAGCGTCATGACGTCAGCCGCGCATGCGCGGGTTGGAGCTGACCAACCTGCGCATGCGCGGCTGACGTCATTAGGCGCGCCAGCCGCGTCATTCTTGGCGCGATGCCCCCGCGGCCGAGAGTTACGGAGCGCCGCTCCTAGCCCCGCCAGGAGGGGAGAATAGGGGGCGGGGAGCGGCCTTCGAGGCCGTCGTGAAATCGGCCGAGTTCACGACGGCCCTCCCGATTTTTCCCGGGAGCTGAGAATTCCACCCACTGTCTTTTGAATGATCTTGAGCTTCATCCACTAATTTATGGACACGTCTGGATTGTTTATTTTTATTGTTCTTCTCGCACTTTCTTGGTGTAGAATACATTTGCTGAGCTCAACACCCTTTTTACCACAGTTCTTGCATGTATTCAATTTACTCCAGCATTCCCCCGCTTAGTGTCCAACCTGTATACAATGGTGACATGGTTGCACTTTATAAAAATTTGTTCATGGGCCATCCCTGATGGCATTTATGATTCAGCCACATTGCTGTGGATCTGGAGTCACATATCGGCCAAATTAGGTAAGGATGACAGAATCCTTTCTTAAAGGACAGTCATGAACCAGATGGGTTTTTACGACAATGGATTCATGGTCATCATGAGACTTTTAATTCCAGATTTTTTTATTGTATTCAAATTGTGCCAACTGACATGATGGGATTCGAACCCAGGTCACCAGAGCACTATTAGCCTGGGTCGCTGGATTACTAGTCCAGTGGCAATACCACAATGCCACTGCCTCTCCTATTCCTTGACGTATCCATTTTGGAGATCTTCGCTCCAGCCCCTATCTGCGAAGTTTCTTTCATTGCAAGCTCCATAGATGTGACAATTACCAGGACATCTTTTAGAGTTAAATCACTTACAATTAGCAGCTTCCTCTTGTCATGTGAGAGTGCCTTTAAGAAATTGATGTTTAAGCAATGTACCTTTAAGAAATAGAGCAGTTCATATTACTGACGTTATGTCAGAGGGTGGGGGGAGCTGAGCTCCGTTCTGCTTTTAGTTTCAGTTTGAGAGAGAGCAGCTGAAAAGTGCCTGGCTGTTTGCTGTGAGCTGTTTGAAAGCAGAAAGCCGGGTTTTGAGAAAAAGAGCTTGGGTGTGTCAGTGTTTGCAGTGAGCTGGATCTGCTGTGATCTCTGCCATGAAAGACGATCTCTGAATCATTTGGGTGATTTAAACTCATAATAGTAATGTCCTTAACCTGATGTGTTTCTGTTTAAAGGTGTTAAGTCTCTTGGATGTTTAAAGGAACAACAGAAGGATTATTTAGTGTTGTATTATTTTCGGGGTTATCTTTGAATAAAGGGGTGTTGAGTGATCCAATGTTTATTTAAAAAAGGTCAAGTTGAATTCATGGAATAAACATTGTTTTGTGTTTAAAAACCCACATGTCCATAATTGTAATACCACACCTGGAGAACAAGCCGTGTGCTTCAAATGCAACAAAACATTAAAGGGAGAGGTTGGTTGAACTCCATGATACATTTTGGGGTTCTGAAACCGTCGCTCCCATAACACTCTGAATTGCTTCACTGCGTGATCCAGAAACCAGCCTGTCTTGAAGAGCAGCATCAAGTGTGGAACCAGATTTACAATATCTAGCTAACTTTCTTAACGACGCTATGAATTGTAAAATACTTTCACCTTCTTACTGACGACAGCAGTGAAATCAGAACATTTCTGAAATCATTGGCTGCTCAGGAGAGAAATGCCCCTCGAAGATTTTTATTAATTCTCTGGGGACCTTGTCTCCTGATTTGGCTGGGTGAATACGATTCTGTGACAGCATAAATGTTTTACGGCCAACTGAGCTGAGAAATGTTGCAACCTTTAGGTCCTCAGGTGTCTGATTAGCTTTTAAAAACAATTAGAATCTTCCTTCATATGAATTCCATGTTTCATCATCCTCATCAAACACATCCAAGGCGTCCGTTTTCCCTGCCATTTTAGGACCCCGGCTCCTCGGTCTACACTTCCTCCCTTCCGACTATGTCGGAAGTAAGGCACAAACAATCCCTTGAATAAGCAACTAGGAATTCTTTTCCTTTCATGCCTGAGTATTTGGTCTTTTCCTCTGAGTAGTGGCCCTTGCAGACTTTGAAAACGTCATTCCCCGCAGCCCATGTAATTTTGCCATGTGCATGGTCCCTGCAGCCTGACCCCACTCACTTCAATGCAAACAAGTCCTCCCTGACTGTGGGGTCTTCCTACTCACAGTTGCTGTTGAAAACGTCTGTTAAACCTTCATTTCATTGGTCGTGCTTCGACCAATGTCTGATTGTGCATGAGCCCTGCGCGAGCCCGATCTCGAGAATCCTTCGTTGTTCCCGAAGCCGTCCTACAATTAATCGATGAAGATCTTCTTTCCAGTGATTTTTCTGCCGCAATCCTCGTTGCCAGTGTTCTCTTCTGTTGTATTTCTTTGTTGCCGCAAAGAAAAAAAAATGATGGAGGTGCTCACAATCTGGATTCCTGTAAAATATGAGGAGAGTTCTTTTAAAGCTGTTGCTCATCCAATCAAGTTGGTGATCTGACTGAAGCCTGCCCAAACACTTTGCTGATGTCACCACACATCACGTGATGCAGGACCAGCAAGCATCCATTCCCAGATGCATAACAGGAGACGAATGTCAGTGAATGCATCTTCCGATGACACCTACGACCCACTGCACCACCAACCTCACGCACTGCTCAATATACCACACTCCTCTTCGTTGCTCAGTCACACTGTCGAGGAGTCAGGAATCATTCCTAATAGTTAGCTACTCCACTTTACTCTCAGACCCACTTCTTGCTGCTTTCACAGACCTACAGCTACTGGTGAGCACCTCACCCACGAAATATGCAATTAAATCACTGATATTCTTCTCTCTCTCTCGCAGAATAAAATCACTGGGAGCAGCTGGGAGCAGAGCAGAACTGGGAGGTTTGTCGACATCACCAAAGTCTTTGAAAGGCAACACAGAACCACATCACAGAGCCTGCTGTCCGGGTTGTTGGATCACAGTCTGTTTCTGCCTTATGATTTTTCCCAAATCCCTGCTCCCCTCTTGCTGCTAACTGGTGTGAAATGCAAGCAGCAAATGGTGTGACATTGGATCTCCTACTTTTCAATACAAATTCCTTCCCTCAGCCCATTCTAGATTTTAGTTTCACACACCCAAGACCTGCCTCGATCATGCGCTGCCAGAGCAGCCTCATGAGGGAGATTGAGAGGTCCCACCATACCACTGGGAATGATGCCCTATCGCTTATGGAATCATAGAATTTACAATGTAGAAGGAGGCCATTCAGTCCATCAAGTCTGCACAGGTGGTTGGAAAGAGCACCCTACCGAGGCCCATGCCTCCACCCCATCCCCGTAACCCAGTAACCCCACCTAACCTTCATGGACACGAAGGGCAATTCAGGATGGCTAATCCACCGAACCCGCACTTGGACTGCAGGAGGAAACCGGAGCATGCAGAGGAAACCCACGCAGACACGGGGAGAACGTGCAGACTCCGTACACACAGTGCCCCAAGCCAGGAATTGTATTTGGGACACTGGAGCTGTGAAGCAACTGTATAACCGCTGTGCTACCATGCTGCCCCTAAAGAGCGGGTTCAATTCCCGTTCCAGTCTCCCCGAACAGGCGCAGGAATGTGGTGACTAGGGGCTTTTCACGGTAACTTCATTGAAGCCTACTTGAGACAATAAGAGATTATAATTATTATTACTCAATCCCATGCCTCCAACCTATCCCGGTAACCCAGTAACCCCAACTAACCGTTTGGACACTAAGGGGCAATTTTTCATGGCCAACCCGCCGAACGTGAACATCTTTGGACTATGGGAGGAAACAGTAGCACCCGGGGGAAACCCACACAGACACGGGGACAACGTGCAAACTCCACACAGTCACCCGAGGCCGGAATCGAACCCGGGTCCTTGGAGCTGTGAAACAGCAGTGCTAACCACTGTGCTACCGTGAAGTAGAAGATAAGACATGATCACAATTGCAGTCGCCAGCTCAGATACTGGCACTGCATGTAAATGGAGTGTGGTATTGAGCCAGGACCTGAACATGGTGAGTCATCGAACATGAGTGGGCTGCATACAGTCGAGGAAGAAGAAACACAGGTTTAACAGCTCAACTAGAGGGTGATGTCGCAGACCGGCTCTACTACAGAAAACTCAGATTTTAATGGTGCTGAATATAGGAGAACGCTGATGAACTTACACAGAGATGCCTGGCCGGCATGCCACTTGTCACTGTCAAGGAGTATCATGGAATCTGGAACGGGATTCGGAAAGCTTGGAGCCCATCTGTTCCATCCTGACTTCATGTCAGCACTTACGGACTCATCCATGATCCAGGGTCTCTATCTCAGGTTCCACTGCAGCACAGCCAAAAACCATTCAAAGCCCCTCTGGTGCAATGGAAACTCAGACAAAGTTTTGACGTCCATGCTTGATCCTGTGCAGGTGCATACTGATGGTGAATCTCAATGTTCAAAGGGGCAGTCGGGCCTCTCACGGAAGTCCAGCCACCTGTTCTCAAGCAGATTACTAGAATTGCTGAGGGCTCACCCGAGGGGACTGGTTGTGTCTCAGCATGAATCTTCTACCTTCTGGCAGAGTGACAGCACTATTGCCACTCCAATCGCGCCCTTCCAGTTGTAAGTCAGCCAGCCGTCCCAGGCTGCTGTGTCCCATGGCAAGGAGATACACTTCATAGCGAGGTCCTCGAGGTCTAGCGCCTCACAAGGTCATCCAAAAGGCCATCTGCAATCCCTCCCTTGAAATTCGGCCTCCTTCCACTAATTGTGCAGTGGCCACTGGGGTGCACTGCGTAGAGCACAAGGCCTGGCAAAGGCACTCACAGGAGAGGATGTGTTGGATAACGTTGTTATGGAAAGGCATTTGCTTGTCGATTTTATTGTTGGATCTTTGTCAAGAAGATGCTGTCATGGGACGTTATAGTTGGATGGGAAGATGGAGAATGATGACAATGGGGAGGCATCTTGAGTGAACTGATGCCTCAGTTGGTGCTCATAGAACGTCCATCATAAGCAACGGGCTTACAAATGGCTGTGCCTTGCCGCCTCCACATCAGGTGGTTTCAGCAGGCCTGGTAGCAATGATTGCACCCTCATAACCTCAAGATTATAGATGATACAGCAGAGCACCATGAACCTGGTGACAAGCTCTGGCAATATCATAGGGCTCTCCGAGCGGTCCAGGCTGAGGGTTATGATGCTTGGGACTAAATTCAGGAACTTCCTTCCTCCCAGCACTGTGGAAATATCTTCACCGTACAGAATGCAGAGGTTCAAGAAGGCAGACAGAGGCGACGGAGGAGTTCAGGGAATGGGGTGAGGCTTGTGGGCAGGTCACTCTGCTCATGCGTTAGGTAGCAGAGGCTGGGGTGGGGGGGGGGGGGGAGGTGGGAGATGTGCACACCTCCATAACTGGCTCATTCTCCAGCTCAGATCCAGCAGAGGGCAGCAGAGCAGAGCTACTGATCAGCTGTTCTGGGGAATTTGCATACGTGCAGTGCGGTCAGCCTAAGTTGAAGGTGAATCTGCAAAGGAGACCCGAGGAGTTGGAGTGAAGGCAATCATCCAGCAGAGGGCAGCAGAGCAGAGCTACTGATCAGCTGTTCTGGGGAAATTTGCATACGTGCAGTGCGGTCAGCCTAAGTTGAAGGTGAATCTGCAAAGGAGACCCGAGGAGTTGGAGTGAAGGCAATCATCCAGCAGAGGGCAGCAGAGCAGAGCTACTGATCAGCTGTTCTGGGGAAATTTGCATACGTGCAGTGCGGTCAGCCTAAGTTGAAGGTGAATCTGCAAAGGAGACCCGAGGAGTTGGAGTGAAGGCAATCATCCAGCAGAGGGCAGCAGAGCAGAGCTACTGATCAGCTGTTTCTGGGGAAATTTGCATACGTGCAGTGCGGTCAGCCTAAGTTGAAGGTGAATCTGCAAAGGAGACCCGAGGAGTTGGAGTGAAGGCAATCATCCAGCAGAGGGCAGCAGAGCAGAGCTACTGATCAGCTGTTCTGGGGAAATTTGCATACGTGCAGTGCGGTCAGCCTAAGTTGAAGGTGAATCTGCAAGGAGACCCGAGGAGTTGGAGTGAAGGCAATCATCCAGCAGAGGGCAGCAGAGCAGAGCTACTGATCAGCTGTTCTGGGGAAATTTGCATACGTGCAGTGCGGTCAGCCTAAGTTGAAGGTGAATCTGCAAAGGAGACCCGAGGAGTTGGAGTGAAGGCAATCATCCAGCAGAGGGCAGCAGAGCAGAGCTACTGATCAGCTGTTCTGGGGAAATTTGCATACGTGCAGTGCGGTCAGCCTAAGTTGAAGGTGAATCTGCAAGGAGACCCGAGGAGTTGGAGTGAAGGCAATCATCCAGCAGAGGGCAGCAGAGCAGAGCTACTGATCAGCTGTTCTGGGGAAATTTGCATACGTGCAGTGCGGTCAGCCTAAGTTGAAGGTGAATCTGCAAAGGAGGACCCGAGGAGTTGGAGTGAAGGCAATCATCCAGCAGAGGGCAGCAGAGCAGAGCTACTGATCAGCTGTTCTGGGGAAATTTGCATACGTGCAGTGCGGTCAGCCTAAGTTGAAGGTGAATCTGCAAAGGAGACCCGAGGAGTTGGAGTGAAGGCAATCATCCAGCAGAGGGCAGCAGAGCAGAGCTACTGATCAGCTGTTCTGGGGAAATTTGCATACGTGCAGTGCGGTCAGCCTAAGTTGAAGGTGAATCTGCAAAGGAGACCCGAGGAGTTTGAGTGAAGGCAATCATCCAGCAGAGGGCAGCAGAGCAGAGCTACTGATCAGCTGTTCTGGGGAAATTTGCATACGTGCAGTGCGGTCAGCCTAAGTTGAAGGTGAATCTGCAAAGGAGACCCGAGGAGTTGGAGTGAAGGCAATCATCCAGCAGAGGGCAGCAGAGCAGAGCTACTGATCAGCTGTTCTGGGGAAATTTGCATACGTGCAGTGCGGTCAGCCTAAGTTGAAGGTGAATCTGCAAAGGAGACCCGAGGAGTTGGAGTGAAGGCAATCATCCAGCAGAGGGCAGCAGAGCAGAGCTACTGATCAGCTGTTCTGGGGAAATTTGCATACGTGCAGTGCGGTCAGCCTAAGTTGAAGGTGAATCTGCAAGGAGACCCGAGGAGTTGGAGTGAAGGCAATCATCCAGCAGAGGGCAGCAGAGCAGAGCTACTGATCAGCTGTTCTGGGGAAATTTGCATACGTGCAGTGCGGTCAGCCTAAGTTGAAGGTGAATCTGCAAAGGAGACCCGAGGAGTTGGAGTGAAGGCAATCATCCAGCAGAGGGCAGCAGAGCAGAGCTACTGATCAGCTGTTCTGGGGAAATTTGCATACGTGCAGTGCGGTCAGCCTAAGTTGAAGGTGAATCTGCAAGGAGACCCGAGGAGTTGGAGTGAAGGCAATCATCCAGCAGAGGGCAGCAGAGCAGAGCTACTGATCAGCTGTTCTGGGGAAATTTGCATACGTGCAGTGCGGTCAGCCTAAGTTGAAGGTGAATCTGCAAAGGAGACCCGAGGAGTTGGAGTGAAGGCAATCATCCAGCAGAGGGCAGCAGAGCAGAGCTACTGATCAGCTGTTCTGGGGAAATTTGCATACGTGCAGTGCGGTCAGCCTAAGTTGAAGGTGAATCTGCAAAGGAGACCCGAGGAGTTGGAGTGAAGGCAATCATCCAGCAGAGGGCAGCAGAGCAGAGCTACTGATCAGCTGTTCTGGGGAAATTTGCATACGTGCAGTGCGGTCAGCCTAAGTTGAAGGTGAATCTGCAAAGGAGACCCGAGGAGTTGGAGTGAAGGCAATCATCCAGCAGAGGGCAGCAGAGCAGAGCTACTGATCAGCTGTTCTGGGGAAATTTGCATACGTGCAGTGCGGTCAGCCTAAGTTGAAGGTGAATCTGCAAAGGAGACCCGAGGAGTTGGAGTGAAGGCAATCATCCAGCAGAGGGCAGCAGAGCAGAGCTACTGATCAGCTGTTCTGGGGAAATTTGCATACGTGCAGTGCGGTCAGCCTAAGTTGAAGGTGAATCTGCAAAGGAGACCCGAGGAGTTGGAGTGAAGGCAATCATCCAGCAGAGGGCAGCAGAGCAGAGCTACTGATCAGCTGTTCTGGGGAAATTTGCATACGTGCAGTGCGGTCAGCCTAAGTTGAAGGTGAATCTGCAAAGGAGACCCGAGGAGTTGGAGTGAAGGCAATCATCCAGCAGAGGGCAGCAGAGCAGAGCTACTGATCAGCTGTTCTGGGGAAATTTGCATACGTGCAGTGCGGTCAGCCTAAGTTGAAGGTGAATCTGCAAAGGAGACCCGAGGAGTTGGAGTGAAGGCAATCATCCAGCAGAGGGCAGCAGAGCAGAGCTACTGATCAGCTGTTCTGGGGAAATTTGCATACGTGCAGTGCGGTCAGCCTAAGTTGAAGGTGAATCTGCAAAGGAGACCCGAGGAGTTGGAGTGAAGGCAATCATCCAGCAGAGGGCAGCAGAGCAGAGCTACTGATCAGCTGTTCTGGGGAAATTTGCATACGTGCAGTGCGGTCAGCCTAAGTTGAAGGTGAATCTGCAAAGGAGACCCGAGGAGTTGGAGTGAAGGCAATCATCCAGCAGAGGGCAGCAGAGCAGAGCTACTGATCAGCTGTTCTGGGGAAATTTGCATACGTGCAGTGCGGTCAGCCTAAGTTGAAGGTGAATCTGCAAAGGAGACCCGAGGAGTTGGAGTGAAGGCAATCATCCAGCAGAGGGCAGCAGAGCAGAGCTACTGATCAGCTGTTCTGGGGAAATTTGCATACGTGCAGTGCGGTCAGCCTAAGTTGAAGGTGAATCTGCAAAGGAGACCCGAGGAGTTGAGTGAAGGCAATCATCCAGCAGAGGGCAGCAGAGCAGAGCTACTGATCAGCTGTTCTGGGGAAATTTGCATACGTGCAGTGCGGTCAGCCTAAGTTGAAGGTGAATCTGCAAAGGAGACCCGAGGAGTTGGAGTGAAGGCAATCATCCAGCAGAGGGCAGCAGAGCAGAGCTACTGATCAGCTGTTCTGGGGAAATTTGCATACGTGCAGTGCGGTCAGCCTAAGTTGAAGGTGAATCTGCAAAGGAGACCCGAGGAGTTGGAGTGAAGGCAATCATCCAGCAGAGGGCAGCAGAGCAGAGCTACTGATCAGCTGTTCTGGGGAAATTTGCATACGTGCAGTGCGGTCAGCCTAAGTTGAAGGTGAATCTGCAAAGGAGACCCGAGGAGTTGGAGTGAAGGCAATCATCCAGCAGAGGGCAGCAGAGCAGAGCTACTGATCAGCTGTTCTGGGGAAATTTGCATACGTGCAGTGCGGTCAGCCTAAGTTGAAGGTGAATCTGCGAAGGAGACCCGAGGAGTTGAGTGAAGGCCATCATCCAGCAGAGGGCAGCAGAGCAGAGCTACTGATCAGCTGTTCTGGGAAATTTGCATACGTGCAGTGCGGTCAGCCTAAGTTGAAGGTGAATCTGCAAAGGAGGACCCGAGGAGTTTGGAGTGAAGGCAATCATCCAGCAGAGGGCAGCAGAGCAGAGCTACTGATCAGCTGTTCTGGGGAAATTTGCATACGGGCAGTGCGGTCAGCCTAAGTTGAAGGTGAATCTGCAAAGGAGACCCGAGGAGTTGGAGTGAAGGCAATCATCCAGCAGAGGGCAGCAGAGCAGAGCTACTGATCAGCTGTTCTGGGGAAATTTGCATACGTGCAGTGCGGTCAGCCTAAGTTGAAGGTGAATCTGCAAAGGAGACCCGAGGAGTTTGAGTGAAGGCAATCATCCAGCAGAGGGCAGCAGAGCAGAGCTACTGATCAGCTGTTCTGGGGAAATTTGCATACGTGCAGTGCGGTCAGCCTAAGTTGAAGGTGAATCTGCAAAGGGAGACCCGAGGAGTTGAGTGAAGGCAATCATCCAGCAGAGGGCAGCAGAGCAGAGCTACTGATCAGCTGTTCTGGGGAAATTTGCATACGTGCAGTGCGGTCAGCCTAAGTTGAAGGTGAATCTGCAAAGGAGACCCGAGGAGTTGGAGTGGCAGCAGAGCAGAGCTACTGATCAGCTGTTCTGGGGAAATTTGCATACGTGCAGTGCGGTCAGCCTAAGTTGAAGGTGAATCTGCAAAGGAGACCCGAGGAGTTGGAGTGAAGGCAATCATCCAGCAGAGGGCAGCAGAGCAGAGCTACTGATCAGCTGTTCTGGGGAAATTTGCATACGTGCAGTGCGGTCAGCCTAAGTTGAAGGTGAATCTGCAAGGAGACCCGAGGAGTTTGAGTGAAGGCAATCATCCAGCAGAGGGCAGCAGAGCAGAGCTACTGATCAGCTGTTCTGGGGAAATTTGCATACGTGCAGTGCGGTCAGCCTAAGTTGAAGGTGAATCTGCAAAGGAGACCCGAGGAGTTAGAGTGAAGGCAATCATCCAGCAGAGGGCAGCAGAGCAGAGCTACTGATCAGCTGTTCTGGGGAAATTTGCATACGTGCAGTGCGGTCAGCCTAAGTTGAAGGTGAATCTGCAAAGGAGACCCGAGGAGTTGGAGTGAAGGCAATCATCCAGCAGAGGGCAGCAGAGCAGAGCTACTGATCAGCTGTTCTGGGGAAAATTTGCATACGTGCAGTGCGGTCAGCCTAAGTGAAGGTGAATCTGCAAAGGAGACCCGAGGAGTTGGAGTGAAGGCAATCATCCAGCAGAGGGCAGCAGAGCAGAGCTACTGATCAGCTGTTCTGGGGAAATTTGCATACGTGCAGTGCGGTCAGCCTAAGTTGAAGGTGAATCTGCAAAGGAGACCCGAGGAGTTGGAGTGAAGGCAATCATCCAGCAGAGGGCAGCAGAGCAGAGCTACTGATCAGCTGTTCTGGGGAAATTTGCATACGTGCAGTGCGGTCAGCCTAAGTTGAAGGTGAATCTGCAAAGGAGACCCGAGGAGTTTGAGTGAAGGCAATCATCCAGCAGAGGGCAGCAGAGCAGAGCTACTGATCAGCTGTTCTGGGGAAATTTGCATACGTGCAGTGCGGTCAGCCTAAGTTGAAGGTGAATCTGCAAAGGAGACCCGAGGAGTTGAGTGAAGGCAATCATCCAGCAGAGGGCAGCAGAGCAGAGCTACTGATCAGCTGTTCTGGGGAAATTTGCATACGTGCAGTGCGGTCAGCCTAAGTTGAAGGTGAATCTGCAAAGGAGACCCGAGGAGTTTGAGTGAAGGCAATCATCCAGCAGAGGGCAGCAGAGCAGAGCTACTGATCAGCTGTTCTGGGGAAATTTGCATACGTGCAGTGCGGTCAGCCTAAGTTGAAGGTGAATCTGCAAAGGAGACCCGAGGAGTTGGAGTGAAGGCAATCATCCAGCAGAGGGCAGCAGAGCAGAGCTACTGATCAGCTGTTCTGGGGAAATTTGCATACGTGCAGTGCGGTCAGCCTAAGTTGAAGGTGAATCTGCAAAAGCGACCCGAGGAGCTTGAGTGAAGGCAATCATCCAGCAGAGGGCAGCAGAGCAGAGCTACTGATCAGCTGTTCTGGGGAAATTTGCATACGTGCAGTGCGGTCAGCCTAAGTTGAAGGTGAATCTGCAAAGGAGACCCGAGGAGTTGGAGTGAAGGCAATCATCCAGCAGAGGGCAGCAGAGCAGAGCTACTGATCAGCTGTTCTGGGGAAATTTGCATACGTGCAGTGCGGTCAGCCTAAGTTGAAGGTGAATCTGCTAGGAGACCCGAGGAGTTGAGTGAAGGCAATCATCCAGCAGAGGGCAGCAGAGCAGAGCTACTGATCAGCTGTTCTGGGGAAATTTGCATACGTGCAGTGCGGTCAGCCTAAGTTGAAGGTGAATCTGCAAAGGAGACCCGAGGAGTTGAGTGAAGGCAATCATCCAGCAGAGGGCAGCAGAGCAGAGCTACTGATCAGCTGTTCTGGGGAAATTTGCATACGTGCAGTGCGGTCAGCCTAAGTTGAAGGTGAATCTGCAAAGGAGACCCGAGGAGTTTGAGTGAAGGCAATCATCCAGCAGAGGGCAGCAGAGCAGAGCTACTGATCAGCTGTTCTGGGGAAATTTGCATACGTGCAGTGCGGTCAGCCTAAGTTGAAGGTGAATCTGCAAAGGAGACCCGAGGAGTTTGAGTGAAGGCAATCATCCAGCAGAGGGCAGCAGAGCAGAGCTACTGATCAGCTGTTCTGGGGAAATTTGCATACGTGCAGTGCGGTCAGCCTAAGTTGAAGGTGAATCTGCAAAGGAGACCCGAGGAGTTTGAGTGAAGGCAATCATCCAGCAGAGGGCAGCAGAGCAGAGCTACTGATCAGCTGTTCTGGGGAAATTTGCATACGTGCAGTGCGGTCAGCCTAAGTTGAAGGTGAATCTGCAAAGGAGACCCGAGGAGTTGAGTGAAGGCAATCATCCAGCAGAGGGCAGCAGAGCAGAGCTACTGATCAGCTGTTCTGGGGAAATTTGCATACGTGCAGTGCGGTCAGCCTAAGTTGAAGGTGAATCTGCAAAGGAGACCCGAGGAGTTGGAGTGAAGGCAATCATCCAGCAGAGGGCAGCAGAGCAGAGCTACTGATCAGCTGTTCTGGGGAAATTTGCATACGTGCAGTGCGGTCAGCCTAAGTTGAAGGTGAATCTGCAAAGGAGACCCGAGGAGTTTGAGTGAAGGCAATCATCCAGCAGAGGGCAGCAGAGCAGAGCTACTGATCAGCTGTTCTGGGGAAATTTGCATACGTGCAGTGCGGTCAGCCTAAGTTGAAGGTGAATCTGCAAAGGAGACCCGAGGAGTTTGGAGTGAAGGCAATCATCCAGCAGAGGGCAGCAGAGCAGAGCTACTGATCAGCTGTTCTGGGGAAATTTGCATACGTGCAGTGCGGTCAGCCTAAGTTGAAGGTGAATCTGCAAAGGAGACCCGAGGAGTTGGAGTGAAGGCAATCTTCCAGCAGAGGGCAGCAGAGCAGAGCTACTGATCAGCTGTTCTGGGGAAATTTGCATACGTGCAGTGCGGTCAGCCTAAGTTGAAGGTGAATCTGCAAAGGAGACCCGAGGAGTTTGGAGTGAAGGCAATCATCCAGCAGAGGGCAGCAGAGCAGAGCTACTGATCAGCTGTTCTGGGGAAATTTGCATACGTGCAGTGCGGTCAGCCTAAGTTGAAGGTGAATCTGCAAAGGAGACCCGAGGAGTTGGAGTGAAGGCAATCATCCAGCAGAGGGCAGCAGAGCAGAGCTACTGATCAGCTGTTCTGGGGAAATTTGCATACGTGCAGTGCGGTCAGCCTAAGTTGAAGGTGAATCTGCAGAAGGAGACCCGAGGAGTTTGAGTGAAGGCAATCATCCAGAAAAGGGCCAGAGCAGAGCTACTGATCAGCTGTTCTGGGGAAAAATGCATACGTGCAGTGCGGTCAGCCTAAGTTGAAGGTGAATCTGCAGTAGGAGACCCGAGGAGTTTGAGTGAAGGCAATCATCCAGCAGAGGGCAGCAGAGCAGAGCTACTGATCAGCTGTTCTGGGGAAATTTGCATACGTGCAGTGCGGTCAGCCTAAGTTGAAGGTGAATCTGCAAAGGAGACCCGAGGAGTTTGAGTGAAGGCAATCATCCAGCAGAGGGCAGCAGAGCAGAGCTACTGATCAGCTGTTCTGGGGAAATTTGCATACGTGCAGTGCGGTCAGCCTAAGTTGAAGGTGAATCTGCGAAAGGAGACCCGAGGAGTTTGAGTGAAGGCAATCATCCAGCAGAGGGCAGCAGAGCAGAGCTACTGATCAGCTGTTCTGGGGAAATTTGCATACGTGCAGTGCGCTCAGCCTAAGTTGAAGGTGAATCTGCGAAGGAGACCCGAGGAGTTTGAGTGAAGGCAATCATCCAGCAGAGGGCAGCAGAGCAGAGCTACTGATCAGCTGTTCTGGGGAAATTTGCATACGTGCAGTGCGGTCAGCCTAAGTTGAAGGTGAATCTGCGAAGGAGACCCGAGGAGTTTGAGTGAAGGCAATCATCCAGCAGAGGGCAGCAGAGCAGAGCTACTGATCAGCTGTTCTGGGGAAATTTGCATACGTGCAGTGCGGTCAGCCTAAGTTGAAGGTGAATCTGCGAAGGAGACCCGAGGAGTTTGAGTGAAGTCAATCATCCAGCAGAGGGCAGCAGAGCAGAGCTACTGATCAGCTGTTCTGGGGAAATTTGCATACGTGCAGTGCGGTCAGCCTAAGTTGAAGGTGAATCTGCGAAAGGAGACCCGAGGAGTTTGAGTGAAGGCAATCATCCAGCAGAGGGCAGCAGAGCAGAGCTACTGATCAGCTGTTCTGGGGAAATTTGCATACGTGCAGTGCGGTCAGCCTAAGTTGAAGGTGAATCTGCAAAGGAGACCCGAGGAGTTTGAGTGAAGGCAATCATCCAGCAGAGGGCAGCAGAGCAGAGCTACTGATCAGCTGTTCTGGGGAAATTTGCATACGTGCAGTGCGGTCAGCCTAAGTTGAAGGTGAATCTGCAAAGGAGACCCGAGGAGTTTGAGTGAAGGCAATCATCCAGCAGAGGGCAGCAGAGCAGAGCTACTGATCAGCTGTTCTGGGGAAATTTGCATACGTGCAGTGCGGTCAGCCTAAGTTGAAGGTGAATCTGCGAAAGGAGACCCGAGGAGTTTGAGTGAAGGCAATCATCCAGCAGAGGGCAGCAGAGCAGAGCTACTGATCAGCTGTTCTGGGGAAATTTGCATACGTGCAGTGCGGTCAGCCTAAGTTGAAGGTGAATCTGCAAAGGAGACCCGAGGAGTTTGAGTGAAGGCAATCATCCAGCAGAGGGCAGCAGAGCAGAGCTACTGATCAGCTGTTCTGGGGAAATTTGCATACGTGCAGTGCGGTCAGCCTAAGTTGAAGGTGAATCTGCAAAGGAGACCCGAGGAGTTGAGTGAAGGCAATCATCCAGCAGAGGGCAGCAGAGCAGAGCTACTGATCAGCTGTTCTGGGGAAATTTGCATACGTGCAGTGCGGTCAGCCTAAGTTGAAGGTGAATCTGCAAAGGAGACCCGAGGAGTTTGAGTGAAGGCAATCATCCAGCAGAGGGCAGCAGAGCAGAGCTACTGATCAGCTGTTCTGGGGAAATTTGCATACGTGCAGTGCGGTCAGCCTAAGTTGAAGGTGAATCTGCAAAGGAGACCCGAGGAGTTTGAGTGAAGGCAATCATCCAGCAGAGGGCAGCAGAGCAGAGCTACTGATCAGCTGTTCTGGGGAAATTTGCATACGTGCAGTGCGGTCAGCCTAAGTTGAAGGTGAATCTGCAAAGGAGACCCGAGGAGTTTGAGTGAAGGCAATCATCCAGCAGAGGGCAGCAGAGCAGAGCTACTGATCAGCTGTTCTGGGGAAATTTGCATACGTGCAGTGCGGTCAGCCTAAGTTGAAGGTGAATCTGCGAAGGAGACCCGAGGAGTTGAGTGAAGGCAATCATCCAGCAGAGGGCAGCAGAGCAGAGCTACTGATCAGCTGTTCTGGGGAAATTTGCATACGTGCAGTGCGGTCAGCCTAAGTTGAAGGTGAATCTGCAAAGGAGACCCGAGGAGTTTGAGTGAAGGCAATCATCCAGCAGAGGGCAGCAGAGCAGAGCTACTGATCAGCTGTTCTGGGGAAATTTGCATACGTGCAGTGCGGTCAGCCTAAGTTGAAGGTGAATCTGCAAAGGAGACCCGAGGAGTTTGAGTGAAGGCAATCATCCAGCAGAGGGCAGCAGAGCAGAGCTACTGATCAGCTGTTCTGGGGAAATTTGCATACGTGCAGTGCGGTCAGCCTAAGTTGAAGGTGAATCTGCGAAGGAGACCCGAGGAGTTTGAGTGAAGGCAATCATCCAGCAGAGGGCAGCAGAGCAGAGCTACTGATCAGCTGTTCTGGGGAAATTTGCATACGTGCAGTGCGGTCAGCCTAAGTTGAAGGTGAATCTGCAAAGGAGACCCGAGGAGTTTGAGTGAAGGCAATCATCCAGCAGAGGGCAGCAGAGCAGAGCTACTGATCAGCTGTTCTGGGGAAATTTGCATACGTGCAGTGCGGTCAGCCTAAGTTGAAGGTGAATCTGCAAAGGAGACCCGAGGAGTTTGAGTGAAGGCAATCATCCAGCAGAGGGCAGCAGAGCAGAGCTACTGATCAGCTGTTCTGGGGAAATTTGCATACGTGCAGTGCGGTCAGCCTAAGTTGAAGGTGAATCTGCAAAGGAGACCCGAGGAGTTTGAGTGAAGGCAATCATCCAGCAGAGGGCAGCAGAGCAGAGCTACTGATCAGCTGTTCTGGGGAAATTTGCATACGTGCAGTGCGGTCAGCCTAAGTTGAAGGTGAATCTGCAAAGGAGACCCGAGGAGTTGGAGTGAAGGCAATCATCCAGCAGAGGGCAGCAGAGCAGAGCTACTGATCAGCTGTTCTGGGGAAATTTGCATACGTGCAGTGCGGTCAGCCTAAGTTGAAGGTGAATCTGCAAAGGAGACCCGAGGAGTTTGAGAGAAGGCAATCATCCAGCAGAGGGCAGCAGAGCAGAGCTACTGATCAGCTGTTCTGGGGAAATTTGCATACGTGCAGTGCGGTCAGCCTAAGTTGAAGGTGAATCTGCAAAGGAGACCCGAGGAGTTTGAGTGAAGGCAATCATCCAGCAGAGGGCAGCAGAGCAGAGCTACTGATCAGCTGTTCTGGGGAAATTTGCATACGTGCAGTGCGGTCAGCCTAAGTTGAAGGTGAATCTGCAAAGGAGACCCGAGGAGTTGAGTGAAGGCAATCATCCAGCAGAGGGCAGCAGAGCAGAGCTACTGATCAGCTGTTCTGGGGAAATTTGCATACGTGCAGTGCGGTCAGCCTAAGTTGAAGGTGAATCTGCAAAGGAGACCCGAGGAGTTTGAGTGAAGGCAATCATCCAGCAGAGGGCAGCAGAGCAGAGCTACTGATCAGCTGTTCTGGGGAAATTTGCATACGTGCAGTGCGGTCAGCCTAAGTTGAAGGTGGTTTGTGGAGAGGCTGTTGGCAAGTGACAGTTAAACCCGAAACACTTCGTGAGTGTTTCCCACCCTACCTCCTCCTCTAACCAACCCCCCCACCCCACGGTGGTTGGGAAGCGGAGCAGGGGCCTGTCGTGAAGGTGAGTGAGTGCCTTTAAATTTGCTTACCTTTCAGCGGGATCAGGGTTTGAGGTAATATCAGGTAAGCTCTTCCTTTCTTTTTCTTTTTCTTGTTTTTTTTAAATCTAGAGGTGATGTCAGGGAAGGCAGTACAATGCTCCTCCTGCAGAATGTTTGAGGTGAGGGACGCCGTCAGTGTCCCTGCTGATTTCATCTGTGGGAAGTGCACCCAACTCCAGCTCCTCAAAAACCGTGTTAGGGACCTGGAGCTTGAGCTGGATGAACTTCGGATCATTCGGGAGGCAGAGGGGGTCATAGATAGGAGCTTCAGGGAAGTAGTTACACCAAAGACTGGAGATAGATGGGTAACTGTAAGAGGGACTGGGAAGAAGCAGTCAGTGCAGGGACCCCCTGCGGTCGTTCCCCTGAGTAACAAGTATACCGTTTTGGATACTTGTGGGGGGGACGACTTACCAGGGGTAAGCCATGGGGTTACGGGCCTCTGGCACGGAGTCTGTCCCTGTTGCTCAGAAGGGAAGGGGGGGAAAGGAGTAGAACATTAGTAATTGGGGACTCAATAGTCAGGGGCACAGATAGGAGATTTTGTGGGAGCGAGAGAGACTCACGTTTGGTATGTTGCCCTCCCAGGTGCAAGGGTACGTGATGTCTCGGATCGTGTTTTCCGGGTCCTTAAGGGGGAGGGGGAGCAGCCCCAAGTCGTAGTCCACATTGGCACTAACGACATAGGTAGGAAAGGGGACAAGGATGTCAGGCAGGCCTTTAGGGAGCTAGGATGGAAGCTCAGAGCGAGAACAAACAGAGTTGTTATCTCTGGGTTGTTGCCCGTGCCACGTGATAGTGAGATGAGGAATAGGGAGAGAGAGCAATTAAACACGTGGCTACAGGGATGGTGCAGGCGGGAGGGATTCAGATTTCTGGATAACTGGGGCTCTTTCTGGGGAAGGTGGGACCTCTATAGACAGGATGGTCTACATCTGAACCTGAGGGGCACCAATATCCTGGGGGGGAGATTTGTTAGTGCTCTTTGGGGGGGTTTAAACTAATTCAGCAGGGGCATGGGAACCTGGATTGTAGTTTTAGGGTACGGGAGATTGAGAGTATAGAGGTCAGGAGCACAGATTTGACTTCGCAGGAGGGTGCCAGTGTTCAGGTAGGTGGTTTGAAGTGTGTCTACTTCAATGCCAGGAGTATACGAAATAAGGTAGGGGGAACTGGCAGCATGGGTTGGTACCTGGGACTTCGATGTTGTGGCCATTTCAGAGACATGGATAGAGCAGGGACAGGAATGGTTGTTGCAGGTTCCGGGGTTTAGGTGTTTTTAGTAAGCTCAGAGAAGGGGGCAAAAGAGGGGGAGGTGTGGCGCTGCTAGTCAAGGACAGTATTACGGTGGCGGAAAGGATGCTAGATGGGGACTCTTCTTCGAGGTAGTATGGGCTGAGGTTAGAAACAGGAAAGGAGAGGTCACCCTGTTGGGAGTTTTCTATAGGCCACCTAATAGTTCTAGGGATGTAGAGGAAAGGATGGCGAAGATGATTCTGGAAAAGAGCGAAAGTAACAGGGTAGTTGTTATGGGAGACTTTAACTTTCCAAATATTGACTGGAAAAGATATAGTTCGAGTACATTAGATGGGTCATTCTTTGTACAATGTGTGCAGGAGGGTTTCCTGACACAATATGTTGACAGGCCAACAAGAGGCGAGGCCACATTGGATTTGGTTTTGGGTAATGAACCAGGCCAGGTGTTAGATCTGGAGGTAGGTGAGCACTTTGGAAACAGTGACCACAATTCGGTGACCTTTACGTTAGTGATGGAAAGGGATAAGTATACCCCGCAGGGCAAGAGTTATAGGCTGGGGGAAGGGCAATTATGATGCCATTAGACATGACTTAGGATGTGTTGGTTGGAGAAGTAGGCTGCAAGGGTTGGGGCACACTGGATATGTGGAGCTTGTTCAAGGAACAGCTATTGCATGTTCTTGATAAGTACGTACCAGTCAGGCAGGGAGGAAGGGGTCGAGCGAGGGAACCGTGGTTTACCAAAGAAGTGGAATCTCTTGTTAAGAGAAGAAGGAGGCCTATGTGAAGATGAGGCGTGAAGTTTCAGTTGGGGCGCTTGATAGTTACCAAGGAAGCGAGGAAGGATCTAAGAGAGAGCTGAGACGAGCAAGGAGGGGACATGAGAAGTCTTTGGCAGGTAGGATCAAGGAAAACCCAAAAGCTTTCTATAGGTATGTCAGGAATAAAAGAATGACTAAGGTAGAGTAGGGCCAGTCAAGGACAGTGGTGGGAAGTTGTGTGTGGAGGCTGAGGAGATAAGCGAGATACTAAATGAATACTTTTCGTCAGTATTCACTCAAGAAAAAGATAATATTGTAGAGGAGAATGCTGAGACCCAGGCTATTAGAATAGATGGCATTGAGGTGCGTAGGGAAGAAGTGTTGGCAATTCTGGACAAGGTGAAAATAGATAAGTCCCCGGGGCCGGATGGGATTTATCCTAGGATTCTCTGGGAAGCCAGGGAAGAGATTGCTGAGCCTTTGGCTTTGATTTTTAGGGTCATCATTGGCTACAGGAATAGTGCCAGAGGACTGGAGGATAGCAAATGTGGTCCCTTGTTCAAGAAGGGGAGTAGAGATAACCCCGGTAACTATAGGCCGGTGAGCCTAACGTCTGTGGTGGGTAAAGTCTTGGAGAGGATTATAAAAGATACGATTTATAATCACCTAGATAGGAATAATATGATTAGGGACAGTCAGCATGGTTTTGTGAAGGGTAGGTCATGCCTCACAAACCTTATCGAGTTCTTTGAGAAGGTGACTGAACAGGTAGACGAGGGTAGAGCAGTTGATGTGGTGTATATGGATTTCAGTAAAGCGTTTGATAAGGTTCCCCACGGTCGGCTATTGCAGAAAATACGGAGGCTGGGGATTGAGGGTGATTTAGAGATGTGGATCAGAAATTGGCTAGTTGAAAGAGACAGAGAGTGGTAGTTGATGGGAAATGTTCAGAATGGAGTTCAGTTACGAGTGGCGTACCACAAGGATCTGTTCTGGGGCGTGTGCTTGTTTGTCATTTTATAAATGACCTAGAGGAGGGCGCGGAAGGATGGGTGAGTAAATTTGCATGACTGACACTAAAGTCGGTGGAGTTGTAGACAGTGCGGAAGGATGTTGCAGGTTACAGAGGGACATAGATAAGCTGCAGAGCTGGGCTGAGAGGTGGCAAATGGAGTTTAATGTGGAGAAGTGTGAGGTGATTCACTTTGGAAAGAATAACAGAAATGCGGAATATTTGGCTAATGGTAAAATTCTTGGTAGTGTGGATGAGCAGAGGGATCTCGGTGTCCATGTACATAGATCCCTGAAAGTTGCCACCAGGTTGATAGGGTTGTGAAGAAGGCCTATGGTGTGTTGGCCTTTATTGGTAGAGGGATTGAGTTCCGGAGCCATGAGGTCATGTTGCAGTTGTACAAAACTCTAGTACGGCCGCATTTGGAGTATTGCGTACAGTTCTGGTCGCCTCATTATAGGAAGACGTGGAAGCTTTGGAACGGGTGCAGAGGAGATTTACCAGGATGTTGCCTGTATGGAGGGAAAATCTTATGAGGAAAGGCTGATGGACTTGAGGTTGTTTTCGTTAGAGAGAAGAGAAGGTTAAGAGGTGACTTAATAGAGGCATACAAAATGATCAGAGGGTTAGATAGGGTGGACAGCGAGAGACTTCTCCCGCGGATGGAGGTGGCTAGCACGAGGGGACATAGCCTTAAATTGAGGGGTAATAGATATAGGACAGAGGTCGAGGGTGGGTTTTTTTACGCAAGAGTGTGAGGCCAGTGGAATGCCCTACCTGCAACAGTAGTGAACTCGCCAACATGAGGGCATTTAAAAGTTTATTGGATAAGCATATGGATGGTAAGGGCATAGTGTAGGTTAGATGGCCTTTAGATTTTTTCCATGTCGGTGCAACATCGAGGGCCGAAGGGCCTGTACTGCGCTGTATCGGTTCTATGTTCTATGTTCTATGTTCTAGGTGCCCTTGCAAGATCTTTCCCCCCCAAACCCCCAGGGAAATGCTCCCCTTCCCACTTGACCTTGTCATCAGGAACCCCAACGCTCCCTCTTCAGCAATGGTTGGAAATCCCACCACCCAGAAAAATTCTGCCTATCGATCACTCCTTCAAATATTTGTCTAATTTTCCTCTCAGGTTTCCACATTTATCTACCTTTACTGCCTTCCTCAGTAACCTATTGACATTCTGCACCAAGTACTTCAACCCGAAGTTGTGGCAATTCTGAATATATTGCTGGGGCTGAACTTAACTATTCCTTTAAGAATTCTCAATGCCTGAAAGATTTCTCTTCTACAGTGCAGACAATCACAAGCTATTCAAAGAACTCTGATACCTTGAGAAAACTATCAAAGAGAGTGCCCCTTCCTCCATTGCTTAGAATGCTGCAGTCCGATGATCAGAATTGTACACACTGCACAAGCATAGCCACACTTCTGTGTTTTGTCACCTCCTGGGACTTATGCTCTATCCGCCTGGTTATATATTGGATAGTTTTGTTTATTCCTGCCACACACCGTGCTCTTGACTAAAGTGAGTTTATCAATCAATACTCCTGATCCCTCAGGAATTGTATCCTGGAGATGACTTAGTTTATATTCCCAATGTTTATTGGTTCACTGCCTTGCACCATCCACATAAAATGTCATTTAGGTTCATAGGATCATATAGCACAGAAGGAGGCCATTTGGCCTATTGTGTTTGTCCTGGCTGTTTCGAGGAGTTTTTCAATGAATGTCACGCTCTTGGTCCTACTGAGTATTCCACCAGAGTCAATACAGCCCTCCACCTTGTAGGGAAGCTGCCAACAGCTTGGAGATTTCTTCCCAACAACTTCCCAGGGTAGGGGATGCAGTCTGTAAGACCCTAAGAAATAGGAGCAGGAGTAGGTTGTTCAACCCCTTGCGCCTGCTCTGCCATTCAATAGGATTATGGCTGATCTGACATTTCTTGTGTCCACTTTCCTGACTTTTCCTTGATTCTCTTACTGATCAAGAATCTATGTGTCTCAGCCTTAGATAGACGCATGGACTCCACTCCCACAGGCCTCTGTGGCAACGAGTTCCAAAGACTCACCACTCTCTGAGAAAATAAATTCCTCCTCATCTCAGTCTTAAATTGGCTTCACTTTGTCCTTAGACTATGTCCTCTGGTCCTAGATTCTCCCATGAGTGGAAATATCCTCTTCGCATTTACACTGTCAAGTCCCTGAAGAACCCTCTATGCTTCTATGAGATCTCCTCTCATTTTTCTAAATTCTAATGCGTAGAGTCCCGACCTGTTCACCCTTTGCTCACAAGACGATCCCTCCATACTGGGGATCAGACGAGGGAACTTTCTCTGAACCACATCCAATGAAATTATGTTGTACCTACTCTTCCTACCCCTGTTCCTATTACGACTCTACTCCTATATTGTCAACAAAGTTCCATGTCAACCTGTAATCTCATTGCTGGGCATTTCCTCGTTCTAACATAACCATAAAGCTGGGGAATCAATCTTGGTTCAATGAAGGAGCAACAACAGGCATACCTGCACATGAAGTGTCAACATGGTGAAGCTACAACACAGGATTGCTCACATACCAAACAGTGGAAGTGACATGTGACAGGCAAAGCTAAACAATGCTACAGCCAGCAGTCCACGGCAAAGACATGCGGCCCCACCACAGTCAGCCGTGAAAAGTGGTAGACAATTAAACAACTAACACGAGGAAGACCCATAAACATCCACATCCTCAATGATGTGAGAAGTCGGCACATCAGTGAAAAAGACAAGGTTGAATTATTTTCAGCCATCTTCAGCCCAATGGATGATCATTCTCGACCTCCTCTTTCGGTCCCCAGCATCACGGATTCCAGAGCTCAGCTAATTTGATTCTCCCACCGACATCACAAAATGGCTGAAGGCACTGGATACTGAAAAGGCTATGGGGCCTGGCAATATTCTGGAAATATGAAATGAAATGAAAATGACTTATTGTCACGAGTAGGCTTCAATGAAGTTACTGTGAAAAGCCCCGAGTCTGGGGAGGCTGGTACGGGAATCGAACCGTGCTGCTGGCCTGCTTGGTCTGCTTTAAAAGCCAGCGATTTAGTCTTGTGAGCTAAACCAGCCCCTGGTAAATAAGAGGAGATTTACCAGAATGTTGCCTGGTATGGAGGGAAGATTTTATGAAGAAAGGCTGAGGGACTTGAGACTGTTTTCTTTAGAGAGAAGAAGGTTAAGAGGTGACTTAATTGAGGCATACAAGATGATCAGAGGATTAGATAGGGTGGACAGTGAGAGCCTTTTTCCTCGGATGGTGATGGCTAGCATGAGGGGACATAGCTTTAAATTGAGGGGAGATAGATATAGGACAGATGTCAGAGGTAGGTTCTTTACTCAGAGTAGTAAGGGCGTGGAATGCCCTGCCTGCAACAGTAGTGGAGTTGCCAACATTAAGGGCATTTAAATGGTGATTGGATAAACATATGGATGATAATGGAATAGTGTAGATGGCTTTAGATTGGTTTCACAGGTCAGCGCAACATCGAGGGCTGAAGGGCCGGTACTGCGCTGTAATGTTCTATTGTTCTATTGTAACATTGAAGATTTATGCTCCACAACTAACCACATCCCTAGTCAAGCTGTTCCAACACAGCTACAACACTAGCATCAAATTGACAGTGTGAGTGGTTAGCATTGTTGCCTACGGCGCTGAGGACCTGGGTTCGAATCCCGGCTCTGGGTCACTGTCCATGAGGAGTTTGCACATTCTCCCCGTGTCTGTGTGGGTTTCACCCCCACAACCCAAAAGATGTGCAGGATAGGTTGATTGGCCATGCTAAATTGCCCCTTAATTGGAAAAAAATAATAATTGGGTACTCTAAATTTATATTTTAAAAAAGACAATGCCATCAAGTAGAACTTTCACTGCGATGACCTGCTCATTGATACTCTGTTTGAGGCCTGACATGGCCATTTATTTCCTGACCTCATTACAGCCTTCGTCCAGGCATGGACAAAAGTTGAACTCTAGAGGAAAGATGAGATTGATGGCCTTTGACATCAAGCCACATTTGGCTGAGTGTAACATTGAGGAAAAATTTAAGTCAATGGGAATCGGGGGAAGGCTCTGTGTGATGGAAGACTCTGTACTTTCCTGGATGAGAGCAGTTCCAGCAACACTCAAGAAGCTCAACACCATCTAGGACAACACAATCATAGAACCTCTACAATACAGAAGGAGGCTATTCGGCCCATCAAATCTGCACTGACCCTCCGAAAGAGCACCACTCTCCTGCCCTGCCCACAATATCCCCTAACACCACTGAACCTGCACATCTTGAAACACTAAAGGGCAATTTAGCTTGGCCAATCCACCTACACTGCACATCTTCAGACTGTGGGAGGAAACCAGAGCACCCGGAGGGAACCCACGTGGCCACGCGGAGAAAGTGCCAAACCACATAGACAGTCACCCAAGGCTGGAATTTAACCTGGGACCCTGGAGCTGTGAAACAACAATACCGTCCTTGATTGATTGGATTGGATTGGATTGGATTTGTTTATTGTCACGTGGACCGAGGTACAGTGAAACGTATTTTTCTGCAAGCAGCTCAACAGATCATTCAGTACATGGTAAGAAAAGGGAATTAAACAAAATTCAAGAAATACAAGAAAATACATAATAGGACAGCACAAAATACATAATGTAACTACGTAAGCATTGGCATCGGATGAAGCATACAGGGTGTAGTGTTAATGATGTCAGTCAATAAGAGGGTCATTTAGGGGTCTGGTGACAGTGGGGAAGAAGCTGTTTTTGAGTCTGTTTGTGCGTGTTCTCAGACTTCTGTATCTTCTGCCCGATGGAAGAAGTTGGAAAAGTGAGTAAGCCGGGTGGGAGGGATCCTTGATTATGCTGCCTGCTTTCCCCAGGCAGCAGGAGGTGTAGATGGAGTCCATGGATGGGAGGCAGGTTTGTGTGATGGACTGGGCGGTATTCACGACTCTCTGAAGTTCCTTGCGATCCTGGGCCGAGCAGTTGCCATACCAGGCTGTGATGCAGCCCGATAGGATTCTTTCTCTGGTGCATCTGTAAAAGTTGGTCAGGGTTAATGTGGACATGCCGAATTTCCTTAGTTTCCTGAGGAAGTAAAGGCGCTGTTATGCTTTCTTGGTGGTAGCGTCGACGTGAGTGGATCAGGACAGATTTTTGGTGATGTGCACCCCTCGGAATTTGAAACTGCTCACCATCTCCACCTCGGTTCCGTTGATGCTGACAGGGGTGTGTACAGTACTTTGCTTCCTGAAGTCAATGACCAGCTCTTTAGTTTTTCTGGCATTGAGGGAGAGATTGTTGTCGTTACACCACTCCACTAGGTTCTCTATCTCCCTCCTGTATTCTGACTCATCGTTATTCGAGATCTGGCCCACTATGGTCGTATCGTCAGCAAACTTGTAGATGGAGTTGGAACCAAGTTTTGCCACGCAGTCGTGTGTGTACAGGGAGTAGAGTAGGGGGCTAAGTACGCAGCCTTGCAGGGCACCGGTATTGAGGACTATTGTGGAGGAGGTGTTGGTGTTCATTCTTAGTGATTGACATCCTATTCATCATCTTAAACATTCACTCCCTCCACCACAGGCACTGGCATACTGTGTGCCATCTATAAGATGACCAACTGACCAAGGCTCCTTTGACAGCACCTACTGCACCTGCAACCTCTGTTGTCAAGAAGGACAAGGGCAGTAGATACACAGGGACACCACCATCAGGAACTTTCCCTCTGAGCCACACACAATCCTCGCGTACAACTTTGATTCCATTCCTTTTAATCTCATGTGAACAAAATCCTGGAACTAGCTTCCAGCCAGCATTGTGGATATACCTACACCACATGGACTCAAGAGGTTCAAGAAGGCAGCTAACCAGCACCGTCTCAAGGGAATTTAGCATAGGGTAACACATGTTGGCCTTGCCAGTGATACTCACATCCCAAGAATGAACCAAAAAGAAGTTGCTGCTTTTTGGTTGATATTAAACCAGTGAATCATCTGCCTCACCAACTGAATCTGAAAATCCCATGGTACTGCTTCAACAAAGAGCTGGGTAAATCTCCCACATTGTTATGGACAATACTTATCCATAATTAACATGGCAAACACACAATGTTCAGTCATTATCTCGCTGCTGCTTTGGGAGCTTGCTGTGCGTAAACTGGCTACTGAAATCTTGACCTTCCTAACATGTGACTTATATCAAAGGTTATGCATTGGTCAGAAACACAGTTGGGATGCCACTTAAGGCACAATGGAAATTCAGATTTAAAAACATTTTTTAACACCATAAGTTCCACAGATGGTCCAATGGCTGGAATTGGCTCATTGAAACCGTGGCGATTTATGAATAACGCGACCGTGTCCCTTCACTTAACAACACAACAAAAAACCTTATGCCTCCAATTACTCTCTGAATCACATTTCAAATCTGTATTCCGTATTGAGAAAATAATGATTAATTAGTGTCACCATTGGAGACCCGGTGTCGCTCATTACTCCCTAAGCTTGCAATGAAAATGTAGTGGAGAAATAAGACTGAGGAAGCACTCTGCGGAATCCTGTAATGGTGCGTCTGAGTGCAGAGTTTATCTGTGCCATTGTTGACTGTCCTCAGGATCAATTGCTCCAAGCTGTTTTTAATGGCTGGATGTTGTTCACTATTGAGTAGAGTGATAGGTGATAGGTTTGAATGTTGCTGGGAGAGAATTGCAGAAGCTGGCCCCACAATTAGTGAACCAACGGCAAAGAATTGCAGCTTGATCTCGCCACGTGAATCTATCCAGTGGAATGTAGTTTTTCAGAATCCAATTCACGGCACACCCTGATGTTTCATTTTAAACTTCTGTTTAATTGTGTTCCTTTTCTTTGTTACGGAATGATAGAGTGCAGGAGGAGGCCGTTTAGCACATATAGCACATATCTACTTTCCCTAAAACCCTGCAAATTCTTTCCCTTGCTCAATTGTGGGAGTTCAGGGTCAGTGTAGATGGAGAGGTCAGCGAGAATTCAACCAACTTCCTTTCATATTCACTGGTATTAGCATCACTGAATCCCCCTTCGTCAGCATCCAGGAAGTTACTGTTGACCAGAAACTTAATCAGACTAGCCACAAGAATATTGTGGCTACAAGAGCAGATCAGAAGCTGGACATTCGGTGCTTGAATAACTCACTTACTGACTCCCAAATATTGTTTTCCATCTATACGGCACCAGTCAGGAGTGTAATGGAATACTCTCCACTTGGCCGGACGAATGCAGTTCCTACAACACTCAAGAAGCTCAACATCATCCATGACAAAGCAGTCCGCAATATTGTCGATCCATCCATCACCTTAATTATTCACCCCCTCCGCGACTAGCACTCAGTGACAGCAGATATGTACCCTTTATAAGATGTAACAACAACAACAACATGCATTGCAACAAGGGGGAGGCAGTGGTGTAGTGGTATTGTCAATGGACAGGTAATCCTGAGACCCAGGGTAATAATCTGGGGATCTGTGTTCAAATCCCACCATGGCAGGAGGGGAAATTAGTTTTCACTAATTAAAAATCTGGAATTAAAAGACGAATGATGATAAACCATGGGTGTACAAAAAAAACATCTGGTTCAGTAATGTCCCTTGGGGGGGAAGGAAATCACCCATTCTTGCCGGGTCTGGCCTACATGTAACTCCGTTGACTCTTAAATGGTCTCTGAAATGACCGAACAAGACACTCAGTTGAAGAGGGATGAATGATAAATGCGGTTCCAGCCAGCAACATCCATATCCCCTGAATAAAGGCCAAGGCTGTTGTAATAACTTCAAGAATTCACTTATTCACAAGTTAACCTACCAGAAACAACATTTTATTCCAACTAGAAAAATCTATTTACAGAGGGTTTAAAATGCTCTAGCTACTACATCCCTCCTTCTTTAAATCTCTTTTCACACATAATTAAACTACACAATTACCAGGACAGCAATGGTCATGAATCCTTTTACACTAGGCGATCAATAGGTCTTTCTGCCCCGCTGACTTCTTCTTATTCGTTGAGCAACGTAGCTCCAGTGACTGAGGTTCTTCTATTGGTAAAAGGTTAAGTCACTATAGTCCCATAGGCTGTTTTCCCCTTTGAGGGGGAGAGCTGATTGATGGTGGTCTAACCTGAGGGTCACCACACCACAGCCGAGAGGCAAGGTTGAGAAGGAGGGGCCTTCATGAATAACCTCAGCTGGTACAGGAATATGAACTCGCGCTGCTCGCCTTAGTCTGCATCACAAACCAGCTGGCCAGCACACTGAGCTACACTAGTTCTTCTGTTGAGGTGGCTTTACTGTTGGCCTTATTTCATCAGGACACACTCCTTGTACTGACATTTCTCCTTCCTCTGATTAGTAAGTTTGCAGACGACACAAAGTTTGGTGGAATTGCGGATAGCGATGAGGACTGTCAGAGGATACAGCAGGATTGAGATCATCTGGAGGCTTGGGCGGTGAGATGGCAGATGGAGTTTAATCCGGACAAATGTGAGGTAATGCATTTTGGAAGGTCTAATGCAGGTAGGGAATATACAGTGAATGGTAGAACCCTCAAGAGTATTGAAAGTCAGAGAGATCTAGGTGTACAGGTAAACAGGTGATTGAAAGGGGCAACACAGGTGGAGAAGGTAGTCAAGAAGGCATACGGCATGCTTGCCTTCATTGGCCAGGGCATTGAGTATAAAAATTGGCAAGTCATGTTGCAGCTGTATAGGACCATAGTTAGGCCACGCTTGGAGTATAGTGTTCAATTCTGGTCGGCACACTACCAGAAAGATGTGGAGGCTTTAGAGAGGGCACAGAAGAGATGTTGCCTGGTATGGAGGGCATTAGCTATGAGGAGAGGTTGAATAAACTCAGTTTGTTCTCACTGGAACTACGGAGGTTGAGGGGCAACCTGATAGAGGTCTACAAAATTATGAGGCGCATTGACAGGGTGGAAAGTCAGAGACTTTTTCCCAGGGTAGAGAGGTCAATTACTAGGGGACACAGGTTTAAGGTGCGAGGCGCAAGGTTTAGAGGAGATATACGAGGCAAGTTTTTTACACAGAGGGTAGTGGGTGCCTGGAACCCGCTGCCAGAGGAGGTGGTGGAAGCAGGGACGATAGTGACGTTTAAGGGGCATCTTGACAAATACATGAATAGGATGGGAATAGAGAGATACGGACCCCAGAAGTGTGGAAGATTTTAGTTTAGATGGGCAGCATGGTCGGCGCAGGCTTGGAGGGCCGAAGGGCTTGTTCCTGTGCTGTACTTTTCTTTGTTCTTTCTTTGTTCTTTGTTTCCTGGGGGATAACAATTTGGTCTGTTACTCACTGATCTGACAGTTCACTCCTCTGGCAACCCACAATGCTTCCTGTTGGCACAATTGGATCGGGTCATTACACTGGCTCTTGGGATACTCTTGCCCATGCAAGTGGTCTACATGATTCTTTAAAATCTTGTCCTGTACTTTAACCTCATAGGACAACATCCCTGTTCTGGCCTCAACAACTCTTGGAACTCAATTTGATCTGTTTCTGAAATTCTTCACAAACATGGGCTCCTCTATCTCGAATAGTCTTGTACTGACGAATCGTGGTTCCTCTTTCGATTCTTCAAGCTTTTCTCCGTCCTCCCCGCTAAATCTGGGAACTCCAGACATAAGCTGGTCCTCAACCGATGATCCATCAGTCGTTCAGCTGGAGAGACTGCAGTAGTCGTATGTGGGGTGATCCTATACGATAGCAGAAACCGAGTCAACTTGGTCGTTAAAGATGCAGGTGGTTGCCTCATCAAGCCAACCTCGAAAGTCTACACTGTCCTCTCGGCCAGATCATTGAGTGAAGGATGGTACAGTGCGGTTCTGATATGTTTTATTCCATTAAAGTCATAAACCTCTGAAACTCGGCACCGGTAAAAGCCGTTCTGTTACTAAAACGAGAACCACTGGTATCCCGTGGATTGCGAAGCACTGGTGAAATTTATCAACTGTTGCATAAGCAATTGTGGACCTCAACTCAAATGCCTCGATCCACTTAGGTGGGCATCCACTAACAACAAAACACTGTGGCCATAAGCGGTCCCACATAGTGTACATGGACCCAAAACCGTTGTTGACCTGGAAACTGCGGCAGGTAACATCTGCTGAAATTGGCACTGATCACAGTGCTTTACCATCCTTTCGATTGCAGGGTCAATGCCAGGCCACTGCATGCAGATTCCCGCGAGTGTTATACCTGTGGGTTAGTGTAGTTGTGTGCAATGTCTCTTTAAGAATGGAGTCACATGACATGCGTGACATCATCGGGTACTTTGTTGACTGGTCTAGTTCCAAACCTAGTACAGTGCAGACCTATTCAATAAACCTCTGTTGATCTTGCATTCAACTCACATGCTTGAGCAATCTATTTCTTTTGTACTGTTAGTCTAAAGATACAACAGCCAGCAGCCTCAGTTTATTCATGCCCTGATAGGCACTATTTAACTCTTCCAGTAAGAGTGAACTTCCTGGCCTGGGAATGGCTATTCCCGGTTCCCAGGTGATGATACAATCCTCAAAGCTAAGCTCATCTTTGCTGACCGGGTAAGGCTTCATTTCTTCTGAATATCTCTCGTTCCGCCTTCCATACAATATCATCTGTTTCACCTTTGGCAACACTGGGTCTCTGTTTGTCCAGTACGTAATCTGTTGAACCAACACTGGCAAAGTGTCTGGAAAATTAATATCCATTCTTATAGAACATAGAACAGTACAGCACAGAACAGGCCCTTCGGCCCTCAATGTTGTGCCGAGTAATGATCACCCTACTCAAACCCACGTATCCACCCTATACCCGTAACCCAACAACCCCCCTCTTAACCTTACTTTTAAGGATACTACGGGCAATTTAGCATGGCCAATCCACCTAACCCGCACATCTTTGGACTGTGGGAGGAAACCGGAACACCCGGAGGAAACCCACGCACACACGGGGAGGACGTGCAGATTCCGCACAGACAGTGACCCAGCCGGGAATCGAACCTGGGACCCTGGTGCCCATTATCTTTTCTGGTAGTGGGAGGTGCATCCATCTCTGGCAAAGGAATACGATTAAGGGCATCTGCATTGGCTATTTGTGTCCCTGGATGATGTACAATGAAGTACTCATAAGTCGACAAGAACAATGCCCGACGCTGTGTCCGGGTCAGAGAGATTGGTGGAGTCGCCTTGCCTTCCTTGAATAAACCCAACAGTGGATTGTGGTCTGTCACTAAAGTTAAATGTCTCCTGCATGGATATTGGTGGAACGTTTTGATGTCACAGATGACAGCCAGGCCCTTTGTCTCGTCTTGTGAATAGTTCGGCTCCGCGTTTGTCAGGGTACTCAAAGCATATGTGACAGGTCTCTCCGACTGATCATCCATTCTTGTGGGATAAAACGGCCCCAAGGTCATATGGGGACGCACCAAATGTTAGTGTTATCTTCTTGATGGAACACCGCCACCTCTCAGCTGCATCCAAGTGACCCGAAATTCAGACCTGGAACTATATTTTCACTGTCACTGGGCCAAAATCCTGGAACTCACTTTTTGATAGCACTGTGCATGTACTTAAACCACAGCGACCAGTGAAATACATCCATGCTATTCGCCTCAAATACTAAATATGCAGCGTGTGCCATTTTCTAACTCCTGCCTGCATAAAATTTCTGCTGAGTTCTCCACTGAATCTCTTCGCGACTATCTCACATTTCGTGCTATTAGTTCCGATCATCTGTGCAAGGGGAAACTTATTTTCTACATTGACTCGATCAAATCTTTTCAACATTTTGCAGACCTCTTTCAGGCCATGACACACAAATGGTAGCACATGTTTTACCACCTTTTCTAGTATACTTCTCTATCTTGTTTGTATACGGAAACCAAAACTGTGCAGCATATTCCACGTGCTGTAGCATCAAGGTTCTGTACAGATCTAACATGCCTTCCCTGCTTTTCAATTCTATCTCCAGGGTGCAGTTTGTTTTTCTTATTCCCACCACTTCAGTACTTTGCCAAGTATGATCGCGAATGAATCCAATGGAAGTCCACGGTTGCCTCTTCAGTTACGGTACCTCAGGGACAGGTGGGTGGCCTTATAACCAGTGTCACCACTTTTGGCATTTTGGGTGCCTATCCTCACTAATTCTCTTTCCTTCTCTGCCCCATTTAGCCACTTATTTTGCAAATGGTATCTGGCCTCCAAGCTATCCCAATAAAAATGTCACCTCGCATTTATCCAGATTGAAGTCAATTTGGAGATGATTCAACCATTATGCTAATTTATTATTATCTTCCTGTATTTTATGACAGTACGCCTCTGTTAATTACACTTCCTGGGCCCCCAACTCCTGCCGCAATTTGGTGCCATTTGATATTTTTTGGAATTCCCAAGTCCAATTTCCTTTTTGTGCCAGGGCTGATGCTTGTGGAACACCACTCCTCACTATCTGCCAATCTGATTAATGACCTTGCCACCCTTGAACACCACCAACCTGAAGGGTTTTGATTGAGGAGACAGGGAGGGACTTTTGAATTGGCTGGAGGGTCAGTAACCAATGGACACAGGCTTAAGATAATGAAAAACATATCTAGGGGGGAGATTATCATAGACTTTTACAGTGCAGAAGAAGGCCATTCGGCCCATCGAGTCTGCACCGGCTCTTGGAAAGAGCACCCTACCCAAGGTCAACACCTCCGAATGGTTAACACAGAATTAACAGTGTAGAAGGAGGCCATTCGGCCCATCGAGTCTGCACCGGCTCTTGGAAAGAGCACCCTACCCAAGGTCAACACCTCCGAATGGTTAACACAGAATTAACAGTGTAGAAGGAGGCCATTCGGCCCATCGAGTCTGCACCGGCTCTTGGAAAGAGCACCCTACCCAAGGTCAACACCTCCGAATGGTTAACATAGAATTAACAGTGTAGAAGGAGGCCATTCGGCCCATCGAGTCTGCACCAGCTCTTGGAAAGAGCACCCTACCCAAGGTCAACACCTCTACCCTATCCCCATAACCCAGTAACCCCACCCAACACTAAGGGCAATTTTGAACACTAAGGGCAATGAGGAGAAGTAATCTTTACACTGTGCACTGTTCTGATTTGCGATGCACTGCATGCAGTGACGATAGAAGCAGAAGCAATAGTTATTTTCAAAAAGGAATTGAACATATACTTGGAAATGAAAAGTTTCCAGGACTATGGGGAAAAAAGCACGGAAATGGGACTAGCTGGACTCGCTCCTTCAAAGACACAGCACTGTATTGATAGCCGATGTCGGGAAAAATATATTTTTTATTCCACGGTAACCCGTTGGAAAAGCAAACAGTTTGCTCTGTAATCTCAGATGCGTGACCTTAATGCGGATCTGGCTCTGGGAGTCGAGGGTAGCATTTGTATGAACAAATGTTAAAAATTGCTATAATCACCTCAGAGTATTGACGTGACTTATTCTGAGTGTTTGGAGACTCGTATTAAATCTCAAACTAAAGATACCATTAGTTCGAAGTGTTAAATTCTGTTGAAATGAATCTGCAATAAAACACAGATTGCCAAAGCATAAATGAGCTGCTGGCAATCTGGAAAGGATTTTCATGTTCTCCTGTGGCTTGCTGGCTCTTATCATTGCGTCTACCCTGCCTGTCGTACATCATTTCAGCGAGACGTGCATGATGTGAAACAGCCTTGAGGTGGCCACTGACACGTGTCACTTCTTGTTAAAGGCACAGCAATATATTTGAGAGAGGGTCACTTATCTGAGTTGCTCCAGATTGTGGTTGTGTGAATGTATATTTTCCCCGTCTTGGTTCACTGGTTTAAAAAGAGGTGGTCTGAAGGATGGCTTACTTACCAGGCACCAGGCATTCCCCCGCATGTAGTTGTGATGAGGTCTGTGATGTACCTTCACCAGTACATGTAGAAAAGTGGGAAAATCACTTCTGCATTATGTACATCTAGGTGTTAGTAATTGTAGGTATATATAAATGTAACGTTGTATCTGCTGTGTTTTACCATATGAGTATCTCACATTGAGCCTATCCCAATGCTTTGTCCCCGCATTTTCAAATTAGACATTCCCTATTATATAGCATCAAAATTATTTATTTTAAATTCTCATGACTCAAAACAGTTGACTCCAAATAAGTGCATCACTACCATTGTGGGAAAGACCATGAATATAATAGGAAGCTGACTACAAAAGGGCCCCACTCCACTTCTCTTTCTCCCCATAGCCTTGTAACTTTCTCATCCTTGAAGTACATGTACCAATACCTATTGGTTCTGCTTTCACCACCCTTTCAGACAATGGGTTCCAGATCCAAGCAACTCATGGCATCAAATGTATTCTTCTTCATCTCTCCCTTGGTTTGGGCTGCACGGTGGCGCAGTGGTTAGCACTGCGGCCTATGGCGCCGAGGACCAAGGTTCAATCCCGGCCCTGGGTCACTGTCCGTGTGGAGTTTGCACATTCTCCCCATGTCTGCATGGGTTTTGCCCCCACAACCCAAAGATGTGCAGGGTAGGTGGATTAGCCACGCTAAATTGCCCCAGAATTGGAAAAGAAAATATTTGGGTACTCTAAATTTATTTAAAAAAATCAAATCTCTTCCTTGGTTATGCTACTCACCACTGTTGTATTGTATTGTATATATTGGTATTACGGTAAGGCCCCTGTACTACAGGTACAGGGGTAGATCCCTGCCTGCTGGCTCCACCCATTAGGCGGAGGATAAATATATGTGCTCTCCGAACAGCAGCCATTTTGCCAGCTGCTATAGGAGGCCACACATCTCTGTAATAAAGCCTCGATTACATTCTACTCTCATCTCGTCGTAATTGATAGTGCATCATTGGTTAATTTGTCAATGGTCTTAAATCAGCTATGACCAATGTACCCCCCCCCCCCCGCCCCCCGCTGATGTGAACAGTTTCTCCCTATCTATTCCATTAAAATCTGTTAATTTTGTCATTGTCAAGGACGTTGGGACGAAATGTTTGAGGTGGTATGAAAAAGCTGTGGCCTCCAGCTGATGAATTCCTGCGATAAGATTAAGGTGTCAGTGTCGAGTCACCACATCCTGGCAGTGTTAAAATAGTTGTGACGCACGCCCTTTCATTGTTACACACAAAGCATTCAATACTTTGCTTCCAAACTTTTAAAATAAATTGTACAAACCTCTTAAGTACTCAATGTCACCCGGTGTACAATATTTCCCTCTGCGGGCGTATAGTCGGATGTGTTTTGGGGAAATTCTAAATCATTGTGACTGGGAAATGCACACCTCCACCCACCATCTCCCACCACCCCACCACCGAACCAAATTATTTAAATGTTTGCATGTAAGGATAAATAGGAACTGCAGGTTTCAGTGTACAACAGGACCATTTCCTGAGGCTGTGTATGGATTCGATCTCCTCTGACAGCTGTCAGTCAATGGAATGTGAGATTCCTGAACGGAACAGTTGAACTCGCTGTCATAACCTCACAGATCGTGGGCGCGATTCTCCGCAAATGCGGCGAGTCGTAAAGGCTGCCGTGAAACTGGCCGTGTTTCACGGCAGCCTCCGCGCCCCCTCCCGGGACCCGATTCTCCCCCTGGGCGGGGCTAGCAGCGCGGCCCCGTGAAGCATGGCATCGCGGGCTTAGCGACCGTCGCTAAGCCCGCGCGACAAGCGTCACGGCGGCTGACACGCACGATGATGTCAGCCGCGCATGCGCGGGTTGGACGGCTCCAACCCGCGCATGCGCGGATGACGTCATCACGCAGATGCGTCAAACCCGCGCATGCGCGGGGCGTCATGCCCCTCAGCCGCCCCGCGGACTGATCCTGCGGGGCGGCAGAGGAACAAATAGTGCGCGGGTATCAGACCCGCTGCCCGCGATCGGTGCCCACCGTGGTGCGGCCGTGCCAATCGGTGCCATGGTTGTCCGGGACGGCACTTTGCGGCCGTTTTTACGAACGGTGAGAGCAGGTGTGATTGCGTTCGTGAAAACAGCCGTAAAGGCCTGGGAACTCGGCCCATCGGCCTGGGGAGAATCGCTGCTCGCCGTAAAAACCGGCGAGCAGCGATTCGTGTCGTGGGGCGGCCGTGGGGGGGGAGAATAGCGGGAGGACGAGAAAAATGTCAGTAAGGCCTTCCCGCTATTCTCCACCCCGTTGTGGGCAGCGGAGAATCGCGCCCCGTGATTTAGAGTGGGGGGGGGGAGAAAGAGCCCGGGATCAGGAGCACAGAGGTGAACTAGACGTGGAGCAGGAAAGACTCCCAGATAGAAGGCACACTGCAGGAATGAAGGCCTTTACAAGGAAACAGGTTCCTAAAGGCAGTCAAAAGAAGAAAGAGAAACAGGTCCGTTGGCACATCCTGTAAAAATTAGACGAAGGAGCGGGCCCTGGGCAAACACAGTTGGAGTTAAATATTAATGCAGAAAGATCAAGGAGAGAACAAAGACAAATGGAACATAAAAAAGGCAAATGCACGGCGCTGCACTGTGTCTGCTGAAAATCTGAAAGAAAAACAGAAAATGCTGGGTGCGATTTAATGGAAAAAAAAGTCCCGTGGTGTATGAGTTTAGCTTGCGACCCTGAGAGTGACCCTGCTATGAATCAGGACTTTGTTCTGGTATAGAACAGTACAGTACAGAACAGGCCCTTCGGCCCTCGATGTTGTGCCGAGCAATGATCACCCTACTTAAACCCACGTAACCCGTATACCCGTAACCCAACAAACCCCCCATTAACCTTACACTACGGGCAATTTAGCATGGCCAATCCACCTAACCCGCACATCTTTGGACTGTGGGAGGAAACCGGAGCACCCGGAGGAAACCCACGCACACACGTGGAGGACGTGCAGACTCCACACAGACAGTGACCCAGCCGGGAATCGAACCTGGGACCCTGGAGCTGTGAAGCATTGATGCTAACCACCATGCTACCGTGAGGCCCCTGGTGTTGGGGCTTCGGCTTCGGCGAGGACGCACTTACCTTCACTTCCTGCACCGAGGAGCTCAGTTCCTCTTCATAGAATCGTAGAATCATAGATTCTACAGTGCAGAAGAAGGCCATTCGGACCATCGGAACCATTGAAGGAGAGCCCTACTTAAGCTCCACACTTCCACCTCATCCCCGTAACCCAGTGCCCCACCTAACCTTTTGGACCATAAGGGGCAATTTAGCATGGCCTATCCACCTAACCTGCAAATCTTTGGACTGGGGGAGGAAACCGGAGCCCCCGGAGGAAACCCACGCAGACCGCAGGCCGGGTCCCTGGAGCTGTGCGGCAGTAGTGCTAACCACTGTGCCACCGTGACCTGATAATGCAACCACTGGACCCCATGGCCGCCCCCAACATACCGAATAGGGTTCCTTGAGTCCCCCCTCACCCCATCTCATAAGAGCAGGGTAGCCCCAAGCCTGATCCCCGTTGCGGGCAAGATGTCGCTTGGGCACCTTGGGACGGCCAACCTGGCACGCTGGAAGTGCCCCTGCCAGCCTGACAGTGCCAGGGTGGGGAACAGGGAGACCTCGCTCGCCCTTGCCCTTACTCTGATTTTGGCTGTTTTTACAGTGGATGAGGGTTATGGAAAATGCAAGATGGGCATCAGGCCAGGAGATACCAAAAGCATGGGTTTAAAATAAAGTGGTATTGCAGCGCATTCAAAAAATACATATCAAAATGCAAATATATTTTAATTCTTCTTTGTCACGTACACCTGCACTGATCTTGAGATGAAAGCCCAAGTGATGGTGCAAGCAATGAATTTTTCACGAATTATTGAAGAAAAAGGTGTACATCAAAGACAGGAGTTAAAAACATTGCAAGTCGGGGCAGCACGGTGGCACAGTGGTTAGCATTGCTGCCTCATGGCGCCGAGGTCCCAGGTTCAATCCCGGCTCTGGGTCACTGTCCGTAAAATTTGCACATTCTCCCTGTGTTTGCGTGGGTTTCACCCCCACAACCCAAAAATGTGCAGGGTAGGGCGATTGGCCACATTAAATTGGCCCCTTAATTGGAAAAAATGAATTGGGTACTCTAAATGTATTAAAAAAACATTGCAAGTCTCTGCAATGTTAAACTTATACGAGAAGCAGATGTATGGGTCGCATTTGAAAGTCTACCATTGTTTCCTTCCTTTACGGATATTGGAAAAATGGATTTTGTAATAATCATTGAAAATCGATTTTCCTCAGTTTGATTAAAACAGTTTGGTACGTAGCACAGGCTTTCACCAGTGAGCTATAATGATATGTATATTGTCAGGTTAGTGAAGGGTTAATAATTACATCTCTCTGTAAATCAAACACTAGAGGGCGTTACTACCTCTGTATTTAAGACAGCCTCCCAGGGAATTCTAGGAGAAACATGGTGAAAAGCACAAGGAGAAGCTCAGAGCAGAGTGAATGTTAATTAGAGATAGCACAAGGTTAGATCACAGTGACTAGATAGAATATTGAATACTGTAAGACAGATTCAATATAATTTATTATCATCTGTAATTCAATAGAGTGTTCGAACTTCATTTAATTAGTAGTGGAATAATAAATTAGTTTTCTTTCAATTTTTTGATTGGTCGATCCTTTGTCACCACTACATTGGGTCATTCTGGAAGAAAAGACAAAGAATACAACATATTACCAATTGTGGTAATACAACATGAGCTAGGTTCAAATTTAGTTTGGACTGTCCGCATCATCCCTCTCTGGTATGAGGTCTCTGCTTTAAGCCTTGAGTGCACTTCAGAGAGCAAAACGTTTGCAAAAGGTCACAATTCTGTTCAGATTTGGAGGCTCCCTTTGTCAAATGTGGTGGCTATGGAGAGCACTTTACCATAAGGCACAGTAATCCAGCCTTTGAAAAAAAATGAAGAATATGTACAGTAACCACAAGATACTGTGGACACTGGAAATCTGAAGTAAAAACAGAAAGTGCCAGAAAAACTCAGCAGGTCTGGTAGCACCTGTGGAGAGAGAAACCGAGTTCATGTTTCGAGTCTAAAATAGCATTCTCCATTATATCAGGAGGCCCCAGAGCACTCCACAGCCAATTTAGTAGGCACTTATGTCATGTCAGAAATGCAGCGACTACTTTTTGCATAGCGAGGTGCAATCGATAGTGAAATGAAAGAGACTTCTATTTATACAGGGCAGCATCTTCCCAAATTGCACAGAGTGTTGGCTCAGGCGAGAGAACCGGTGTGGAGTTCAGAGGCATATCGAACAACTCTCTAATTTCACATGCGAGGCGAGAATCAGACCATCAGCTGGAGGTGCAGGGCCTAAAAAAGGCAGCAAGACCAGGAATCCCTTTAAATCCCCTCCCCTCTCCCCAAACTCACAAGTATTGGGATGACAAACCCCCCCTCCCCCACCCCACGTAAAATCATCAGGGCGCTCCCCTGTCCCCAAAGGCATCAGGGCACCCAGGGCACCCAGGGCACCCAGGGCACCCCCCCCCCCCCACCTCCCACCTCTCCACCACTCATAACAGGAACCACTCCCCCCTCAATGGGACTGTCATTGCAGCGTCCAGCCTGATGATTAGATGATAATGCATGCTAATTTATGCAAATCACACTCACGCCGTTCCTGATCGTGTCATCAGATTGGGGGATGGGGGGGGGGGGGGGGGGGGTGGGGTGATCTCGTTCTGGGATCTCGCCGGCGCAAATTCCGTTTTAGGCCTCTCTGGGGATTTAGCGGCTTTGTGCCTGTGGCCACCTGGGACATTATTTCGCGGCCATCGTGTCTCTCACACCAGTTGGAAGTCTTAAAGTGCTTTGCAGCCAATAAAGTACTTTTGAAGTGTCGTCATCGCTGTACCAAAGGAAATGGTAACGACCAGATAATCTATTTTGGTGATAACTATCGGCCAAGGCTCATGTTTTTCTTCGGAGTAGTGCCATGGGATCATTTAGAGCCACGCAAGAGAGCAGATCACGGGGCGTGATTTAACATCTGCTCCCTCGCACCCTGGAATTCATCTTCCCAAACTTCCTTGACCTTGAATTCCACCTCAAAGTGTCGCCGCTGAACGTGCCTTCAGTCACCCTATCTAACCTCTGCCCCTCAGTCTGGCTGATATTCACTGCAGTCATTCTAACGCACATTGTCACTGTTTGCTGTCACTGTTTGCTGTCTAAAAGCAAGTGATAAAATAGCCCAAATAAATAATTGGTGCGGTAATGGTTTCACCATTGAACTACGACCAGGTTGTAAAACATCCAGTAAGGTGGTGGAGCATGCACTATTAATTGCAATAAATACCAGCTATGAATCATTTAGGGATGTTCCATTATCTAAGCATTTATATCTTCATCCTAACTCGTGTATAATTCTTATTTATTATTCTGAGGGAAGTAACGTCATTGAGTAATGAGCATGTATATTAACTCAGAGTGTCTTCAAATCACTGCAAAGTGACAATATTTCATTTTAAGTATCCAGTAAATAGCATTCAGAAGCTGGCTACCCAGGCTGCAGATTTTGTGTCTCAGGAATTGGAGTGAGATAAGCTACCAGAATCCCCAAAATCGTCATCGCAGTTTGTGATGTCTGCTGCACTGTTTATTGTAGACCTCAAATTAAAGTAAACATTTGCTTGTAATATTTCCCTACATTACAACACTGACAACGCTTCGTTCGCACTTTGATCTGTTATTGGGTCATTACAGGTGCTTCTTTTATATATACAGTTTGATTTATTGAAATCTTAACATGTTCTTGAAGAGTTGTCCCTGGGCAGGATGGCCATTCTTCATGTGTGAGTTCAGACACCCCCTAATGGCAATAGCTGTTCAACTGTGAAGGCATCATGAGCACAGAAATACACACACGCACACACACGCACACACACCCCTGGTGTCTCGCAGGGACTGTTGCTGAAATCCTGCCCGAAATGTTCCTCATTCACCCCCCACAGAGAGACCAGGGGAAACAGTTGTCCCCCAAACTGCCAGCGTGTCCGAGATCAGTGAATTCAGCACAGGCTTGTATCACCTTAGAATTACATTGGGCAACCTGTTAAGCTTTTGATGAGTGACACCATCTGTCAGTATTTGAGGTGCATAGCCCATACGTTTCCATAAGACATAGGAGCAGAATTAGACCACTCGGCCCATCTAGTCTGCTCCGCCATTCAATCATGGCTGATATTTTTCTCATCCCCATTCTCCTGCCTTCTCTCTATAACCCCTGATCCCCTTACTAATCAAGAACCTATCTATCTCTGTCTTAAAGACACTCAGTGATTTGGCCTCCACAACCTTCGGCGGCAAAGAGGTCCTTGATATAAGAATTGCTCTATCCCCTGAGGAGGAATACAAGGCAGAAAAGTCTCTGCTTTCTTTTAGTCTTGATGGCATCAAAGTGTCAGCACATCATTCTGTGATACAAGCAAGAGAGAATATTGAATACTTTGAGTCCCTTTTAAAAAGGATGTAAGGTTCATGTGGCAGCCACACAGCCTATGTGAAGTAAAGGCCATTACCAAATGAAATTGGGAAGGCAGGATCTCATTGATCTAACGGCATGAGATTAGGAAGGCAAGTGGTATTTTTGCCTTTTTTGCACGGGGATTGGAGTACAAAGTAGTCTTGCTACACTTGTGCAGGGTTTTGGTGAGACCACATCTGGAGCACTTTGTACAATGTTGAACTCCACATTTAAATAAGGATATACTTGCATCAGGTAGTCAAGCAAAAGCTCACCATTTTGGTCCCTAGGGTGATGGGATTGTCCCATGATGAGAGTTGAGTAAATTGGGCTTATACTCTCTGGAGTGTGATGAATCTGGAAATGTTATACATTATATTTCATATTTGTGACAATAATGTTATTAAAAGTCCTGATTTAAAATACATACAGGCAGTGTGAGTAATTAAGAAGTCATAAAAGGAGTGAAAGTCATTAATTCCACTTACTTGATTACAGATAAAGGGCTAATGGAACAGTGGTTTATTGATGGAGATTCCCTGGATCGTAGATAATTTATGAGGGATTGTATTTAGTCCTAGATAAGCATGTCATGGAACGTAGGGGATACAGGATGATGCAATTAATGGGAGGAGCCATGTCTGTCTATAGTTTTGCCATCTGTTATAGGATTTAAGTTGAACGGCAGTTTTTGCGAAGATCAGCAGAAGTGTACTGGATCTGCTCTAAAAAGGAACTCACTCCAAAGGTCTCCACACAGGTAGGCAAGTGACCTGTTTCGTTAACTTTTTATAAGTGGCATTTGAACTGTATTGGGTTGCTTAATTGGTATTAGCGGTGGGTGTAGCTAGTACGTTCATGTTTTTTCCTCTTGTTCAAGAACTGTTTACTGTAAAGCTATTTCTTTGATGTTAATATGGTTAATTCTGTGCTTAAATTAAAGTTTGTTCAACAAAAAAGATACCTATTGGTCAGAGTCATCACTCCAGGGGTGAAGAATCCTTTCCTCAAAGATTTACAAATGGAAAAAATTGTTTGGGCTCTTGTCCGATATCCGAACAAAATGTGGTGCCTGGTCCAGTATTCTAACAGGCATTTAGAAGAATAAGAGGCTATCTCATTGAAAGCCAAAGAATTCTGAAGGGACTCGATAAGGTGGAAGCTGACAGATTGTCTTCATCGGTCAGGAAATGGCCAGACTCAGGAGACAGGGCCGAGCTGAAGGAGAATTACTTCACTCAAAGCGTGGTGAATCTTCTGAATTCTTGGAATTGTCTACCCTGGGTGCTTCATCGTTGAATACATTTAAGTCCGGGGTAGACAGATTGTTGGTCTCGCAGGGAATATGGGGAGCAGGTGGAAAAATGAAGTTGAAGCTCAAGATCAGCCACCATCTTATTGGATGGCAGAGCAGGCTTGATGGGTCATGTGGTCCACTCCCGGTCCCATTTCTTACATCCTTGAGACAAATGATCAGCATTTACAATGTGACTCCTTTTCCGTGTTGGGAAAATCTTGGAATGCTTGGTGCCTTGTGTGACTTCCAAGGTTAAATTAGTGAAGGACGCTTCGAGTTGCACAATGCCAGTAGACACAATGCTTTGTCAAGAAAAAGCAAATTTTAAAAAGGTCAAAGGAAACTGGTGGTGGGGTGGAGGGGAGAGTGCCATGGTGGGCACTGCAAGTGAGTTCAGCTGCTCTACGCTGGGGAAAGGATAGATCAATTCCTGTCCGACATCAATCTCCAGCAATGTGAGTTGAATGTGTGTCTGTGGATCGCAGATTGGGACCAAACAGAAGGACAGGAGGAGACCGTTCAGTCCCTTGAACTTGCTCCGCCATTCAGTTAGTTTACAGCACACCTACATCTTTACTTTATCTACAGGCTTCGATTTAAAAAAAAACCTTAGCCCAACAAAAGTCAATTTATCTCAGTTTTGAAATTTCCAATCTACCACTTGCTTTTGGGAAAGAGAGTCCCAGTTTTTCAATACTTCGTATGAAGTGGACTGTGGTCGCGTGGTCCCTTTAAGGGGCAATACACCACGGGCCACGTGACAGGCCCTGAGCCTATTGGGACAGAGAGCGTGAATGTCAGCTTATCAGGTGTTTCGGCGCGGATCTGGATGTTGGGGTTTGGTCAGAGATAGTCTGAGAGCTGTGGGCATAAGACCTGCATACTAGCTACACTATTCAGTGTACACAGTTCTTCTTAGTTGGATACATAACTGTTGTGATTCAACACAGCCTCGTTGCTTGTCTCGCAATACATTGGTGATGAGAATAAATCAATCCAGTCGAAGGAAACTGGTCGGAAATTGGAAGGGGAGGAAGAATGGCCTCCCGATGGCCTGAAAAGGTGAGAGATCATCAGCAGTCGAATAGCGACGCCATTATTTGGGGAAATTGATGCATTTGATCCGAAAGTTGAAAGTTGGGGCCAATATGTCGAAAGGCTTCGATACCTTTTCGCTGCCAATGGAATCACAGTGGAAGAAAAATAAAATGATACATATAAACCCATGCGAAGCTTAACATCTCTGGAGGCTCCATATTCCCAAGTCCTTTGAGAAATTGGTGGAACTAGTGAGGGGCCATTATAACCTCCATGCTATGAATTTCATACAACCATTAGAGGTCCTGGAGAAACGGTATCCGCTTTTGTAGCCAGACCTGGACAAATGCCTGAACACTGTGAATTTGGTACTCCTCTTACTGACATGCTGCGTGCCCCTGTTGGGCTGTGGGATCAATAACTTAAATATTCAGAAGAAGTTGCTGGCAGAAACCAAGATATCCTTGGACATAAGGGTTGAGTTGGCTGAAGCGACTAAAAGTGCTGGATAGAGCGCTTTTGAATTACAAAGCATGCAGAGTGAGTTGAACCAGTTATGGCGGAAAGCGGTAGCTGCTCAAGGTTCCCCAAGCGAGGGAGCATGGAGCCGGAGAAGAAGAAAAGTGACCGGCAGTTATAAGAGTTAGAGACTTGTTACTGTTGTGGAGAAGTATGTTCCCAAGACAAATGCAAGAATAAGGATTTCAGCTGTTTCAGACGTAATAAGAAAAGGCATCGACAAGATGGATGCAGAGTCAGTCACTCTACGACAAATTCCCAGAAAACACAACGGCGACTCCAGTGGACAAGCTTGAGGAAGACCCTGAACAGAAATCAAAAGTATAGCTTAGCATGGCAAGATTAAATAAAACATCCCCCATGAAGATTGCTCTTGTAGTCAACAGCCATCTACTTAAAATGAAGATTGATACAGGGACCGATGCCACAGCAGTGGATGAGCAAATATTGAGGTCTGCAGGGAGGGTTGAAGCCTGTGGATTTCAGCAGGACATTGGCCACCTTAGCCACCTGCACTGGAAAGGCACTGAAGATATTGGGGATGAAATCCATACCAATATTGTACCAACAGTCATGGGCCCAGCTGCCTTCATCTGTTCTGAAGGGACAAAGGCCAAGCCTCATGGGGCAGGTTTGGCTGAAGAAAATCAAATTGAGTCGGTTAGAGATATTCAGCACCACTGATGCTCTTTCAGGAGCTTCTACAGAAACACTACGAGGTCTTGCAGAGAGAGTTCGGATGCATCAATGGAATCAAAGCAAAGATCTATGTAGAGCCATAAGCAACACCAAAATCTTTTCATGCCAGAACGGTGCCTTATGCTCTCTACCAAAAAATGAAGGTGGAGTTGAAGCATCCGGAAGTCTTGGGGGTTATCACTCCAGTGCAGTTTGCAGAATGTCCCATTGTCGAAGCTGGACAGCACAGTCTGAATCTGTGGTCAGTACAAGGCGATGGTGAACAGTGCTGCTCATGTAGGTAAATATTCTATCCCCAAGATTGAAGATTTATGTGCCAAGTTAGCAGAAGGGCTCATATGCCCTAAATTTGATTTAAGCCATGCACACCAACAGCTTGAGCTGTGAGGTGAGTCAAGAAAGTTCATTACCATAAATACTGTCATATGCTGAATGAAAATATTCCCAGATCGACAAAGAAAGTCTGCCACAAACAATGTCTGAGCCTTCGACTCCACAGGAGATCATCCTTGCTCTAAATTATCTTGAACTATACCTATTTCATCCAGCCACGTTAAGACGTGGACCAACAGAGATCCTGGGCTGGATTCTCCGTTTCGCCGCACCAGATTTCTGGTTTGCCCCGCCGGCGGATGCTGCGTTTCGCCGGCTGGTCAACAGGGTTTCCCATTGTGGGGCAGCCCCAGGCCGTCGGGAAACCCCCGGGCTGCCGGTAAAATGGAGCATCCCGACGGCAGAGAATCCAGCCCCCTGTGTTGCCAAGAGTTAAAAGGATGAATCTCACATGCTGCCATTTTGAGACGTCAGAACAGATCAGGCCCAAGATGCAAAGTAGGGACAAAACCACTTGGGAAGACACGGTTCTGTCGGGTTGCAGAGTGATAGTGCTACCCCCGGGGCAGCAGCCGCTTCTTCAAGAATTGCACAGCAGTCATCCTGGTCTGTCCAAGATGAAGGTGCTGGACAGGAGTTAGATTTTGTGGCCAGGGCTCAACAAGGACATTGAGAGTAGGTCAATCAATGTGAGCAGTGTCAATTTGAACACAGTATTCTGCTTGCAACACATTTGGACTCTTGGGAGTGGCTGGGGCATCACATTGGCTGTGGACAAGGCTCCACATTGGCTTTGCTTTTTAGGATATGGTGTTTTCTATTGTGGTAGACGCCCACTCAACATGGCTGGATGTTCAGCCTATGCGTTTGGCCACTGCAGCAGCCACTGTGGACAAGCTGCGCCAAATATTTGCCATTCATGGCCGACCTGAGCTGACTGCCTCAGATAGCAGTACTGCCGTGGCAGTCAAAGAGTCTCAACTCTCCATTAAGTGCACTAGGATCCAACAGGTAAGGACAGCTCCCGACCACCCGGCTGGCTGAAAGAGCTATCCAAACTTTCAAGCATCAATGAAAAAAACAAACTAATCGTCCCCTACTGCTTCCTTTAGTGGGCTTATTGCTCTCATACAATTCAACTCCTGGCATCTCAAGATCCTGACCTCCTTTTCTCCAAATTTGTTGGGGAGGGCGGAAGCTAAGCAAGCCTCAGGGAAAGGCCACCTCAATACAGCCTAGAAGGACAGGTCATTCCGAACAGAAGAGTCGGTGTACATGTGGAACTTTGGTGGAGGACCAGATTGGTTACCTGGGAGAGTTGTTGCCAGGACTGGGTCAGTGTCCTGTGTCAAACACCTACAGGGCTATGAAGCTAGAAAACAGGTTGATCATTTCGGAGAGAAACTGTCATCACCGAAAAGGGGTGGGTGTATCAATCCCAGCTAGCAGTATACCATTTACTGAAACCATGATGTTAGAACCGAGATCTTCTCAAGGAGAATCATCAGGGGCCACAGGAGCTGAAGAGGTCGTTCCCTACAATCAGTATTGCCCCTACTTTTGACTCTGCTGATTTGCCTGCCTTTTCTGGAGACTCGGATGCCTCTAGTCTGGAAGAGCCTGTTGTCAAATTGAGACATTCGGCAAGAGATAGGAAGTCACTTGATAGATTTACCTAATAAACTTTGTTTTGAGATCCCATACTGTAATTCTCTTTATCTGTATATAACTGCAGCTGAGAGTTTTTCTGTTTTCACATTTCAGGAATCTGTAAAGGAACTCAGTAACTGCTCAGTAAATAAGTGTTTTTATGATAGCACGGTAGCACAGTGATTAGCACAGTTGCTTCACAGCTCCAGGGTCCCAGGTTCGATTCCCGGCTTGGGTCACTGTCTGTGCGGAGTCTGCACGCTCTCCCCGTGTCTGCGTGGGTTTCCTCCGGATGCTCCGGTTTCCTCCCACAGTCCAAAGATGTGCAGGTGGATTGGCCATGTTAAATTGCCCCTTAGTGTCCAAAGAATGGTTAGCTGGGGTTAAGGGAATATGGTGAAGGTGTGGGGATAGGGTGGAAGTATGGGCTTAGGTAGGGTGCTCTTTCCAAGGGCCGGTGCAGACTCGATGGGCCGAATGGCCTCCTTCTGCGCTGTAAATAATTCTATGATTCTATGATTCTATATCAGATCCAAATTCTGTCGCAGAGTCTCCATTGTCAGGGTGATGAATCTTAGCCAGTTGGCTGAGGTCCAGCTGGAGTGTGAGAGATGTAATACACAGAATGAAGACAGAGATTCTCTCCAGATACAGGCAATGCCCGAGATGTAAATACAGATCATAGGGAGTGAGTAATGTGGTTCGAACATATTCTGTGGGAGGGTGCATTTCAATCACATTGTATAGCATGACTCTGGAATTGTTTGTTCATGTAGGTTATGCCAGGTTTTATACGTGTAAGGTACTGTCCTGAATTATTTATCGTCTCGGGTCTATGAACTCAGCAGAATGACTGATGAGAAGCAGAGATAAGGAAAATACCAATTCAATTCATGGCCTGGGGCAAGGTGGGTGATCTCTGCCTATGTAGCAACAGGGCCACCAGGAGGAGTTGAAACCAACTATTCTGCTCCATTACTATTCAGTGGCTCCGGCTGGAGTGCATGCATGCGTGTGTCTGTGTGTAGACATGTGGACATCAATTGAAGATAAGTTTAGTCTCTACCCCCACTGTCAAACATCCCATTAACAGTTAGAAGGCTACCTAGAAGGCCTCCTGCATGTGGAAATGCACAAGGCACACAATGCACCTGCTTGCATCTCTGATTTCTGTAGCTGCTTTATCCTGAAACAGGTCGCTAGCTTGAAGACAGAGGATTAAAATTGAGGAGTGTCACCTTTTCAGTACCTGCCATTTTCCCTGAACTCTTTTTCCTTCTAATTTTTGAACTCTCTTTTATCCCCTGCTTGCTTATTTTACTCTCTTTGCCCTCACCCTCCTTGCGTTCTTTGGCAATGCCTACCATTGTCTAGCTTTAGTTATTCCATCTTCTCCCTCTCTCCATTTCTCTTCTTTTTTGCTCTACCTTGTTCAGTTTATCTTTCTCCCCTCTTTGTCTCCACAACTGTGTCTTTTCTCTCATGTAAAAACAGGAAAGACACAGCAGATGTAGCTTCATTTAGCGTAGAGGAAGCAGAGTTAATGCCTCAGGTCCATATGAGGACTTCAGAGCTTCACCTCTAGCTGAAGGCATCTTGCAGGTGGTGAGTTGGCTTCCTTCTCTCGCGCTCTCACTCTCTCCCAGCCCCTCTCTCTTTAGCTCTCCTCTACTTTCTCCAGGTCCAATACTGTCTCTCACCCTCAACTCTTTCTCTCGCCATACTATCGTGGGACATGGAAACATTCACCGACCTGAGGGAACTGTTTCTCTCAGTGGATATCACACTGGTACAGAGTAATTAGGAGTTTAGGTGAGGTGCCAAGCACCAGATGTTAGTGCATTTGTCCTTGGGCTATGGGTGTTGCTGGCAATATCAGCATTTGTTGCCCATCCCTATTTGTCATTGAATTGAGTGGCTGACCGGGCCATTCAAATGGCAGCTGTATCGCTGTAGGTCAGCAGTGACATGTAGGCTAGGCCAGACCAGATAAGGATGGCAGATTTCCTCCCTTGGAGGACACAACAAACCAAATAGGTTTTTACAACAACCACTGGGTCACCATCACTAAAGTAGCCTTAAATTCCAAGATTAATAAATTAAATCCGATTTGAACCCATGGCCATAGAGGACTGAGGCATGGTGGTTAGCTGCTGCCTCACAGCGCCAGGGACCCGGGTTCGATTCCAGCCTTGGGTGACTGTGTGCACGTTCTCCCCATGTCTGAGTGGGTTTCCTCCGGATGCTTCGGTTTCCTCCCACAGTCCAAAGGTGTGCTTGATAAGTGGATTGGCCATGCTAAATTTTCCCTTAGTGTCCAAATTTGTGCCGGTTAGGTGCTTTGGTCTTGCTAAATTGCATCAGGTTGGGTGGTGGTTACGGGGATAGGGCGGTGAGTGGACCAAGGCAGTGTGCTCTTTGGGAGGATTGGCGTGAATCAATGGGCCGATAGTGGCACTGTAGGGATTCTATGGATTCTAAGGATTAGGCTGGGCCTCTGGATTATAACTCCAGTGACATTATCACCATCTGCCCCCGTTTTCCCTGCAGTTTGCTCAAGATACTGAACAGCTCAGCTGAAACATGCCAACCCTGATGTTTACAATCCAAGATAAAAAGCACAGTGAAAGAGCTGACTTGTATTCAAAGAAATGAGACACAATGTTGCTTGCCGTTGATTTCAGTTCACGATTTGCTCCAGGTATTGTCAACCCTCATGCATTACTGTAAGCAGAAGTAAATTGGCAACATCTGAAGGGGAGCCTTTTCAAATGAGACCCTATTTCTCTTATTTCCATAATTGCATTCTGATGTTTATTTACATTCCCCGACAGACATCATTTAGCATTTGCACTTTTCAAATTGAAAATGGAAGAGCGAACACTCCAAATTACAGTCAGGTACACACGACATGCTTGGGTTGTATACAGACTGTAGAAATCTCCCTGGGAGTCGTCATTCTCTAAATGCCATAATTTCTTAACAATAAAATGGATAAGTGAATGGAAAACAATTCAGTGAGCTTAAATTAACGTCTGAAGTTTTCGAACGTCCATCTGGTTCATCTGGCAAAGCCCTGCCTTTAATTCTTCAAGATTTCTGTTTAGCAATTCACCTCGAAACGTTTTCCTGCTTAAATGTGTATTATCTTCATGGACTGTGGTTCAGCTGGGTTGCACTCTTACCTCTGAGTGATCAGGGCCGGGATTCTCCCCTACCCGGCGGGACGGGGGGTCCCAGCGGGATGGAATGGCGTGAACCACTCCGGCGTCGGGCCGTCCCAAAGGTGCGGAATTTAGGGGCCAAGCCCTAACCTTGAGGGGCTGGGCCTGCGCCGGAGTGGTTGGCGCCCTGCCGGCTGGTGGGAACGGCCTTTGGCACCACGCCAGCTGGGGCCGAAGGGACTTCGCCAGCCGGCGGAAGTCCGCACATGCGCTGGAGCGTCAGCGGCTGCTGGCGTCATCCCCGGCCATGTGCAGGGGAGGGGGTCACTTCCGCGTCCGCCTTCGTGAAGACTATGGCGAACACGGAAGGAAATGAGTGCCCCCACGGCACAGGCCCGCCCGCCGATTGGTGGGCCCCGGTCGCGGGCCAGGCCACCGTGCGGGCACCCCCCGGAGCCCGCCCACGCAGCCTGGTCTCGCCGGTAAGGTAGGTGGTTTGATTCCCGCCGGCGGGACCGGCATGACACCGGCGGGACTTCGGCCCATCGCGGGCCGGAGAATCGCCGGGGGGGGGGGGCGTCGACAGGCGTGGCGCGATTCCCGCCGTCTCCCGAAGTCTCTGGTGCCAGAGACTTCGGGAGACGGCGGGGCGGGATTCACGCCTGCCCCCGGCAATTCTCCGACCCGACGGAGGTTCTAGGTTCCAGTCACACTCCAAAGCTTGAGCACAGAGGTTAGTGCAAACACTCCAGTGCAGTACTGGAAAGATCTCATTTTTTCTGAGCAGATGCTAAACCGCGTGTCCCATCTACCTGCTTGTGGCCTGATCTGATAGATGCAATGGCATGATTTAAAACATAGCAGGGAAGTTATCCGGAAGGAAGGATGCTGCAAACTCTGAGCATTTTGGTATATTACCCTCTCTGCTGCCCCCTCTGTTGGGGAGGTGTGAGTAAATTAGTTCAATAGTGGCTGCCTGCAGTTGAGTATGTGTTCGTCTAACTCGGTGCACTGCACAACAAAAAGGTGGCAGCGAGGCAAATGTAGTTTTTGTTTTACAGTTAATTTGAGGACTGAGGAACATTGTGAAACTCCTAAAGTCGGTTTTGAGGAAATTTGAACAATTTGAAAGATGGCTCAGTGTGTGCACATCCTATGCAGGTGCAGAGTGAGTTAAACGGTGCAAGATTGAAAAAATGGCACCGAAGACATACTTGAATACCTCGGAAGGAGAATACAAAAGTCCCTTAACTATATTCACTTATGCAAAAGGCGTGAAACTGGCTTGTTATTCCAAAACCTGTATTCTGGTGCCAAGTGAAGTTGGTGTTGGAGTGGAGTGGAATATTGTGATGGATCTAAACCTTGCCAGCAGGAAGGATCAAAGTCAACCTGATAGGAAGAAATTGACTTGTGAAAACACAGTAAAACTGGGTTGAGTTATTTCGAGTGGCGATCAGTGAGAGTACGTCTGATATTGAGGAAGTGCGAGAAGAGAACAAAGTGTTCTTTGAGCAAGGAGGACCAAAAGATAAAATTATTCCTCACAAGGCCTTGATAAAGTACATTACCCAGCTGACATTTTGCAAGGCTTGGCCAGTGCATTTTGCATGGTTGGAAGCAGTTAGTAATGAACTGGGTAGCTGGATAGAGCCAATCGAGAAAGTGAATACCAGTGAATGGGCCACACCCATTATGGTTGTTCAGAAAGCAGATGGTCCGTTCCGATCTGTGGAGATTATAAACAAATGGTAAACAAGGTGATCGAGAATGATATTTACCTATTGCCTCCCTGTAAAGATTTGTACTACTCCAATTTGGGCAACGGGGAGACGTTTAGTCAATAAAATTGTCAAATGCGTGGCTGGATTCTCCGGTCCCCTCACCGCTTGTCAATGGAATCTCCCCTAGAAGCCACCCCACATCCCTGGGAAATTGTGCTGCCAGAGGGAAAAGAGAATCCCAACAAAGTTCCTGCCCATATTTGCAATTAAAATTAACTGACCAGAGTAAAGAAGGAATTAACAATTATGCACATAAAGGGTTGTATAAGTATGAATATTACTGAGGGTGTGTAAAGCTCCCACTGGGTTTGGCATGAATCAGGCACTAGGTAAGATGAAAGGAGTGTACTGCTTTTTAGACTATATTCTAATGAGGAGCAAGACAGAAAAATAGCACATTGTAGAGTTGAACAAAGTTCGAGATTGATTTCAAGAGGATGCTATCAAAGTTAAAAAGCACAAGTGTTGCTTCCTGGTGTCAAGTATAACATAGCTGGGTCGCCACATAGGTGGAGAAGGTATCCCAATGCAGGTGAAGGTTTAGCAGATTTTGAAAGCAAAGAGACCAGAGAACAAAGAGAATTTAAAACAGCCGTTGGTATTGTTGTGTATGATATGAAATTCACCCCTGATTTCGCTGCACTGTATCAACTGCCTCAAAGATAGAATACATTGGGAGCGGTCTGTGGAGTGTCAGAAAGCATTTCACATGTGAAGGAACTGACTAGAGATGCTGTTTCACCCACTAGGATACCCAAGAAACAACTGGTTTTAGTGCCCGGTGCTTCATCACTGGGGTTCAGTGTGGTGTTTTCCCAAACAATGGAAATTAGTGTGGATAAGTCTGTAGCTTATGCTTCTTGTGCTTAAGTCATAGCAAAATTGCTCTCGAGCTGAGAAAGAGGCATTAGTGATCACATGTGGTCTTACTAATTTCCACAGATACTTATTTATTAAGAAGTTCATTTTGTTAACAGACCACCAAACCCTCACGTTCCTATTCAGTTCAACGAAGGGGATACCATCCCTCGCGGCAGCATGGTATCAGAGTTGCGTGTCGATTTTGATGGTCCATCAGTGTGAAATTAAATATTGTTAAGTCGGCAGGTCATGCGAATGTGCATGGACATTCTTTTGATATTTCCCGTGAAGGCTGAAACATGTCGGTTTCTTTGAAGTGAAAAAGAGGATACCGATTGGTCAATAGCTACAGCAAGTGGACAAATGTTGAGGAGCTGCCTAATACTACAAGTGACAAAAACTGTTGAGGTTTTGAGAAGTTGTGTTGCGAGGTATGGGTTGTCAGAATTGTTGGTGTCAGATAATGGTCAGAAGAGTTTGAAATAGTCCTGAGTAAAAATGGAGTCAAACACACTCTAATGTCACATATTGGCAAACATTCAATGGGATTGTAACTGGAAGTGTGCAGATTGTGAAAAGATCTTTGCGGAAGTGGTTGCGAGGTGATAGTACCGGCAGTAATTCCCATGTTATTCTCCTCTTTTCCAATGGCCAGCTAGATCATGGACCTAGCCTGGATTTGGGTTGGCCAATAAGAACATCTTTATTTATTTGATTTTCCTTTTTTTAATTTATTCACAGGAGGTGGGTGCTGCTGCCTAGAGCCAGGACTTATTGACCATCTCTAATTGACCTTGAGAAGGTCTCGAGATTTCTTCTTGAACCATTGGTGTCCAAGTGAAGACACTGGAATTCCAGGATATTGACACAGTGACAGTGAAGAAATGACAATGTATTTCCAAGTCAGGACGGTGTGCAGCTTGTGGGAGAACCTGGAGGTGGCCGTGCTGCCATGCTTCTGCAACCCTCTTCCTTCTGGGTGGCAGGTAGGTGGATTTGGAAGGTGTTGCCAAAGGAAGCTTGGGGTGTTGACCACCTTGGTGAACTCATGCTGGAGTGAGTGATTGGTTCAAGTGGTGAGAACGAGGCCTGGCCTTTCAGATGATCCAGGCTCCCATATCCCTAAACTCCACTTCCCTCGACCCACTTTGTTAATCGGGGCTACAATTGGTTGTTGGAGGAGAGGAGTGAAAGTATCCTTCCCTCTTTCCTGGCTCCCTACCCTATATTCCCTCCTCCTTTAAGACACTGTCTGATACCTATGGCTTTGATCAGCTTTTAGCCACATGTGCTGTGATCTCATTTTGTGGCTTACTAGCAAATTTAGTTTGATTACGTTCCTGTTAGGCAAGTCTGACCACATCAAAAGTGCTCCATAAATGCAATGTTTCTTGTCAGGTGCACCTGAATCAATTGTGCAGTCCTGATCCACGCATAAAATCTTCAACTCATTCAGTTGGTTCACAGTACAAAATGCAAGGAGGTGGAATGTAAGGTGCAACAGCACAGTGTGATGGACTGTCTGGACAGGGAAAAGATGTCAGAGAGTTGATGGACTCGATCTTTGGGTGCATTCTTCACTCAGCAAGCCCAGGTTTTCAATTTTGAGAGACTGTGCAAACCTTTGATTGCTATTTTTGCTGATATGGCTGATTTTCAATTTGCATTGAATCAACAGTAGCAGTGTGCAAACTCGGTCAAAAGCTCTGAGCTCCGGGCTCCTGTGTAAGCATAATGAGGAAGGAAGATAAGCTTGCAAAAAAAAGAGTTCCGTTGAACAGGTGTAAAAAAGCTCCATTTAGCCCCTCATCTTTCTCAGATAAAATCTATTTCACCAGGTGCTCTAGTCGACCCATTTAATCTCTAGCATATTTGCATGATCTGCTGATTTAATAATATTTAATTCTGTACTGATGGATAATGCAAGATTCCACAGACAACAATGGCATGATGACCAGGTAATCTGGTTTTAGCAATGTTGGCCGAGGTTTAAATATTGGTCAGCACTCCGAGTAAACTCCCCTTGCTTGTCTTTGAAACAATGCCATGGGATCTTTTGCATTCACCCAAGAGAGCTGGCCGGACCTGAGCTTAAATTTAAATCAGAAAGACTTCACCTCCGTGAATGCTTCACTTACTCAGCCTGGCTTTTTCTGTTCAAATCTTTAGACTGGAAACTCACGCACTGTGCAGAGTCTTAATGACTGGTCTAAGGCTTGACAGAATAGAATACCTATGGTGCAGAAAGAGACCATTCACCCCATCAAGTCTACATCAACTCTCTGAAAGAGCACCCTACTTAGGCCCACTCCCCCACCCTATCCCTGTAACCCCATCTAACCTTTGGAGACTGAGGGGCAATCTAGCGCCTCAATGGCCAATCCACCTACATCCTTGGACTGTGGGAGGAAACCGTAGCACCAGGAGGAAACCCACACAGACACGGGGAGAAAGTTCAAACTCCACATAGATGGTCGCCCAAGACTGGAATTGAACACGGCTCCCTGGCACTGTGAGGCGGCGACGCTAACCACTGTATCGATCATGAGCAGGATCCATCATTGATTTTCCAATTTCAGTCAGGACCCTAAAGTCCTTTCACTGAGCTGCCTGGGAAACAGTCATCCAACAATGATAAAAGCAAATTACTGCGGATGCTGGAATCTGAAACAAAAACAGAAAGTACTGGACAACCCCAGCAGGTCCGACAGCATATGTGGAGCGAGAAGGGAGCTAACGTTTCGAGTCTGGATGACTCTTTGTCACTTTTGGACCCTATAGGAGACCTTACAGAGCTAAAGAAGCTACAGCCTGCTGTTACACGCAAGATGGAAAGGACAATATTAACAAATCTGAATTTTAAAATGCGGCATGGTAGCACAGTGGTTAGCATTGTTGCTTCACAGCGCCAGGGCCCCAGGTTCGATTCCCGGCTTGGGGTCACCGTCTGTGCGGAGTCTGCACGTTCTCCTCGTGTATGCGTGGGTTTCCTCCGGGTGCTCCGGTTTCCTCCCACAAGTCCCAAAAGATGTGCTGTTAGGTGAATTGGACATTCTCCCTCTGTGCACCCGAACAGGTGCTGGGTCTGTGGCGACTAGGGGATTTTCACAGTAACTGCATTGCAGTGTTAATGTAAGCCTCCTTGTGACAATAAAAATTATTATTATTATATGTTTTGGGGAACCAGGTTCAAATCCCACCAGAGCAAATGGTGAAATTTGAATTAAATACAAATCTAGAATTGAAAGTCCAACGATAACCCCAGTCTGATTCACCGATGTATTTTGCCTGGTCTAGCCTATATGTGACTCCATATCCACAGCAACGTGATTGATCCTTAAATACCCTCCGAAATCAGCTGGCAAGCCACTCAGTTCAAGGGTAATTAGGGATGGGCAATAAATGCTGGCCCAGCCAGCAACACCCACATCCCATGATATAAATAATAAAAAGAGCTAAAGTTTATTCCTAAACTAACATGCGTCTGATTGCCATCACATTGCTGTTTATGGGACTCCTTTTTGCACAAACAGACGGCCACATTTCCAACATTGCAGCAATCACTACACTTTAAAATTCACTGTAAAATACTGAGATCATGCTGTTAGTTTTCTTGACTATATTGCTGATTTATTTAAAAAGAACAGTCTCGGAGAAAACAAACACAAGACCAAACAAAATGGTTGCCATGCGTCTGTGGTGTTTACTGAGATTGAGGTCCTGAAATGTGTTGTGTTATTCACCCTGGGGTAACACGGACAATGCAGATAGACTATAAAGCATACATCAAATATCGGCGTTGGTTCAATACGATTTATTGAACTTCTGTAACAATGCACACAGCTGGCTGTGGGTTGTCTCTCTACTACTCTAAGTAAACTAACTCTAACTATCTAGACCAGGCTAGCTCTGATCCACGTGTAAAAGGTGCTGACTGATATGTACACCCTGATTGTCACTACTGTTGTCACCAGTGGAAAGAGACGGCGTGCTGATGCCTCGTGTGTTTTATAGTTGGAGGCCCCCCTCTGGTGTTCTGTCTGGTGATTGGTTGTGTTCTGTCCTGTGTGTTGATTGGCTCACCTGGGTGTCTGTCACTGCTGGCTTTTACCTCAAGATGTGCATGGGTGCATATTATGACAAAATGATTATCTTTTTTTTAATGATCTCAATCCTGAGAAGTCCGACAAGAGTCATTCCTAACAGTAATTGCACTTACATAGCATTTTTAATGGAACCAACGAGCTTCACAAACGAGGAAGAGCTGCAGGAGGAATAGGCGCAGACAACAGTTCAGTGGAAGCACTGGGGAGATGAACAACGTGATGGTCAAAGAGATTAATTTGGGGCGGAGGGGAGGGGTGGATTCTGAAGGAGCAAGAGATGTGACAAGGCCAAGATGTTGAGGGGGAAGAACTCCAAAGTGAAACTCCTGCCACTGATAGGAGAGTAGAGAATGAGGTGAGCACAAAAAGCCTGAGGGTAGACACAGTGAAACAGGGCTGGAGAGTTTGCAGGGATACTGCTGGGGCAAGATCATGGGAAAATCTGCAGATGAAAATGAGAATTTGTAAAAGTAATGAGTTTGAAGGGGAGAGTAGGATTGTGTAATGAGAAATATTGTCTTGTAGCCTTAAATCTTGTCTATTCTTCACCTCAAAGATGACGATGTTTATCGCCTTGTGTGTTTGGTAGGGTTCCGATGGGTATGTATGTAACTGATAGAAGCAAATTACTGCGGATGCTGGAACCTGAAAGAGAAACAGAGAAACTGGACCATTTCAGCAGGATTGACAGACTCCATGGAGAGAGAAGGGAGCTAATGCTTCGAGTCTTTGTTAAAGAGGGGGAGAACTGGAAATAGGGTCAGATTTATACTGTTCTGCCTCCACCATATCCCGGTAACCCAGTAACCCGACCTAACCTTTTTGGACACTAAGAGCAATTTATCACGGCCGTTCCACCTAACCTGCACACCTTTTGGACTGTGGGAGGAAACCGGAGCACCCGGAGGAAACCCACGCAGACACGGGGAGAACGTGCAGACTCTGCACAGACAGTGACCCAAACCGGGAATCGAACCTGGGACCCTGGAGCTGTGAAGCACCTGTACTAACCACTGCGCTACCGTGCTGCCCACGGTATCTGCTGATTTTTTAAGATTTCAATGACTCTTTTGCATTTTGCAATAGTCTGCCTGGATTTCTTGACTCAGAAACTGCAGCAATGTGAGTTTCTGTCCTCTGCAGAAAACGTTGTGCCTGGAGGGCTCATGTAATCTTCAATCAGAAATGCCTGTTCTGCATTGTTTGACTCCCAGCCTATTAGGAAGATATTGTTATTACCAAATCATAGCTGAGCTAGGTGCAGACTCTGAATTAATTAGCTGGGCTTGTTGACTTTTTTATTTCTATGTGAACCACATGCTTTTTCTTATATTGACCGAATGACCACACAACCAGTATATTAGTTCAAAAGACAGTTTATTAGCAAACACACATGTTTCTATATGCAATGATTCATGCGGCTACGCACTAAACTAGGCCTAATAACTAAGATGACCTTTACTTAACTTCGGGATGACTGGCTCTGTGTGGAAGATAAGGCCTTTATCTGTGTCCACGTGGGTCGGTTGGAAATCGTCAGGTTCGTCTTAGCAGGGCTCGTCCTTCAGGTAGTGATCGCGGGTCCTTGAACTTGGCTGGTTGATATGCTGCAATTGGTCGCACACAGGCCGATCCCTAGTGTGCAGGGCTTCTTATCCTTCTTCTCTTTCGCACCCTTTTGGGTGGTCCTAACTCCAGATCCAGTGGATCAATAGGGTTTCAATCACCCCCACTGATGCTGGCCAATTAAGGGGCGGATATCTCGGTGGCTGGGCGGGTCCCAGCTGTCATTGTCCCAGGCACGTTGGCCTTTCCAAATAAGCGGCACCGGTTAGCCGTTCCTTGATTCGAGTCCTATTGTCCTGGGGGAAATGGTGATTGACTTTTAATGGGTGCAAGTTTCGGTCAGGTCTGGCTTCTTTGCACAATACACAGAGGCTGTGTACTTGTCTGTGTCCGAGTTGACCACAATTCCCATGGTCCTTTGTAGGTAGCCATTTTAGATAGCTGCAGGCTTATCTGTAAAAAAAACACGGCGGACACTTAGGTGCAAGAGAAATGAACAGACTCTTGCTTGAACTATAAATGTAGAGAATCATTTACCAACATTTTATAGGGCACTCCAGAACTCTCTTGTACTTCCATTTCATCCATACTTTTGATGTTCAGTCTTTTATCTCAGTCTGTCAGGCTTATTGAAATTTTAGTCTTGCTCCTGGATTGTATGGGAAAACTTGAGCTAGGCATTAAATATCGACAGTATGAGGCTGCAGACCTCGTTACTCCTGGTTTCCAGTTTAAATCTCATGACATCTTCTTCTAACACTGTTTGGGAGCCAAAGTCAAACAGACGTCTTCCGAAAGTGAAAAATGTCAGATCTGGGTACCTAACTGGCGTCTTACCCCTGCTTTGGTCAGCGGTCCAACTTTAAGTGAGCAAGGATGGCCAGCTGGGCCCCGAGATCTGCATCCTTCTAACATGCGTTCACCAGGTCCAGTGCCGCTCCAACATTAAAGTAATGATGGCGCGATGCCTGCCTGCCAGTTAGCGCCACGTTGTGCTGTGTGAGTTCAATACATGGTGAGTGAAGCATTCCAAAATGGAAGGCGGCTCCTGCAAGATAGACAGGGACCCAAAATTGGACTAAATTCTTCTTCAGTTGTTCTGAATGTTGCCATCTTGCTGCCAGTACACCCACCTTATTCAGTATGGGTTTAGTGGTGCACTTCCAGGTGGAAATGTGAGCATGCACCTTGCTGTAATTGGGGGAGATTAGTAAGGATAGTTGGTGCCTTTAAAATGGGTCTGAATGAGTGAATTTCATGGACCCTGTTCCATAATGTCCATGACTTGGGAAAACAACCCAAGGTGTGTCCACAAAAGCAAACAATAAACACCAAGACAAAAAGACAGAAAGATTAGTCAAGCCTCTCTCTACCTATGGTGATAGTGTCTTGCAGTTTGTCAAAGATTAAAATTCTCTTATGGTTAATGTGCAGGTTCAGTCGGCAGTTAGGAAGGCAAATGCAATGTTAGCATTGTCAAGAGGGCTAGAATGCAAGACCAGGGATGTACTTCTGAGGCTGTACAAGGCTCTAGTCAGACCCCATTTGGAGTATTGTGAGCAGTTTTGTGCCCCATTTCTTTTTTTTTTTTAAATTTAGATTACCCAATTATTTTTTCCATTAAGGGGCAATTTAGTGTGGCCAATCCACCTACTCTGCACATTTTTTTTTTGGGTTGTGGGGGCAAAACCCACGCAGACACGGGGAGAATGTGCAAACTCCACACAGACAGTGACCCAGAGCCAGGATCGAACCTGGGACCTCAGCGCCGTGAGGCGGTTGTGCTAACCACTAGGCCACCGTGCTGCCCTGTGCCCCATTTCTAAGGAAGGATCTGCTGGCCTTGGAAAGAGTCCACAAGAATGATCCCTGGAATGAAGAGGTTGTCGTATGAGGAACGGTTGAAGACTCTGGGTCTGTACTCATCGGAGTTTAGAAGGATGGGGGGGTAGGATCTTATTGAAACTTACACGATATTGCGAGGCCTGGATAGAGTGGACGTGGAGAAGATGTTTCCACTTGTAGGAAAAACTAGAAGTAGAGGACACCATCTCAGACTAAAGTGATGATCCTTTAAAACAGAGATGAGGAGGAATTTCTTCAGCCAGAGGGTGGTGAATCTGTGGAACTCTTTGTCGCAGAAGGTTGTGGAGGCCAAATCACTGAGTGTCTTTAAGACAGAGATAGATAGGTTTACATAGATAGAATTTACAGTGCAGGAGGAGGCCATTCGGCCCATCGAGTCTGCACCAGCTCCTGGAAAGAGCACCCTACCCAAGGTTAACACCACCACCCTATCCCCATAACCCAGTAACCCCACCCAACACTAAAGGCAATTTTGGACACTAAGGGCAATTTATCATGGCCAATCCACCTAACCTGCACATCTTTGGATTGTGGGAGGAAACCGGAGCACCCGGAGGAAACCCACGCACACACGGGGAGGATGTGCAGACTCCGCACAGACAGTGACCCAAGCCGGAATTGTACCTGGGACCCTGGAGCTGTGAAGTGATTGTGCTATCCACAATGCTACCATGCTGCCCGTGATTAATAAGGGGATCAGGGGTTATGGGGAGAAGGCAGGAGAATGGGGATGAGAAAATATCAGCCATGATTGAATGGAGGAGCAAACTCGATGGGCCGAGTGGCCTAATTCTGCTCCTATGTCTTATGGTCTTAAAGTCCCTCGCTCCATATCATCCCTGTTTTCCCCTCTGTATTGTCACATACCTGAAGCTGCAATGTAAAGAGACAGCAAAGGTGTTTAATGGCAAAAAATTCGGCAGTGACGATTCTTTTGCGAACAGCTACATTTTTCCGTTAATATACGGAACTGACCCTTGGACCAGTGCTATTAATAATCTTTATCAATAATCTTTATTAGTGTCACAAGTAGGCTTACATTAACACTACAATAAAGTGTTAGTGAACTCAGAAGTGAGTGGTCAGTTGGAGTGATTAGGATCTGAGATTATCAATGTGGCCTTTGCCACAATGCTCAGAACCGACGTTATTGTCTGGCTTTGATGTCACTGAGAGTGCAGTCTCTGGCGTTGCGCAGCACCCAGTTGGTGCACAGCAAGATCAAAAATGCCGCATTGAGTCGTGTTGTTTGTTGATCAAGTATTCTTTTGTGTTTAAGGGTTTTGGTTTGAGGCACAGGCGTTGGTCCAATTCCCTCAATTCCCTGCAATCTCACCTTCTGGATCAGCCTTTCATGCAGCACCTTACAAATGCCTTCTGGAATAGATATGCCACATCCACAGGTTCCTCATTATCAACCCAGCTGGTTACGTCCTCAAAGGTCTCAAGCAAGTACAAGGAGTGTGGGCTCCCCTGCTCAGGACGGGATAGCTTACCCGTACTTGTGTAAAAGGTCGGCCAATGTGGACCTGACCGAGAAAGAGGGAGAATATCCGGTGAGGTTTAACTGGGCCTCATGTATGTACTCGTTTAAATAAAAGTCTTACTTCTACTTGTTGGACTTTCCGTGCCTTACTGAAAAAAGGTGTAGGTTTGAAGGAATATCTTGGAGAAAGGAAGGGAAAGGAAGTTAGGTTCAGGGAGGGAAATTCAGATCACGGGAACTAGGCCGAAAGCACGGTCACCAATGGTGGAGTGTAGGAAGTGGGGAGATGTACAAAGGTCCAAATTGGAGAAATGCAGAGGGCTGTAGAATGATGCAGTGATTAAGAGTGAGAAAGTCATCTGTGTGCACCTAATTATTATTACTAGGTAAACATTGGGTGTTGATATTGGAAACCAAAGAGTTTTGGAAAATAGGAGACAGGTTTAGATAAAGGATCTGGATCGGCGCAGGCTGGGAGGGCCGAATGGCCTGTTCCTGTGCTGTAATTTTCTTTGTTCTTTGTTCTTAGCCCTGTACGATGTGGGAAGCTGAAGCTGACATTTACGTTTGGAGCTACAAATGCCAAGCACACTTTTATTTATTTTTCTTCAATTTTCTCCTCTGCCGTGTCCTTATCTAGATTCTGACTCCGAGCATCACTTCATTTCTATGAATGACTGGTTAAACCAAGACCCCCATCTGCTTGCTTTAAAGATAACATAACGTTATTTAAAAGAGAGCAGAGAGCTTGCCAACATGGCAAACACACCGCATTAACTGCTGTGACTGCTGCTTGTGCTATTTTGCTGCACTCAGCCTGGCCGTCATTTGTGACAATACTATGCGTGCCCTTTGAGATACAAGATTCGCTTTCGGGAATCCCACTGAATCCAATACTGAAGAGGCACCATTAAAGATTTCCCAGCCCCCCCCCCCCAACACTGCAGGGATCAACCGGTGCCCTAGAAGGTTGATGGGCCGCCACATCTACCGCAGCCTAACTTAGAAAGGTTGTTATTTCAAGATCCCGCTTAGTATTTGAGTGAACAACGTTAAAAGCAAGACTGTGGGAGTGCTGCATTGCCAGCCTGATTTGATGAATGCTAGAAAGCCTATGGTACTACTGGAAGAGGACAGTGGTTTTTCCCCCACATATCATTCCTCCCTTAAACACATTAACTGGTTATTTATCTTCTTATGAAAATCGCTTATTGTCACGAGTAGGCTTCAATGAAGTTACTGTGAAAAGCCCCTAGTCGCCACATTCCTGCGCCTGTCCGGGGAGGCTGGTACGGGAATCGAACCGTGCTGCTGGCCTGCTTGGTCTGCTTTTTAAAAGCCAGCGATTTAGCCTGGTGAGCTAAATCTTACTTTGGGCAGAAGGACTGCAATACTGTGTGCGTGACAACAGTGTGTACTATCTACAAGATGCACTGCAGCAATTCATTAAGCCTCCTTCAAAAGTGTAGAATGTTTATTCATGTATATATTAACATCATAGAATCATAGAATTTACAGTGCGTAAGGTGGCCATTTGGCCCATTGAGTCTGCACCTGCCCTTAGAAAGAGCATCCCACCTAAGCCCACACCTCCATCCTATCCCCGTAACCCAGAAACCCCACCTAACCTTATTTGGACACTCAGGGCAATTTAGCATGGCCAATCCACCTAACCTGCACAGATTTTGACTGTGGGAGGAAACCGGAGCACCCGGAGGAAACCCAACGCAGACACGGGGAGAACGTGCAGACTGCACACAGACAGTGACCCAAGCGAGAATCGAACCTGGGATGCTGGCGCTGTGAAGCAACAGTGCTAACCACGGTGCTACCGCGCCACCCCCATGACCTGTGCACAGGAAGTGATGTGTTGGTAGCATCTCACCTGTGTGGCGACAGGTGAGCTGCTGAAGATCTTAAGGTAAACCCTTTCATTTGTAATCCTCTGTCATCGTTCCTACACAACCCAGCAACTTTACAGACAACACCTTCCCAAACCACGACCTCTAATGCCTAGAAGGACAAGGACAGCAGATATTTGGGAATACCAGCACCTGCAAGTTCCCCTCCAAGTCATTCAACAGCCTGACTGGAAACAAGAAAAAAACTTTTCGCTGTACCTCGGTATACGTGACAATAAACAAATCCAATCCAACTATATCGCTGTGTTCCTTCACTGTCGCTGGGTCAGAAAACTGGAAATGCCTCCCTAACATCAGTGGGCGTTCCCACATGACAGGGACTGTGGTGATCCAATAACAGTTCACCACCACCTTCTCAACGGCAATTAGGGAAGAAGCAACAGATAATGGTCCGGACAGTGATACCCACACCCCATGAAGAAAAATATTGACAGCATTTCAAAGCCATTGATCGTATCACTAGATTTGGGTGGTGCAGAAGTCTTGGGGGGGGGGGGTTGAATAGACTATTCCTATTACCAATATTCATCTTTGGTTTGAGTAGGGTGATCATGGCTCGGCACAACATCGAGGGCCGAAGGGCCTGTTCTGTGCTGTACTGTTCTATGTTCTATGTTCTATGTTCTATGTGAAATATTATGAGCTACCTCTGAGACATAAGCCAAAGTATAACACAAAATCAGATCGTTCATGTTTTCTTTGTCTGCTAATATATCAGCCAAATCCACCTACCTCTCTGACTGGCTCTCTGTCCTTAAGATGCTCCATAAACTCAACCACTTTCGTCAAGCTAATCTGAATATATCTGACAATTCAAAACTTAAGATTTGTAAGTTCCAATTAAAAATACATCTTCAGCTGGTTTTGGCTTGTTATTATTTTATCAGAATTATAAAGCCAGAGCTCAGAGTGTGAACAGGCAAATCCAGCACGGCAGTGCTGGACTGCTGCCAAATTCCTGTTATCAGGTGTCTGAGAATGATGTGTCTTTTGGAATATAGATTTGCTTTCAATCAGAGTTGCGTGTTTTTCCTTTTAAAAAAAAAAGCTTCACACATTGGGCGAAATTCTTCGACCCCCAGCAGGGTCGGAGAATCGCCTGGGGCCGCCGAAAATCCCGCCCCCGTCGTAGCAGAGACTCTCCGCCACCCGGGAATTGGCGGGGGTGGGAATCTCCCCACTCCGATCGGCGAGGCCCCTGCGGCGATTCTCCGGCCCGCGATGGGCCGAAGCCCCGCCGCTGGGAGGCCTCTCCCGCCGCCGAGGTTTGAACCACCTCTGGTGGCGGCAGGATCGGCGGCGCGACCGGGCCCCCGGGGTCCGGGGGGGGGGGGCGCGGGGCGATCGGACCCTGGGGAGTGCCCCCACGGTGGCCAGGCCCGCAATCGGGGCCCCCCGCTCAGACTCCGGGCCAGTGCCCTGGGTGCACTCTTTCTCCACTCCCGCCGCCACGGCCTCCGCCATGGCGGAAGCGGAAGTGAAACCCACATCGCGCATGCGCCGGTGGTGATGTCAGCCGCAGCTGGCCGCTGACGTCAATGCCGACGCATGCGCCGACCGGCGAAAGCCTTTCGGCCAGCCCCGCTGCTGGGCAGCGGGCCTGAAAGGCCGCTGGCACCGGTTTTTTGCGCCAGTCTTCTGGTGCCAACCGCTCCGGCGCGGGGCTAGCCCCCAAAGGTGCGGAGAATTCCCCACCTTTGGGGAGGCCCGACCCCGGAGTGGTTGGCTCCACTCCCCTACGCCGGGACCCCCCGTCACGCCGGGTAGGGGAGAATCCCTCCCCTGGTCTGAAGTTTTAATTTCCAAGCTAATTTTAAACATTTATTTTAAAATATCAAACACAATAAGTTATTGAATATAAGACTGAACCAATTTTGCGCTGTATCGTGGTTCTCTCTCCCAGACATGTTGTCACCACCCTACTTTTGTTTGAGCATGAAACATGATCATGGACATATTTTATTTACCCATCTGTCCTTTACACTTAATTCTGCAATCTCAGAATTAAATCATCTGCGTTGTGAGACAGGTTAGGTTTACCCTTCTGATGATTACAAAGTATTTGTGTCAGGGAAGTTTTAACCCTGAACTAATGAAACACCAGCTTGGTCATATTTCAAATGTTTTGAAACTGTCATATGTATTTCAACTGTCCTAATTTCCAATGAACACCATAAAACTAATATTTTCTTATTCTTACATACGTGATTTTGTACCCTGATTAAAATTCCTTGTGTATAAAAAATACCCAGGAAATGTCAATGATAGCCTTTGAAAAGAAAGAATTGTTAACTGCACTCAAACTATGATCTTTAAATCACAATGTCAGACGACACACCACAATAAGTTAGGTAAAAATCCTTCTGGAGCCTATTCTAAAATTCCAGATTATAAACACAAGGTTACTTTCTCAGAAGAAAAATCATAGCAGAGAGATATTAACAATCACAGGCCAAGCACGCACACACTCTCACAGGTCGCAAATATCAGAGTTAAGAGTAAATTCACAATCGCTTAATTAAAATACTGAACAAAATCTTCCACTCTCTTTCATCATAAAACTTTATCTGTGTTATTCCATTTGAGTCAATTTCCACTGATTAATTTTATAGGCATTAGCTATTCTTAGAGACGTATATTTGTTTGTGCAGATGACCTGCTTGCTGAAATGGTTACATTTTTGTACAGAATCGAAAGAGGCGGATAACTTGGCATGATGCCATTTTTATCTGTTACGTGACCTCAAACTTTATTTATTCTTTCCTTCAATCTTACTCAAATTTCTTTCTTGTTCTTTAAACTGAATTCAATTTTCAATGTTCACTATTTAACCAGTGTTTGAGGTATTACTGGATGTTTATTGTTTTTTGCATCAAATTAATTGAATGATTGCCGAGTTTCTCTGGACGGCTTGAAAAGATCTGAAGTTATTTTCAACAAGAATCCATTGTTAAGTTTCTAACCGTAATCCTGTATTGACCTAACTCCCCATTTTCTCCTCATTTTGGGAAGGGGATTTGTCATCCTCAGATATTTCTGAACAAAAGCTGATTGAGCGTTTCAGCCCCTTTCTGATCTTTTGGACTTTATTTGACTTTTTTTCCCTTTCTTTCCCTCTGGACATGTCTAAACTTTTAGTTTATTTAAAATGTCCATTTCCAGGGAGCCTATTTCTTTCCCCTCTCCCTGAGACATTCCAGGACAGTCATTAGCCGTAATTGTTGGCAGTTTTCTGTGATGTCTTTGTCAGTTTGCACAATCTGTACTCCGCTATCTTTATTCACTTTATTGCGATGCTTAAAGGAGTGAGAGCTCACTTCCTTTAAACTAGCCTGTTTTCCAAAGGGTGTGAAGGCTTAATTTCAGTCATTTGTTCTTCGAACTGGTGAACTAAGATGACTCCTGCTTTATTTGTCTGATCTGACTTCTGTGTATCTCACCATTTTTCTCTGTTCCACAGGGATCCCACCCATCTTTGATCATTGTTTTTTTTTGTACCAGAGTATTTTGCTCTTACCCGAATGCCAGACTCATGGATCCCCAGGGGACCCCAGAAAAGCGGCCTCATGCCTCTCTTTTCCATGATGTGTTAACCGTGTCATCTCTATCACCCGCGTATCCGGTTTGACTAGGCAACTGTGCTCAGAGGCTTTACCTATCGTCCACTCCCATAGGGTGGAGGTCCTGGCTTGGCACTGTGTCACGATAAATTTTGCGACCCGTTATTCACTCAACAGTCTGTGCGGCTCGGATTCCCAACTAACTCTGGCCGTCACGTGAGAGCTCGATTGCCCCCTTAATTCAGGCTCAGCATGGGTCCTCAAGCAGCCGAATAACACTAAAGAAAATGGTATAGAGGATCAACAAAACAAAACCAAAGAAAGAAATGTTAAACTGAGTCTTTTACTCAATTGGCCTTGATCCCAGATTCGTTGGATGTTACCTCACCCTCCGTCCGCCTCGCCGAGTGACTCTAATTTCTGGCAGTCAAAGGTTTGACTACTCGCCTTGTCCACCGGCTCGAGCGGCGTCCGGCTCAGCAACATCACGCCAGACTACGCCAAATGTTAGGGGTGAAAATATTCACATGAAGGCCTGAGTATAAGTTAAAAAAGCAGTTTATTATGTCAGAATTCTGGGAGGGAAAGTCTCAGACTCCGCAGCCTGTGACAGCACCTTCTCTCACTTGAGCTAAAGCTCACACGGGTTAATATACAGATTCAAGGGGCGGAATTAGTTGTTTTCTCATTTACGTACAATCAATCAACTATATTCGCGTCATACTTATTACATGCAGTCAATCAATTTTTCCTAGCATCCCACTTATCACATATATGGTTAAAGTGGGTGTTGTTCAGCCATTTTGTGTCTTTAATATCACAAAATAGCTAACAGCGATTTTCTGTCTTTTCTGACATTAACACCATTGTGTATACACTGTCTATTTCTACAAATTGCCTCTTCTAAACAGACATCTAACCCAATAAGTACCCTTTGTTTCATCAGAACTATTCAAAAGTAATATAGGAGCACAAATGTAGTTACAGGGACACCTATAATTTATATCATAGTCCAGTATCACAAAATGCCCTCCAACAGATGGGCGGCACAGTGGGACAGCAGTTCGCACTGCTGCCTTACAACTCCAGGGCCCGAGTTCAATTCCGGCCTTGGATGACTGTCTGTGCGGAGTTTGCACTTTCTCCGTGTCTGCGTGGATTTCCATCGGGTTCTCCGGTTTCCTCCCACAGTCCAAAGATGTGCAGGTTAAGTGGATTGGCCACGCTAAATTGCCCCTTAATGTCCAAGAGAATAGATGGGGCTATTGGGTTTTGGGGTTAGGGTGGAGATGTGGGCTTAAGTAGGGTGGCCTTTCAAGGGCCAGTGTAGACTTGATAGGCCGAACGGTTTCCTTCTGCATTCTAGACTCATGAGTCTATGATTATCTGCCCTATCTCCTTACAGATCTCTGTACATTGCTGTGGGATGTATTGCCCTATGAAAACATGTTTTATAAAGGCAAATTGCTGTTATTATTTTGTCCTGACGTTTATAGTGTCTTGAATTTCTGGGTCATGGTGACATTGCCACCAGTGAATTCTGGAACCTTGTTGATTATCATTATTATCACTGAATCATCCCACCTTCAACATTCTGCGGATTACCATTGACTAGAAACAGAACTGGGCCAGCCATATAAATACTGTGGCACAAAGAGCAGGTTGGAGGCTCAGAATTCTGGAAGCGAATCTCCAGCCTCGTTGCGCCCTCGCTCGAGTGAAACGAGGCCGATGAATAGCAGAAGACGGAAATGAGAACCGCGATAGGTGCCGAACAGTTTGTGATATAACTGGCCCGCTCCCATCGGCGAAACCGGGATCCCGCTGTAGCGTGGTGGGAAACCAATTATCACCATTTAAACCCTATTTCCATACAAATCAACGAGAGTCACCCCATTTCCAACGGCCTCCCGTTATTCAGCGGCCTCCCCAGCAAGTGGTCACGCTGATGCCAATTAGTACTCCTTTTTAAAAACGTGGACCTGCGGAAGGGCTGCTGTGGGAACCCTATCGTCGGCGGCATGGTAGCACAGTGGTTAGCACTATTACTTCACAGCATCAGGGTCCCGGGTTCGATTCCCACTTGGGTCACTGTCTGTGCGGAGTCTGCATGTTCTCCCCGTGTCTGCGTGGGTCTCCTCCGGTTACTCCGGTTTCCTCACACAAGTCCCAAAAGACATGGGGTGGAATTCTCCGCTCCCCACGCGGCTTGGGAGAATCGTGGGAGGGCCTCCCGACATTTTTTATGCCCCCCCTGGCGCCCCCACGATTCTCCCCCACCTCTCAGAAAAATCGCCGCTCGCCGTTTTTCACGGCGAACGGCGATTCTATGAGCCCTATGGACCGAGCGGCCGGCCCTTCACGCCCGTTTCACCACGGCAGCAACCACACCTGGTCGCTGCATTCGTGAAACGGGTGCCGGATGCCTGTTTGGGGCATCTAGGGGCCCGATTGGCATGGGAGCACCACAACTGTGCTCCGGAGGGGACAGGCCCGTGATCGGTGCCCACCGATCATCGGGCCTGCGTCCAAAACGGACGCACTCTTTCCCCTCCGCCGCCCGGCAAGATCAAGCCGCCACGTCTTGCCGGGCGGCGGTGGAGAAAGACGGCACCGCGCATGCGCGGGTTCGCGTCGTCTGCGCGCTGATGTCATCCGCGAAGCGCCGTTCGGGCGTCATTTCCGGCGGCCGAGGTCGCGGCCGGGAATGACGGGGGCCCGCTCCTAGCCCCCCGGCTGGGGGTGAATTAGGTGCGGGGAGCGGGCCCCGAGGCCGTCGTGAACCTCGGCCGAATTCACGCCGGCCTCCGCGATTTTTGGAGCCGGCGGAGAATACCACCCAAGCTGCTAGGTGAATTGGGCATTCCCTCTGTGTACCCGAATAGGCGCCAGAGTGTGGCGACGAGGGGCTTTTCACAGTAACTTCATTGCAGTGTTAAGCCTACTTATGACAATAAAGGTTACTACTGTAGCCATCTTTGCTCACAGGCGACGAGCCTGGGGGCACTGGGATTGCCACCCCAGTGCTCGGCAGGGATTGGGGGATCCTCAATGGGGTATTAGGACCTTTTCCAGGGGTGGGCGCCATGGGAGGGAGGGGGCAGATGCTGCGGGACAACCAGGGGGCAACTGCACATGGCACCACCACACCAACCCCTGGATCATGTGTACTCATTCCAGGGGCAGCCTTGTCTCTGCCTGTCTGCCCCACCGACCACTCACAACCTCCACCGACTGCCGAGGCCTCTAGCTGTGTGGCCGAAGGCTATTGCTAATAGGGAATTGGCAATCATGGTTAAGTGAGCACTTCACACATTCCAAGCGGATTCCCGTGGGTAGGCGGGCCATTTATCATGCGGGAGTCATTGCCTAGCATCCCAACCACACCTTGATACATGGACACTGTGCTTGAACACTGCGGGAGGCAACACCACACATGCAGCAGCCAACATCTGAACACCCAGGGGAGGGAACACAGCTCTGGGGACATGTCCACAGCCGGAGGGTGGGTGAGTGCCACTGGGAAGGGGGGGATGTCTGGAGAGATGGGTCAAGGGTTGGAGGGCGGTCCACTAAAGAGCTGCTTTTTAAAGCAGACCAAGGCAGGCCAGCAGCATGGTTCAATTCCCATACCAATCTTACTGAACAGGTGCCTGAATGTGGCGACTAGGGCCTTTTCACAGTAACTTCATTTGAAGCCTACTTGTGACAATAAGCGATTTTCATTTAATTTCTTTTCACATTCATAGAATCAATGAATTTACAGTGCAGAAGGAGGCCCTTTGAGTCTGCACCAGCCCTTCGAATGAGCATCCTACTTAATTCCACACCTCCACCTTATCCCTGTAAATCAGTAACCCCACCTACCCATGGCCTATGATGCTCCTGGCGAGCCTCCTCTGGGGGCTATGGGGCCAGAGGGCCCCGGCTCAATTGTCGGCGGCACATGCCCAGCTGTGCCGCCTTGCTGCGGGTGCTGGCTGTGAGGTACGGCCTCATCAGAGGGGTGGAACCCGGGCAAGCTGGTAGCTACCATCGGCAGTCCATAGGAATCGGTCCTGGTTGGCATGCAGCGCCCCCTCCTCGCGTTCAGTGCCCATAGGGCCCCGGGATTCACCATGGGATGTAGGGGAGCATGGTTCTGCCAGTCCTATCGGTTCCCATGGTCGGCACCATTGTGTCGACGCCCTGGGCGATGCTGCTCAGTGACTGGGATGTGCTCCGCAGCGCCTCGGCCATTCCCATCTGAGAGCGGAAAAGTCCTGGAGAAACTCATCGAGGTCAGCCTGGTACTGGGTGACATCCCTGAGAGAGTCAGACATTCTGCCGAGACCCTCAGCCTGGGCCGTAACTGACTGCGTGCCGCCTTGTACACCTTCACTAATGGTGCCGGCGCCGTGCATCAGGCTCTCCACTGCGGTCGCCACCCTTGCAGTGTCCTGGCTGATAAATGCCCCTCAATCAGTATGCCAAAATTCCTTAATCATTATTGCATTGCTATCTGTGGGACCTTGCAGTGCAATCCACGTTTAGTGCACAACAACAGTGACGACGATTCAGAAAATGGATTTGACTGTGCGTAATGCACTTTTCTGGGACACGCTGAGTCATGAAAGGCGCTATATGAATGCAACTCTACCCTCCTCACCTTGGTCTCCACGACCTCCATATCAGTAAAGCTGAAGCTAACAAAGCTCCCTCCACACACACACCAGACCTGTTAGAACAAAAATAATTCACCCGTCAGGTGTCAATCTAATCCTCTATCAACCACTTTGCGTTGTGTCACAGCTGGGCTGTGTATTCCAAAGTGTCAGTGTCAAGAGCTGGAAACCTTCCCGATTCAACTAAAACAGCAATTCTACAACAGCGCAAAAAAATCATTGGCTGTGTGAAGACTCGTAGATAGACTTCCTGACACCCTAAATGGAACTAATTTTACGTCTGACAGCTCATTCTTTTGGGACGGGCTATTTTCCTCAGCAATTTGTTTTCCCCTGGTGTTATTGCCACCTCAATATCAAGACGAAGACATCTATATTCTGCAGCAAGAGCTTGTTAGGCGAGCGGCTGAACTTGTGTTCGACACAAAACAACAATTTCTGACCTTTTCAACGTCTAATTGAGACAATGTGAGCAAAACTCTGGGTGATTATATTTCGCCTGCTCTAATTATACTTTCAGCGAGATGAACATGGGAGCACTTGTCTCTTTTACTGGTAACAGTGAGAGTCTTCACTAATCAAAGTATTTTGTGCGCATTTTTAATGTACGTCTAGAATCCTAGCCATTGTCAAATCTCAGTGAAGGTGGAGAATTCTGCCCGTCTGTTGTTTGAAGGAAACCGGAGCACCCGCAGGAAACCCACGCAGATACGGGGAGAGTGAGCAGACTCCGTACAGACAGTGACCCAAGTCAGAAATTGAACCCGGCTCCCTGGCGCTGTAAAGCAACAGTGCTAACCACTGTGCTATCGCGTCACGCATAATATGTTCGCCTATGTGGAGATTGCCCATCTTTAATTGTCCTTGTTATGACAACCTGCACGAGTGCACGTTCAGCCCCAGCCCCACAGACACTGGAGTCCCAACAGAGGTGAATTAACCAACAATTCATATATTTTCCTGATATCTTTAACCCCGACTGCTCCAATGAGATACAGATTTCTAAGTAAAATATTAACAAACTGTTTATTTGCAATAAGAGTAAACGATGAACATATAATGGAAATAATGGAACGATGGTCTACTAGTCTACCTATTCCCAAAACCCCGTCCCACCCTCCACGCAGACACACATAAGACAGTCACATGGTAAAGGGGGTAGACAGGGTTAAAAGAAAAACAGGGATCAAGAGGGATGAGAGATTTGAAGATCTTCACGACTGGGTTTGATGATCCTGTAGGCAGTGATCTCTTCAGAAGGTGATGTGTTGGACTGTTGGTTACATAGATACATAGAAGATAGGAAGAGGAGGAGGACTTTTGGCCCTTCGAGCCTGCTCCGCCATTCATCATGACCATGGCTGATCATCCAACTCAAACGCCTAATCCTGCTTTCTCCCCATAGCCTTTGGTCCCATTCTCCCCAAGTGCCATATCTAGCCACCTCTTGAATATATTCAACGTTTTAGCATCAACTACTTCCTGTGGTAATGAATTCCACAGGCTCACCACTCTTTGAGTGAAGAAATGTCTTCTCACCTCTGTCTGAAATAGTTTACCCTGAATCCTCAGGCTGTCTAACCTGTCTAGTCGTATTAGAATTTTATAAGTCTCTGTAAGATTCCCCCCCCCCCCCATTCTTCTGAACTCCAGCAAGAACAATCCCAACCTTATCAATCTCTCCTCATATGACAGTCCCGCCGTCCCTGGAATCAGTCTGGTAAACCTTCACTGCACTCCCTCGAGAGCAAGAACATCCTTCCTCAGAAAAGGAGAACAAAACTGTACATAATATTCACCAAGGGCCTGTACAATTGCAACAACACACCAATGTTTCTATACTTAAAACCTCTCGTAATGCAGGCCAACATACCATTAGCCTTCTTTATCACCAGCTGCACCTCCATGCTTACCTTCAGTGACCGGTGTACGAGGACACCCAGGTCCTACTGCACACTCCCCTCTGTCAATTTACAACCATTCAGGTAGCAATCTGTCTTCCTGTTTTTGCTATCAAAGTGAATAACCTCACATTTATTAGTTTGGATCTTCAACCTGGTCTTAGGCTGGTCTCTCAGGCTGTGGGACCCCTCTGGGGACACACTTTAACTTGTGTTGGGCTGAGCCTTACCCACGGAAGATGCACTTCAGGACTGCTCAGTTTCTGACGACTCACCAACAGCTTGTCTCAGTTAAACAGAATGTCAGAGCAGCGGGTTTTTGTGAGGCCTTCGAGTGATCTTTAATGAAATGAAAAAATGAAAATCGCTTAGTGTCACAAGTCAGCTTCAAATGAAGTGACTGTGAAAAGCCCCTAGTCGCCACATTCCAGCGCCTGTTCGGGGACGCTGGTACAGGAATTGAACCATGCTGCTGGCCTGCCTTGGTCTGCTTTAAAAGCCAGCGATTTAGCGCAGTGTGCTAAACCAGCCCCTAATAATGGAGTACTGGGATGCTCATATTGGGATACTCATAATGGGAGAGGCTTTGCGTACTCACTAACTGCTCCGTGTACCTGAAAGAAGTTCTAGCTAAGATTTGAGATAATTTCACCCCTTCTGGGAGAGTGACTCAAAAGCACTCTGCTTAGCTCTGCAGGTACCAAACAAAAGTGAAAGCAAAAGCAGAGAGAGAGAGACGAGCAGCACATTCTCGAGTAATCCGGACCAATCCACATCGAGAATTTGCCACGTTCTGGGAAATGAAAATACCGATTGGCTGTCAGCCAAGTCTGTCAAGTAGTGTCACCACTGATGTCAGCATCTCCTGCTACCGCCTACCACCTAACCTGCACATCTTTGGACTGTGGGGGGGGAAAACCGGAGGAAACTGACGCAGACACGGGGAGAAAGTGCAAACTCCACACAGAGGGCGGGATTCTCCGACCCCACGCAGGGTCGGAGAATAGGCGGGAAGCGGCGTTATTTCCGCTCCCGCAGGTTTTTCAATTCTCCCGCCGGTCATAAACCGGCGTTGTGCAAATCCCGCCGGCAGCCTGTGAAAACAGCTGGCGCCGGCGGGATTTCATTTTTTAAAAAACTTACCTTAAATCTCCGGCCCGGATGGGCCGAAGTCCCGCCGCTGGGAGGCCTTCTCCCGCCGCCGAGGTTTAAACCACCTCTGAAACGGCGGGCTCAGCGGCGCGAGCGGGCCCCCGGGGTCCTGGGGGGGCGGGGGGCGATCAGACCCGGGGGGGTGCCCCCACGGAGGCCTGGCCCGCGATCGGGGCCCCCCGCTCACTCCGCGGGGCAGTGCCGTGGGGGCACTCTTTCTCCTTCCGCTCCGCCACGGCCTCCGCCATGGCGGACGCGGAGGAGAACCCCGCATCGCGCATGCGCCGGCAGTGACGTCAGCGGCAGCTGGCCGCTGACGTCACTGCCGGCGCATGCGCCGACCGCCGAAAGCCTTTCGGCCAGCCCCGCTTCCGACGGCGCCGGGTGTTTGCGCTAGTCTACCGGTGCAAACTGCTCCGGCGCGGGGCTGGCCCCCAAAGGTGGGGAGAATTCCCCACCTTTGGGGAGGCGCGACCCCTGAGTGGTTGGCGCCACTCCCCTACGCCAGCACCCTCCGTCACGCCGGGTAGGGGAGAATCCAGCCCAGACAGTCACCTGAGGCTGGAATTGAACCTGGGAATCTGGAGGTGTGAGGCAGCAATGCTTACCATCGTGCCACCGTGCCTCCCTCCGGCGCCTATTTCTGATGTTCTTATGTCAACTATGCCCATTTCTTCAATGCATCAACACACCAGGGAAAAGAATGAAACCAGTACAACCAGTGCAGAAAAATACAACATAACAGATGAATTGCAGGAACTCAACAAGGCCCCAGAGACTGCACCTTCCAAACCCACGGTTGCTACCATCTAGAAGGACAAAGGTGCAGACACATGGGAACATCACCAACTGGGATTCCCCTCAAAGTCACTCACCAACCTGACTTGGAAATACATCGCCATTCCTTGACTCTCACTGGGTCAAAATCCTGGAACTGACTCCCTAACAGCACACTGGGTGTTCCTACACTCCAAGGACTGCGGGGGTTCAAGAAGTCGGTTCACCGCCACCTTCTCAAGCGCAAGTAGGCCAATCCCTCAAGTGAACAAAAATAAATAAATAATAACTCTATTGTTATGATCGCCGAAGGGATCAATAAACCAAAAGAAACAAATTGAACAAATGGTCCCAATGGAAAGAAACAATGAACAAGACCTTTTTGATAACCATGAATTTATGTTGATTTTGGTTTGATTGTTAAAGTAAACATGAATTAACAGGCAAATCGCAATCAATATAAATTACAGATTAAATAGCAGATCCAACAAACCTCACTGATTTATCAGGCAGCCCATTCAGCATATAGATTTTTAGGTTAGATTTAGATTTATTGTCACGTGTACCGAGGTTCAATGAAAAGTATTGTTCTGCGTACAGTCCAAGCAGATCGCTCCATAGGTAAAAACAAAGAACATGGGCGGAATTCTCTGAACCCCGCAGGGTCGGGGAATCGCCCGGGGCCAGCGTAAATCCCGCCCCCGCCGTGGCCGGAATTCTCCGCCACCCGGGAATCGGCGGGAGAAGGAATCGCGCCGTGCCGATCGACGTGCCCCCCGCGGCGATTCTCCGGCCCGCGATGGGCCGAAGTCCCGCCACTGTCAGGCCTCTCCCGCCGACGTGGTTTAAACCACCTCTGTGCCAGCGGGATTGGTGGCGCGAGCGGGCCCTCGGAGTCCTGGGGGTGGGGCGCGGGGTGATCGGACCCCGGGGGGTGCCCCCACGGTGGCCTGGCCAGCGATTGGGGCCCACCGATCGGCGGGCGGGCCAGTGCCGTGGGGACACTCTTTTTCTTCCGCCACCGCCATGGCCTCCACTATGGCGCAGGCGGAAGAGACCCCCTCCACCTTTGGGGAGGCCCGACGCCGGAGTGGTTGGCGCCACTCCGTTACTCCGGGACCCCCCACCCCGCCAGGTAGGGGAGAATTTCACCCCATATGTGAAATACATAAGGATGCATAATGAAAATGAATAAACAAAGACCAGCGGTTGAATTGTGCGGCATGTAGTGCTACAACTATATTATACATAATCTTTATTGTCACAAGTAGGCTTACATTAACACTGCAATGACGGTACTGTGAAAAGCCCCTAGAAACTGTCGAGAAGATGCGGAGGAAGATCAGTTCAGTCCATAAGATCAGTTCAGATCTTAAAAGGATCATTCAGGAGTCTGGTAACGGCGGGGAAGAAGCTGTTTTTGAATCTGCTGGCGCCTGTAGTCAAACTTTTGTACCTTCTGACCGATGGAAGAGGTTGGAAGAGAAAATAATCCAGGTGGGAGGGGTTTATAATCACGCTGCCTGCTTTCCCAAGGCATAGATGGAGTTAACGGATGGGAGTCGGGTTTACGCGATGGACTGGGCTGTGTTCACGACTCTCTAAAGTTTCTTGCAGACTTGGGCCGAGCAGTTGCCATACCAGGCTGTGATGCAGCCAGATAGGAAGCTCTCTATGGTACATTGATAGAAATTGGTAAGAGTCATGGTGGATATGCCAAGTTTCCTTAATTTCCTGAGGAAATATAGCCGCTGTTGTGCTTTGCTTTCTTGGTCATAGCATACACGGCACCAATTGCAGCCACTAAGTCCTTCAAAGTTTTAATCCTCTTTAACTAGAATCACAGCTCTTTCAAGGATTCAGCGACCATTTCTCACCTGACAACACCTCCCACTCAACCCGAGTCCCATGGGTACAATCTTTAACAAAATGACACTTCTCCAGAACATTTTCAGCTCTGCTCCCCTCGGTCTTGATTCAACGGATCCACCAGAATCACCTTGACCCGAATCTTTAGTTTCAACCTTGCGCACCGAATGGTCAATTCAGATCATTAGATCCCTTCAAAGTAACAGAAACCTTGGCAGTAACTGTGTATTTGTATATCCCAAACCCAGATCCAGCCTTCAGTTTCCCCTTTTTCAACAACATTCCCACCTACTTCTCCCTCCAACCGCACTCCGGCTAAAGGGATTATTGGTTTTCATCATTGTATTTCTCCTTTTGTATTACATTTCAGTTTTTGAGCTGACGAGATTGACAATTTTCAGACAAACGTCGCGATCATTTTCAGGGCGGCACGGTGGCACAATGGTTAGCACTGCTGCCTCACAGCGCCAAGAACCCGGGTTTGATTCCTGTTTTGGATGGCTGTCCGTGTGGAATTTTGCACATTCCCTCCGTGTCTGCGTGGGTTTCCTCCGGGTGCTCCGGTTTCCTCCCACAGTCCAAAGATGTGCAGGTTAGGTGGATTGGCCATGATCGATATGCGGGGTTATGGGGGGTAAGGCTGGAGTGTGGTTCCAGGTAGGGAGCTCTTTAGGAGGGTTGGTGCAGACTCGAAGGGCCAAATGGCCTTCTTCAGCACTGTAGGGATTCTCTGAATGGAGCACCCCTTGTAGTAGGAGGTATCGCAACAGATCAGCACTGCCCCCTGTAGGAATACAGTTGTACTCCTCTTATGAGGAGAGATTGTACAGTTTCGGCCTATACTGTCCAGAGTTTAGAAGAATGAGGAGAGATCAAATCGAGATATACAAGATGCTAAAAGATATGGATAAAGTAGACGTGGAGCTGATGCTTCCTCTTGTGGGGCATTCTAAAACAAGAGGTCAGAATCTTCGAATAAGAAGTAGCAAATTTAAAACAGATTTGAGGAGAAACTACTCTCCCAAAGGGTTGTGAACCTGTGGAATTTGCTGCCCCAGAGTGCGGTGGATGCTGGGACAGTGAGTGAATTGAAGGAAGAGTTGGCAGATTTTTAATTGGTAATGGGCTGAAGGGTTATGGAGAACGAGCAGGACAGTGGTGTTGAGGCCAGGATGGGATCAGCCATGATCACATTGAAGTTGATTAGGCCCAGGAGGCCAAATTGCCGACTCCTGCTCCTAGGTCATGTGTTCTGGGGAGGAGATGCTCTGGCTGATTTTGCCATCTAGTTCTTGTTCTGTAGCATTGTAGGTATCAGATGAGGAACATATCAGCCATGATCGAATGGCGGAGCAGACTCGATGGGCTGAATGGCCTAATTCTGCTCCTGTTTCTTATGAACGTATGAACTCAGTGATACGGACTAGCGTCAATACGGGCAGTAACCATAGGCACCACGGGCAAATGAGACTTGCTGCGGATTAGGATGTGGGCAGAAGTTTTGTTGAGTTCACGTTCATGAAGGTTGTGTCTGGTTCCCGTTGCTCCCTTGGACTTGTGAAGAACACAGACATAGTAGATTTTATTGTGAGGCACAAATAACCCGATTACCGATACGGGGCAGCACAGTAGCATGGTGGTTAGCATAAATGCTGCACAGCTCCAGGGTCCCAGGTTTGATTTCCGGCTGGGTCGCTGTCTGTGCGGAGTCTGCACGTCCTCCGCACATTCCCTCCGGGGGGGGGGGGGGGGTGCCATTCTCGTGACGCCACCCCGACGCCATTCTACCGATTCTCCAGCCATTGGCACGGGAGAGGTCGGAGGCCACTTTATGCAGTCCCCCCCGGCGATTCTCCGTGTGGGATGGGCCGAGTGGCCGCCAAGATAGGCCGAGTCCCGCCGGCACCGTTCAGGTGGAGGGTAGAGGGGGGTCCAACTCCAGGGGGGGCCTCCACCGTGGGTTGGCCCGCGATCGGGGCCTACCAATCGGCGGTCCGGCTTCTCCTGGTGGGGGCCTCTTTTACTCCGCGCAGGGCCCTGTAGCTCTTCGCCATGTTGCGTCGGGGCCGTCGCGGAGAAGGAAACTAGCGCGCATGCACGAGTTCACGCCAGTCGTAACACATATGCGCAAATTCGAGACGGCCGCAGTGCACATGCGCAGACCCGCACCACATGTCCAATGTCGGTATCAGCAGCTGTAGCTATGTGAGTCGCTCCAGTGCCATGCTGGCCCCCTGTAGGGCGCAGGATCGCTGCTCCCATTGGGGGCCTGTTGATGGCGTCGTAAAACGCGACGGCGTTTACATCAACTCTTAGCCTCAGGGTCAGAGAATCTCGCCCAATGTTTCTCACCCACTCATTCTGCTGTTCCCGTTCCTTACCATTTACAAATATTGGACTGCCGTTTGTGGAACTCTGGTGTAATCATTCATTACACACTGACAGTCGATTGCGTGCATTTTATTTAATTGGAGTGAGTTCTCAAACTTATAAATAATTGAAGGAGATCCACAATGCTGACATTAACAGCTGCTTGCATTTTCAGCTACATTAATCAAATGGTGAGAAGTCAATGCAGACCTGTGTCAGGTGATTCAGCCTCAGCACCCCCCCCCCCCCCACCCCCCAACCCCCCCCCAAACCCTCAATCCCCCCACCCACAGTGCACATGCATCAAACGCTTTCTCACTGATAATCACTGTCACAACGGCATCATTCTGCCAGGCACAACCAACATTCATTCCCACGTTATTTCCCAAGGCGGCAAAGTAAAAATAACCGGAAGTGTCGGGTTCACATAAAATGAAAAGGAAAGGAAAGTATTTTTGATGACCAAGAGGATTTATAGAAGCTACATCAGACGGGATGAAGTGATACACTGATGTCTGAATACAAGCATCCTGAGAAACACAATACTTACTGGGGATTGCAACATATCCTCTGACTGACTTTATCAAAAAACCCTTCACGTTATTCTTCATTTTGCCTGGTTAACAAGGCCCAGAAACGTTGTTAAATCAAATCAAGCTCCACGACACTGGATTCATGTGCCGAGTTGGGGATTGCATTGGTAAGGGATGGGCGATGAAGGATTTGAGCAAAAACTGGTGTCTGTTATGCCTGTTCCTCTGTCCATTGTCATCAACCTGCTGCTGCCTGCCTATTTCTTCAGTTCTGTCCACCTCTCTCACTTACCCTCTTCCTACCATTTCACCTTCCGCTCCCTTGTATGATAATCGATGCATCTCTTCTTGACTGACCGACTACCGATGTCCTGCCCATTTCTTCTTTGAGGTTACCAGCCCTTAAGGATTGAATTGGAATCTCCAGGTGCCAAAGGTTAATCCCCTGCGAGCAAGGACCCAGGAGAAAGATTCAAGGGTCGTTGAAAAAATATTGTTGTGTGTTTAGTTTCTTTGAACGATTTTTGTTTATTCGCATTGGAGGGTAAAAAAATGACCCTTTGACCGGGGTGGCGAATTTGGAGGGATCATGTGGTCGAATGCCACTTCTACAAGTCCTCTTTGCCATCAAGATAGTCATTTATTTATTTTCTTTTTGAGAACCCAACAGTTCTTATTCTCAGAGTCATCTCCAGAAGTACTTCTGGTGTTAGCAGCAATAGTTACCAGTTTGTACCTGGGCAACTCCCAATCTTCTACTCATTCTCACGTTCTCTCGAATCAGCAAAGGTCTACCTACGGCACTGTTTGTATGACAGAATAAAGAGAAAAAAAAACTCACATTTTAAAAAAGTGCCTTTCGACACTTAAAGTGCGATTCAAACCGCCACTCTATGATGAAATATTTTTATTTTTTTGAGAAGGTAAATTAATGAAAAATTGTCTACAGCAGTAGATCATTTGCTATGACTGAGTGAGGGGGAAAAAAAAAGTTCCTCAAAATTACAAATTATTGTTTCCCTAATGCAAGATGGAAAATGGTTCTCGTGTAAATTCAGCAAATGTCCTTTGCTAGATGAAAATAAATTCAAAGACCATTCATTTTTGGTTTCAAAATGCTTCACCGAATCAAGTACAAACATTGAAATGTTCCAGTGGGGAGCTGGGTTGGTACATGAGCCTGGACATCACAAATATAAATTGTAAGATTTGGAAGGCACATTACAATATTTCAAACACCGAGCCTGTGATTTATTTATCCCTCAATGCACCCTTTTGCCATCAAGATTTCCATTTTGCACTTAGCCTCACAGGTTTCAAAGTCTATCAGAAAATATAAATAAGGACCGGTGTTCGCATCTGGAGGAATAGAATTGGAAAGCAGAGAGATTTTGGTGAACTGTGCACATTTCTGGTTTCCAGATTAGAAAGAGGACCTGAGAGTTTGTGCAAAAATTCAAATGACTTACATAGGTGACACCAGAATTAAAAGTTTACAAATATGAGGAAAGGCTGAATAGGCTGTGTTCTTTTCTCCAGAAAAGAGATCGCAAGGGGTGACCTGATCGAGGTTTTTAAATTATGAAAATATTTGATGAGGTTGTAAAATGGACTGAACAGATTTAACTGACGAAATAACCGATCAGTTTCTAGTTGCACACCATGATTACAGGTATGCCTGTTATGCTGTGAGAATGTACACAAGACAGAAGGGATTAAATCAAATTGGCCACTATGAAAATTGATCTTTGTGAGAAGACAAGGGTTAAGGGAGTGAAAATATTGTAAAGGTCAGTTCACCAGTGAAGGAAGTACACAACAGAAAATCAGAACGGAGTGTTTTCTGTGCTGCATTCTCACAAGCAGCTTGGAAGCAATAAAATGACCAAAACGTCTGTAATTATAAAAGGTCGGGAAATATTCTAATGGTGCCAATACGAATGATTACTAAGACACTTACAGGAAGAATCTTACGAAGGAAACCTTGAAACTCCTTCTGATTTCATGTGGTCATCTCTGTAATCTGGGGAGGGAGAAGCCTTAAAATAGCATGAAGATGCACCTGTGTGATGCTTATCAAACATATGGAATGCTTGGCCTCTTGATGGCCTTTTCCTGGGCTATTTGCAAAGTCTAGGCTGCAGCCCTTTGTTTATTTGGAGCTGCAGCCTGTTTGTTCCTGAACTTGGCCACTTTTCCCAGCATCCTCAGCCAGACGCCATTTTAGGTGGCCACAGTTCAGTGAAACATTTTCAAGAATTTTACAATCCTATTCCTTTATTTGTTCTATTCAAGTCTGAACCCTCCTAACAGTTCAAGAGTTATTGGTAAATATCGAAAAGACGGGGGGACATTCAAAGCTGGCAGCCATGAATATAGGAAAAAAACAAGATATCCACTAGAGAATTATTTTATTCAAAGTGTAGTAAGAATGTGAACTCACTCTCAAAAGAGTAGTCCAAATACATTTCAGGGTATGCTGGATAAGGAGAAAAGCAAAAAAAGACAGTGCCTTTCATTGCCACTAGGTGTCTCAAAGCACTTTATAGCCAACTCATGTTTTTGTAGTGCAGTGATTGTTGTAATATAGGAAATGCAGCAGCCAATTTGCACACAGCAAACTCCCAAAAACAGCAATTGATAGTGACCAGATAATTTAACTTTTACGGGGGGGGGGGTGTTGTATTGGCCAGGAGACGGGGGATAACTTACCCGCTCTTCTTCAAAATAACGCCGTGGGAGCTTTCACATCCACCTGAGTAGGAATATGAGGCCTCCATTTAATATTTTGTCCCAAAGCTGCCCACATCTGGCAGTGCAGCTCTCCCTCGGTGCAGCACTGGAGTGTCAGCCTTGACTTCCATGCTTGCTCCCAGAACCATGTGACTCAGGAACAAGGATGCTCTCAACTGAGGAGTCACAGGAGTCCTTAACTGACAGAACAGAGAGATATACTGATTGAGTGAGATGAAGAGGGGTAGAAGAGGCTCGCGTGGAGCATGAAACACCAGCACAGACCAATTGGATTGACAGGACACTCTGCTCGATCAATGAAATTCAATTCAATCTATTGGAGGAGTTGGCGTTTTATGCGCAAAACCTTCATGCGGTGATGAAGGGTCCCACACATAAATTGTTCACTCTCTTTCTCCGCAAGGATGCCGGCTAAACTGCTCAATGTTCCCACAATTTTCTGTTGCAGATTTCAGCATCAGCAGCATTTCAACACCCTCCTCCCCAAGGGTACGAATGTTGAGAATACAATAGCCTCAATACAAGTCAAAGTAACAACTTGTTTTCATGTTCTCCATTGTTAAAATCAAAGAAGGGCTTTCACCTTTCACCATTTACGACATCCGAAAGCACTTTGCTGGCAATGATGTTATTAAAGTGTGGGTGCTGATATAATACAGGAACTGCAGCAGCCAATTTTCACAATTGGAGCTCCCTCAAACAGCATTATCACAGTTACCAGCTCACCCGTTTTTAGATGTTGATTGTGGAAGTAAGAAGCCGAACCTCCAGCCACTGAACTCAGACACTAAAAAGGATTGTCATTGAGACAATCGGATCGGTTTTCAGCGAGGATGGTGGTGTGTTGTAGACATTGGTCACCTTTTTTCTCTTAGTCATCACACATCAGGAATCCAGCCCATGGGCTGGATTCTTCCGCCCCGCCCGACGCATGAACGCCACGGGCGAGACGCAGACAATGGAAAAGTCCATTGACCTTGGGAGGGATTCGCCAGTCGCCTGGTGGCCTCCTGCACTATTCAGTGAAGTCAGCAATTGAGTGGATGAGGTCAGTCATCCGTTTCCTGCATTGCAGGGCAGTTGTCTGTGGAGGCCCTTGGCACTGACCATCCCGGAGACCTCCGCCCTCGCAGGGTCAGTGTGATGGTCGAGCCACCTCTCCCCATGCCCTGGGTCGAGGCCTGCACTGCATTGAGCAGCGCTTTTAAGGATGCGTCAGTGAATCTAGGGACCGGACCTCAGCGACGGGTAAGTTGATGTTAGGATGCCTTTTAACTGTGGTGCCCGGACAATGATAGTAGGGTGCGCGCCATCCATTCCGCCCCAACGTGCGAAATGCCAGAAAAATTCCAACTGCATAATTGATTGGGCCAGCGTCAAGTGATACGGTGCGAATTCTCACCAGCCTCTGTGGCGGGAGAAACTCCCGGTTCCCATCCCTGCCACAGGATTTGGTCCCGGAATGGAAAATTCCGCCCTCAGTCCTGATTTTCAATGTAATCAATTGTGCCGGCTGGAAACCTTGAACAGACATTGTGGGGAAAACTCTCGGCTCTTCCTGTGATTTGCTCTCCAGCCATTTGCGAAACTTAAATGCCAACTTGCAACTTTGTGGGTTAGCCCTGTTGCCTCACGGCGCCAAGGTCCCAGGTTCGATCCCGGCATCTGGGTCACTGTCCGTGTGGAGTTTGCACATTCTCCCCGTGTTTGCGTGGGTTGAGCCCCCACAACCCAAAGATGTGCTGGGTAGGTGGATTGACCATGCTAAATTGCCCCTTAATTGGAAAAAAATGAATTGGGTACTCTAAATTTAAAAAACAACTTGCAACTTTGGAGTTAACCTGAGCTCGACTTGGATGGAGCGACTCCATTAAGTGCAAAGTGATTTAGCCACTTGCCTGTTCAATTCTACAATTACACAGTGCTCGATATAAATGCAGTAAGCATAACACAATTGCTTTATGTTCTCAGGAAATCGCATTGCAGGAGGTTGATCACGACATGGAATAAATACACTGATTCATTTCAAAAATACACCTAGTGCATTAAATATTAAAGCTCTTCCTAATTTCTCAGCAGGCAGACTTTCCAAGTCAGAATGGCTGTAAATGACCATCGCATAAATGTCCACCAATCACCAGCGACTATTGGTTTTCTGCCTTTAAATTATTCATGTTCTGGCCTCTGCAGCATTATAAAGTAAAGCTTTGTTGCTGATTATTGTATTGGAAAGAAATTTCGATTTTTTTTTTATCGCCCTTCAACAAATTTATAGTAACATAATTTTGGAATGTTCCAGCAAAAGTAACAGATCTCTTTTGAACCATCTTCCAAAAGAATGTATAGTTCTGCTTACATTGGAGTTTGAAAGAAAGATGGACTTGAATTCATATAGTGGCCAGGATTCTTCGAAATCCCCGCCAAGTGTTGACGCCGGCGTCAAAACTGGCGTGAGCGATGCAGGCATCAACTGGCCTCCAGGCCCAGTCAATCCCCCCTTCCTCGGGGGGCTAGCATGGTGCCGGAGTGCTGTGCACTGCTCTGGCGCTGAAAGCCGGCCCGACATGGCTGGCGAGTGTCCACGCATGCACGCCACGGCCGGCGGGGGTCCGCGCATCTGCGCCACGGCTGTCTCCGCGCCGCCTTTCGGCCAACATGGCGGAGCCCTACAGGGGCCTGGCACGGAGGAACAGAGGCCCCCCTTTCCCGGAATGAGCGCGCCCGCCGATCGGTTGGCCTTGAGCGCAGGCCTGGTCACCGTGGAGACCCCCCCCCCCCGCAGTTGGGTCCCCCTGCCCCCCCCCCCCCACACCAGGACGCCCCCCCCCCCCTCCCCCCCGCAGCCAAAACGCCGAGGTCCTACCAGTTAGGACCATATGCGAACGATGCCGGCGGGACTCGGAGGAACTCGGCAGGCACTCGGCTGGTCGAGCACGGAGAATCGCCACGGGGGCTGCTTTTAATGGCCCCCAACCCAGCGGTGCGGACACCGCGCCGGCACTATTTCCGGCAATTCTCCGGTCGCCATGCGATTCTTGGACCTGCCGCGGGCTCAGAGAACCCTCCCAGTGCCTTTAATGGCTACCAGGGGCGGGATTCTCCCCTACCCGGGGTGGGCCATACCGGCGCAGAGGAGTGGCATGAACCACTCCAGCGTCGGGCCGCCTGGAAGCTGTGGAATCCTCCGCACCTTCAGGGGCTAGGCTGGCGCCGGCGGGGTTGGCACCATGCCAGCCAGCGCCGAAGGGCCTCCGCCAGCTGGCGCAAGTTGGCACATGCGCAGGGGGGGGTCTTCTCCGCGCCGGCCATGACGGAGGTTGACAGCAGCCTACGGGGAGGGAAAGAGTGCCCCCAAGATCGATGGGCCCGGATCGCGGGCCAGGCCACTGTGGGGGAAGCCCCCGGGGCCAGATCCCCGCACGCTCCCCCCAAGGATTCTGCAGGCCGCCCGTAGAGTCAGGTCCCGCCAGGTACGGACCTGGTTTCATTTACACCAGTGGGACCAGCCAAAAATGGGCGGCTGCTCGGCCCATCGCGGGCTGGACCGGCGCAGCGTGATTCCCGCCCCTGCCAAAACCCCGGAGAATTCGGCAGCTGGTCCCGGGGTTTTGGCAGGAGCGGCACTGCCTCTGTTTGCGTTCCCATCCATACGGCTACACCTCTGGAAGTGCAACACTGCACTGGAATGTCAGCATAGATTTTGATTCTCATGCCCTGGAGTAGGCCTTGAAGTCAGAACTTTATGTCTCGGAGATGAGAGTATTGCGACCTGAGCCATGGCTGACACTCAGCTAAACTACTGTTCTCAATAATAATGAACATGAGACGACTGGATTGTTGTTAAAAACCCATCTGGTTCCCTAATGGCATCTCAGTATCCCCCCACTGCCCCCCCACCCATTTCCCCCAGCCCCTTCCATTAGCACACTACCCTCTCCTGCCACCATTCTAACCTCAGGTCCACAGCAATGTGATTGACCCCTAACTGTCCTCATGTGAACGTCAGCCATTGAGGGATTTGCGGGGAGCCCTCTGAGCAGGACCCCTGGGCAGTGTGGTTCAGGGGGCTGAAGTGTTTAGTGTTCTCTCTGGTATTTAACTGCCTTAGCCTTTCATCAATAAATCCCTTTTGTTAACCACTGGAAGCCTCCTGTGTATGTCTCGAGCCAGCACACTGGCGACGAGGTAAAAGTTTTCGATCACAGCCGACAGTCATCATGAAATGAGGGGAGAAGGAAGGAACGGTTGAGAAAGTAGAGAATTTCCAGCAAGAGTTGGAAGCATTTAAACCGTGAGTGGAGATGCCCATCATTGGGAAAATAGGCCCATTTTACCAAGAAGGTGAGTTATGGAGTCAGTGAATTTAATGGCTTCAACTCTTCCTTACCACCGACGAGATCACAGGCGAGGACAAGTGGAAGCTGATATTCCCGGCAGTTTGTGAGCCCCAACCGTCTGATTTGATTAGGAACCTCACTTTCCTGGAGGCACCTGAACAAAAGACCTTTGACCAGGTCGTGTAATTGGTTAAAGAACATTATAATCCAAGGCCCTTGTTTATCCACCAATGTTAGAAGTTTAACTCTGTGGTGAGGGACCATGAAGAGTCTGCCTCAGTCTTCATAGCCAGGCTTTGCCAGCTTACTGAGCACTCTGAGTTTGGGAACGCGCTGAGCGACATGTTATGTGACCGACTGGTTTGTGGGATCCATAACCTTGATATCCAGGAGGAGCTTCAGGCGTGGGCCACAATACCATTGGAAAATGTGATCGAGATTGGTCAGGCGACGGAGTGCACCGAAAAAGGCTTCAAAGTATGGCTGATGGGTAGGTTAACCAAGTGTGGGGCGGTATGGCCACGAACTGTGTAGAGGGATCAACAGGCACAGTTCATGGTCCTCGGTACAGGACCGGAACCCAAGGAGTAGGAAGGAATCAGGGTGTCAAACCGAATCCAAGGTGGACTGCTATCGGTAGAGCTGGGTGGACCATCCCTAAGAAACCTTCCATGTCCGAGGGTTTGTGTGCTTATGTTGCATCTGAATGGAGCACATTCAAGCATGTTGCTGCGTGAGGCTAAGTGCCCCCCCCCCCAAAAAAAAATAGAGCAGCAGCAACTGTCCATAGTGCCACTGAACATGGAATCATAGAATCCGTACAATGCAGAAGGAAGCCATTCGGCCCATCAATAGTGGAAAAGAGCATTGAAGAAGAGCATGCATTACATCGGTTTAATGCAATCCAACAAAAAAGACGGCTCCGATTGGCTTAAGGGCAAATGGTAGAACCGTTCAAATGGAAATCAACACCGGGGCTTCAGGGCAGGAAAACAGTCTTGAAGCTTGAAGAGTACGACAGCCAAGCTTTCGACGTGCACCGGGCAGATTTTTAAGACCCTCGGAACAGCCAAGCCCCCAGTGGCCTGCAGAGGGCAGGACTCTAATGCAATCCATTGGGAGGGGACTGGTTATGGAAGTACAGGCTCAGCTGGCTGGAACTATTTTAATGGCATTCAGTGTTAAACGGTCTGGCTGAGAGAGCCTTTCAAACTCTCAAGAATGCCATTAACAAGCAATCCAATAAACCACTTTAGCAGAGGTTGGCTAATTTCTTGTTGTTGTATAAGTTAACCTCTCATTCAGCCAGTGGGGTCAGACCAGCTCAGCTGTTCATGGGGCATTGGTTAAGAATCCGATTGGATTTTGTATTTCCAAATTTGGCGGGGAGGTGCAGGCACATCAGGCTTCCCAGAGGAGTCAGTGGTCAGAGAAGAGAGGTGACGGTTGTTCCGGGTGGGAGACCGGTTTTGATCCGAAATTCCACTGCTGGTGCACCTTGGTTAGAAGGACAGGTTGTGGCCCAATAAGCTGTCCTATGTGGTCAATGTTAAGGAGAAGACCACTAAAATGCACGTCGATCACCTGAGAAGTCGAGGGGTGATGACCCCCAAATGCAGTCAACAGATCCAGCGTGCATCATGAATACTCCTGTATCCTGGTCCCACCAAGGGAAGCCTGCGTTTGTCGAGGCCGGTGGGGCTAGTTCGTCTGCCATCAAAGGGAGCTGCCCTGAGGTGGCATCGACTTGTGCACCACTCAATCGGCCAAAAAAGTGCTGAGCCTGTAGCTGGGCTATGGAGGTGGGGAGGACCCGGAGGTCTCCGGACTTATTGACTCTCTTTCTTGGGTTGCCCTTGTTAAATATTGTGACTTTTGTATATAGTTTTGGGCTATTATGTGAAGGGACTTAAAGGGGGGAGGAATGTGGTATTGTGGCCCCTTTAAGAGGGCCCTTTAAGATGGACCATGTGACCGGCTGGACAGCATGGGAACGCATGAACCCCAGCCAATGGGGATTTTGCGCGTGACACTGGGTGAAGGATCCCGGGCAATGTGGACCAGGAATCTGAAGTGTACAGTGTTTTATGCCTGTTATCTAACTGCCTTTGCCTTTCATCAATAAATCCCTTTGTTTATTACTGGAAGCCTCCAGTGTACCTCTCAAGCCACCACAACCACATTAACTTTTCAAGAAGGCAGGTCACCACTGCATTCTCAGAGTCAATTCGCGATGGGCAGTAAATGCTCTCCTTGCCTATGATGCTCAAATCCCAAGAACAACAAAATAAATGAATCTTTCTTTCATTACATGTATGACTTAACTGTTATGTTAATTTCTCCTGTCTATACCAGTGTTCTTTAGACTTTTTTTCCGGGGACCCATTTTTACCAACCGGCCAACCTTCGGGACCCAACACGGCCGACCTTCGCGACCCACGCGGGCCGACCTGCGCGACCCACCATTTTCTCTTACCTTGTTTGCTGCTAACAAAAATGGAGGGAATGGTTATGACCCTCATACACGCTCCTCCAATGGAACCTGTTGGATGAAGGTGAAGACTTCCGGTGTCGGAAAGTATGGAGTCTCCAACTTGGAGAAAAATAAAATAAAATGAATTTTAAAAATAAAAATTAAATGAATAAAATAAATGAATAAACCTCCCCGAACTTGTGAAACAAAAAACTGCGACCGTTTAAAAAAAAGCGGCCGCACTGCGCATGCGTACCAGATCATTGGCACGCATACGCATAGTTTTGCGCGCGCGTGCCGATGATCTGGCACGCATGCGCAGTGCGGCCGCATTTTATTTACATATTTGCGGCCATTTTGAAGGCCGCTTTCAGCCGGCGTTCTTAACAGCCGGCTACTGCGGCTGTTGTGCGCAGAATTGCACGATCGGGAGCGCCACGACCCTCCCAACACCCGCCCGCGACCCACCTGTGGGTCGTGCCCCCAAGTTTGACAATGCCTGGTCTATACCACTCCAATGAGGGAAAGCAAGAGAAAGCCTTGGCAATATATATATAATGCAAGTGAAAGCCCTCTATTATAATGATGGTACCTTTAATTTTAAATAAGGAGTTTCACACATTCCAGGCTGGCACTTCAGCGTGTTTCCAAGAGGGCGTGCTGCATAATTGGAAGCCCTATATTTTTGGTTGAGAGTTTAAAACCATCCATTTACATTAATCTGTCGATGGAAATGGACATAAAGAATCAATGCTTCCCATTGACAAAGAGTTAGGAAGATCTCCTGGTATCCTGACCAAAACCTCTCCTTCCATACAACATTTAAGATGCTATCTGGTCATTTATTCATTAATTGCTGTTTGTGTCAATTTACTGCTCACAAACTGCCTATCTGTGTTTGCCTCTATAATAGTAGCAACTCGATTATGGAAGCAATCCACTTTTGCAGTGTCTTGGGATGTCTGGAAACTATGAAAAGGTGCCGAGCGACAGAAAAGTGATTCTTTCTTCCAAGGATTTCTCAGCAGAACAAATACATTGTGGTCAAAGCACCGGGAAATCAAGAATAGGCCTCACAAGACTGTCCCACCATTCAATTAATCTTAACTCAATCCATTTGATTCCTTAGCCCTTAATTCCACAACTCAACAAAAATGAGAAGCATCTTTAACGTCATAACGGAGAACCACTCGCATAACATTGACGCAAGTAAACCGCCTCTCCACTGACGGGGCAAGAATTGGGGGTTTGGAACGTGGGTATTGGTGGCTAATAGACCTGAAACAAGTGTTGGACGGTGCAAAAATCAACTTGAACAGGTGGTGAAAATCAAAAAGTGAAACTATTTCAGTTCATCAATGAAAAGACAGTGGAAAAGGGAGGTGGAAATGGCTCTGAAATGGCAACAGGTGAAGTGTAAGTTCAAACCCAATGGAGATGTGGGGCTGGATTCTCTGATTCTGGGGTTATGTCTCCACGCTGGCATGGAAACGGTGGAGTTTTACGCCTGTAAAACTGGCACAAAACGGCCACCGATTCCCCGGTTTGCTGGGAGCTAGCACGATGGCAGCGTAGTGCGCCCGACTCTAACTGCCGATACGGCCCGGAGAATTGATGGTCTGTGGCTGCGCATGCTCACAGCGATGGCCTGTAGCAGCCTCGCTGTGTGACATGGCAGATGCCGCTCGAGGACCCGGTCTGTGAAATAGTCCCTCCCTTCGTTCGGCCCGCGCACCCCGGAAGACCCCCACCTCAGTGCCCCCAGCCCCAAATAATATCCCACCCGCCCAGGGATCGTTCCTCAACCAACTGTGGCGATGATGGACTGAGTCCGCAGCCACCACTCCGGGCTGCTGACTGGGAACTTGGCTGGTCGGGGGCGGAGCATCGGGGGGGCGGCAGGTCTCAGGTAATGTCCTGAGGCCGTCGATATGTGGCAGCTTTGGAGGGGGTGCCGCATCACGAAAGCGGCGCCACCTCCGATTTCGGCTGCGGTGGAGAATGCAGCCCGTGATGTAACTCCGATTTATGAAAATACTAAGGTCGAACAATTTACTCTTGTTCGCAAAATGATGTCAAGTTTGAGTGCCTTTGACTCAAAACAGGGTCAATAGTTCTTCTTGCCTGGAAACCAGCTTCCAGAAGGAAAAAGCAATTCAGACCAGTATTCTCATTTCCCGTCTTACTGGGTTTTCTTTCGAATTCATTTTGAAAGAGATCTATTGTCAGGTGTCCATAGCCCCTCCTCCGCTTCTTTCAGGAAATGGAGCCCTTTTATTATCGAAATTAGAGTTTTGCGGTGCGGTGTTCGGTCCGAACTTGGCAGGGCCTGCGCAATCCCCACTGCTGGCTGCTTGCCCAAAAGTCAAAATGGATCAAGCCAGGGAATGAATGAGCAATTTGGATGATCTGGGAAGTGTGCGATTGTTACGGGCCAGGGTTTAGAGAACCCCAAAGTGTATCATGGAATTCACCTGACCCACAACTTTTAATAGATTGTGGTATGGGGAGCACACGTCCCACTCCACAGGCGTGGTGCAGCAGAAATGGAAAAGTATTTTTTAAAGCAAAACAATGTTTATTCTATGAACTCAAGTTAATCTTTTTAAAACATACAGTGAACATCTTAGCAACCATCAATCCAAATACAACCCACAAAGAATACAACACTAAGTAATCCTTAATAACTTCCCAAACAACATCCAGAAGACAAAAGAAACACCTTTTAACAGAAGCACATTAGGTTTACATTCACTACTGAGAACATTTATAATTCTGAATTCACCAAATGATCAAGAGATAGTCTTGTCATGGCAGAGAGAACAACAGTACACCTGCTATGTCTGGCTTCAGCTCCAACACTGAAAGCAAAACTAAAACACACTCAGCAGCAAACAGCCTAAAACGAAAGTAAAAAGCTGACAGCCCAGCTCCACCCACTCTCTGACATCACTGCAGTGGTAAACACAGATTTCTTAAAGGTACTCTCACTATAGATATGTATGTACACGCCCATTTATAAACACCCATTTCTTAAAGGTATTCTCACATGACACGATCATGTAAAATTGTAACCCTGTTGTGCAGAAACATTCTTAGGCATTAACAACAACCTCCTTCCCCCTCTTATGGCCAAATCAGGGTAGCTGGTTCAATTCTTGTTTTCCACCACCTCCACTCAATGAAATGCTCAGCAGCATCTGCGTTTTAGCTTGTTAGCATAGAACCCCAAATATATATTGGACAGCATGGTAGCACAGTGGTTAGCACAGTTGCTTCACAGCTCCAGGGTACCAGGTTCGATTCCCGGCCTGGGTCACTGTCTGTGCAGAGTCTGCACGTTCTCCCCGTGTGTGCGTGGGTTTCCTCCGGGTGCTCCGGTTTCCTCCCATAGTCCAAAGATGTGCAGGTTAGGTGGATTGGCCATGATAAATTGCCCTTCGTGTCCAAAAAATGTTCAGTGCGGGTTACTGGGTTACGGTGATAGGGTAGATACATGGGCTTGAGTAGGGTGCTCTTTGCAAGGGCCGGTGCAGACTCGATGGGCTGAATGGCCTCCTTCTGCGCTGTAAAGTCTATGATTCTATGATATGTAGCACCCTTAAACTAGAAATAAATGTTCCAGGACACTTCACAGATGTGTAACAAGCCAAAAATCGGGCTCAAGAAGCTGAGGGTGATCATTTTTAACCTCAAGCAGTCTGCAAAGTCCTGGCATTTGAAAGCCGAGATCTTCCTTTCCAAACTGGGGATCGGGAGCCCATCACAATTTCAGCCTGCGACTTTCTGTCTGCTCCTGAAGGAGAACGTTTGGATCAAATTATATATGGCCTGATTGCTTCTCAAATACGTTTCCTGTGAGATTACTTCATTGTCTTTTTCAGTCCTGTACAGTCGCTCAGCCTATCAAAGGCTGCCACTAATTTGGGTACTTGACTGGCTCCTTAAAAAGCGCATCCGCAAGGCTTCAGTCAATCGAGTCAAATTTGCATCCAAGATGTGATTAGCATCAGCATACTCGGCGGGTGCTGCTCTCGCCTCAGAATCAGAAGGCTGGAGGTTTGAAGTCACACTCCAGAGACCTGGGCACGGAATCTTGCTAACACTCGCAGCGGAGTACTGCAGTAATGCTGCAACCTCAGAGGTGCCGTTTATTGGATGTGACGGTGTCTGCCGGGTGGATGCCACAGATCCCCCGATAGCATTTTGAAGAAGAGTAGGTGAGACCGTCCTGGTGCTGTGGCCAATATCAATCCCTCAGTCAACATCACCGAGAACAGATTACCCGATCGTTATCATACTGCTGTTTGTGGTAACTTTCTATGTGCAAATTGGTTGGCGCATTTCCAGACACGGCAATAAGTTTCCTCTTTGCCTGCTTCTCTTTAAGGAATTAAGTGAAGAAAAAACATTGATTCGGACACATTTACTTTTGGTTAACACTTCCAACCAATGTTTAAATCCTCCTTTTCAGAGTCTGCCAGTTTATATGTATGTCTCCCACGCTTTCTGCTTCATTCTCTCTCACACTTCTCTTCTCTAAGCACCGTTAAGATAAAGAAAAGTCAAACATGAGAGGAAAGAGGGGCGACACGGTGGCACAGTGGTTAACGCTGCTGTCTCACAGCACCAGGTAACCGGGTTGAATTCCGGCTTCGGGTGACTGTGTGGAGTTTGCACTTCCTCCCCGTGTTCTGCGTGGGTTTCCTCCGGGTGCTCCGGTTTCCGACCACAGTCCGAAGATGTGCAGGTTTGGTGGATTGGTCAGGTTAAATTGCCCCTTAGTGTCCAAAAAAGGTTAGGTGGGGGTACTGGGTGACGGGGAGAGGGTGGAGGCGTGGACTTAAGTTGGGTGCTCTTTCCAAGGGCCAGTGCAGACCCGATGGGCCGAATGGCCTCAATCTGCCCTGTAAATTCTACGATTCAACACTTAATCTGCTGAAGGCTAAATAAATAATAATCAGTTGTCATTTGGTGTAGCTATTAACTGGGCCACCTCAAAGTGAGATGCAGCGGCATCGAGGGGAAAAAAAAGCACCTGTCACACAGTCTACAAATTGTGTGGTCTGAGGGCCTATTAAACCAGACAGGAAAGCGGCCTACAAATACAGGAACAACATGATTATACCACTGTTGCTTATCACCTATTGACTGTTGTCACACTGTACCTTTCCATTTCCTCGAGAAATAAATTAAAAGTCAGAATTAATTTGCCTGACGGAGAGTGCAGGTGGGTTCGTGTTTCACAGGCTCGGATTTATGTGCTTTTCAGAGAGAAAAATATATATAATTTAACCCTTTGGTGGGGTGGGGTGGGGGGGGGGAATTGTTTATTTTCTTTTTCGGCTGATGGTTTCTCTGAGCAGGAGGCGGGGAGGGATAAGGATCTGATTGAAATTTAGAGAGTGAGAAATTGAGGTCTTCTCCCGGTACAAGGTGGATCAAGGCCTGTCATTTTATCACAGCACACAGGGAGAGAAAGGAGCCGAGCACGTCTGCCGGGACATAAACTTCAGGAGGCAGAGCGCCTTTGGAAATAATGAATGAATTAAAGGGAAATGCGGTCGAAATGATCACAACAGAGCACTGTTAGCCCCATTGCAATGATTGCGGTGACACAGGCCCAGGAGGCTTTTAGCAACCGGCTTTAAAGTACATTGATTAATAACAGTATTGTTCTTATTCCACTGCTCTACAGAAATACATTAAATAACAAGCATTAATGGAAAATATTCCCTCCAAAGAGTCAGAGAACTTGAACCTTTGGATGAGACAAGCACTATATTTATGCCGATTGGATATCTTGGGCTCCATGTACCATAAACCAGCATTTTTCTTACTGTCCCACCCAATTGACACCATGGCTACCAATAGCTAATCTCCTCGATCTCCATCCCTCTTTGCTGATTTCTTCTCTGCTCCGCTTTAAGGGTCTGGTTGATAATAATCTGCATTATTGCCACAACTAGGCTCACATTAACATTGCAATAAAGTTACTGTGAAAATCCCCGAGTCGCCACACTCAGGCGCCTGTTTGGGTACACGGAGGGAGAATGTTCAATTCCCCTGACAAGAACGGCTTTCAGGACTTGTGGGAGGAAAGCGGAGCAGCTGGAGGAAACCCGCGCAGACACGGGGTGAACGTGCAGACTCTGCACAGTCACCCAAGTGGGATTCAAACCTGGGACTCTGGTGCTGTGAAGTAACAGTGCTAACCACTGTGCTACCGTGCCGCCCATGTTATCAGAGTATGACTTATTTATGGCCTCCCAAGGTGTCTTCAAATGCTGCACTTGAGACTGCGTTCCCAGGTTAGGTATATACGGGTCGCCTCGCAACTACCCAAATCTGGTTGTGGGCTTTCTGTTGACCTGGGTGCTGATTGTTATTCTTGCAAATTCAGCAATCTGCATCTCTGATTTTCCCAAGTATTTTGCTGACACATATCAGAAACAAGACCAGAATTGTTACCCATGAAAGGTTAGAAGGATTAAAACCAATTCTAACACCTGAGTAACTATACTACAGACACACTGTGCTGGATTCTCCGTTCCGCCACGCCAGAATTCTGGTTCAGCACACCGGCGGGATGCTCCGTTTCACAGGCTGGTCAATGGGATTTCCCATTGTGGGGTCATCCCACGCCTTCGGGAAAACCCCCGGACTGCCGGCAAAACGGAGCATCCCGCCAGGGGGGAACCTAGCCCTCTGCCTCCACATTGGACCAAAGTATTTAACACCCTTCATTATAACTCCTTCCTCACCAACCCCCCCCCCAACAATCCAACCCTGCCTCAACGCCCCTGACTCCACTACCCAACCACACAACTACATCCAACCGCTCCCCCCCCCCCCCCCCACCCCGCCCCCAACCCGGACGACTACCACCTCTATCCCAAAACCATGTTATCCCCTCACCCACACACTGGCCACCCAACCCGCTCACCCCTACCCTCAACAAATGCCACTCTATCCCCTCACCCACTTGCTTTCTTTCTGCAGCTTCTCAAAATGGATTTGGGACATTTAAACTCACTGGAATACGACCATAAAAAAGGGGACGTAATATCTCTTCCCCTGATGATCCTGCATATAGACACAGGGACAGGAGTAGGCCATTCACCCCCCACCCCAACCTTGACCCGCCATTTAATGAGATCATGGCTGATCTGTAACCTAACTCCATAAATCTGCCTTTGACCCATATTCTCTAATATCTTTGCTTCACAAAAATCTATCTACCTCAGACTTAAACTTAACTGTTCCAGCTTCAACTGCTGTTTGCGGGAGAGAGTTCCAAACGTCTATCACCTTTCGAGTGAAGAGGTTCTTCCTAACATCGCTCCTGAACTGGCTGGCCCTCATGTTTAGACTGTGCCCCCTAGTTTTAGAATCTCCAACCAGTGGAAATAGTTTATCTTTATTTACCCTGCCTTTCCCTGTTAATATCTTAAATACTTTGGTCAGATCACCTCTTACATTCTAAAATCTTGCAAAAACAAGTCTAATTTGAGCACAGTAAGAAGTCTTACAACACCAGGTTGTGTTCACCTGAGGAAGGAGCAGTGCTCCGAATGCTAATGTTTGAAACAAACATGTTGGACTTTAACTTGGTGTTGTAAGACTTCTTACTGTGCTCAACCCAGTCCAATGCCGGCATCTCCACATCAAGTCTAATTTGAGCACTCTCTCCTCGTACCTTAACCCCTTTAGTCCAGGTATCATTTCAGTTAACTTACGTTGCACTCCTTCCAAGGCCAAAATATCCTTCCAAAGGTGCGGTGCCCAGAACTGCTCACAGTGACTCCAAGTGGGGGTCTAACCAAGGTTTTGTATAGCTGCAGCATAACCTCTGTGACTTTATACCCCAATCCTCTAGATATAAAGGCGAGCATTCCATTAGCCTTTTTGATTATTTTCCGCACTTGTTCGTGGCTTTGTAAGCATCTACTCACCTGAACCCCCAAATCTCTTCAGACATCCACTGTAGCTGACCACTTTCTATTCAGAGAGTACTCTGCTCTATCCTGTTTTGGGTCAAAATGGATAATCTCACATTTGCTTGCATTGAATTCCATCTGCCACAATTTTTTCCCATTCACCTAGTCTGTCAATATCTCTTGATAATTCTATGCTATCATCTAGGCTACCTATAATGCCACCGAACTTTGTGTCATCAGCAAATTTGGATTGCCCTCATCAAGGTCATTAACGAATAATGTGAATAATTGAGGCCCCAACACAGATCCCTGTGGTGTATACTCGTCACCTCCTGCCATTTTGAACACTTACCCGTTAATCCAACTCTCTGTCTATTGCCACACAACCAGTTTCCCAACCATGCCAATAATTTGTCCTTAGCTTCATGGACTTCCACCTTTGTTAACAGTCTCTTATGTGGGACTTTATCAAATGCCTTCTGGATGCTGATGCACATAAAACCCATAGACATTCCCCTGTCCACTACCTTAGTCACCCCCTCAAAATATTCAATAAGATTAGTCAGGCATGACCGTCCCTTCTCAAATCTATGCTGGCTCCCTCTGATTGACCAAAATCTTTCAAGGAGTTCAATTATCTCATCCTAAAGTCTGCACATCCTCCCCGTGTGTGCGTGGGTTTCCTCCGGGTGCTCCGGTTTCCTCCCACAGTCCAAAGATGTGCAGGTTGGGTGGATTGGCCATGGAAAGTTGCCCTTAGTGTCCAAAATTCTATGATTAACCTAGGACAAAAGTTCGGCACAACATCGTGGGCCAAAGGGCCTGTTCTGTGCTGTATTTCTCTAAAAAAAAAAAAATTTTTTAATGTAGACTCCAGCAATTTCCCCGCCACAGATGTTAGGCTAACTGATCTGAATTCCCTGGTTTCCCCCATCCACCTTTCTTTAAAGTTTGGGTGACATGTGCGATTTTCCAATCCAGAGGGACTACACCGAATCTAGAAAGCTCTGGAAGAATATTGTTAGGGCATCTACAATGTACTCCCCTACTTCCTTTAAAACCTTTGGATGGAAACCATCAGCTCCTGGGGATTTGTCACTCGTTTGTTCCATTAATTTCCTAGTTACTACACTTTCACTCACACTTATTGTATTATGTCCCTACCCTCCATTGACTGTTAATGCTTTCGGGATTTCCGGCAAGTCATCCTCCTTTTCAACTGTAAATACTGAAGCAAATTGTTTAACATGTCTGCCATTTCCCCATTATCACTGACAATATCTTTATTTTCAGCATATAGTGGGCCTATGTTGCTCTTCACCATCCACTATCCCTTTATAAATATATAACATTTCTTCTTATTGATTTTGATGTCACTTGCAAGTTTCATTTCAGAACCCCAGAACAGATACACTCTACAATTCTATTGTGGCCTGGTTCAGGGGTCCAGGTGGAAAAGGCAGAGCTCCCGTGCAAGGTAAGTAAACAGTGGTGAAGTGGAATTCTGATGATGATTAGCAGTTCTCGGAAGATTTAGCTCCATGTCCACACAGAGCACCCTTGCTTTCACTATTTGCACTGTTGTCCGAATACACCATGACTATTTTCTTACAGTATTTTAATATTAGTTTTAATCTAACAGTTGTTACGACCCCCTGGGCTCGTGGACGGTCAATTCCTACCCCACTTGACCTGGAGTCGCAGCACAATTGAAATGAATGAATAATATTCGGAAAACACCAGACGTCTTTGGCCCTTGGCTTCCCAATGACTACAGATACAGGTTTGCAAATTTAAGCACAATTAATTTTATGAATAGCAATAACTATGATTAACGCCTTCACCTGGTGTGCGAGGTTGGGGCTGATACAGCCTAAGGTGGTATACAGAGCACACCTTACAAGGGCGAGGATGAGCCGGCTCTTTGAGGGGGTAGAAGATGTGTGTGAAAGCTGTGGGAGGGGGGGGGGGCACAAACCACATTCATATGTTTTGGTCCTGTCCAAAGCTGGAGGATTACTGGAAGGAGGTTTTTTTAGGGTAATCTTTAAAGTGCTGCACATGAAACTGGACCCGGGCCCTCGGGAGGCCATGTTTGGGGTGTCGGACCAGCCGGGGTAGGAGGCAGATGTTGTAGCCTTCGCCTCGTTGATCACCCAAAGGCGGATCCTGTTAGGGTGGAGATCAACCTCTCCACCCTGTGCCCAGGCGGGGGGGGGGGACTTGCTGGAATTCTTGACTCTTGAGGAGGTCAAATTTGAACTGAGGGGAAGGATGGAAGGGTTCTACAATTCATGGGCATTATTCATTATGCACTTTCGAGAATTGGATTACATTGAACATTAGGGGGGAGAGGGGGGTTGGGGGAGGGGGACTGTGTGTGCCAATGGTGACTATGGGTGATTCCTGATTCTTTTTTGTCATTTGTTTATGTTAACATGCGGGCTAATGTTTGGGGGTTTGGTGGGAGGATGTGATCGTTGTTATTGATATGGGGATTGACATTGCATTCGTTGTTGATTGTTGTTTATTGTTCAGTGTAAATTTGGGTGAAAATGTGAAAAGGAGAATAAAAACATTTTAAAAGAAAACAATAACTATGATTAAATATGCAGCAAATACAACAGGTTAACTGCGATCTAATTCCTAACCCCCCCCCCCCCCCCACTTAAATTTGCCCCACCCTCTACACAAACACAAGACAGACAAACACAGAGCGGGGAAAAGGGATGTAAAATATTAAGTATAAGGCCAAGAGTCTTTATTTCAGATGGATTTCTTCTTGCACACCAGTAGTGATATCATGGTTGCATTGTAATTCAACATCTGACCACTAGGAGTCTCACTCGTATATAAGTGAATGTTAGAGTCAGGTGACCTCAGACTGGAGAGCAATGAAGAGAGTGGTTTCTTGTGCATGTTAATACTGTTATTCATGTGTGTTGTTTTATATGTGGTTGACCCCCAGTTAATGTTAATAAATCATTTATGACTTTAGCTACAAGTGTTCTTTAAATATAACTCAGGCCATCCGACAAGAACATTACAACACCTTGCTTCAATCTAGGTTTTCAATTCAAGGTTTCAGCTTTCCGTCTGTAATTATTTTCACTGTAGATTAATTCAGGCCCCTGCAGTTTCAGACATACAGCTGCTATCCAGCTTTTCTGGAGAAACACAAGAGAGAAAGAGAGAGAGCAGCTCCATTCCTCTGAGCAACTGTCCCTCCTTGGTTCTCTGAAAAAACCATCTCGCTCGTGCAGGATCCAATCACCGCCTGTTACCAGGCAGAATACGACCTTTTGGCCAAGTCATTGGCCACCAACCAACCAATCGAATCGGGTGGTGAAAAGTTCGAGTTCTGCTGTCCGAAAGCTGGCACAGTATTCTCTTTTGTAACTTATTGAGTTCCTCACTTCCCCTGCTCAACTTAAAGATATAGAACATAGAACATAGAACAGTACAGCACAGAACAGGCCCTTCGGCCCTCGATGTTGTGCCAAGCAATGATCACCCTACTCAAACCCACGTATCCACCCTATACCCGTAACCCAACAACACCCCCTTAACCTTACTTTTTAGGACACTACGGGCAATTTAGCATGGCCAATCCACCTAACCCGCACATCTTTGGACTGTGGGAGGAAACCGGAGCACCCGGAGGAAACCCACGCACACACGGGGAGGACGTGCAGACTCCGCACAGACAGTCACCCAGCCAGGAATCGAACCTGGGACCCTGGAGCTGTGAAGCATTTATGCTAACCACCATGCTACCGTGCTGTCCACGGTATATGTTCACAAAGCATCCGTGGATCAAAATGATAACCGCAGAAATAAAGAAAGGGGAGGGGGGAGGAATCATCAGGAAGGGCCCTTACACAGTCGTCAAAAAGAGAGAAGAATAATGGAATAAGAAGAGAAAAATGGCAAGGACTGGTCATTAAATCCAGGAGAAAGCAAGAGAATGCGCTGAAGAGGTAAAAACGCCAGTCAATATCCTTGCCAGTATCTAAAGCAAACAGGTCTGTTGATAGTTGCACCAATAAAGTCCAAAGGTTATAATTTACCAGGGAAGACTGAACAGTGGGGATTATTTTCCCGAGAAAGAGAAGGCTCGGGATGGCAAGGTGGCACAGCGGTTAGCACTGCTGCCTCATAGCACCGAGGACCCGGGTTCGATCCCAGTCCTGGGTCACTGTCCATGTGGAGTTTGCACATTCTCCCCATGTCTGCTTGGGTTTTACCCCCACAACCCAAAGATATGCTGGGGAGGTGGATTGGTCACGCTAAATTGCCCCTTAATTGGGGAATTTATTTTTCAAAAGAAAGAGAAGGCTGGAACGGTGACTTATTGGGTTTTTGAAAAAAAATTGTGAAGTAGCATCGGAGATGATAGAGGGACGGGTCTCGGTGCGCGTTATTATGTATCACGTGCTCAGCTGAGTATTGGTTTACCTTAAATTTATGGAGTGTAAAATATGGAAGGTCAGCCATCATTGCGGTTGAATAGTGAAATGAAAGTGAAAGTGAAAATCGCTTATTGTCACGAGTAGGCTTCAATTAAGTTGCTGTGAAAATCCCCTAGTCGCCACATTCCGACGCCTGTTCGGGGAGGCTGTTACAGGAATTGAACTGTCCTGCTGGCCTGCTTGGTCTGCTTTCAAAGCCAGCGATTTAGCCCTGTGCTAAAACAGCCCCTGCTGTGGGGAGTTAACGGTAACCAAATGGTTAACACTGCTGCCTTATCGCACCTGGGACCCAGGTTCAATTCCTGCCTTAGGTCACTGCCTGTGTGGAGTTTGCACATTCTCCCCGGGGCCACGTGGGTTTCCTTCGCCTGCTCCTACAGTCCTACAGTCCTGCAGGCTCGGTGAATTGGCCATGCTAAATTGACCCTTAGTGTCCAGGGATGTGCCGGTTAGTTTACGGGGTTACAGGAGACAGGGCTGGGTGAGAAGGGGAGTGGGCATGGGTAGGGTGCTCTTTCGGGGGGTCGGTACAGACTCAATCGGTTGAATGGCCCCCTTCTGCCCTGTAGGGATTCTTTGATTCGGTATAGGTGAGGGTATCAGCAGCCATTGATGTGAGGCACAGGTGACGTCAGTTGGCGCTTTAGAGGTAGAAATAGATGGTCTCAGTGAATAGGTAGTTCGTCAGGAACTCATCCCAGGGTCATAAAAGACAAAGAGAGGGGATGTAAATGGTTCACTATTCTTTATATTTCACTGGAGGAAATTTCTGCATTTTCAGTATTGGATGCCATTGGATGATCATTCAGCAACAGCAATTGTTTGGTGATGTCACGTTTATGTTCCAGTCAAATGAGACCAGAATCTTAAAGATTGAAGTAACCCCCTTTGATGTATCCCTTCACCACCAACAACTGCCCCTCCCCCCCAACCATGTTAACTTTGAAATTATGAATCCCCTCGCCCTCGTGACCTTTCACCCTCTCTGTTAAAAAGAGGGTTTAAAGGATGCATCAACGTCAATTTACAAAGTAGCATTTAATCTGTCCAAACTGACCACGTTAGATTCTGTTCCAGGTCAGAGATTGCCTGCCATTTGCATCCCAAACCTCAATGTCAGAGAAACATCCTCCTCGACATCAGTCGGGCGTTTCCAATATGAGGTGGCTGTAGAAGTGTTGGGTTTTGGTGGCCAGCGACCCAAGGACTTCTAGCAACAATAGTTTATTCGGTACTCTGAGCAGCTCTTACACATCCCACTCTACCCGCATTCCGGGGAGAAATCCCACGCTTCCATCATGTGACCCTTTAAGTAATCATGTCGTCATGTCATCATGTGACCACTCGGTCTGCAGTGTCCTTATGCCTTCTCAGAGAACAAGATGGCCAAAATACTCGCTAAGACCTGGTGTGCCCTCGATTTGGATCCCTTAGCAGTCGTGTGGAGATCGTACATGGTCTCTCTCTATTGAATACAGGAGTTGGGACGTCTTATTGAAGTTGTACAAGACATTAGTAAGACCACACATGGAATACTGTGTTCAGTTCTGGTCACCCTATTATTGAAAGGATATTGTTCAACTAGAACTTTTCCCTGGGCATAGGAAGTTTCGAGGTGATCTTATAAAGGTCTATAAAACAATGAGGAGCATAGATAAGATAGATAGTCGACATCTTTCCCCAAAGGTAGAGGAGTCGAGAACTAGAGGGTATAGGTTTGAGGTGAGAGGGGAGAGATACAAAAGAGACCAGAGGGGAAGTTGTTTCACACAGAGGATGGTGAGCATCTGGAATGGGCTGCCAGAGGCAGTGGTAGAGGCAGGTGCAATTTTTTTTCCTTTAAAGAACAGTTAGACAGTTACATGGGCAGGGTGGGTATGGAGGGATATAGGCCAAATGTGGGCAAGTGGGACTAGCTTAGTGATAGAAACTGGGCGGCACAGACACGCTGGGCCGAAGGGCCTGTTTCCATGCTGTAAACATCTACGACTCTGTGACTCTCTCTCACAGAAAGCCACGAGTGGCTGGACAAAAGAAGACAGTCATGCCCATTTGCGTCACTTAGATCCGTGCCAGTATCCTGATGGTGAGCACTGGGCTTCATGGGTCATGTCTTTGGACAGGGAGGCTGCACAATTACGGTAACAACGCAAAATATCTTAAACTATTGCCAAAAGGAATCAGGTACAATCAGGGGACTGCTGCAGCTGTTGAAGCTTACGGTGGCTTTTGCATTAACAATGCTTTCAGAGCGTTTAAAAAATCTAATCCTCACATAATGAAGGTGTAGCCCCCAGTAGGTTTCTTTTTTCCATTTGTTTTAAAGAAGTGCAAATGCCCTGTGAGAACAATGGGACTTGCATCGATGCGAGGTGTTGCATTATATTTATACTGGGGGGATCTTGGAGCTTAGAATTGTTTCCAAACACCACATGCTGAAAGATATTTCTAATGTGCTGCATATTGGATTTTTTCCTTCTTATTATATGGCATTGTTAAACTGAGATGACAGCCCCGGGAGAACCAAACACTCAAATGGCTTAAACCCAGGCACAAAAGAAATGTTTTTGCATTACTGTGCCGGAGTTTGAAGTTTTGAATCAAACTCTTTTGTTGCCTGGTTGTTGCTGTTCCATGAATCACGTGGAAACCATCCGTCTAAATGCTGCAGAACATGCATTATTCTCTTTCAGTAACTTTTCTCTTCCATGAGATTTCTCTAAGTGGCTGAGGCTCCAGGTGTTACAAATTTACCTTCAACTTTGATTGTTGTGTATAGTGAGCCCTTGGCAGCGACACAAGGTGAGTTATTAACACTTATACAAGTCAACAAAGCAAATAAGCAACCAGTCTGATAGCTTTCTGAGTCGGCATGCGACGGTTGACCTCCACGGAATTGAATCCTTCACAGAGCAGAATGCATCGAAAAGTACAATTTCTGAAAAGCCCACACGAAAAGAAGAAACAACAAAAGAAGAAAGAGAAATTAAGGCACCTTTTCTGACCTCGGAACATTACAAAGCACTTTACAGTCAAGTGAAGCTACAGAGTGCAGTTCAGTGCTTTTAATGCAGGCAATGTACACAATTTGTACACAGCAAGCTCACTCAAACAGCGATGTGATAACGATCAGGCAGTCTATTCTCGATCTTGGTTGAGGGATAAGTATTGGCCCGGCTATCTGGACAAGCCCCTGCTTATCTGCAAATTGTGCAACAGCATTTTCGACATTCACCTGAGAGGGCAGAGGGCTCCTCGGTTTAATGTCTCCTCTGAAGGACATATTTGCGCTATAAAACAGGTCACCCGTCTGACTCCTCCACTGGTCTCTGTCCTACGTTATAAAGGATTAATCCCCAAAGGAAGCAAAATGCGCAAGAAAATGTGATAGCGTCGGAGCCGTGATGTGGGAGGTGAAGAGAAGGGAGCCCTTGCAACCTGCTCGCAGTCTAAATTTAAATTGTGGGCCAGCACGATGGCGCAGTGGTTAGCACTGCTGCTTCACACCGCCGACGTCGCTGGTTTGATCCCAACCCTGGGTCACTGTCCGTGTGGAGTTTGCACATTCTCCCTGCATGGATTTCACCCCCACAATCCAAAGATGTGCAGGGCAGGTGGATTGGCCACGTTTAATTGGGTACACTAAATTTTTTTAAAAATTAAAATTGTGGGGAACTAAATAGACTTGGGGGGTGGTGGGGGGGGGGGGGGTTGCAGGTAGGAGGAGGTGGCGGTTGTATGCAAAACCACACCGCAGGCTGCACGGAACATTATTCAACACGGAGGGGTAAGCAGAATTGAGGGAAGCCATAAAATATGCGACAAGAAAAGCATGGGGAGCCATGCATCTTGTGGTGATATGCCTGTGCGTTATATCACAGTTGGATGGTGCGCGACCTCCAAGCAGCAGGTGGCAGTACAGATGCACCATGACCTGTCACTCCGCTATAAAGGGAGACACATCCAGCCATCTTCAGAAGAAGATTGAGAGGGTAATAAGACGCACAAGTGAATGGTCAGTGCCAATGCAAGTTCCAAAGGAGTAGTTAACAGACCCCATGCTAACGTGCTCTGTATCAGATTGCTATCTCACCACACAAGACTCAACAAAGGATTCTGGTATGGAGAAGTCGATGAGTTTGGTGAGTTCCTTTGTAAAGTGCAAAGAACGAAACACAACACATCTAACGAGAGGAAGGATGGTGCAGACCAACAGAGAGAGACGGAAAGCTGCTACTCACGAAATTAGACTGTGACGTTGACAAATTGAAGCAGAGTCTGAACCATTGCAAAACCATCCCTGCAATGATCATCCTGCCTCTACTGCAGGATCAGAGCAAGATTCAGCAAGAAAGCTTACATCACAGGTTTCCCATGCTGCGTAATAACTTTCACATCGGGCCTTGAAGAGGGAACAACAATCGAGAACTTTAAGGAGGCCTATAATTTAATGTCAAATTCAAACATCTTCTAAAGGAGACAGTGTACCCTCGATATGAACTGAAGCCAATGCACAGGGGATGGTTATCCTTAATAACGAATCACCAATATAGATTGGAAATATAGGGCCTCAGGATTCATGCTGTTAATGTTTGCACAGCAGAAAGAGGTAATTGATGAATCAGTGGGTGTATCGATGTTTTCATCAGATGAGTTTCTTCCTGCAGATGTTAATGAAATCTCGAGTTATAACTGACAAAATGCATGATGTACAAGCTTTGGTCAATGCAATCCTCAAACACCTCAGGGCAAAAAAAAAATCTTTAAAATGTACTGTTTGGTTTGCTGCAGGATATATGCATGGTATGCTGAACAAAGGGGAATCAGAGGTCACTATGTCACGCAATGGTTCCACCTGGGTGACAGTCTTAAATCTCAGCATCTCCGATCCACGGGATATCTTTAAAGTGAAGAAAATTTAATTGCACCTGGCAGAAACGTGATCAATGGGGACAGAACTAAAGAAAGGCTGATTGGATTAATGGAGACCAAAAACTTGATCAAAAGGATGGGCTGTTAAAATCTACAGTGCAGAAGGAGGCCATTCGGCCCATAACGTCCGCACCAGCCCTTGGAGAGAGCACCCAACCCAAGCCAACACCTCCACCCTATCGCCGTAACCCCACCTAACCTTTTTGGACTCTAAGGGCAATTTATCATGGCCAATCAACCTAACCTGCACATCTTTGGATTGTAGGAAGAAACTGGAGCACCCGGACGAAACCCATGCAGACACGGGGAGAATGTGCAGACTCCACACAGACAGTGACCCAAGCCGGGAATTGAACCTGGGACCCTAGGGCTGTGAAGCAACTGTGCTAAACACTGTGCTACCGTGAAAGAGATGGATAGACTTATGGGGGGCATGTGCCTTTTCATCTCTTCCCTTCTCGCCATCCATGGCCCCCAAACACTCACTCCATGTGCAATAGGGTAATTATCAGGATGGAGGACATGACAGAGATAGGATGGGGTGACGATCATTGCATGCAGAGATTAGTGGCGAGATTCTCCAACGCCACGCCGGGTAGGAGAATCCCCGGGGGGGGGGGGGCAGCATGAATCCCACTCAGCCACTCTGATGCCGGCTGCCGTATTCTCCGGCACCAGTTTTCGGGCGGTCGGTTGGCAGCGACCCTCCCGGCAATTCTCCGGGCCCCGATGGGCCGAGCGGCCACACGTTTCTGGCCAGTGCCGCCGGCGTGGGTTGGACATGGTCCCACACGGCGGGACCTGACAGGTAAGTTGGCTGGTGCGGTCGTCGGGGGGAGGGGGGGGGGAATCCGACCCGGGCTGTGGGGGCTCCCACAGTGACCTGGCCCGCAATCAGAGCCCACAGATCTGTGGGCAGGCCTGTGCCGTGGGGGCACTTCTTCCTTCCGTGCCGGCCCATGTCAGGCTCCGCCATGGCCAGCGCGGAGGAGACACCCCCCCCGTGCATGCGCCAGAATACGCTGGCCGGTCTGCGCATGCGCTAACTCGCGCAGTCCCTTCGCCGCCGGCTTGCACGCCGCCAACCCCTCCAGCGCCGGCCTAGACCCCGGAAGTGCGGAGAATTTCGCTACTTCTGGTCGGCCCGACGTCGGAGTGGTTTGCGCTGTTTTTCGCCGGCGTCAGTCCATTGCGCCGATTCGGGGGAATCCCGCCTTTGGACTTTAAATCTGGATGAATTGGAGGATTTTGAACCAATATAGGTCTGCAAGTGAATAGAAGAAAAGGGACTGATTTGATTTGATTTATTGTCACTTGTACTGAGGTACAGTGATAAGTATCGTCCTGCGTACAGTCCACACAGATTGTTCCATACATGAAAAAAACATAGGACACACGATAAATACACAATGTAAATACATAGACCTAGACATCGGGTGAAGCAGACGGATAGTGCTGCAGAGAAGATGTGTGAAGAAGTTCAGTCCATAAGAGGTTTATTCAGGAGTCTGGTAACAGCGGGGAAGAAGCTGTTTTTGAACCTGCTAGTGTGTGTTCTTAGACTTCTCTAACACCTGTCTGATCGAATAGGTTGGAAGGGAGAATAACCCAGGTAGGAGGGGTCTTTGATTATGCTACCCGCTTTCCCAAGGCAGCGGGAGGTGCCGACAGAGTCACTGAATGGGAGGCTGGTCTGTGCGATGGACTGGGCTGTGTTCATGACTCTCTGAGATTTCTTACGGTCTTGGGCCGAGCAGTTGCCATACCAAGCTGTGATGCAGCCAGATAGGATGTTTTCTATGGTGCCTCTGTAAAAATTGGGAAGAGTCAATGCCGCATTTGGTTCCCTGTCCACAGTCAATTCTGTTTTGTTTCATAAACCCTGCCCCATCAGGGTGATCCAGCGAGGTGACCTCCATTTTGCTGGTCACCTTCACGCTCAGTGGGGTAGGATTGTTAAGGGCATTTGCATCATTAAATTGTTTGCCCAACTCACACGATGACCGATTCCAGTCCCGGACCTGTGGAGGTGCGAAGCATGGGCTAGAGGCGGGCCTAAAAAAGGGGATGGCTGATCGGCGAAGGGGGGGGGGGGGGGGGGGCAATCAGCCCACCAACTAGGCTGATCACCTGGAATGTTCGAGGGTTAAATGGGCCAGTCAAGAGGGCATGTGTGTTCGCGCATCTTAAGGGACTGAAGGCAGACGTGGTAATGTTGCAGGAGACGCACCTTATAGTAACTGACCAGATTCGATTGAAGAAAGGCTGGGTCAGTGAGGTCTTTCACTCAGGACTAGACTCAAAGACTAGAGGGGTCGCGAACCTGATCAATAAGCGGGTTGTGTTTGAGGCGGGTAGAATAGTCTCGGATGTGGAAGGTCAGTACGTTATGGTCAGTGGGAAACTGGAGGGGGTGTAGGTGGTATTAGTAAATCTGTATGCACAAAATTGGGATGATGTGGAGTTTATAAAGAGGATGCTGGGGAAGATACTGGACCTGGACTCGCACAGGTTGGTCATGGGAGGGGACTTCAACACGGTTATTGACCCTGGCTTGGACCCGTCAAGCTCGAGAACGGGCAGGGTGCCAGCAATGGCAACGGAACTAAAAGGGTTCATGGAGCAGATTGGGGGGGGGGGGGGGGTTGGGGGGTGGATCCATGTAGATTTGGACAGCCGAGGATGAAGGAGTTCTCCTTCTACTCACACATGCATTAAGTGTACTCCCGGATTGATTGATTTATTTTGAGCAGGGCCTTACTGGCAGGGGTGGTGGACACGGAGTACTTGGCAATCACAGTCTCAGACCATGCTCCGCACTGGGTTGACCTGCAGCTCAGTAAAGACAGTAACCAGCGCCCGCACTGGAGGTTAGATGTCGAACGTTTGGCTGATGAAGTGCGAGCGGCTGAGAAAATGTATTCAGAACTACCTGCAGGTCAACGACACGGGGGAAATGTCAGCAGCGGTGGTCTGGGAAGCATTGAAGGCAGTGGTCAGAGGGGAGCTGATCTCGATACGGACCCATAGGGAGAAGGTAGACAGAGCAGAGACGGACCGACTGGTAAAGGAGGGACTAGAGATTAATAGGAGGTGTGCGGAGACCCCAGAGGCAGGGCTTTTAAGGGAACGGCGGAGGCTAGACGTGGAGTTTGGCTTGTTAACCACAGGGAGGGCAGTGGCACAGCTGAGAAAGGCGAGGGGGCGATTTATGAGTATGGAGAGAAGGCCAGCAGAATGCTTGCACAGCAGCTTAGAAAGAGGGAGGCAGCCAGGGAGATTGGGAAAGTAAATGACGGGGATAGGAACTGGTTAGAGATTCAGCAGGGGTGAATAAGGCGTTTAGGATTTCTACAGTAGGCTGTATAGGTCGGAACCCTCTGAGGGGCCGGAGGGGATGAGGCACTTCTTGGAGGGGCTGAATTTCCCAAAGGTGGACGGGGAGCTGGTAGAAGGGCTGGGGACCCCGATTGGGTTGGAAGAGATAGTGGAGGGTCTGAAGGCCATGCAGTCGGGTAAAGCCCCGGGGCCGGAAGGGTACCCAATGGAGTTTTAGAGAAAGTTCTCTGGGATATTGGGGCCGATGTTGGTGAGGGTGTTCAGTGAGGTAAGGGAAAGAGGGGTGCTGCCCCCGACAATGTCACAGGCCATGATTTCGCTGATTCAGAAGCGGGACAAGAACCCGGAGCTATGTGGATCCTACAGGCCAATATCCCTGTTGAATGTGGATGCTAAATTGCTGGCCTAAACTTTGTCCTCCAGGATTGAGGATTGTGTTCCGGACATTATTGGGGAAGACCAGACGGGGTTTGTTAAGGGTAGGCAGTTGGTGGCCAATGTAGGAAGGTTGTTCTACGTGATCATGATGCCCCCGGAAGGTAGGGACGTGGGGTAGTGATTGCAATGGATGCAGAAAAGGCTCTTGATCGAGTAGAATGGGATTATCTGTGGGAGGTGCTGGGACGGTTCAGATTTGGGTGGGGCTTTATTGACTGGGTCAGGTTGCTGTATCAGGCTCCTGTGGCAAGCGTACAGATGGATAGGACAACATAGGACTATTTTAGACTGCACCGGGGGACAAGACAGGGATGCCCCCTCTCCCCACTGTTGTTCATGCTAGCTATCGAGCTGTTGGCAATTTCTCTGAGAGCCACAAGGGGCTGGAAGGGGCTGGTCGGGGGGGGGGGGTCTGGAGCACAGAGTCTCACTCTATGCAGACGACCTGCTTCCTCTGTATGTATCGGACCCAATAGAGGGGATGGAAGAAATCATGAGGATTCTGGGGGAATTTGGCTGGTTTTTGGAGTATAAGCTAAATATGGTGAAATGTGAGATGTTTGCGGTCCAGATGAGGGGACAGGAGAGGCGATTGGGGGAGCTGCCGTTTAGATTAGTAGGGGGAAGCTTTAGCTACCTTGGCATTCAAGTGGCGCGGGAATGGGATCGGCTGCCCGTCTATTAGACCAAATGAAGGACGATTTTCGGAGATGGGACGCGCTTCCGTTGTCACTGGCTGGGAGGGTGCAGATGGTGAAGATGATGGTCCTCCCGAGATTCCTGTTTGTATTTCAGTGTCTCCCCATCTTTATTCTGCGGTCCTTTTTTAAACGGGTGAACAAAGTGATCACTGGCTTCGTTTGGGCGGGCAAGACCCCGCGGGTAAGGAAGGTAATGCTTGAGCGGAGTCGGGGAGAGGGCGGGCTGGCGCTGCCAAATTTTAGTAACTATTACTGGGCGGCAAATATAGCCATGATCAAGAAGTGGGTGGTGGGGGGAGGGTCGGAATGGGAGCGTATGGAGGCGGCTTCATGCAAGGGCACCAGTCTGGGAGCGTTGGTAACTGCGTCTCTGCCATTCCCGCCGGCACGGTACTCCACCAGCCCCGCAAGGGGGATTCAGGACAAGGTAGTTTCCAGAGGGTGGGTAGGAGAAGGGAGCGTCTCTGACATTTACAAGGAACCTATGGGGTCAGAGGAGACGCAGACCAAGGAGCTGAAGTGCAAGTGGGAGGAGGAGCTGGGAGGAGAGATAGAGGATGGTCTATGGGCAGATGTGTTGAGTAGAGTCAATGCGTCCGCAACATGTGCCAGGCTCAGCCTGATACAATTTAAGGTCGTTCATCGGGCTCACCTGACAGTGGCTCGGATGAGCAGATTCTTTGGGGTGGAAGACAGGTGTGCAAAATGTGCGGGAGGACCAGCGAGCCATGTCCACATGTTCTGGGCATGTCCGAAGCTGAGGGGATTTTGGCAGGGATTTGCAGATGTCATGTCCACGGTGTTAAAAACAAGGGTGGCACTGAGTCCAGAAGTGGTGATTTTCGGGGTGTAGAAAGACCTGGGAATCCAGGAGGAGAAAGAGGCAGATGTTCTAGCTTTTGCTTCCCTGCTAGCCCGGAGAAGGATACTGTTAGCTTGGAGGGACTCAAAGCCCCCAAAGTCGGAGACCTGGTTATCGGACATGGCTAGCTTTCTCTGTTTGGAGAACATAAGAACATAAGAATTAGGAGCAGGGGTAGGCCATCTGGCCCCTCAAGCCTGCTCCGCCATTCAATGAGATCATGCCTGATCTTTTGTGGACTCAGCTCCACTTTCCGGCCCAAACACCATAACCCTTAATCCCTTTATTCTTCAAAAAACTATCTATCTTTACCTTAAAAACATTTAATGAAGGAGCCTCAACTGCTTCACTGGGTAAGGAATTCCATAGTTTCACAACCCTTTGGGTGAAGAAGTTCCTCCGAAACTCAGTCCTAAATCTACTTCCGCTTATTTTGAGGCTATGCCCCCTAGTTCTGCTTTCACCCGCCAGTGGAAACAACCTGCCCGCATCTATCCTATCCAGTCCCTTCATAATTTTATATGTTTCTATTAGATCTTCCCTCATCCTTCTAAATTCCAATGAGTACAGTCCCAGTCTACTCAACCTCTCCTCATAATCCAACCCCTTCAGCTCTGGGATGAACCTAGTGAATCTCCTCTGTACACCCTCCAGTGCCAGTACGTCCTTTCTCAGGTAAGGAGACCAAAACTGAACACAATACTCCAGGTGTGGCCTCACTAACACCTTATACAGTTGCAGCATAACCTTCCGAGTCTTAAACTCCATCCGTCTAGCAACGAAGGACAAAATTCCATTTGTCTTCTTAATCACCTGTTGAAAATCAAGTTCGCCTTGAGAGGGTCACTGTTAGGGTTCGCCCGGGGGTGGCGACCACTCGTCAACTTCTTCGTGGAAAATGAATCGTCAGCAGAAGAGGGGGGGTGTTAGTTTAGCTTAGAGTAGGGGTTAATAATGTAAGGAAGGGAGACGGCTTTTGCACTATGTTAATAGTTTCATGTACATTGTTTATTTTGTTGTTGTTACAATACCAAAAATACCTCAATGAAATGTTTAGATTAAAAAAATGAATTGTTTACATGACATTTTTGTATTTTTTGGAGTGAAAAAAAACGAAGATCGATGGATGACTACCACACATCGGCTATTCCAAAAATATCTGCACAGCAACATCCTCCAACTGCATATGAAGAGAGAAAACTTTCAGTTGGACTGGGTTTAGATCAAGACAGGATGGGAAGAGTTTAATTTAAACAGCGCTAATTTCTCCTCTCATCACCTGTCTGTAAATAGGAAGGTGCTTTGTTTTGTCTCTCATGTTACAAGTGGTAGTGTTTTTCTCAGCCCCTTATTTTTGATGTGATCCAATGTTATATCAATGACTCCACAGCAAACTGAAAATAGGATGAACTTAGAGGGTTAGTTTATTGTACACACACTCAAAATGCGTAAAGGAGCGTCGCAGCATCACACCCTCACACTCATACAGTAAAAGAGGGTTAGAGAGAAGCAGGTTTCACAGTACAGGGACCAGAAAGTAAACAAATATTGTTTCACGCGATTTCCAGAATCAAAGTCCAATGATGTATTCCATCAGGGAGGTCGGCAGGCTGAAACCAATGCTCCACTTTCCTGGTGGTTCTGACTTCACAAGATGAGATAGGCATGCAGAGATGAATCAGTCTTCTAGACAATGGTACAGAATTTCCAGCACCAGCAGTCTAGATGGGGCCAGGTGTTCCAGCTGTGCAGAGCTCCTTGTCGGTGAGGCTGCGAGTCTGATTATAAAGACCAGACTGAGGTATTCAGCTCAGCAAGACAATATTAACTTGTTCCGCAAGCCAGTGGACTATGGTACATGACCCCCTATCACTCCACCGGGTCTCCAATAAAGGGTATGTATCTATTGCTAGTAGAGCTACTGGATTTCAAAGGTTGAAAAACACCTTAGCCATTAAAAATTGAAAGAAATGTTGTGGGGGGCCCTTTTGTCTCACCAGACCACCAGTCCCCTTCTGGCCAGCATGGATTATTAAATGCAGATGGCCTTTGTGCGGCGCTGTTTGAAGTTGGACTGTACAGTCCACATGTGGTCCATTAGTGGCTCCTCAGAGATAACGAGGTGTGAGTTTCCTTGAAAGTGCAATGTGGGTCCTTTTGTTCAAGGGTCACGAACAGAAGCTTCAGCCATCTTAAGGATCTAGTTCAGTCTTAAACTTTATGAAATAGCAATGAAGATAACTATGTGTATTTTTAAAATAAAAATATACAGGATGAGGTCTTATTCTCTCGCACATAGAAGGTCATTATGCTGGTTGATTGCGCACACTATTTTGGGTAGAAGGGCAATACAACCTCTGGTATACAACAATGGACTGAACTTGCAGACATTCACACACCTTCTCAATACAGTGAATGTGGTAGCAAGCAAGCTTGCTAGAGGACATTTAATGCACTATGAAATCTTTCACAAAAATAGACACAAAGTTATTTTGTAGGATCTGAAAGTGTAAGATGAAGGCGTGAAAATCTGTCACATTACAAATCCAGGAGCAGAAATGATCCATTATGTTTTATCAAGCAGACTGCTGACCAATGTGATTTGTATCAAGCAGGCACTGCTCAAGACATGTTATTCAATCCTTTGCATCTAAGATTTTGCGGATCGAACATGTTAAGATCCTTGTTCACAGTAAATTATTCTTCCAGGTGACTACTTTATCCACAGCAGCGACCTCTTGTTCTATAATGGAAAATAGCAGAACCAATATCTCTGGCATCACAAGTGATTTGAAAGCTTCATCTCCATCTGCTTTCCAGGGGTAAATAGAACAGGTAGGAAAAATGAGCAACGTGCAGCACGAAGAAAGACGTGTCATTGATTTGATGGACCAAGGTGATAGTTTATTTTTCGACAGCGTTTTGAGAAGCAGTGTTGGAGACTAATATAAAAGTAGCATTTTTACAGATTGACAGCCAAAGCCAATTTGCCTAGAGTGAAGCTGGCTGCACAGAAATGAGTTGTTTGTAATCGGGGAAAAAATTCCAATGTCACACTTCACTTATAGAACTGAATGCAGTAAAAAGCCTGCTGTAATGAATTTACTGTCCATTCAACATGAAAATTGGAACGGTATTTTCCATTGTCTCGCTTACAGGACCTATGCAATGCGCCTCGCTGATCAAACGATACAGTGCCTCCAGATGTAAAGCATTCAGTCTTTGATTTAGACTCTCATCCCTGGTTAAAGGGGTCAAGCTTCTCAAGTGGCCGTGTGCCCAGCTCTACCTGTGTATTTGTCTGGCTGACTTCACCATTCTCTGTTGCCTTTCATTATTTATGTGCTCGTTTTCAAGAAAAATTATTCTTCTGTCATCCCTTCGACAACCCTTTCATTTTAATTTCTGCGACTCATCATATTTTCAGCAAACTTCAGGAATAGATTACCGTTACTCTGTAGTCATTAATGAGGCTGTCTTTTCCACCGTCAACTCCTAATACAATGTCTATCTTGTTCCAGACTTACAGCTCAATCAGCCTACTTCGTAAAGCAACAGAACTGCTGATCTAATGATATCAGGTTGCAGCAAATTAGGCTTTACTATAGATAATTATGAAAAATAGTTATCACCTGAGCTTTTGCCTCAAGGTCCATGAGAGTGATAGTGGCACTGGTGTAAACCCAGGAGAACAGAAAAGTGAAAGGTCTCAGTTGTGTAGTAAAGAAAGCAAGAATACACAATCAATTCTCCGACCCCCTGCAGAGTCGGAGAATCGCCCGGGGCCGGTGTAAATCCCACCCCCGCCGTGGCCAGAATTCTACGCCACCCTGGAATCGACGGGGGCGGGAATTGCGCTGCGCCGATCGGCGGGCCCCCCACGAGATGGGCCGGAGTCCCGCCGCTGAGAGGCCTCACCCGCTGCCGTGGATTGGCGGTGGGAGCGAGCCCCCGGGGTCCTGGGGGGGTGCGGGGCGATCGGGCCCCGGGGCGTGCCCCCATGGTGGCCTGGCCCGCGATCGGGGCCTACCGATCGGTGGTCGGGCCAGTGCCATGGGGGCACCCTTTTTCTTCCGCCGCCGCCACGGCCTCCACCATGGCGGAGGCAGAAGAGAACCCCCCTACCGCGCATGCGCCGGTGGTGACGTCAGCAGCCGCTGACGCACCGGCGCATGCGTAAACCGGCGAAGGCCTTTCGGCCAGCCCCGACGCAGGGCGGCGGGCGTCAAAGGCCATTGACGCCGGTGTTGGCGCCAGTCGGCGTGGCATTGTGGGCATCACTAGCTAGGCCAGCATTTATTTCCCATCCCTACTTGCCCTTGAGTGGGCAGTTAAGAGTCAACCACATTGCTGTGGGGCTGGAGTCACATGTAGGCCAGACAAGGTCAGAATGGCAGATTTCCTTCCCTAAAGGGCGTTAAAGAGCCAGATGGGTTTTTATGACAATCAGCAATGGTTTTGTGGTCATTGTTCGACTTAATTCCAGATTTTTTTTATTGACTTCAAATTTCACCATCTGTAGTGGCAGGATTTGAACCCGGGTCCCCGAAGCATTACCCTGGGTCTCTGGTTTACTACTCCACCACTGCCTTCACTTAATGATGTAAAGGCGACAGGGGCTGGTTTGGCACAGGGCTAAATCGCTGGCTTTCACAGCAGACCCAGGCAGGCCAGCAGCACGGTTCAATTCCCGTACCAGCCTCCCCGAACAGGGGAATGTGGCGACTAGGGGCTTTTCATAGTAACTTCATTTCAAGCCTACTTGTGACAATCAGCGATTTTCATTTTTTTCATTTTCATCATATGGCTGAGAGGATCCAACAGACTTAGGCACAGAATCATCTATGTCCTGAATGCCATGTGCCTACCCTCAGGTCTTTGTAAATAGTTCTTAATAAATTGTTTGAAGTTAAACCGAGCCAACTATCTCAGGTCCGTCGTAATGTTGGTAATGTTGGCAACAACATGAAAACATCGGAGAGTTAATATCTTGGCACTGATGGTTCACTGTTTATTTACATTTGTTTGATAGCTTTCCGTTGCACCTCAAGCCCATACTGTTCCAGCGAGGCACACTATCTGTCGAACACTCTCTGTCTTTAGTCATTCACCGCTTATTGGGGGTATCTTCCAGGCTGAAAGAAGAAACCTCAGGGTGAGAACAAACTAACCATGCACAATGAATCTCATTATGCAACAATCATTGCTGACAAGCTTACTTTTTCTGTATTTCACGGTGCTGCACACTATTCAGTACAGCGCACCGTGTGTATTATTGGGCTGCAGTATCACCAATTGCGCCAGCAGGGTAATTCTCTCGGATTACACCATAACATTTCAGTTAGTAAAGGTCTGAGCTTTGACAAGGAGCAAGCTATTACTGCCTGACATCATGTTACAACTGAATAATGGGACTGCGAGGGATTTGGTAACCTGACCTGCAAAGGGCTACGTGACCACACCAAATAGAAGCTGCACTCCAAGCCCACGTTCAACGTTATATAGGATTGCGATAGAGGTTGCCGTTGAATCAAAGAAAGCTTTCAATTGGTTCAAGAGTTCAAAAATGTGAAAATGTAGTTTTGATTTTGTTGCTAATTCAAGAACCTATTTCTTTCCTGCAGGTTTATTGGCCCGTAACTTCCTCAGACTGGTGATCTTCATCAGGTCGGCACTTACGACAGACTTACCTTCGCTGGGATTCGGACGCCCCTGCCTCGCCCAACCTTCCACACTCCGGCTGGGTGAGACAGGAGCAATAAAGTGCGCCCTGGTTGCATCGACGCGGAGTAACTGAGGAGCGGAGAGTTAAGAAACGTCCCCTCCGTGCGGCACCAGCTGCCATAAAGAAGGTGTTTAAAGGGACAATGAATCGGTAAGTGGTTCAGACAATTGGAGTGGCGAGGTGGCAGGGTGGTGGGTCGGACAGGAGAGGGATGTCGGACTGGCAGGAGGAAGGGGACCAGTCATAGAATCATAGAATTTACAGTGCAGAAGGAGACCATTCGGCCCATCGGGTCAGTACCGGCCCGAATTAAGTCAACGTCTCCAACCCATCCCTGCAACCCAGCAACCCCACCCAATCTTTTTAGACACTAACCGGTAATTTAGCATGGCCAATCCACCTAACCTGCACATCTTTGGACTGTGGGAGGAAACCGGGGCACCCGGAGGAAACCCACGGAGACACGGGGAGAACTGGCAGACCCGCCGGAAGTTACCGATTTAAATCACTTGTCAGGTGGTTCCTAGCCCAGTGCTGTTGTCCAGAGGAAGTTAGCACTTTTGGGCAAATACCAGGTACATCCTTACGTGGAAACATCCTGGAGGGATTCTCCAGCACATCATTGGGGTAGCCCCCCAAGATGCAATGCTGGGGAACCAGAAAGTTAGGAATCATTCTGCTGCTTAAGTAATAAATGTTGTGCATTTTGGGGAATTTATGAAAGGTTGAACAATTTGTCTGTGGAGCGGGACGGAGCATGTTCTCAACCAGAGGGCTGATAAAAACTGCACCCTGGCCACGGAAATGGAAAATCATTCAGAGTTCTCACTCCTCGGCACTATCACGTCAAGACAAGCAAGCTGAAAGTGCATACACCGTGAGATTAGGACTCAGCTCAGTTTTGATGCCCTCCCCCATGCCCTGCAACCTGTTGACATTCACTTCAGGTGAATAAAGACTACTTGGTCAAGCAATGGAGAAATGGGAGATTTTTCTATAACCGCACGCTCACAAGAAAATAGCAAAGGGAGTGGGTAGGAAATTGCTGGTACTTACTGAAGATGAAACATTTCCCAATCTTCAAAAGGCTCTTCCAAAGATTGAAAATTGTCTTCTTTTGTCCATTCTGTTGGTAATAAATTCCATAGCTCTCGGAGGGCTCTTCCTTTATTCATGACTTGTTACCTGAATGGTACAAGCCTGATTTTAAAAGCTCAAGTCCATTTGCACTCACCACTGCAGATGGTGAAATTTGAATTCAATAAAAATTTGGAATTGCAATGAATTTTCAGTGATAATAAAGCAAACCTCAGAATTCATGTCCTGTTACCTCCCCTCGGCCTAGCTCCTATCCCATACCTTGTTTGTTTTCTAGACTTGGCAAAAGGTGTCAAAGCCCCAATATACGGTTTCATAAAAAAGGCTTTCTTCTTGTAAAGGATTAATTACATATCATAAGATTGGATGCATGGGTCATGTCTGGAACAGCGGACATAATAGATTTATTTTGGCAGTCATCAATGTGAGATTCATTCATCAGTGGATCCTAAAATTGGACATTTCAACTGGGAGGAGGAGGATCTGAGATTGCAACAAATGCATGACCATATTTGTTCCTTTAATATCGCTGGGTCAAAACCCTGGAACTCCTCCCCTAACAGCACTGTGGGTGCACCTACAGCACATGGTCCGTGGCAATTCAAGCAGACACCTTCTCGAAGGCAATTAGAGATGGACAGTCAAAATGCTCAGGCAATGATAGCATGGTAGCACAGTGGTTAGCACTGTTGCTTGACAGCACCAGGGTCCCAGGTTTGATGAATGACTTTGTCACTGTCTGTACGGAGTGTGCACAGTCTCCCCGTGTCTGCGTCAGTTTCCTCCGGGTTTCCTCCCACAAGTCCCGAAAGACGTATTTGTTCGGTGAATTGGACATTCTGATTTCTCCCTCTGTGTACCCGAACAGGCGCCGGAATGTGGCAAATAGGGGATTTTCACAGTAACTTCATTGCAGTGTTACTTGTAATATTATTATTATTATGACATCCATGTTCCATGAAAGAACAATGAAAAGATGATGGTTGAGAGTTGAGAGTTGATGGTTGAGCTGGTTCAATTTCACACTTTGAAAAGGAAACAAAGCACAACTAAATGGAGCATGTGATTTTGCATGCTCAAGCCTATGACAGGATACAAAGAGTTAATGTCATGGTACAATTAACCACTAGATGGAGCTGGATGCAGTACTATATAAAGCACTATTCACAGAAGATTGGGGGTGTTTTCCACACTCTCCCAACCAACACTATTAAAACAGATTGTTGTTTGTGCGACCCTCCTGAGCAAACATTGCCTGCCAACCTTCCGACAGTGACTACACTTCAAGAACTCTTTAATTGCTGTAATGTGTTTAGATTCATTCTGAGGTTGTGAAAGGTGCTATGCGATTGCATGCTATAAAGAGCACAGCATTAGCTCTGAGGTCATCAGTATTGGTTGTTTGCAACTCTTGTGGAAGCAGATTCAAGAGTAGATTTAATAGTAAATTTGTTATGTACGTGAAAAGGGGAAATAATCTGCATAACCAGGAAAAGGCATGATGGGATAAATGCCCCCCCCCCCCCCCCCCTCCTCCCTCCGGTGTCACATGTCTCTCCTCATGTTTATGTCTCCATTTAAAGGACTGACTGTCACCAGTAAACATTGTGGAGGCAGATCTACTCGACTCATAATGTTCCTCTAACCACCAACACCTCAAATCAAAGCTCCAGGACCATTGTCATGATTTCAACCCTCCCCCACATTAACTACCATTCTGCTCTAGTGAAGTGTGTTTACCACTTCAGTGCTGAATTAGAGCGTTTCTACAATGGGCGGAGGTTCACGTGGAGCTGGGTTCAAATTTCCCAAGGTCATGGAGCAGTCAGACAATCAGCAAAGAGATTTACACCTTCAGCAATCTGTTTGCATTGGATTCCAGATCTCAAACGTGAAAAGACAGCATGATGATATACTATTTCCTCACTAGCTTTCCCCCCAATTCTAATATTCTTGATGCGCAACATTTTCTTTGTTTCATATCAAGTTCCCCTTGTGTCACTATGGCCAATATTTATATTACACTTCACCTTCTCAACTTTAACAATTAAAGGCTCTTCAACACTTTGGCATTCAGACCTCTCTCTCTCTTTCTCCTCCATAAAGTTTATCGCCCTCCTCCCAAGGATTTTTATGTACTGTTATGATCCCTGGGCCAACCCCACATTGTTGGTAAGATCCAGTGGGGGCCAATAACATTTTGCTTAAAGTAGGCAGATTTTGAGACCGAAACACTTACCAAGTGAAGAAGGCACTTAAGATTGCATAGATTTTCAACAAACAAAAATAAACTGCATAAGGTTTGAAAGATAAAAGGTTTTACAATATCTATCTTATACTCTAAAATTTAATCTATTTATGAGGTATTTGGGAATCAAATACCTGTGATCAAAAACATCACGCTGCACCGTAAATGACAAATGTGACCCAAACAGATTCTGTGGATTTTGCAATAACCTATCCATATGTCAGTAATACTGTGACTCAACCAATCTCAGTAAGACTGGCTCTCTCTATCACAACGATTTCCAATCTTTATATGTGAAAGTCTTGCCTTGGAATTCACTCCAAATTTCACTCCAACTTGGCCGGCTTTCACGATCTTGAAACTCACAGGGTTTCAATCTCATTCTTCTAGATTCCATTTCCCAGAATTCCCGAGTACCTTCAAGCATCAGCCGACAAGCACAATTTCAGTTCTTCGGTCATGAAAAGCAAAACACAGGGGTGGCACAGCTGTATCACTGCACCGAGGATCCTGGTTCAAGTCCAGCTCCGGATAACTGCCCGTGTGGAATTTGCACATTTTCCCTGTGTCTGCGCGGGTCTCAGCCCCACAACCCAAAGATGTGCAGGGTAGGCGGATTGGCCACGCTAAACAGGGGCTGTTTAGCACACTGGGCTAAATCGCTGGCTTTGAAAGCAGACCAAGCAAGCCAGCAGCACGGTTCGATTCCCATAACAGCCTCCCCGAAAAGGCGCCGGAATGTGGTGACTAGGGGCTTTTCACAGTAACTTCATTGAAGTCTACTCGTGACAATAAGCGATTTTCATTTTTCAATTGCCCTTTAATTGGAAAACAAAAATGAAAAGCAAAATGCGACTGCTCCAAAGGGATACCTTTGACCCAATGGCCCTCAGCAGTGACCAACCAATCTTTTGGTTGCCTTCTCAGAGTTTCAATGAATTCAGCCAGGCTTCCCACTCCCAATCTCAATGAATTAACCGATTGGAAAGCTTGTATTTTTCAATGTAGAATGATATTCACTATGAATAAACTATAAGCTGGCACTTAATGTTGGGGTCGAAGAATGGTCACTTGTCATAGAGGACAGGAATACACCCAGCATCTGTAGAACTGTACCTTAGCAGTGGCGAGGAAAGAGGTGGAGAACAAGAATCACGAACTTTACTAGTCCAAAAATCTGGGCGCGATCTAACGGGAGAAGTTCTAACTTCCGTACTGGGCACGATCCCCGTGTGCTTCCTGATGGCCGACCCAGCAAGACCCCAGCTCATACAATAATAATCGCTTGTTGTCACAAGTAGGCTTCAATTAAGTTACTGTGAAAAGCCCCTAGTCGCTACATTCCGTCGCCTGTTCGGGGAGGCCGGTACGGGAATTGAACCCGCGCTGCTGGCCTTGTTCTGCATTACAAGCCAGCTATTTAGCCCACTGTGCAAAGCCAGCCCCACTGGGGCACTTAGGGCCGGAAATGAACCCCCGTGAGCTTCACGGCAGAATTGGCTGTCCCGCCAGCTGATTCGCTCTGACCGTGTCTGGATGCTCCTCGCTAACAAGGGGAAGCTGATCATAAAGACTGCAGCCGAACACACTCCAGTCAGCGTACAGCCATGCCACCACGTAGATCTGCTCTGCGTGTCGGGAATGCCGACCTCACCTGGACGTTGTGGAGGCGGAGCGGGACATTGTTTTCCCCCCCGAGGGCTTCAGAGGACCCATCACAGGGCAAACAATACTGCCTGGGAGGCAGTGGCTGGTCCTATCAGTTCAGTCAGCGTGACCAGGGGGACCTCCGTCCAATGCAGGAATAAAACCAACGACCTCCTCTGGGCTGCATGTGTAAATTGACACCCTAGCACGGTCCCGCCTGCCAGCACCCTGATCTCTCCCCCCACCTCACTCCCAACAAATCAGTGATTGGCACTTCGCACAACATATTACCACACCTGCGTCCCAACACACCCTGACACCCACTAGCAGAACCCACCCACATCTATCAACGATGCCCACACATATCATCATCTGCAAGAGACAACCCCCCCCCCCCCCCAATGCATCAAGCATGCGATTCACAATGCCATCTCTTTGTTCCTGAAGGAAACGTCAGCACATAATAGGCGCGAAAGGGCCCAGACAGTAGTAGGCAAGCTTATATCCTCCCTTTGCCTTATTGCAGGCCACAGAAGTAGAAGAGACCGCAGCAAACAAACACCAGAATTTCACGCATTTTGCAGCCACAAGCAAGAGCAATCAGCAAACACACCTTACAACCACTTGAGAACTATGAAGTGCTCACAAACTAACAATGTCAATTCCTTATTATCAATAGCCTTCAGCTGTGCAGCCAGAGGCTGCTGACAGTGAGGGGGAGTTAAAGTGACCTTCGCCATATCACCATAAACAGGGCTCAGTCCTGGAAGCGTTTGGTGTGGCAGACAGGCAGCAGCTGTAATTGCCCCTGTTATGGATGTACACAATTCAGGGGATGGCCTTTAGGACCAACAGGCGGTGAGTCTCTTACCACTCCCCTAACCAGGACAATGGACAACCCCCGACTGATGGCACCCAGCGCTTCGATCAGACCCGTCCCCCTTGGGGGGCTCTCTTCCATTGTCCCCCATCCCAGAGCACTGGGGTATCAGCTCCAGAACCCTAGGGCTGCATTCCTGAAAACGGAAATGGCTACTCACCTCCTCCAGTCCCGTCAGGTTCCCATTTTTAAGTACGTGTACTAAACGGCGCCCAACTGGTCTCGCGCTGGAGAGTCGGTTAGTTCCCGGGAATCCATTAGATAGGGCTTCCATCTCGTTATTGAGGCGATTGCCCCTAATTGGTGACAATTGGCATCTCACCACGTCGAGGCGAGTCTGCAACCTGCCACGGAAACGGGTTGGTTAGATCAGTGATCTTCAAAGTCGTGGGCGGGTATTGGGAAGGTCACGGAGCCGTCCCGATTGCGCAAATTTGCGCGCAACAGTCACCTTTTTAACCATATTTTTAAAATGCGGCCGCACTGCATGTGCGTGCCTGCTCATCGATGCGCACCGCATTGTTTTTATGTGGTAAAAAGGCCGCTCGCAGCCGGCAGAGTTAAAAGCCGCTGCTGCTCGCTCTGCCTGGTACGGATGTGCTCGGTTCTTCTGAACAAACCTGAGGCCGAGTTTCCCCCCGGCGATTAGCACCATCGGACCCACCCGCAGAGATCCACCGCCATGGCCTCCACCTGGGAACTCGCCTGTATCTACAGCGCGCTCATCCTGCACGACGACGAGGTCAAACTCAATGCCCTGATTAAAACAGCTGGTGTGATCATTGAGTCTTTTTGGCCCAGTCTGTTTGCCAAGGCATTGGCTAATATTGACGTCAATAATCTGATGTGCAACGTTTGTGCTGGTGGCAGTGCCCCAGCTGAAATGAAGTGAAAATGAAAATTGCTTATTGTCACAAGTAGGCTTCAAATTAAGTTACTGTGAAAAGCCCCTCGTCGCCACATTCTGGCGCCTGTTTGGGGTGGCTGGTACGGGAATTGAACCGTGCTGCTGGCCTGCCTTGGTCTGCTTAAAAAGCCAGCTCTTTAGCCCTGTGCTATACCAGCCCCAGTTGTTTCCACCGCTGCCCCTGTTGCTGCTGAAGAGAAAAAGGAAGAGAAGAAACAGGAAGGATCTGAAGAGTCTGATGATGACATGGGCCTTGGTCTCTTTGATTAAACATGCCGAGCAACAACATTGTTACAATTTACAAAAAATAAATAAAAATTGAACATTAAAGCCAGCTGCTACAGTTGAAGATGGTGAATTTGCGCAATTGGGGACGCAGAAGATTTGAAAAAGAATTCCATGGAATCTTCTTGCCTCAGGGAGGTATAGAGCAGGTCACGGCCCACGTACGTCGCCACCAGGTGTTTTGCGTGCAATTGCGAGTCCTCCATTTTGTCAGCAGCAAACAAGGTAAAAGAAAACGGTGGGTTGTGAACGTTGTCCGGCATGGGTCCCGAAGGTTGGCCACTTGGTAAAAATGGGTGCCCGGAAAAAAAGTTTGAAAAACACTGGGTTGGATTGTGAACGATTCGGCGCCTGGCACAGATCCTGATGATGGCCTCTCCGCGATTTATTCGGCGCGCACTGATCTGCATCGGGCGCAATGCAGCCATTAAATCACACGCTTTGTCTTCACCACAGTGTGGCAAATCATGAGGATGAAGGAGACAGACTGACACAGCAATACCGACAACTTGCTTTTCTACAGCACATTTAATTTCGTAAAATGTCCCAAGGTCAGGCCATGGAAGTGGGTATTAGGACTGGGGACCAACAGATTGCACCAAGAGGTCGATTTGAGCAGTGCCTGAAAGAAGGAAGAAAGGGGTAAAGAGGCCGGGAGGTGTAAGAAGAGAATTCCAGAGCTTTGGTTCGAGGCAGCTGCAAGATCTCAGGGGACGGAATGATGAAAGTCAGGGATGGACAAGAGGCCAAATTTGGAAGAATGCAGAGATCTCAAAGGGGAGTGTCGGATGAGGTTAGACAGATAGGGAAGGGCTAGGCCACGGAGAGATTTGAAACACAGAAGGAGAATTTTTAAGCTGAGCTTCTATTGGATGGAGAATTGAGGTCGGCTAGCAAACAAAATGTTGGACATGAGGTAATAAGGCGAGGCCGTGTTAAATCGCAACGGTGATGTATTATCAAAGGAAGAAGTTAATACCACAGATCAATGCAACTCCAACATAGCAGTCGTTCCCTCGACTCCCAGGCTAACTCTGATGGTACCCCGCCACCCTGGCCAGTGCCCTGCCACCCCATAGGCTCAGGTTCATGTGCTCCATTCCTGTAATCTCTGTCATGATATGTAAACATGCAACCAATGAACACTCAGAATAGGACACAACCAATGGGCAGTCAGGAAACTCAGAGGTGGCATCACCACAAGGGGGCATGACATAAATACTATAAAAGGGATGAGGCACTCACACCCGGCCTCTTTCCACAGACAGACATCTAGAGAGTTAGACAGGGTTGATCAGCAGCATCACATCCCAGCATGTGGCTGAGAGCAAGCTGGTACAGTTGGACTGAGTTACTATAGTTAGATGTGCAGAGAGTTAAACTCATTTGAGAACTGTGTTAATAGTTCAATAAACACGTTGAACTTATTTCAGAGTCTGCAGCATCCTTTAGTTAAGACTGCATCAAGTAGCAGCCTGTGTTATCCGAAGAAGCAGAACACAACATGGTACCAGGCGTTACTGTTCAATCTATTTAGTTCAATGCAGCAAGATCCGTGACAACCAGCTACTGAATACAGGCACAATGGACAAGGTTCAGGCTCCTCATCAGCTCAGGACAACCGGCAATCTTAGTGCCGATTGGCAATCATTCAAGCAGAAATTTCAACTAGATGTGGAATTATCCAATCTCAATGGTGCGACCGATGCGCGGAAGATAGCTCTTCTACTCACCACTGCGGGTGACCATGCGATAGAGATCTTCAACTCCTTCCACTTTTCCGAAGGGCAGGACAAAACGAAGTACGAACCATCCTGGACAAATTCAACAGCCACTGCGAGGTGGACACCAACAAAATCTTCAAGTGTGACATCTTCAAGCAGAGGGTGCAAGGTAAAGACGAATCCTTCACCTCCTATCTAACTAACCTTAGACTGCTAGCGCAATCCTGCAACTTCGGTGATATCACTGACTCCATGATCAGAGACCAAATCGTTTTTGGAGTCCACTCTGATCCTCTGCGAGAGCAATTGTTGAAATTCAAGCACATGATCCTGCCAGTCGTGATTGAAATGTGTACTGTGCATGAGCACTCTACAAATCGCTATTCACAGTACAAAATGGCAGAAAGTGAAAAGCAAGCCTCCCACGAGGTGGAGAGTGTTCAGGCCATCTCCCGGATGCAGCGCCTCCACATTGACAAAAGCAGCCATTTCACGCGCTCTTCCCACGGCCCGACGCATGCGCAATGCGATCGGGAACACGAAACGGCTGAAAACCACACTGTGCAAGTGCAGAAGTCCGAGAACCGCACTGCGCATGCGCAAAGACGCACTGAGCGTCATCGACGTCATGACGTGTGCGAACTGCGGCACTGCCCATTTTTAAAAAAACTGCCTTGCAAGAGGCAAACGCTGTTTAAACTGTGGGAAACCAAACCACTATGCAGCCCTGTGCAGATCTGCACCACCAGTCAGGAGCCAGCGCTCGCAATTCCGACAGCGCTGCATCAGAAGTGTGCAACACCGAATGTATGACTCTGATCCAGGCAGTGCGATGGATCCAGATGATGAATACCTGGACAACACTTACCGTGTGGGCATTATTACGAAATGCGAATTGCCACCTCCAGACACCTCGAACCACGAGGCCACCAGTTGTGCCTCCCACTCGCCTGTCAAGACACCGTCATCCCAGGGCAGCACGGTGGCCTAGTGGTTAGCACAACCGCCTCACGGCGCTGAGGTCCCAGGTTCGATCCCAGCTCTGGGTCACTGTCCGTGTGGAGTTTGCACATTCTCCCCGTGTCTGCGTGGGTTTCGCCCCCACAACCCAAAAATGTGCAGAGTAGGTGGATTGTCCACGCTAAATTGCCCCTTAATTGGAAAAAATAATTGGGTAATCTAAATTTATTTAAAAAAAGACACCGTCATCCCCTCCAACTCTCCGGGGGTCAACGAGGATCAGACACATGCCTCAGACACTGGACTTATGAGCATTTGTTTTGTTTGTTCTGTTCTGTATTCCTCAGTCAGTCATATTGGACAGACACATTCACATGTATATACATGTAAAAAAAAAGGGGGAAGATGTCATGATATGCAAACATGAAACCAATGAACACTCAGAATAGGGCACAACCAATGGGCAGTCAGGACACTCAGAGGTGGCACCACCACAAGGGGGCATGGCATAAACACTATAAAAGGGATGAGGCACTCACACCCTGCCTCTTTCCACAGACAGACATCTAGAGTTAGACAGGGTTGATCAGCAGCATCACACCCACAACGTGGCTTAGAGCAAGCTGGTGCAGTTGGATGGAGTTACTACAGTTAGAAGAGCAGAGAGTCGAATTCATTTGAGAACTGTGTCAATAGTTCAATGAACACATTGAACTCATTTCAGAGCCTGGAGCATCCTTTAGTTAAGACTGCACCAAGTAGCAGCCTGTGTTAGCCAAAGCAGCATAACGCATAGGTGGTTCGTGCTGTCCGCGAAGGACCGTCCCTTAAATGCTGCCACGCAAAGGGAATGGCTGGACAGGACTTGAGTCAGGATATGGTCAGCAACATTTTGAGTCAGTACAATTTAATCGAGAGTGCAAAGTCGGCAGCCTTGCAGGGGAGTATTAGGAATGTTACACCCAGAAGTGAAATTGCATAGTTGGTACGTCTATCTCCCAACAATTTATTTAATAGTCAGATGTATGCAGTAAACAGTAATTAATGAAAGCCTGTGTTAGCTCTCATGTCTTTACTGTGTCAGATCAGTGACCGAGTTAATTAAAAATAAAAGTCACTACGGATGCAGCAAATATCATTAAAAGCATTAACAAAGGAATTCGCAATGTGCTTTGCAGAAATTCATAAATCATGATTAATATAAATTATGACCATGAAACAAATGAGAATATCAAGGAGATGCTAATGCGATATTGTATTAACTATACTGTCATACTTGTGTCAATTACATTTTTTTTGTAATTTGCAGTTGCTACACAAAGATGCGGAGGTATTGAGCTGAATATTCAGTGATTGGTGGGGTGGGAACAGGGGTGAGTGGGTTAGGAATTTCTCATCGCCATCTGCTGTGTGCTGGTTTACTGGAACGTTCCCATTTCTGAGTCATTCTCAAACAGGTTGAAGCAAAGTGCTGGAAAAAGGCCACAGGTTTGGCAGCGTCTCAGCAGAGTGGAAATAGAGTTCATGTTTCAAGTCCGTGTGACTCTTCTTCAGAGTTCTGGGGCTGGATTCTCCGTGCCGCCGCACCACATTTCTGCCTCACCCCGCCTGCAGGATGCTCCGTTTCGCCGGCCGGTCAATGAGGTTTCCCATTCCGGGGCAGCCCCACGCCATCGGGAAATCCCCCAGGCTGCCGGCAAAACATGAGCATCCCGACGGCAGAGAATCCAGCCCCTGAGCTTTGCCAGCATTTTCTGTTTTTATTTCAGATTTCCAGCATCTGCAGTATTTTGCTTTTATTCGAAAGGCTGGGTGGGAAGTGAAATAACTACCTGCCCGCAAGTGGCTTGGATCATGGCCAATGAAAGGACACAGCCTTCTGGTATGAGACTGGGGGCCCAGCACACCAGAAACCTCGAATGCCATCCCCCCCACCCAATGCCTATTGTAATAATGTATGATGTCTTACGAAAAGGTGGATAGGTTTGTATAGTTGAACAATAACTCACCCGATGAAGGATCTGCGCTCCAAAAGCTAGCGATTCCAAACAAACCTGTTGGGCTTTAACCAAGTGTTGTAAGACTTCTCACTATTTATTTAAAACACAGCATTTTCCCGTTCTGCCCGCTGCAGATTTTGTGGTGGGTGGCAGAGGGAGAATCTAGTGGGAGCCATTCCTGCTAGAATCAAAGCACTTTGAAATTCTCCCAATGACGGGTTAATGGCAGGTTGTGTATTCCCCCTGACGAGTGACATGGACGTGGTTTGCATTCATTACCATCCCTTCAATGTTCATTAAATATGCCTCTTGCTGGAATTACGTCGCACCCTCCAGTCATGCATCACACCAGTGGGAAATCAGGCAAGTCTGAATCACAATTGAAAAGAAATGACGTGCAGCTGTAAGACCTCACTTTGCTCATGACTTTGAGGTAAGTGCAACATTCATAGAATTTGTCATAGAATTTACAGTGAAGAAGGAGGCCATTCGGCCCATCGAGTCTGCATCGGCTCTTGGAAAGAGCACCCTACACAAGGTCCACACCTTCACTCTATCCCCATAACCCAGTAACCCCGCCCAACACAAAGGGCAATTTTGGACACTAAGGGCAATTTATCATGCCCAATCCACTTAACCTGCACATCTTTGGACTGTGGGAGGAAACCGGAGCATCCGGAGGAAACCCACGCACACACGGGGAGGATGTGCAAACTCCGCACAGACAGTGACCCAAGCAGGAATCGAACCTTGGACCCTGGAGGTGTGAAGCAATTGTGCTATCCACAATGCTACCGTGCTGCCCTAATTCATAGCCTACTTACCGCAGCGCTGCTCCAGTCTTGCTGTAATGCCAGTGAAATGCCTCAGTACTGGGGAGTTGAGGGGGGTTAGCGCTGATCTGCCCCTGGTGCGCTCCTCCATAGTCCTGACGGACATCACTGTGCAACGGTAATCAGGCAGGGTTAAGCACTCAAATAGAGATCACATTTCGGCAGGGGTTGAGGGATACAGGATAATGGCCACACAGAGGGGTTAAGGGGGCAGGCTGTCATTGTTAGGGGTTGAGAGGAGGGGGATGATGGCAGGCAGAAGGAAGTTGGAGGGGTGGGAAACTGGACTCCCACAAGGGGGTTGGGCAGGATGCCATTAGTGTGGCAACAATCTTTATTACTGTCACAAGTAGGCTTACATTAATACTGCAATGAGGTTACTGTGAAAATGTGAATGGAGGGGATAAACAAAGATTCTGGTAAAGGAAAGGGGGTGGTGTGGGGGGCGTCACACTTTGTGAATATTATAATGCACATAAAGGGTTAATGTTACTACTCTAGTCACTAGATGGTACTGTAGAGCAACCATATAAATATCATATGTCTCCTGGCCTTCGGGGAGATAGATGGAGAGAGTGGAAGAAAGCAAGACGGAGTAGTTGTGAGATAGTTGAACTAATAGCAGAGTTAACAGTGTAGATGTGTAGTGTAATCTTTACTTAACTAATTCCTTAATAATATGTTTGAATCTAATTCACTGTAGTGTAATAAATTAGCTTTGTTTATTCAACACAGCTTGCTTGTCTTTGTTAGCACTGCAACCTTTACCATGCCGAAATAACTAAAATAAAGACCACAACAGGGGTGGGGGCGCGTGGGAAGGGAGACAGTGTAGTGTTCAGTCTTGAAGGTAATGAGGAACGCACTGAATGCCCAAGTCCGTGGCCTGCAGCCAGCAGGTCACAGTCAGAGAGTCAAGATGCTCCATGGGCTCATAGTCAGGAGTGAGAGAGTAGATACATTCTTGGGGATCGGGGTCAGGAGTGAAAGAGTACACACTGTCCTTGGCCTCTGTGGGCCTCACAGTCAAGAGTGAGAGTACAGATAGTCCTGGCGTGCAATGAGCCATACTATAAGGCTGAGCATGACATGCATGCGGTACCCCCACTCCAAGGAGAGGCAAGGGATGTATGCTCAACTGGGATAATACACAGCTTGATCGTGTTGCTCTGTTTATCTGGTTCTAAATATAGCAGTCAGTATGGTCACTTTCCTTGATCCTGATTATGTTTGCTCTAGAGTCGCCAGGTATCTTTCAATACAGCCACAAGGTTCAAACCCGAATACTGATCAAAGAACCAATGCACCAGTTAGTTAGTTCAAAGTCAATACTATTTATTTACACACACAGTAATATCTACTCATGCACAAAATACCATAAACTAAACTATCTCTAACGCTAACGCCTATACTTAACTTTGGGTGCCCACTCAGTCCATAAGACCATAAGACATAGGAGCGGAAGTAAGGCCATTCGGCCCATCGAGTCCACTCCACAGTCCACAGTCAGACGAACAATGGCCGTTGTTCGGATCTGAGGCTGTTCGGTGAGAAGGTGTAACAGGAAAATAGCTAAGGCCGTCTGTCTGGTAGCGAGCGTTGACCTTGGACTTACTGCTTCTGGTGCAGCTGGTGGACGGGTCTCTCCACTTCGAGAGCCGAGTCCAAGAGAGCGATTCTCTCTCGGGGGTTTCTTCTTATACCTGAAGGGGCTTCGCGCGCTTTTGGGTGGGCCTTGAACTTGGCCCCGATTAATTGGGCCGTATCTTGATCACTCGTATTGATCTTGACCAATAAAGGGGTGGGTGCCCTGATGGCTGGGCGTGTCCTAGGTGGCCTTTGGCCTTGCTTTGTTTCTGACTTTCTGGCGCCGGGATGTCTGCTATAGTATCGGTTACTTGAATGTTATTCCTTTGTTCCCGGAGATGGGCCATCAATATGCTAATTGCCTTACAGTTTCAGTCTTGTCTGGGGGCTGAGGTTCCAATACGCATACGGGCTCTGTGCCTGCCTGCTTTCTTAGCATTGTCCATAGTTCCCTATAGTCTTTGCAAACATCCATTTTGTATTCTGGAAGTGGCCATCCCAGATGGCTACAATAGGCTGGGTGTTTTCACATTCCATGTTCACTGGCTTGTCTGGCTATGTCTGCAGATGGGTTGGGAATGGTGAGGGACGTATCTGTGGCCTGCATTTACATAATGAGGGGAGGGAGGGGAGGGAGATATGTAAAGATTTCCTGGGGGTGGGGGAGTCGGGGGATTCCGCGGCAGGTGACCGTGCACGCAACCTCTTGATGGGGGAGGGTTGAGGTCCACATGGGGCATGGGCACATCAACCGTGAGGGGCTCAGGGGGTAGGGTGGGAATATTGACCACAAATAACAATGGATCCAGTATTTCATAGAATTTACAGTGCAGAAGGAGGCCATTCGGCCCATTGAGTCTGCACCGGCTCTTGGAAAGAGCACCCTACACAAGGTCAACACCTTCACCCTATCCCAATAACCCAGTAACCCCACCCAACACAAAGGGCAATTTTGGACACTAAGGGCAATTTATCATGCCCAATCCACTTAACCTGCACATCTTTGGACTGTGGGAGGACACCGGAGCACCCGGAGGAAACCCACGCACACACGGGGAGGATGTGCAGACTCCGTACAGACAGTGACCCAAGCCGGGAATCGAACCTGGGACCCTGGAGCTGTGAAGCAGTTGTGCTATCCACAATGCTACTGTGCTGCAGTATTACTGCAGGAGTCTGGAGAATAACAGGAAGGAGCTCTGCCTTCACATTGTGAGGTTCCAGGAAAATCTCTAGGAGCAAGGGCAGCCTGAGGGAAAATGCCGAACCTGGCCTTGAAATAATAGTGCAGATTTTAACAAGTGGTATCCTGGTGATCAACCTAATCATCTTCCAGCCCCATATCCTGGTACTCACAGGAGAAGGTTAGGAATGGCATAATGTATCTCAGATGCCTCTCACAATATTCAGGTGCAGTGGCCAACCCATCAGTGCAGTGACTTGGAGGCACTCTGATAAATAATCCTATCTATGAAAAGCAACTTGTAGCTTTAAAAATCATACTGAGAGCGTTAAACACAACATTCTATCTGCTGCCACTGAGTCAATGCGAGGAACCACTGCAGCTGTTAATTTGATTCCTACCTCAGCAACCTTTTGTCATATTCTGCAAGTCTATTGTAAAACAAAATGCATCGCGCACAATCAAAAGAAGGAGAATCTCCTGCTCCGATTTGTCTTGCTTGAGTTCAAATGTATTTATTTTGAATGACAGGGTATAATTGTCTCTCAGGCTGGAGCCAATTACATGGCAGAGCCAGACAGTAAGTAATCTGCTCGTCTCTGATGAAGGAAGGCATTTGCTTGGCTTTGTTAACTGGATATTGGACTTCTGACAATATTTCTTCCCTTTGTACCATCTTGAGTTCTTTGAAGTCCTTAATGGTTGTGAATAATAGGCTTGATTTCCCCCTGTGTGTTACAGAACTATGGAGAGATGAAAGTCCTGAATATGAGCTGGTGAAGCGTGTTTGGCCAGGATATTCTGAGAGGAATGAAACTTTCCATGTCCAGATTCGGATTGTTTCCTAGCCTAGGGTTTTTCAAAGTGCAGGTTACGACACGTGAGTGGATCGCGGGCGGGTGTCGGTTGGACCGCGGAGCGATGGGTCGCTCCATTCCCACGGTGGTCCCAGTCGTGGGAGAAGCAGCCGACGGCCGTTACCGCCATTTAAATTGAGAATGGTGGCTGCAACTGGTGTTTAAATAGGAACAAAATTAGGCTGTGTGCAGTCTGCCGACAATAAGCGACAGCAGTGAGCGGGTCACACACCCTGCATGTACACCTGCTGTCAAGCACCCTGTACGCAGGTGCTAAATCACGGATGAGAGCTTCTTAAACTAGTATGGCAGGGGGGTGGAAACCAGGGCGTTAGCATAGAAGGTGTCTGAAGGGGAAATAGAGAACAAAAATAAGAGAACAACATCACCCTCAGGCAGAACAAAAAAAGGTGACAAGTGTGAGAAGGGAGGTGGTCAATGCAGGACTGAAGGTGTTGTACCTTAATGTGCGCAGTATACGGAACAAGGTAAATGAGCTTGTCGCACATTAAAATTGGTCGGTACGATGTTGTGGGCGTCACAGAGACATGGCTGCAAGGGAATAAGATCTGGGATCGAAATATACAAGGGTATGTGTCCTATCGAAAGGACAGGCTAATGGGCAAAGGGGGCGCGGTTGCATTGTCAGTAAAGAATGAAGTTAAATCGATGGCAAGGAGCGATACAGGATCAGAAGGCTAAGAATCTCAGTGGGTAGAGTGGAGGAATTGCAAAGATAAAAAGACACCGATGGGAGTTATGTACAGGCCCCCTAGCAGTAGTCAGGATGTGGGGCAGAAAATAAATCAGGAGATAGAGAAAGCATGTAAAAATGGCAATATTACAATAATCATGGGGGACTTCAATAGGCAGTGGACTGGGAAAATAGTGGATCCCAAGAAAAGGAATTTGTGGACCGTCTTCGAGATGTTTTTTTGGAGCAGCTTCTGGTGGAGCCCACTAAGCTCCTGAACTGGCAATTCTGGATTTGGTAATGTGTAATGAGGCAGACTTGATTAGGATTATTAGGTTTCAGGAACCCTTCGGGGAGCAGTGCCACAATATGATAAAATTTACCCTGCAGTTTGAGAGGGAGAAGCTGGAATCAGATGTAACGGTATGACAAATAAATAAGGGTAACTACAAAGACATGAGGGAGGAGCTGGCCAGAGTTGATTGGAAAAGGAGTCTAGCAGGGAAGACAGTAGAACAGCAATGGCAGGAGTTTTTGGGGGGTTATTCGGGAGGCACAGCAGAAATTCACGCAAGGAGGAGGAAACAAGCTAAGGGGAGGACAAGGCATCCATGGTTGACGAGGGAAGTCAAGGACAGCATAAAAGCAAAAGAAAAAGGATACAAATTGGTGAGGATTAGTGGGAAGCCAGAGGATTGGGAAACCTTTAAAAGCGAGAAGAGGACAACTAAAAAAGCAATAACGGGAGAGAAGATGAAATATGAGTGCAAGCTAGATCGTAATGTAAAGGAAGATAAGAAGAGTTTTTTCAATATATAAAAGGTAAGAGAGAGGCAAAAATAGACATTGGACCACTGGAAAACGTAGCTGGAGAAGTAATAATAGAAACAAAGAAATGGCAGATGAACTAAATAGTTACTTTGCATCAGCCTTCATGGTGGATGACACCAGTGGGGTGCCAGAGCTCCAGGAGAACCAGGAGGCAGAGGTGAGTGCAGTGGACATCACTAAGGAGAAGTTTCTGGGGAAACTGAAAGGTCTGAAGGTGGATAATATAACCAGGGCCGGATAGACTACATACATCCCTGGGTTCTAAAAGAGATAGCTGAGGCATTGGTGATGATCTTTCAGGAATCACTGGAGGCAGGAAGGAACGCAGAGGACTGGAAAGTGGTTAATGTAAACACCGCTATTTAAGAAGGGAGGGAGGCAGAAGACAGGAAATTATAGGCCGGTTAGCCTGACTTTGGTCATTGGTAAGATTTTAGAGTCCGTTATTAAAGATGAGATTGCATGCCTCACGGGCGCCGATGTCCCAGGTTTGATCCCAGCTCTGGGTCACTGTCTGTGTGGAGTTTGCACATTCTCTCCGTGTTTGCATGGGTTTCGCCCCCACAATTCAAAAGATGTGCAGGATAGGGTGATTGGCCTCGGTAAATTGCCCCTTAACTGGAAAAAATGAATTGGATACACTCAATTCATAAATAAAAAGATGGGATCGCGGAGTACTAAGAAGTACATGATAAAATAGGACTGAGTCAGCACGGCTTTATCAAAGGGAAGTAATGTCTGACAAATGTCTGACAAATGTCTGGCAGCAGGGTAGCATGGTGGTTAGCATAAATGCTTCACAGCTCCAGGGTCCCAGGTTCGATTCCCGGCTGGGTCACTGTCTGTGTGGAGTCTGCACGTCCTCCCCCTGTGTGCGTGGGTTTCCTCCGGGTGCTCCGGTTTCCTCCCACAGTCCAAAGATGTGCGGGTTAGGTGGATTGGCCATGATAAATTGCCCGTAGTGTCCTAATAAAAGTAAGGTAATGGGGGGGGGGGGGGGTTGTTGGGTTACGGGTATAGGGTGGATACGTGGGTCTGAGTGGGGTGATCATGGCTCGGCACAACATTGAGGGCCGTAGGGCCTGTTCTGTGCTGTACTGTTCTATGTAAATCTGTTAGAGTTTGTTGAGGAGGTAACAAAGAAGTTAGATGAAGGAGAAACAGTGGGCATGATTTATTTAGATTTTCAGAAGGCTTTTGACAAGGTGCCGCATAGTAGGCTGTTAAATAAGTTAGGAGCCCATGGTGTTCAGGGTAAGATCCTGGCATAGATAGAGGATTGGCTGACTGGCAGAAGGCAGAGAGTGGAGTTAAAGTGGTCTTTTTCAGGATGGCAGCCGGGAACTAGTGGTGTGCCTCAGGGACCTGTGCTGGGACCACATACATTAATGATCTGGAAGAAGGAACTGAAGGCACTGTTGCTAAGTTTTCAGATGATACAAAGATCTGTAGAAGGACAGGTAGTATTGAGGAAGCAAGGGGGCTGCAGAAAGATTTGGAGAGAGGCTAGGAGAGTGGGCAATTAAGTGGCAAATGAAATACAATGTGGAAAGTTGTGAGGTGATGCACTTTGGAAGGAGGAATTTATAGATATAGAACAGTACAGCACAGAACAGGCCCTTCGGCCCTCAATGTTGTGCCGAGCAATGATCACCCTACTCAAACCCATGTATCCACCCTATACCCGTAACCCAACAACACCCCCCCCCCCCCCCCCTCCTTAACCTTACTTTTTAGGACACTACGGGCAATTTAGCATGGCCAATCCACCTAACCCGCACATCTTTGGACTGGATATTTAGGCATAGACTATTTTCAAAATAGGGAAATACTTAGGAAATCAGAAGCATAAAGGGAATTGGCAGCCTTTGTTCAAGATTCTCTTAAGGTTAATGTGCAGGTTCAGTTGGCAGTTAGGAAGGCAAATGCGATATTAGCATTCATGTCAAGAGGGCTAGAATACAAGACCAGGGATGTACTTCTGAGGCTGTATAAGGCTCTGGTCAGAACCCATTTGGAGTATTGTGAGCAGTTTTGGGCCCCGTATCTGAGGAAGGATGTGCTGGCCACGGAAACGGTCCAGAGGAGGTTCACAAGAATGATCACGGGAATGAGCAGCTCGTTGTATGAGGAACGGTTGAGGCCTCTGAGTCTGTACTCGCTGGAGTTTAGAAGTATGAGGGGGGGGGGGGATCTTACTGAAATTTACAGGGCACTGCGAGGCCTGGATAGAGTGGACATGGAGAGGATGTTTCCAGTTGTGGGAAAAACTAGAACCAGAGGACACAATCTCAGACTAAAGGGACAATCCTTTAAAACAGAGATGAGGAGGAATTTCTTCAGCCAGAGGGTGGTGAATCTGTGAAACTCTTCGTCGCAAAAGGCTGTGGAGGCCAAATCACTGAGTGTTTTTAAGACAGAGATAGATAGGTTCTTGATTAAGAAGGGGATCGGGGGATTATGGGGAGAAGGCAGTAGAATGGGGATGAGAAAATTATCAGCCTGATTGAATGGCGGAGAAGACTCGAGGGGTCGAGTGGCCTAATTCTGCTCCTATGTCTTATGGTCGTATGGTGTTCCATTTTCTGCGTGCGAACAAGCAAGGCAAGACGACTGTGAAGATGGATCATTTTATTAGACGGAAGAGACAGCCAGAGACACAAATAGGCAGTGCGCCTACTGGCCAGGATCTCACATCTGAATCTGCTGGAATGAGCTTCACAGGAGAGTCCATGGCAGTGCTAATGTTAGCTCTATGCAGACCTGCAGGCCCTCTGATGAACAGCCTACAAAGAAGAAACTTAATTCGGGGAGAAAACAGTATAAAGATGATTTTATGAGGTATGGTTTTGTCAATTGTGACAATGCAGAAAAAGATGCAGAGAAGTTTCAGATTTTGAAAGGGAAGTGGTGGGTGAAAAATGTCTTTTACGGTTGCAACCCCAGAGCCAGGTATTAACTTACAGCTGACACCAAATTAAAAGACTACCCTGCTGTACCTGGCCTATGATACCACATTAAAAACATACCAAAAGCCCATGATGCTGTCAGCATTCTGGAGTACCATCTGCCAGGATTATCCAGTGCTGAGTAAGACAAGCATTTTGTTGCTATTGCCCTTCACAATGACCCACATGCCCAAGGTTTGATTTTTCGTTCTCACAAAGATGAAGACAACACAAAGGAACTGGCTGAAATCTGCACCTGTTACGTGCATTGCCCTCTTCTCCTCAGAACCTGATTGGAGTGAGATCAAGAGGACCAATCTGTCTCCACTTTTGTAATAAAGGTAAGCAAATGTGGCGTGCGCTGGGATAGGCAGTCTGCTGACCATTTTGAAAAAAAATGAACAATTGAGCTTGTTAACAAGTCAGCTGACCTGAATATCACACTGGCCAACTTATGTGGTTGATGTGGCAGGAGGACGAGAGTGAGGAGTTTGAATTTTTGCCATCTGAGCTCAAAAAGTAAGGATGGTAGACATTTTTGGGGGTGTCTGTGTGCATCGGAGCAGACCACAACCCCCCCCCCCCCCCCCCCCATCCCCCTTTCTATGTGCCTCATCCCTGGCCTTCAAAGCCTGTGCAACAAATCCCCCCCTCCCCGCCCCCCGTTTCCCTCCCTAGGGTGTCCGATGCCTTCATGCTCAAACATCGCAGACTCACCTGAGCCGTGGTCTTGGGCGATCAATTGCTCTCTTTGTCGTGTGGCTGCTATTGAGTTGTGGTGCTGCCAGAGCTGCTGGAACTGCCAGTCAATCAGATTGCAGGCAGCTCTGGAGGTCATGGTGCTCTCCTAAAGAGGGGCGAAGGTCCCACTCACAATTTACTTTGGCTGCCAGCGGAGTGTTATCGCTGCAGGGTGGCCTTTTTATAAGTTCATTCATTCGGGACCGGCTTTTGCAATGGGGGTGGGTGGATAGGCGATCAATTTGCAGCACTCCCCAGACATAAAATTCATCCCTTGGGTTCAATCGCACTTCATGATTGTTGACTGTGCCATTACTGGACACTGGGATCCTTTGAGATTTCAATCTATATTGCAATCGAAGTAAATATCTAAAAGCTTAGCTGAGAAGATGACTCATAAGAGGATTTTTGTTTTGCATTACTTTTAATCCTTAGATTTCATTGCCTCCTGAAGATTATAACTATATCAGCAAATAACTTCACAGGCACCAGCCTGACAAAGTCCAACTGGGATTTTGTTCATATCTGAAAACTGTCCTTCCCAGCGGCCAAACTGACATTGAGTTCAGGTCAGTATGACCAGTGGGGCATTAATCATTCCCCAAGTGTCTGAGTAATGCATTTGGTTGATTGTGGTCGGTGGAGATGAGCTGACAGAGACAGGTTAAATAATTAGTACCGAGGGCAGCACGGTGGCGCAGTGGTTAGCGATGCTGCTTCACGGTGCCGAGGTCCCAGGTTCGAATCCCAGCCCTGGGTCACTGTCCGTGTGGAGTTTGCACATTCTCCCCGTGTTTGCGTGGGTTTCGCCTCCACAACCCAAAGATGTGCAGGGTAGGTGGATTGGCCATGCTAAGTTGCCCCTTAATTGGAAAAAATGAATTGGGTATTCTAAATTTAAAAAAAAATAATAATAATTAGTACCTGACCCGAGGACATTCCTCATATGTAAGTCTGGACAATGAATTTTGGTATCTGTTATGTAGGGAGAGCAGGAGACATGCAAAGAACAAATAACAGGACAGCACAGGAATAGGGCCTTCGACCCTCTGTCATGTGAGAGTACCTTTAACAAATGAATATTTAAGCAATGTACCTTTGAGAAATGAGCCAGCTCATATTACTGAAGTGATGTCAGAGGGTGGGGGGTAGCTGAGCTGAGATCACTTCTGCTTTTTGGCAGTGTTTAGGTTCAGTTTTGAGGAAAAGAGCTTGGGTGTGTCAGTGTTTGCAGTGAGCTGGATCTGCTGTGATCTCTGCCAGGAAAGACTATCTCTGAATCATTTGGGTGATTTAAACTCATAATAGTAATGTCTGCAACCTGATGTGTTTCTGTTTAAAGGTGTTAAGTCTTTTGGAGGTTTGAAGGAACATTTTGAGGGATTATTTAGTGTTGTATTATTTCCGGGGTTATCTTTGAAGTAAGGGGTGTTAAGGGATCCAATGTTTATTTAAAAAGGTTAAGTTGAATTCATGGAATAAACATTGTTTTGTGTTTAAAAACCCACATGTCCATAATTGTAATACCACACCTGGAGACCAAGCCGTGTGCTTCAAAAGCAATAATAAGTTAAAGGGAGAGGTTGGTTGAACTCCATGATACATTTTGGGGTTCTGAAGCCGCCGCTCCCATAACACCTCCAAGTTTGTGCTGATTATGTGTCCTATCTAGACCAATCGCCTGTATCTTGTACCCCGTCTGTTCATGTGTTTATCGAGAGACGTCTTAAAGGTTGCTAAAGTATCTGCCTCAACCACCTTACTTGGCAGTGCATTCCAGGCCAACACCACCCTCTGTGTAAACAAAAAACTTCCCTCTACATCTCCACTGAACGTATCTCACCTCACCTTGAACTTGTGCCCCTTGCAATTGTCATATCTGCTCTGGGAAAAAGCCTTCAACTGTTCACTCTATCTATAGCCTTCATAATTTTATAAACTTCTATCAGGTCGCCCTTCAGCCTCCATCCCTCTAGGGTGAACAATCCCAGTTTATTCAATCTCTCCTCATAGCTAATACCCTCCACACCAGGCAACATCCTGGTAAACCTTTTCTGTACTCTCTCCAAAGCCTCCACATCCTTCTGGTAGTGCGGTGACCAGAATTGGACACGGTATTCCAAATGTGGCTCAACCAACGTTCTATATAACTGTAACATAATTTGCGAACTTTTATATTCGATGCCCCATACGATGAAGACAAGCATGTCATATGCTTTCTTTACCACCATATCCACCTGTGCTGCCACTTTTAAGGATCTGGGGACCTGCACGCCCAGATCTCTCTGTGTGTCTATGCTCCTGATGGCTCTGCCATTTATTTTATAGCTCCCACCTGAATTGTATCTACCAAAATGCATCACCTCGCATTTGTCCGGGTTAAATTCCATCTGCCATTTCTCTGCCCAATTTTGCAGCCTATCTATATCCTGCTGTATTCTCTGACAATCTTCATCACTGTCCGCAACTCCTGCAATCTTAGTATCATCCGCAAGCTTGCTGATCAGACAAGCTACGTTTTCTTCCAAGTCATTTATATAGATTACAAAGAGCAGAGGTCCCAGTACTGATCCCTGTGGAACACCACTAGTTACAGATCTCCATTCGGAAAAACACCCTTCCGCTGCTACCCTCTGATTTCTATGGTCAAGCCAGTTCTGAATCCATCTAGCTAGTTAACCCTTGACCCCGTGTGATTTAATCTTTTCCATCAGCCGCCATGAGGGACCTTATCAAATGCTTTACTAAAGTCCATGTAGACAGCATCCACAGCCCTTCATTTGTTAATCATTTATGTCACCTCCTCAAAAAACTCAAGTAAATTGGTGAGACATGACCTCCATCATACAAAGCCATGCTGTCTGTCGCTAATAAGCCCATTCACTTCCCAATGTGCATATATCTCTGAGACCTTCAACCCAAGCCAGCCTGTGCTTTTCCACTCAATCGCCGGGAAAGTGTTTACTGCTGAACTGCTTCTTTTCCCCTCTCACTGGTCTGCACCCATTGAGGTCCATCATTTACACATCGACACATGGAAGATAGGAGCAGGTGGAGGCCTATTAGCCCTTCAAGCCTGCTCCACCATTTATCACGATCATGGCTGATCATCCAGCTCAATAGCCTAATCCTGCTTTCTCCCCATAGCCTTTGATCCCATTTTCTCCAAGTGCAATATCTGGCCACCTCTTGAATATATTAAATGTTTTAGCATCAACTACTTCCTGTGGTAATGAATTCCACAGGCTCACCACTCTTTGGGTGAAGAAATGCCTTCTCATCTCTGTCCGAAATGGTTTATCCTGAATCCTCAGACTGTGACCCCTGGTTCTGGACACATGCATCATTGGCAACATCTTCCCTGCATCTATCCTGTCTAGTCCTGTTAGAATTTTATAAGTCTCTATGAGATCCCCCCTCATTTTGTCAATCAATCCTCATATGACACTTGTTGACTTTCACCTGACTGACATCGGCATAGACCATGGTCAGAACCCAGCACCTTCCTGTCTATTTGTCTTGGTACCACACAAGTAGAGACTCACAGTTTTGTTCGGCATTAGCTCTATCTTTGTGTGTTTTTGGGGGGATTTTGTGATACATCCTCTTTAAAAGCTGAGTAGCAATTTTGTGGTTCAGAAAATGCCCCAGAGTTAATTTGATAATAAATTGTTATCGGGAATGATTTTTCTCTGGGATGTGCAGACAGTTGATCACAGCACAATGTTCTGTGTTGTCAACAGATTTTCAATGAGATATCGGCTTGATTTATAGATATTTTGGTGATATTCAGAGAAGAGAAGGTGCCATTGCGCGCCCTCAGCCATGGTGACTGATTTCAGGACTTTGCTGAGCCTTTGTAACCTTGGAGCTTCATTTGCCCCTCGAACAGGGGGAGTCTGAAGCACAGTCAGACCTACAGTAAAATGGATGGTCAAAGCTTTGTCATGGGGTAGTGCTGACCAGTCGACTAACTTCCTCAGTGGCCATTGAAGTGAACCATAAATAATTGGGAATTTTTACAGTGACGACCCCTCAACCGAGACTCGTTCCAGCAGAACAGTGGAGTGTTTCGCATGTGAAGGGAGGTAATCTGGCCGATGTGTTCTGCAGCCTCAGAGGCTGAACCCCTTCTCGAAGGTATCTGTAGGTCTGCTCCCCCCACTTCAGGAGCAGGCGTTCCCATTCTTAATGACTTCCATTCTTAATGACTAATAATACCACTTTAATGGGGGCTTCCTAGCCTGTTGTCACAATATTCATCTGAAGAACGTTACCATCACTCGCAAGAAAAATCTTCAACACTATGAACAGATGCTGAACTGGTCACTCTATGGCTACCAGGCAGGTTCTGCTTGCTTTTGCATCTGAGCTCCAAATGGCCCTTCCCGTGGCATGGGAAGAATTCCACTTCCGCGGATCTGCAAATCTCTGGGGAGTGATTTTCCCCCACATCTGTAATACTCGGTACCGATCCAAAGGTTGTTGATTAATCAGCTGGTTGACTAAACCAGCAGGGGCTGGTTTAGCACATTGGGGCTAAATAGCCGGCTTGCAATGCCGAACAATACCAGCAGCACGGGTTCAATTCCCGTGCCAGCCTCCCCGAACAGGCTCCGGAATGGGGCGACTAGGGGCTTTTCACAGTAACTTTGTTGAAGCCGACTTGTGACAATAAGTGATTATTATTATCCTCCTCACTCTTCTAACTCTACCAGCTTCTGTATTTGTTTCTCGGTTCAGAAAAGGTTCTTTCAAAGTGGGGGCATCAGTAAAAAGGGTCGTGGTGCACCCTGAAATTAACATAAGTGTCCCAACTGCCGGGTAGGAACAGCAGGATGACGAGCAGAAAGATTGTCATGAAAATGGCTTTTGTGAAGGGAGATACGAGAGAATGCATGCCCCAGAACGAGAAGGAAAATGGACTGGCGGCCTGACAGATATGCGAACTGCAAGGCAGACGGTTAACTGTAATAGGGAACCATCACATGGACAAACTGTCTACTTCCTTTTTGTCTGGGTTGTCGATCCTCTCCTGCAGCAAAAATCGCTGCATTTACTGGATTCGATCTGGCATAGAACAATCTCGGGCTTGTCACAACAGATCCTGAAGGTCCAAACTTTACGGAAACTCTTTGTCTGCACCCGCCAAAAAAAATCTTATCATTAAGTGAAAAACATTATTGATATCAGTCCTAAAAGCAGCTTTTTCGAGTTTAAACCTGAATCCCTTTTTCCTACTCTCACACTTTAATTTCTAGCAATGTTCTGGATTAATCTTCCCAACCATTTATCAGCACCATTCATCTTCCCCTTCAAGATTGTCTTGAAGATTAAGAGATCTTGGGCAGCACGGTGGCACAGTAGTTAGCACTGTGCCAGCCTCCCCGCACAGGCACTGGAATGTGGCGACTAGGGGCTTTTCACAGTAACTTCATTGAAGCCTACTCGTGACAATAAAGCGATTTTCATTTTTCATTTTTCATGGCGACGAAGTCCCAGGTTCGATCCCGGCTCTGGGTCACTGTCCGTGTGGAGTTTGCACATTCTCCCCGTGTTTGCGAGGGTTTTGCCCCCACAACCCACTGATGTGCAGGGTAGGTGGATTGGCCACGCTAAATTGCCCCTTACTTGGTAAAAAAATAATTGGGTACTCTAAATTTATTTAAAAAAAAGATTAAGAGCAATTAGCCGGGATTTATGTAGTCTTTCCCCTCTGTTAGTCATGGATCAAAGGGTGACGCTCTTATCTCTACATCAGATTGTTGTTGGTTGATCGCCACATCTAGGCTAACACCCCATTGTAGTACTGCAGGGGTACTGTCCTGTGAGAAATGGTGTTTTCCAGGTACCATGTTAAATGGAGGATCTGCCTTTCATGTGAAGGTAAAGGATCCCATGGGATTACATTGAATAAGCGAAGGGAATTATCCGTGATTGGATTCGATTGGATTTAGGTTTATTGTCAAGTGTACCGAGGTACAGTGAAAAGTATTGTTCTGCATTCAGTCCAGACAGGTCATTCCATACATGAAAAACATTGGGCATTCAATAGATACACAATGTAAATACACAGACATAGACAACGGGTGAAGCATACGGAGTGTAGTACTAGTCAGTAGTGAAGATGCATGGAGGGATCAATTCAGTCCATAAGAGGGTCACTCAGGAGTCTGGTAACAGCGGGGAAGAAGCTGTTTTTGAATCTGTTGGTGCGTGATCTCAGACTTTTGTATCTCCTGCCCAATGGAAGAGATTGGAAGAGAGAATAACCCGGGTGGGAGGCGTCTTGGATTGCGCTTCCCGCTTTCTCAAGGCAGCGGAGTGTATAGACAGAGTCAACGGATGGGAGGCGGGTTCGTGTGATGGACTAGGCTGTGTTCACGACTCTCTATTGTTTCTTACGCTCTTGGGCCGAGAAGTTGCCATACCAGGCTGTGATGCAGCCAGATAGGATGCTTTCTGTGGTGCATCTGTAAAATTTGGTACGGGTCAATGTGGATATGCTGAATTTCCTTAGTTTCCTGAGGAAGTGTAGGCCCTGTTGTGCTTTCTTGTTCGGAGCATCGAGGTGGGTGGACCAGGGAAGATTGTTGCTGATGTTTACACCTCGGAATTTGAAGCTGTCAACCATCTCTACCTCGGTAAATTTGATTTAATTTAATTTATTGTCACATGTACCGAAGTACAGTGAAAAGTATTTTTCTGTGACCGAGGGAACATCTACAGTACATACATAGTAGACAAAAAGAATAATCAACAGAAAACATTGACAAATGGTACATCGACAAAAGGTGTTTGGTTACAGTGCGGAACAAGGGGCCAAACAAAGCAAATACATGAGCAAGAGCAGCATCGGGCATCGTGAATAGTGTTCTTACAGGGAGCAGATCAGTCCAAGGGAGAGTCGTTGAGGAGTCTTGTAGCTGTGGGGAAGAAGCTGTTCCTATGTCTGGATGTGCGGGTGTTCAGACTTCTGTACCTTCTGCCTGATGGAAAGATCTGGAAGAAGGCAATGTCTGGGTGGAAGGGGTCTGTGATAATGCTGTCTGCCTTTCTGAGGTAGTGGGAGGTGTAGACAGAATCAATGTGCGGGTGGCAAGATTGTGCGATGCGTTGGGCTGAGTTCACCACACTCTGCAGTTTCTTGCGGTCTTGGAACGAGCCGTTGCCATACCAGGCTGTGATGCAACCGGATAGGATGCTCTCTATCGCACATGTAAAGTTTGTGAGAGTTGATGCAGACATGCCAAATTTCTTTAGCTTCCGTAGGAAATAGAGACGTTGTTGGGATTTCTTGACTGTTGCATCAACGTGCGTGGACCAGGACAGACTGTTGGTGATGGTGACCCCCAGGAACTTAAAGCTATCGACCATCTCCACTCCCGAGCCTTTGATGCAGACGGGAGTGTGTGTCGTGCCACGCTTCCTGACGTCAATGATCAATTTCTTGGTCTTTCTGACATTTAGAGAGAGGTTGTTTTCGATACACCCTGCAACCAAGTGATGTTTCTCCCTCCTGTCGTCTGATTTGCCATTGAACATAGAATATACAGTGCTGAAGGAGGCCATTCGGCCCAATGAGTCTGCACCGACCAACTGAAGCCCTCACTTCCACCCTATACCCGTAACCCAATAACCCCTCCTAACCTTGTTGGACACTAAGGGCAATTTAGCATGGCCAATCCAACTAACCTGCACGTCTTTGGACCGTGGGAAGAAACCGGAGCACCCGGAGGAAACCCACTCAGACACGGGGAGAACGTGCAGACTCCACACAGTGACCCAGCGGGGAATCGAACCTGGCACACTGGCGCTGTGAAGCCACAGTGCTAGCCACTTGTGCTAACGCGCTGCCCACTGTTTAAGTTACGGCCCACTACAGTCGTATCATCCGCAAACTTATAGATTGAGTTGGGAGTTAAATCTTGCCACACAGTCAAGTGTGTATAGGGAGTACAGTAGAGGACTGAGCACACATCCTTGCGGGGCTCCGGTGTTGAGGATTATTGTGGAGGTGGTGCTGTTGCCTATCCTGACATATTGTGGTCTGTTCGTGAGGAAGTCAAGGATCCAGCTGCACAGAGGGGTCAAGTCCAAGATTGCAGAGTTTGGTTATTAGTCTTGTCAGGATTATGGTGTTGAAGACAGTATTGATGCAGACATTGATGTCCCAGCTACATTTATCCCTCAATCAACATCACCCAATAAAAAGATTATCTGGCCTTTATCAGATTACTGTTTATAGGAGCTTGCTGTAAATAAACTGACATTACAGCAGTGACTGTGCGTCATTGGCTGTAAATTACTTTGTACTCAAGTCGTTGTGAAGGTGCTCACAAAATGCAAATCTTCATCTTTCCATAATTCAAACATTGACATCAACCTCGTGTCTCTCCTCTGCACTTTGAATTTGTCTCTACTTACATAGAGTCATAGAGTTTTACATTACAGAAAGAGGCCCTTTGTCCCATCTTGCCTGTGCCAGGCCATCAAGTGGGTCCCGAAGGATATCCAGTGGCAAAAGTGGGTCCCGGAATAAAAGGATTGAAAAACCGTAGACTGGTGTCTTTGCTTTTCACGCAACTGCTGCCTGCATCTTCGAACCCTAACTGGTGGTCACCACCATTCTACATGTTCTTAAGTTCCAGAGCACTCTTCTCAATGCTCGCCATCACTAATGCTATTTCCAGCACCTTTTCAAAATTAATCTCCAGCAACTTTGGCTCTATTGCCTCATTATTGACTCCACAAACCAAGCGATCCCTCAGCATACCATTCAGTGTTGTCCCAAAGTCACAGTGTTCCACAATTTTCCTCAGTCTTGCTGTGTTAGTTGCAATGGTCTACCCTGAGGCTCACCCTGTGGAATTGAATTTAAATCTTTACAAAATAATGGCGGGCTTTGTGTGGCAGTGCCCTTGTACTAAATCGACAATCTCTGTAAACAAGGTTGCATTGTGTGGATTTTGGGGACACAAGGTTATGGATTAAATTAGAGTTTTGAGTCCCACACAGTTAACAATATCACTTCCTTCTTTTCCTCCTCCTCAACTGTTTGCTTTGAAGAAAAATATGAATCGGTCAACATATCGCAACCAGGCTGGTTTAGCTCACTGGGCTAAATCGCTGGCTTTTAAAAAGAAGACCAAGCAGGCCAGCAGCACGGTTCAATTCCCGTACCAGCCTCCCCGGACAGGCGCCGGAAGTGGCGACTAGGGGCTTTCCACAGTACCTTCATTGAAGCCTACTCGTGACAATAAGCAATCTTAAGTAGAGGCATTGAAGGAATCCACACTACCAAATATGGGCATCTCTGAAGTTCAGTTCCACTTCACAAGCTTGAGTTCAACTTGACCGGGTTCTGGTGATCTTGCAAGCGCAATTGCTGCTTTTTTTAACCTCGTCACCAAATGTAGTAACTTTGCTCCACCAGGGGCAGCACGGTGGCGCAGTGGTTAACACTGCTGCCTCACAATGCTGAGGATCCGGGTTCGATCCCGGCTTCGTATCACTGTCCATGTGGGGTTTGCCGATTCTCCTCAGATCTGCGTGGGTCGCACCCCCACAACCCAAAGATGTGCAGAGTCTGCAGATTGGCCACGCTAAATTGCCCCTTAATTGAAAAAAAAAAGAATTGGGCCCTTGAAATTTATGAATAAAAATGCTTTTGCTCCACCAGTTAGATACAAGCAACGGCGGTTTATTTACACAACATTCTATTGATAGAGTAGTGCAGCCATGATGCTGAGAGACTGCCTCCGGGAGCTCACTCTTTGCTCAGATGATCCCGGGTGCTGGCCACTGATTGGATGAGCTGGTCACATGACTCTTCAGATGTTTGCCCCCTTTAAGGCACTCGCTACTACAAGTCATATTGAGAGTTGTCAATATGGTGGCAACCCATTGGATTTGGGTTCCATCCCAACTGACAACCTCCGAGGTTTTCCTGAGCTTCTGTATTCTCGTTGCAAGCATCCCAATTCTGCTCCGGCCAGCAACTGACTGACAGCCACTTCAACTGCAAACCACAAAGGAACACCTGCATCCTTACACCTGTCTACGTTACCTTCTTAACTATACCTAATTCTTTACCTATCGAAATTTTAATGTATGATATCAGCCAGCTACATTCAAGGGACCCATGGGGAGTGATTAATGTCCCACTCATCGTGCTGACCATAACTCAATCTCAACTCTGTCGCTGATGATTTATTAGGTCAGGACACTCTTGGGATCTGAGTGAAATCCCACGGGTCTTCGGAATGTTTCCTCTGTGTCATATATTCATTCATCTCATTTCTAAAAGAAGGATAATAAGTTTTTAAGCTCACACTTTGTGCGCTCAGCAAAAATATATTTTCTATTTTGCATTTTTTTCCCTTGCATCTTGAAGCTTATTGTGCGCAGTGGAACTTTTATTCTGAATTGTGATAGTACAGGTGGACCAGGATTTGTGAATTTCAATCTGCAAGGATCCAAATAGCAGGCTTTGCAGAAAATAATTTTTATCTTTAGCCATCTATGATGTCCCTCTTCCTGTGTAAGCCCAGGCACTCTGTATTGGCTATTTAATTCTGAAAAGAATTCAGAGGAAATGTATCCAATTTATGCCCACACATTAACCCGTTCACAAAGAGCTAAGTTAAAAAAAAAGAATAACTTTTTCTCTTTATTCTTTCGTGGAATGTGGATGGTGTTGGCATGGCCAGCATTTGTTGCCCATCCCTAATTTCCCTTGAACTGAGTGGCCATTTCAGAAGACAGTTCAGAGTTAACCACACTCCTGTGGGTCTGGAGTCACATGTAGGCCAGATCGGGTAAGGATGGCAGATTTCCTTCGCTAAACGACAGTGGACAACTTGCATTTATACACGACCATTCACGACCTCAGGGCATCGCAAAGTGCCTGATAGGCAATAAAGTATTTTTTGAAGTACAGTCTCTGTTCTAATGTTGTAAACCTTGGTGCTGGATTCGTCGGTCCCCCAGCCGTGTCTTTCTCGGCGCGCCATTCACTGGCTGCAGGATTCTTCACTCACACCACTTGTCAATGGCATTTCACCATTGAAGCCACCCAATGCCACCGGGGAACCCATGGGTGGGGGTGCACCGCCAGGGAGAACTGAGAATCCCAATGGCCAGAGAATTCAGGCCCTTAAATTCCAATTTGCACTCAGCGCATTCTCCAAAATAACAATGAGGTAAATCGTTTAGATAACTTGCTTTTAGCATTATTGCTTGGAGGTCCTGTGGTGCAATGGGCAACGTCCCTGACTCTGAGCCATAAGCTCCAGGTACCAGCCAGGCTCCAGGACCTGGTGGCCAAGGAGGGTGCGTTCGTAACATGGTCAAACTGATCGTCAACCTGCAGATCTTTCCAAACTCACCCATGGCTGGCAGTGATAGTGGGGGAGACTCCTGGTCAGCGATACTTGATTTGAAGCAGCGCCCCTCAAACTGTAACACTTTGATGACAGATTAGCGACCTGTCACAGGAATAACCAGCTATGGAAACAAACAATTGCACCGCTAGATGTGGGAAGAGAATTGGAATGGAAATGGAGGACTGCTGCTTGAGGTGTAACTGTTGGCCAGGACACCAGAATAAAATCCCCTGCTTTTCTTGGGAAACTGGGTTTCTGGTTTAGCAGATCCAGGCGACTTCAAATTAGGGTAAATTGTGACTCAGACCAAAATTTTGAGCGAAATCAGATTTTCAAACTGGCGTGCCTTATTAGCACTGCAAACATCAAGGGCTTGTTCTTCACCTTTTGCACTGCACCCATAAAGAAGCCGTGTGAGAAGATTACCCACTTCAAAAAGAAAGTGTGGATCCGGACCATTTCCATCGTCATTTCGACAGTTCTTCTCATAAGTTCCATGGAATTGTTGTGGAAACCTCAAGAAAATTCTACATGGAGTGGCGGAAAGCCATGGGCACATTCAGCTCTTGAAGTTTCACATTGAATCATGTATTTAGAAAGCGGTGCATCCCCTGAGTCGTCTGGGAGCACAGCCATCGAATTAAACACACGGAGAAAGTGGCGAGGATTCACACTCCTGATTGGGTACCCTGTAAGTGAACTCCCCACCCCTTGCGTGGTGGGTCACATCAGCCAGGATTCAACTTGGCTGTGATAGCTTTTCTTCCCCCATAATTAAAATGAAGACTTGGCACGCCCGTCATGATCCGAGGGAGGAGTAGGGTGGGAATTTGCAAAACGAAACCATTAAAAAAAAATCTTTTTGTTTTTTATTCTATAATTCGTCAAGATCAGTAATGTGACAATCATGGTGCCTTTTCCCTCATTGACCAGCGTTGGGCAGGGGCTGAAAATATGTGCAGTCAGCTTGGTAGCCATGAATAAAAGATGCATGTTTTGCAAATTGGCAGCACAGGGACAACTGTCCAGTCGAGAAAAAGAATTACAAGGTGTAAAATATTATTGCCTTATTCAAAACCAATATTGCATTGGTAACGGGCAATATTACATTGTCTTCTTTATAATGCGGTAATTTAGTGAGAGGAACAGAGCTGATTGTACATGGAGTCTGGTTCATAAAAATGTTAGAGTGCTTTAAATGCAATTACAGGAAAGCTAAGTAGAGGGTTACGTGCCATTAAAAGGTTATATTGTGTAATCAGCTTGTTTGCTCAGTGCATCTTGACATTGTGTTACTTGATTTGCGGTTCGTATGCGGAAATTCTTATCCCTCTCGAGTTGATTATTAATTATGGCTGCTCATTAGATAATAATGAACTGAGTTGCCATTTGAGTATGCGGCAATGTTTACCGAACACTTCCTCTGGTGTAGCGCTATATTTAGATTTGCACAAACGTCCCTGCTGGTTGACATTAATATATATCACTGTTTACACTGCGGTTCTCTTTTTTTCCTTATTTGCGCAGGCTGTGACTTTTAACTTCTGGACACATCTGGGATTATGGTGCAGAATACAAAAAAAAACAGATGCATACTTCTCTCTCCTCTCATTGACTCACTTGGTGGATTTGATGCCCGATGCAGGATTGCGAGGCAGATTTGCTGAGCCCCAGGTTCCACCCAGAGGTCTGTGCTGAGTTAGAAACCATAGAGCACAGTAGGAGGCCATTTGGCCCATTGTACTATGCCAGCTCTGAGGCCATCCAAATGATCCTCCCTCCCCTGATCGTTCCTTGCAATTGTTATTTCTGGTCAAGGGTCTACCCACTCTCCTTCAGAACGGTTGAATCCACTCCCACCAGCCTTTCAGGCAGTAACAGCTCATTGCATAAAAAACGCTTTCCCTAGTGTCATTGGACGAGTCATCCAGAGGCCCAGGAAAATGCTCTGGGGACACGGGTTCAAATCCCAAGCAGCTGATAGAATTTGAATTCAATCAATAAAATATGCACTGTGTTTTTCCTTTTAATTCCTTCAAACGATGTGGACTTCGTGGGCTAGGGCACCATGTAAGGCCCATCTTTAATTGCCCTTGAGAAAGTGGTGGTGAGTCATCGTTTGAAAGAATTAAAAGGAAAAACACAGTGCATATTCTATTGATTGAATTCAAATTCTATCAGCTGCTTGGGATTTGAACCCGTGTCCCCAGAGCATTTTCCTGGGTTTCTTGAACTGCTGCAGTCCCTGTGGTGCAGATAATAAGTATTCCTCAGGAATGGAGACCATGAAACCATCAGCGATTGTTGTTAATACCCATCCGGTTCTCTAATGTCCTTCGGGGGGGGAATTGGGCTTGGGCTCAAATAGCACCTCCGTGGCTAGTGGAATTAAATTTCAGTCAATAAATCTGAAATTTGGAGTTATTCTTAGGGAAAGGTGACAATGAAATTATCATTCATTGTTTGAATAATCCATCTGGTTCATTAATGACCCTTTAGTGAAGAAATCTGCCATCCTTACCTGGCCTGGCTCCTTACCCCTCAGCTGTCCTCCGCAATGGCCCAGTAAGCCACTCAGTTCACGGGCAATTAGGGATGGGCAACAAATGCTGACCTTTCCAGCGAAGCCACATCCCGTGAGAGAATAAATTAAAAATCAAGTCGCCTCTGGTGCTTATGTCAATTACCTCTGATCTCGAATTACCTCACTGTCTTTCCAGTCAAAGTGCTTCCTTCTTGTTATGCTTTCAAAATCTTTCATAATTTTGAACATTTCTGTTGTCATGCCTCTCAGCCTTCACTGCTCTGTGGAGAAAAATCCACGTTTGTCCAGTCTTTCCAAATTACTGAAGATCCTCATCCTTGGTTTCATCTATGTTATCATACACTGAGAGTCATTCAGATGAGAGGTTGGAGAGAGTCTGTTGAACTATCTCCCATTAAAGAGAGAAATATTTACATGGCTTTTCTCAACCTCAAAACACTTTACAGTTGACTAACTATTTTCAAAATATAGTCTTTGTTACAGAAGAAGCACAGAGGGTCATTTCAGCATGCAGGGAAGCCCTTCAGTCGATCACGTCCATGCCACCTATCTGCAGAGCGATCCAGTCAGTCCCATTCGCTGTTTTAACCCTGTGGCCCTGCAAGTTTATTTCCCTCAAGTGCTCATCCAGTTTCCTTTAAAATTCGTTGCTTGCATTTGCTACCACCACCCTCATCAGCAACAAGTTTGGGCAGCACGGTAGCACAAGTAGATAGGACTGTGGCTTCACAGCGCCAGGGTCCCAGGTTCGATTACCCGCTGGATCACTGTCTGTGCGGAGTCTGCATGTTCTCCCTGTGTCTGCGTGGGTTTTCTCAGGGTACTCCAGTTTCCTCCCACAGTCCAAAGACGTGCAGGTTAGGTGGATTGGCCATGATAAATTGCCCTTCGTGACCAAAAAGATTAGGAGAGGTTATTGGGTTACGGGGATAGGGTGGAAGTGAGGGCTTAAGTGGGTCGGTGCAGACTCGATGGGACGAATGGCCTCCTTCTGCACTGTATGTTCTATGTTCTATGACAGTACCACTCCCTTTGTAAAAATGTTCTTCATCAAATCCAACCACCATTTTGTTTTGTCCAAAATCTTAAATCTATGTCTCTTGTACCGTCAACTAATGGGAACAGCTTTGCTTTATCTATCTTGGCTAAAGCTGTCATAATTTTGTATCTGGCTATAAAATCTCTTTTGTTCCAAGAAGAACAGACCCATCTTCTCAAACCTAACCTTGTGTGTGAATGCCCTATCCGTGGAACCATTCTGGTAAATCATCTCTTTCTTCAAGCTTGGTGACCAGAACTGGGCTGGAAAATTATCGTTGCGACCTAACCACAGCTTTATAAAGGTTCAGCAAAACTTTTATATTTTTGTACTCATGCTGCTATTTATAAAGCCCATGATTCCGCGTGCTCTGCAATGTAGGAATCATTACAATTAATTTGGGCACATCAAGCTCCGGAAAACAGCATTCTGATCATGACCATATAATCTGCCTTAGTGATGTCAGCTGAGGGATAAATATTGACCAGAAGGTCAGAAGCTCCCCTGTTCTACTCATCAAGGTGGCTCCGCCAATAGTGTTGTGCTCCTCAGTAATGGCACTGACATGCCAGTTTAGAAATTGAGATCAAGTTTTTGAAGTGAGACTTGAACAGACAAACACCTGCCTCAGTGAATGGTTTTACTTTGCCACAGTTAGTACTCGGCGGAGAACAGAAAAGAAAACGGTGGCAATTCAGTTCTGGATCATGGAATTATGACCCGGGAGAGCACTGAACAGTGATATATTCGGCTGGAGTTTCCAACTGGGAGACTCTGTGCTGGCGCCGGCATGGGAACTGTGGCATTTAATGCCTGAAAAAAACGGCGCATAACCTCCACCGATCCTCCGTCTGGTGGGGGCTCGCAGGCATGCAGCGTAGAGCCCAGCTTTATCTCCAGATACGGCCATAGAGTTGCCGGGTCCGTGACCACGTATGCGCACGGAGGCGGCCTGCAGCGGCCGCGCCATGCAACATTGGGCTGGCCACACGCGGGCCAAGCCTGCCAAATAGTGCCCCCCTTTGGCCAGGCTCGCCATCCCCGGACCACGTCCCAACAGTGCCCAAGCCCCCTCCAAGGCCCCCCTTGCCCGCAGATCGCCCCCCCCCCCTCCCCCGACTGTGGTGGCATTGGACGTAGTCTGGAGCCGACGCACCAGGTTCCTGAAACAAAATAGCACACACGCCCCGCACCATCAGGAACATGGCCCATCAGGGGCGGAGCCTTGGGGGAGGGCCTCAGGTAATGTCCTGAGGCCGTCCCAACGGCGTGCGGCGTACTCTGACAGTACGCTCTTCTGGAGGGGAAAGGCGGTGCTGCCCCCGATTTCAGCAGCAACAGAGATTCTCTGACCAATCGCAGAACGTGATTTTGGCGTTGGAGATCGGGAATCCTGCCCATTGTATCTATATCGCACCTTTAAAACATCCGAAAAGACTTTATTGGAGGATTATCAAATAAAATCTGACACTAACCCACGGAACAAAATGTCATGTCAGATGAGAAAACGTTGGTCAAAGATGCAGGCTTTAAGGAGAATCCGAAATGACCCATTGTTTTCCAATTGCTCTTCCACTCAAACCACTGGTCTAATTTATTTCTCAGCACATGCTTCCTTGCTTTGCAAAATCACACACTTGTGTCTTACCTACACTTTGAAAGAGTTATCCAATTGGGCCCACTCCGCTGCTCTTTTCCATTCTCCCGCCAATTTATGCAGCTTAAGTATTCATCCAATTCCCTTATTATCAAATCTGCTTTCAGCCGCCTATCAGTCAACGTATCCCAGCTGATTGGAATTTGTTGCATATTATCCGTTTTTGCTTCAGTCACCTCTGGTCCCCTTGCAAATTGCTTTAAATGTGGACGTGTCCCCGGGTCCTGCTGCTACCGGATACAATTCTCGCAAACATTCCTCTGGTCTTTGGCGCCACCCTGCCCCGATCTGAGCAGGTTTATGGTATTGTTCTCAGATTGCCTGTAATTTACCCCTTCAATTCCCTCAGCAATTGAGGATTCCATCGCCATTCCATCCTGACCCAGGGACTTCTTTACTTTGAGTTCTTCCACCTCTTTGGTACCTCCTCCTGATCTATTTTGATCCTATCCAAATTCACTACCATTATCCCTTCACTGTGACATTGGCAAGAATCCTCTTAGTTCATGAAAACAAATGCAAAGTATTTATTTAATACCTCAGTCATGCTCCCTGCCTCCACAAGAGATCTTCGTTTTGGTCCCTCATTGGCCCGACCCTTCGTTTGACTATCCTGTTCCTATTCATATCTTTACCATTATGAAGGTTATAAGATCATTATGTTTTGGAACTGTGCCTTTAAATTTAGGGCAAGTGAAGGTGGTCATGTGACCTGTTCTGCAGTCTGCCCGAAAGTAAACTTGGGTGGCTTGATTTTTAGAGACATGACTGAGATTGTTTTACTGAGAAGATGGTACAAGATACTTAAACTTGGAGACATTGGTAGCGGTCTTTGAGTTTATGATGAGTATGCTCAAGTCTCCCAAAGTCCCAGAAAAGTATTGAAGATGCCAGGTAAACAGTTGTGTTGTAAACTGTCCTACTTATAGGATGAAAGATAGTTGGACTTTCAAGGAGCTAATTAGCATTTTTATCTACTGTAATGTTAACGTTTTTCACATTGCCTTGGAGGAGGGGGCAGAGGAAGCCATTTTTTGAGATCAGGTTACAGGTTTCCCTGCAAAGCAATGAATATCTGAGACAGACAGCAGCTTTGTGTAGTCAGTAGAGAGAAAAGGCTGCCTTGGCTTTGTGAGTCACCATAGCCTGAGGCAGGATAGAGACAGTCTTTAGTTGAAGAGATGCATCCTGTAGCCATCTAAAGACTATGAGAGATTTATCTGTGCATGGCCGGGAAGAAGATCAAACAAACAGGCTTTGCTGATGGTGGTGAATTCAGAAACTGGTGAAAGTTCCTGGAGAAGGTAATTTAAAGATACTAATTGACGAAATGGAGGATAAATGGATCCATTGGAAGCGAGAAGCAACTGTGGACTGTTTGGTAAAAGGACTGCAAATCTGTTGAGAGTGCAATAAAAGCAGGATGTTCTTCACTGTCGCTTAAAGTATAAGCTGTAAAAACAAAATAGTGTTGAGCCAATGGTGCTTTTAATCATATGTTGCAATAAAAGTTTTAAAACTTGAAACCTTGACATTCTTCCTGCTATTAACTTGTAGTTTGAATTTCTTTGAAAATATTATTGGTCTCGACAGGGACATAACGATGTGTCGATACTGGACTTTCAATTTCACTTTAACTGTTTATCTATTCCCATTTTCTTTCTTTGCATGTCTTATTTTGTTTTCTTTTTAATGCAGCTTTGCTCTCCACTAAATGATGAACCAACATTTATTATAAACCTCCTTCTAATGTTTCTGTACGCACCTTTAGTAATCCATGGAGTTCAAATTTCAAATGCATTTGCTTTACCACCCATGGGAGTGTATTTCTTCTCTCTTAAGGCCATCGCCTGCCTATTGACTGTCTTACCTGCCAATCTTTGATTCCAATCCACTTGCGTTAGATTCCTTTTCATAGCCCTCCTAATGAATATTGTTGCACTTGATTTTACCTTGATTATCCATAACTATTCTAAATCGAACGACAGTGTGATTATTCTTTACCAAATGCTCTTCCACTAAAACATATTCCGCTTTGTGCCCCAGCATTTGATCCAGCTTCCTCCTTCATTGGGCTGGGAATATACTGACCATAGAACATAGAATTTACAGTGCAGAACGAGGCCATTTGGCCCATTGAGTCTGCACCGGCTCTTGGAAAGAGCACCCTACTTAGGCCCATGCCGCCACCCTATCCCCTTAACCCAGTAATCCCACCTAACCTTTTCTTTTGGGCACTAAGGTAAATTTATCATGGCCAATTCACCTAACCTGCACATCTCTGGGTTGTGGGAGGAAACCGGAGCACCCAGAGGAAACCCACACAGACACGGGGAGAACGTGCAGACTCTGCACAGACAGTGACCCAAGCCAGGAATTGAACCTGGGACCCTGGAGCTGTGAAGCAACTGTGCCAACCACTGTGCTACCTAGCTGCCAAGAAAGCTTTCTGACATATTTCAAGAATTGCGCTGCTTTTTTATGCCCTGTCGGTTTATTTTGCTGCATATATTCGGATAATTGAATTCTCACATTATCACTACTCTAAATTTCTTACACCTTTCCACAATTTACCCACGAATTTGCTGCTCTGGCTCCCATTATTTGGTGGGAATTAGCATACACCCAGCAGTGTAATAGCTCCTATTTTGCTCATTAATTGTAACCAAATGGATTCTGTCTTAAAACCCTCAAGTACATTATCCCTTTCTAGTCCTCCAATCTTCACTGTTGCCATCTGTTCCCTTCCTTCATTTCCTTCCATTTTTCTCCCTGAATACATTATAGTCAGCAACACACAGTGTTCATTCCTTGCCCTTGTTTAAACCATGTCTTCATTCTTGTCACTATGTGGCTACTTGTATCTCATACATCAACCTTAATTACAACATTTCCCGTTTTCAAGGGTGGGGGGGGGGGAGAAAAATCATTCATGGGATGTGGGCATTCGCTGGTTTCGCCAGCATTTAGTCCCCATCCCCAACCACCCTTGAGAAGGTGATCGTCAGCCACTTTCTTTGAATCGCTGCTGTCCCTGTGACAACGGTGCAGCTAATGCACTACAAATCCATCATAGTCTGGTCTGTGTCCCCACTTCCTCCCATTTCTGAACTACTCTTTATTCTAACGCCGAACAGAGTGGGATTCCAGAATTGATACCTTCAAGTAATGCAGGAGTAGACACGATGAAGAGAGAGCCAGAGCCAAGCTCTGACCCCGGGATTCTGCAAACCTGTGTTGCCTGCTGAACTGAATTAATTTACTGAGTACATTGCGCTGATACTTCTGCATGTAACCCTTCTGCTGTTGTTGCACTTTTTAAAGTGAAGAGCCTTGACGTTGTGACTATGTAAACTCAGACCTCAGCATTATTAATAATGTTTCACCTGTATAAATGGGCTGTTCAGAGAATTCCAGAATGATACAACATAGAAGGAAGGAATTTGACCAATCTTTCGTGAAGTTATCCAATTAATCCCTTTCCCTATTGTACAGGATTTTTTTTCCGAAACAGTCCAATTTCCTTTTGAAAGCAATGATTTAATTTGCTTCCAACATCCTTTCCTGGGGTGTATTCCAGATTCAAACAACCCACCGTATAAAAGAATATTCCCTCATGGCACCTCTGGTCCTTTTGGTAAAAAAAATAAAAACAAAATCTTTATTGTCGCAAGTAGGCTTACATTAACACTGCAGTGAAGTTACTGTGACAAGCCTCTAGCCGCCACATTCCGGAACCTGTTCGGGTACACGGAGGGAGAATTCAGAATGTCCAAATTACCTTAACAGCATGTCTTTTGGGACTTGTGGGAGGAAGCCGGAGCTCCCGGAGGAAGTCCACACAGAGACGGGAGAACGTACAGACTCCACATAGACAGTGACCCAAGCCGGGAATCATACCTGGGACCCTGACGGTGTGAGCTAATCACTGTGTTACCGTGCAGAGAACATTAAGTGGGGTTTTCTGGTCTCACCAGTGGTGGCCATTGTCACAGGCGGGATGGGAACATTTGGAGGGCATTCAAAAGTTGATGTTGAAGTGACGGTCAGAGCCAAGTTCTCCCATAATCTGGGGATAGAACCTGGCCCAAGCGACAATGCCTAACCCACCACCTCAACTATCACACCGAGGAATGTCTAGCCGCAAATGAACGGCAAACTAATGGACGACATATGATCAATTTCACGCTGTAATGTTAATCATTTCGCTGCCGAAGGAATCTCGTTGATTCCATTTTCCCCCCTCCTCCCCTGAAGCCACTGACTAGATTTGTACTTTGTAAAAGATGGTCACATTGACCATTCTCAACATCCAAAGAGTACAGAACCTCGCCTGAAAGTGCAGAGGAAAAGTAGCAATACACTTCACTTCCCACCATTAACTCCGCTCAAAGACTACATGGCCATTCCATGATCATGTGTTTAAAAGCAGAGACATACAGATAGATAGACTTGCACTTAAATAGAGATTGTCCTGATTTCAGGATATCTCAAAGCACTGTTTGGCGAATAAGCACGATTTCAGCACGGTAGCATGGTGGTTAGCATAAATGCTTCACAGCTCCAGGGTCCCAGGTTCGATTCCCGGCTGGGTCACTGTCTGTGCGGAGTCTGCACGTCCTCCCCGTGTGTGCGTGGGTTTCCTCCGGGTGCTCCGGTTTCCTCCCACAGTCCAAAGATGTGCGGGTTAGGTGGATTGGCCATGATAAATTGCCCGTAGTGTCCTAAAAAGTAAGGTTTGGGGGGGGGGGGGGGGGGGTTGTTGGGTTATGGGTATAGGGTGGATACGTGGGTTTGAGTAGGGTGATCATTGCTCGGCACAACATCGAGGGCCGAAGGGCCTGTTCTGTGCTGTACTGTTCTATGTTCTATGTTCACTGAAACTGAGCTCAAAAGATAAATAAAGAAAGACTTGCACTTATAACCTCATGATCAAAGTATTTTACAATCAGTGAATTATTTTTGATGTGTAGTCACTTATAGTAAGGCAGGAAATGTAATCGCCAATCAGCACAGTGCAAAGTTCCACAAACAGCAATCAGATCATAACCAAATAATGTTTGAGGGATAAATATTTGCCAGGATATTGGCTCCACAATGTTTCTTCAAATAACACTATGGGATACTTTAGCCCAGCCTGAAAGACCGAGGCATCATTTTTAAGATCGCATCAGAAAGGTGGCACATCCAACAGTTCAGCACTCCCTCAGCTGAAGGGCAGCACGGTAGCACAGTGGTTAGCACCATTGCTTCACAGCACCAGGGTCCCAGGTTCTATTCCCGTCTTGGGTCACCGTCTGTGCGTAGTCTGCACGTTCTCCCCGTGTCGGCGTGGGTTTCCTCTGGGAGCTCCAGAAAGACGTGCTTGTTAGGTGAATTGGACATTCTGAATTCTCCCTCAGTGTACCCGAACAGACACCGGTACGTGGCAACAAGGGGATTGTCACCGTAATTTCATTGCAGTGTTAATGTGAGCCTACTTGTGACAATAAAGATTATAATTTTAAAAATTATATATGGAAAGTCAGCCTCAATTATATACTGTAAAGGGGCTCGAATCAGGGAACTTCTAGCTTGGTTGTGTGAGCGCTATTAACTGAGCCATCGCTGAATTTAGACTGAAAGAGGAGACGAGGAACTCTGTAATGTTCGTTCACTAACAGATGCTTCTTCTGGATGTGGCTTCTCCCGGGGTGCACAGGATTGGTGAATTCACAAAAGTTCCACCAAGTTTGTGATGGAAGAATTAGTCACGGCAAACATGCGCTCATCACACATCTGTGACTTGCAGTATGCAAGCAGACGATGTGTCAGTTTCTTCGCACCTTCTTTGCCATTGGAATGTGGTTTACATGCTATTTCATCAACCCTTCCTTCCAAACGATAACTTTACAGCCCCTCTCATCCCAGACCCAGTCAAAACGTCAGGCAACCCTGATTGTCAAACCCCTTAAACTCCTTTGTGGAGAATCAAATCGTTAACTTCTACAGGAGCTGATGCATTTTATGTCCATTACGAATTGTTTAAATTCCATAAACCCTTTAGTCAGAACGAGGTTGACACAGCTGATGGCTAACTGCACTTTTTAATCAATTTAAGCTCCTTGCAAACAGATCTCCATAATGCTCAGCTGCTTTGTTAATGGCCTTTTTAAACCAAATTGCAGCTTCTATTATTTACGAAGACCAGAAATCTTCAATCTGTGCACCTGATTAGCAATTGTTCCTCATAAATGCAAGCGTACAGTGGATTACTGTGTTTTTCAATGTGCTTCGCAAGGAAATTACTGTGAGTGAGACTGAAGCATTTTAATACAGTGTGATACAAGCATTAAATAACGCACTGCAAGACTTTGAAGTTACGGGGTCATTTGGTGATGTAGAGGTTCAACTATTCATTGCTTGATGAGATTTATGTTCAGTTTTACAGCAAATTCAATGCCTCATTTAATTTATATATGCCTGCTTGAAGTTAAATTGCTTTTGGATTAAACACAGAATTCATCATTCATCTTATCTTTTGATAGCAGCCTCATTTTATCCCATCTAATTGTATCATCGTAAAATGAAAGGCTAATGGTCGCAGGGACAATTGATAGACTTGGACGATTGAGAGCTGACATCAAGGAAAGGTTTATGAATGTGGGTTTAGGAAGATTCATTCTGTGATTGAACACATTAAATATTATGAACGTTTTATAACCAATCTATTACATTTCGAGCAGAGACAAATACAACTTAAGACAGTGCCAAAAAAAATAAAGAAGTTTAAAGTGAGCAGGATCCATAGCGTCGGCATGAGCCAGCTACCTTGTACGGGTGTCTGTATAGTCACGTGGCCAAGGCCTAGTTCTAAATGCAGTGACTGATGCTCTGGCCCATCCTACCTGTTCCAAGCAACTGCAATGCTATTTAAATCGCGATACGTATAGTCTGTCGCCATCCGATAACTATGTCACCAGGGAGAGGTGAGGAACCAGATATCCTGTATGCAAGATTTTCCAAACAGGCAGTGAAAATGGGTGGATTCTCCGGCACCCCGGTCGCATGTTTCTCGGAGATGGGCCACTCGCTGGATGCAGGGTTCTGTCATCCCACCGCTTGTCAATGCGATTTCCCATTGAAGCTCCGCCTGGAAACTGACGGGTGGTGGTGCGCTGCCGGTGAGATAAGTGAATCGCAATGACTGGAGAGTTCCGGCAATGTCTTATTTGAACTACACCAGGTTAAAGTCCAACAGGTTTGTTTCAAATCACTTTCGGAGCACAGCTCCTTCGTCAGGTGAATGAAGAGGTAGGTTCCAGAAACATATATACAAAGTCAAAGATGCAAGACAATGCTTTGAATGCGAGCATTTGCAGGTAATTAAGGCTTTACAGATCCAGAGAGAGGGGTAACCCCAGATTAAAGAGGTGTGAATTGTCTCAAACCAGGACAGTTGGTGGGATTTTGCAAGCCCAGGCCAGATTCGAAACAAACCTTGGACTTTAACCTGGTGTTGTAAGACTTCTTACTGTGCTCACCCCAGTCCAACGCCGGCATCTCCAAATCTTGTCTGAACTAGTCACAAAGCGCGCAATTCCTATCTAATTGTGTGCATGAGCTTAAAGTTTTGTTTCTTTGTATGGATCGTTGGGTATCTATCACCCGTTTGGCAAAAAATGTCAAAATCATTTTGATAGCCTCTATTGAGAGATTAGGGCAAAGAATCCAAAGTCAAAGACACTACCAAAAGAGAAAATGGGAGGATGAGCTCCATTGAGTATTGGCTCGGTGAAAGAAAAAATTTATTTCAAATGCTTGATTTAGGAGAAAGGGAATTATGGGCGGCACAGTGGTAAGCACTGCTGCCTCATAGCAGCAGAGATCCGGGGTCGATTCCGACCTTGGGTGACTGTGTGGAGTCTGCACATTCTCGCCGTGTCTGCGTGGGTTTCCTCCGGGTGCTCTGGTTTCCTCCCTCTAGTCCAAAGTTGTGCAGGTTAGGTGAATTGGCTGTGCTAAATTGTCCTTAAGTGTCCAAAGATTAGGTGTTTTTTTTGATAAAGTTAATGTACCCAATTCATATTTTCCAATTAAGGGGTAATTTTAGCGTGGCCAATCTATCTACCCTGCACATCTTTGGGTTGTGGGGGGTGAAACCCACACAAACACGGGGAGAATGTGCAAACTCCACATGGACAGTGACCCAGAGCCGGGATCGAACCTGGGAACTCGGCGCCGTGAGGCAGCAATGCTAAGGTTAGGTGGGGTTACAGGAATGGGGCGTGGAATTAAGTCTAGGTAGGTTACTCTTTTGGCGGGTTAATGCAGACTTCATGGGCAGAATAGCCTCGTTTTGCATTGTCGGGATTCTATGAGTGAAGTAAGTAAGTATTATACTTGCATAATTTTAATTAAACACTTGAAAGCCCTCTGATGAGAGTAAATGCCTTGCAGTATTATAATTCAGGGTCTCCTCAAGTTATAGAGGACAGTGTCCCAGGGCAACTGAAGTAAAAACAACCCTTGGAGGAAAACAGCAACCTGAGTGTTGAGGTGGATTTAAATATATTATGATCAGGTGACCGTGCATCTCTCCTTTCCTCGGGACGATGCCTGGATGTTTTGGGAAGGCTTCGGTGATCCTCTGACCCTGAGAACGATGCTGGCCGATGCAATCCATCTGATGGTTCCAGCAAAACCAAACAGAGTGAAAGACATGAGCCTTGTTACAGGCCAGCCCACTAGATAGATTCCTGATAGGGGGGTTTGTGACTCATGTTCAGGATCTGTCCACTTATTCTGTTGCAGATGGAACCTCGAGACAAGACAAGACAAGTCTGTTACAGATTTGCAAATGCAAATCTCAAATGCGGAGAATTACAATTGGAGTCAAATATCTTTGATCTCAACAGACAGCACTGCAATAAATTAGATGCCTCATCTGCCACTTGACATAGAAAACTGTAATTAACTAACTATATTAATGTGACATTATAGTGTTAAAAACTCCTGGATGTTGATGGATTATTTGAATACAATGATATTCTCTGGTTGACGAACTGGATTTAAGGTTAGCCCTAACCAAAACTAACCCTTGCACCAAGTTCATAATAGTGGATAAAAGAGCAGGTCAGAGGCTGGAATTTTGATTTGTATCTGCAGAAAGTAACTCACCTCCTGACTCCCAGAGCCTGTCCACTACTTACAAGGCATAAGTCAGGAGTTTGATTAACAATTCTCCGCTTGTCTGGATGAGTGCAGCTCCAACAACACTCAATAAATTCAACATCATTAAGACAAAGCAGCCTGCTTGATTGGCACCCTATCCATCACTTCCAACATCCATTCCCTCCACCACTGATGCACTGTGGCAGTCGTGTGTACCATCCACAAGATGCACTGCAGGAACTCACCAAGGCTCCTTGGCCGCACCCACAACCTAAACCCACAACTTCTAGCACTTAGAAGGACAAGGGCAGCAGTTGAAAATGAATACCACCATCAGCAAGTTTCCCTCCAAGACACATGGCATCCGGATTTAGATTTGTATCACCATTTCTTCACTGCTGCTCGGACAAAAACCTGCAACTCCCTCCCTAACAGCACTGTAGTGTACCTACATCACATGGACTGCAGTGGTTCAGAAGAAGGCTCATGCAATACCCTCAATAACGACACGCGAGTGCGGAATGGTAAATGAAGGCTTTAATAAGCAGAGAACTAACCAGTTACCGAGACGTGTGTTTACTGATTGCTACCTACAGGGCGTCGTCGCCTTGGATACGGCTCCCTGGTGGGCGGAGTCCCCCAGGGTTCCAAACCCGGTCTTAAAGGGGCATCACCAACATGGTGTTAAGTGTACAGTAACCATTCATCACAGTTCACCACCACGTCTCAATGGCAAATGATGGCCCAGCCAGTGATGCCCATTTCCTTGAAATAATTTTTTAAAAACGCAAGCTGAAACACGACTATATTGCTGAGAGGAATGCCACATTGTCAGAGGCACCATTCAGCAGATGAGATGTTGAATTGAAGATCTGCCCGCTTCAGGTATAAGGTCATGGCGAAATAGGAAGATAGGAGCGTGTTATTGTGCAGATTGTGCTGTCAAATGTGCTGAAAGGAGCTCGTTAGCTCTGTGAAAGGTGAGACCAGAATTCCTTGAGTGAGGGGTCAAAGGTATGCCTGTCGTTGTGAGCCCCTTTCAGAATATTGAATTAATTCACTAACAGAACGTGACAATATAAACCAGACAACTGAAAGCTTTCCTCACAAATGTTCTGCTCACTTCTCCTCTGGAGAATTCTTCCTCGGGCATCATTCCAGTCAAATATCCCTTCATCTCACACAACTGATCATTATTGTTGTGCAAATTTCAGTACTGCTGGTGTGACAGCTTCCTTCACAAAGTCCCACAGGCGCTTTCACAATTTGAGACATAATGAATGTCATGTGAGAGTACCTTTAAGAAATGGATGTTTAAGCAATGTACCTTTAAGAAATGTAGCAGCTCATATTACTGAAGTTATGTCAGAGGGTGGGGGGGTGGGGGGAGCTGAGCTGACCTCACTTCTGCTTTGTGGGAGTTTTAGTTTCAGTTTGAGAAAGCAGCTGAAAAGTGCCTGGCTGGTTTGCTGAGAGCTGCATGGAGGAAAAGAGCTTGGGTGTGTCTGTGTTTTCAGTGAGCTGGATCTGCGGTGATCTCTGCCATGAAAGACTGTCTCTGAATCATTTGGGTGATTTAAACTCATAATAGTAATGTCTTTAACCTGATGTGTTTCTCTTTAAAGGTGTTAAGTCCTTTGGAGGTTTGAAGGAACATTATGAGGGATTATTTAGTGTTGTATTATTTTCGGGGTTATCTTTAAAGTAAGGGGTGTTAAGGGATCCAATGTTTATTTCAAAAGGTTAAGTTGAGTTCATGGAATAAACATTGTTTTGTGTTTAAAAACCCACGTGTCCATAATTGTAATACCACACCTGGAGACCAAGCCGTGTGCTGGAAAAGCAACAATCCATTAAAAAGGGAGAGGTTAGTTGAACTCCATTATACATTTTGGGGTTCTGAAAACGCCGCTCCCATAACAAGCATAACTCGACAGATGTATACAGATTTCACTTGGGCAGCACGGCAGCACAGTAATTAGCACTGTTGCTTCATAGTGCCAGGACCCAGGTTCGATTCCTGACTTGGGTCACTGTCAGTGCGAAGTCTGCACGTTCTCCCCGAGTCTGCGTGGGTTTCCTCCGGGTGCTCCGGTTTCCTCCCACAAGTCCCGAAAGTCGTGCTGTTAGGTAAATTGGACATTCTGAATTCTTCCTCTGTGTACCTGAACATGCGCCAGAATGTGACGACTAGGGGATTTTCGCAGTAACTTCATTGAAGTTCTAATGTAACCTACTCGTGATAATTCCTGTGCTACTCACTATAATTTGGAAAGAGAAATATGCAATGATGATAGAATTTTGACAGGTGAGTACTGGCAACATATTTGACCTTTGGAGGTTATAACAGTTCAATTCAGAATCAATGCCTAACCTCAAAAGTGTCAAGTGTCAGCTGTGGAATAGGGATAGCACTCTCGTGTCTGAGTCAGAAGATTGTGTTTAAACTGCAATCCGGGAAATTGCACACATCATGTCGGCTGGCGCTCCATTGCATTGTTAAGCGAGTATTGCATTGTCACATGTACCATCATTTGGATGAGATGTAAATCCCTGTTTGCTCTTTCAGGTCGAGGTAAAAGCTCCTTTGATGCTACTCAAGGAGAAGAGGTGGAGTTCTCCCCAGTGTGATGCATTCATCCCTCAATGAACAGACTAGCTGTGTTATGTATGTAGATTTTTGTAGCTGTGTGCAATGACCCTTTTAAGAAGGGAGTCAATGAAGTAAGGGGTGCCCCCACGGTGGCCAGGCTCACGATCGGGGCCCACCGATTGGCGGGCGGGCCAGTGCCGTGGGCGCACTCTTATTCTTCCACCGTCGCCACGGCCTCCACCATGGCGGAGGCGGAATAGAATCCCCCAGCGTGCATGCACCGGTGGTGACGTCAGCGGCAGCTGACGCACCGGCGCATGCGCGAGCCGGCGAAAGCCTTCCGGCCAGCCCCGGTGCCGGGCGGCAGGCGTCAAAGGCCATTGGTGCCGGTTTTGGCCCCAGTCGGCGTTGTGCCAATCACTCCGGCGCGGGCCTAGCCCCTCAATGTGAGGGCTTGGCCCCTAAAGGTGCGGAGAATTCCGCGCCTTTGGGGAGGCCCGACGCCGGAGTGGTTGGCGCCGCTCCGCTACACTGGGACCCCCCGCCCCGCCGGGTAAGGGAGAATCCCGCCCCAGAAGTGCTTCTCAACCCAAAGTTACCATTACAACTTGCCTGTGATGCTTCATCGAGAGGTGGTGTCACATATACTAACTTCCGGGGAAGAAGGACCAATAGCCTTTGCATCTCTTACGTTAACAAGGGCCGAATCTAACTGTGATCAGTTGGTGAAGGAGGCACTCAATATTATATTTGGTTTACGGAATACCTGCAAGGTCGTCACTTCACATTGCTGATGGACTGCAGACCCTTAACAGCTCTTTTTGAGCCAAACAAAGGTATCCTTTCATTGTCTGGAAGTAGACTCCAATGATGGTCTTTATTATATTTGCACATTCCACAAGAACAAATGCCGTCAGTCATAAAATTATGCCAATGTGGTTGCATTATCATGTTTTCCTTTATCAGCTTGTCAGCTACCACCTAGTCATGACAATATTTTTTATTCTGCACAGATCGAGAATGCTCCAGTGACTGCAGCTCAAGTCCAAAGACACACCAGAGACAATCCTGTGATGGAGACGGTACTGGAAATGGTATTAAAGGGGAGGACAGCAGGAAAACATCCTGAATTAAAACCGTACATTTACAGGAGACTTGAATTAACAGCTCAAGGTGGATGTCTGCTGTGGGGGATGAGAGTAATTATTCCGGAAAATTTGCAACAATGAACATTGAAACAACTACATTAAGGACACCGAGGTATAGTTCAAATGAAGGAACCAGTATGAAGCTACTTTTGGTGGTCAGGAATGGATGCCCAGATAGAAGAAAAAGCAGGACTGTGCCAGACATGTTGTGGAGGCGGTGGCGTAGTGGTATTGTCACTGGACCAGTAAACCATAGGCCCAGAATAATGATCTGGGGACCGAGGTTCAAATCCTGCCACTGCAGATGATGAAATTTGAATTCGATAAAAGTCGGGAATTAAAAAAAGGCGACTCTGAAACCATTGTCGATTTTGTAAAAGCCTCTCTGGTTCACGAATGTCCTTTAGGGAAGTAAATCTGCCGTCCTTACTTCGTCTGGCCTACATGTGACTCCAGACCCACAGCAATGTGGTTCACTGTTAACTGCCCCATCAAGGGCAATTAGGGATGGGCAGTAAATACTGACCCAGCCCGCGATGTCCATGTTCCATGGTTGAATTTTTTTAAAATCATGTGCGTGGGTAAGGAATGCACTGCCATTGTCCCCAGTGCACCCGTGGGAGTGGCATGAAATGCCATGGCAACATCTACACGTTGACTTGGCTGGTCTATTCAGGGAACATGCAGGGCACATGTTCATGGTTGTTGTAGACGCACACTCAAAGTGGTTTGACATTGTCTGAATTAAGTCAACCACGATGGATCAAGCCTTTGAGAAACTCAACGAGATCTTTGCGAATTTCAGAAAACAAGAGCAGATTGTGAGCGACAATGAGTGTTCGTCTACAACAACCATGAACATGTGCCAAAGTGTTCAAAGACTACTTCAAGATAATAGAATCATAGAATCCCTGCAGTGCAAAAGGAAGCCACTTAGCTCATCAAGTCTGCATATAATGTCAGCACCTTACCCTCTATCCACAAATGGTTTAGCCAAGAGGTTTGTCCAGTCCTTGAAGAATGCACTGAAAACTTCCAACAGGCCAAGGTTCACTATATCGCCATGGGAACAAGCTTTTAGCAGCCGACCGAAAGACCACACATGCGACTACGCATAGTTCACCAGCTTTGCTGTTGATGAAAAGGAACCCGAGGACTATGTTTGATTTATTCTTGTCAGGAGAGACATCTGACATGGTGGTGAAACCAACAGCCACATATCTTGAGACAAGAAAGTAACTCAAGGAAGCGCTCTAGTTCATCTACGAAAGAAGAGATAAGACCAGAAGTACCTGCTCCCTCTCGTCTTCCCTCAGAAAATGAGACTAATGCCTTCCAGGGTACAGACATCTACAGGGAGACCTGAAAACACATCTAAGGTCGAGATGAACAAAATCCCGGAAATGTGCAGGCAGCCAGCGAGTGTCATGACACCTTGGGCTAGTGTGTGGTCAATCCCAGCCCCACTTGATCCGGAATCGCAACACAGGAGGTGGCCATCTGATTGTCTATCTTACTGTCATTACAATATAATAATTTGATGCCTGCACTTGTGTGCATATATGTGAATGTTAAAATACTAATTATTAGTTATGTATGCTCTCAGACGTAAAGGGGGAGGAGGGATGTTATATATGTGGGTTATTGTAGTTGTGTGCGATGTCCAATTGAGAAGAAAGTCATGTTCATGATGGCAGTGACTTTTGCCCTTAGTCTAGTGCCAGCCTTTGTACAGTGAAGAGCTATTTAACAAACCTTTGTTGATGTTGCTTTCAACCCACTTGTGTCAGCAATGTATTTCTTTTCATAGAATTTACAGTGCCGAAGGAGGCCACTCGGCCCATCGAGTCTGCACCGGCTCTTGGAAAGAGCACCCTACCTGAGGTCAACACCTCCACCCTATCCCCATAACCCAGTAACCCCACCCAACACTAAGGGCAATTTTGTACACTAAGGGCAATTTAGCATGGCCAATCCACCTAACCTGCACATCTTTGGACTGTGGGAGGAAACCGGAGCACCCGGAGGAAACCCACGCAGACACGGGGAGGATGTGCAGACTCCGCACAGACAGTGACCCAAGCTGGGAATCAAACCTGGGACCCTGGAGCTGTGAAGCAATTGTGCTATTCACAATGCTGCCCTATTTGTGCTGGGTATCCAAATATACAGCAACCTGGTCATTATTCCTTTGCTGTTTGTGGGCACTTGCTGTGCGCAGATTGGTTGCTTGTGTTTGCCACTTTGCAACCGTGACTACGCTTCATAAAGTATTTCATTAGCAGTAAAACACTTTGGGGTGTTCTAAGGTTGCGACCAACACACAGTGCAAGTTATTTCTATCAACAACATGCAAGCATCTGTTGCAGAAGTGGAAATGTTAGCTGACTGACCTCCTCCTTTGCTGCAAACTCCTGTTCCCCTTACCCATTTGGATCACTGGTCATTAGTGCGGGTTCCCTTGCCACCACCCTTGATGAGACCAGCTAACTCTGTATGGACTGAAAGTCAGGCCTTGAACGTTTCGGCTCTGCGTGTCTCACCTACTCAATGGCAATTCTCACTCAGCCCTCAGAACAGATTTCTGTTTTTGCTGATATACTGATATGGAGACTCTGCTATTAAATCCAATGAGTAGGGGTGGATAATATAGTAGCTGAAATAAGCAAACATGAAGGATCAATTTCAGGAAATGCAAAGGATACTAACAATATATTTAGGGAATTTGACGAATGTTGTCTACAGAGCAGAATCTAGTTCTTCAATAATGGGTATTGATGCTTTCCTTAGGGAATGCAATTACCATCTCTCTCACTCTCTGAGGAAGAGGGTATTGATATTAAGCATCCTGTTACCATACAATAATGCTACGCATACCCTCCTTCTGCTGGTGCTGATACTTTCCCCTGTACCTCCTGCCGTAAGCTCGCCACATGATCTTTTTTAGCAGCCTCTGTCCCATAAAGCATTACATTTCGTTCAGTTTTTGCCTTAACATTAAAAGTCAAACACGCATGAGATTGTACTGGAGTAGGACCCAATTTCCGCATGGCAATAGTTTTCGAAAGGAAAAGCCGAGCGTTTTTGAGGATCAGATTTGGTCCATTTTAAGCAAAGTAAAATAAAAACAGGAAATGCTGGAAATAGTCAGCAGGTCAGGCTATGAGAGGGAGAGAGAGAGAGAGGAAAGAGAGAGAGAGAGTCCAACATGACTCTTCTTTAACTGGGGAGATGGTGGCATAGTGGTATTGTCACTGGACGAATAAACCAGAAACCCAGGGTAATACTCTGCGGATCCAGGTTCGAATCCTGCCACTGCAGATGGTGAAATTTGAATTCAATCAAAATCTGGAATTAAAAATCTAAAGATGACCATGAAACCATTGTTGATTGTCATAAAAATCCAGCTGGTTCACTAATGTCCTTGAGGGGAGGAAATCTGCCATCCTTACCTGGTCTGGCCTACATGTGACTCCAGACTCAGAGCAATGTGGTTGACTCTTAACTGCCCCCTCAAAGGCAACTAGGGATGGGCAATAGGTGCTGGCACAGCCTGCGATGCCCATGTTCCATGAATGAACAAAACAAAAAACCGCTCAAACATCTGCCTGGCTGCATACGGAGCAGAGGGTAAGTACGGGTCTAGTACAAGATACATCACACCGCCCTGCACGTTTTAAAGCAGAGGTGTATTCTGACAGTTGTAGGCTTTGAAACTGTTTTAAAATATGTTTCTTAATGGGTAGCAATGGAGCAGCAGGCCAATGAAAGAATTGCCATGTTCCCAGGGACATCGCTGAACACCTTAGTCCAGGAAATCGAAAGAGCTTCTTTCTATCAAAGGAAAGATCCACATTTCCCCATGCGCTATGAAGGGAATGGGCACAAATAGCCTCAGTTTGTTAATGAAAGGACCCTGGCACTGAGAACAAGGCTGCAATGCCATCAAAAATTCGATCAGGGTCAAGGCCAGTGAATCCATCTTCAAAAGCCATCTTCTATCAGCTGCAGCACCGGCCTCGCACACTGTTCAATACTTCCACATTTCCATCACTTACTCATCAGCAATTATAACTCAGACCTATCATCTACCTCACCCTCACATACCACTGCTACCAGGCTCACACCTGCATTTGCAGCTTTAACGTACGTCTGGCTAATCAACCGTGACTGGCACATAACCCACACACACATTGTAAAACACCCAATGATATTCTCCCCTCTCTCTTGTTGGTCAAGGTCCCACAAACAGGAACAGGCAGCAGAGGAGCGGTGCGGGATGGCTCCCTGGAGTATATATACTCCCTGGAGTACCCTATATAGTAAATATAGAGTATTTAGGGCCTCACGGTAGCATGGTGGTTAGCATCAATGCTTCACAGCTCCAGGGTCCCAGGTTCGATTCCCGGCTGGGTCACTGTCTGTGTGGAGTCTGCACGTCCTCCCCGTGTGTGCGTGGGTTTCCTCCGGGTGCTCCGGTTTCCTCCCACAGTCCAAAGATGTGCAGGTTAGGTGGATTGGCCATGCTAAATTTCCTGTAGTGTAAGGTTAATGGGGGGATTGTTGGGTTACGGGTATATGGGTTACGTGGGTTTAAGTAGGGTGATCATTGCTCGGCACAACATCGAGGGCCGAAGGGCCTGTTCTGTGCTGTACTGTTCTATGTTCTATATGGTGCCCTGGATAACTGCAGCAGCAGTGACTATGGTCTTTGGAATCAGCACTGCTGAAACTAATCAGGATGGCAGTACGTGGGCCATGTTTTATCTGGTTTGCCTGACTCCAATATGCACAGCAGTTCTGTAGGTTCTGGCATGGACACCATACTCTATCTGGGATAGCCACAATAATGTTGTCAAATATGTAGAATTCCTTATGCACCTTCTCAAATGCCACTTCACCCTCATCCCACAGTCTGCTGCATTGATCAAGCTGGAGATGGTGTGACCACTGCTACCACAGCTTCTGTTCCCTGTATGCGGCTGATTTGTTGCACAATGCTGTCCCTTTAAGATTGATGCACGGTTCAGCATGTGTATATCTTAAAGGAAGAGTTTCCTGTGCATGACCTGTTTATTCCCTATGATTTCTGATTTCTGCATGGCTGTGCACCCTCTCAATTTAAAGGGGAGGTTGGATGTGACCAGGCACCTCATGCTTTCCACCCACCAGGCTTTCCTCACCCCAGTACACCCTATGCACATTTATGCTCAAATACCCAAGAACTACCGCCAGTGGGTCCTCACCATGACAGGGAAGAAGAAGTCTAATGAAGAAGCACCATCACATGATCTTACACTCGCAGTCACCACCTCAGATGCTGGTACAAGCATAGTGGTAGGATTGCTACAAGGTGATTCACCGGGCATGAGTGGGCTGCAGCTAGGCCAGAGGGAAAGATGGGAGATCTCCCCAGACGACAAAGTCACAGTTCCACTGCGGAGAACTCAGATGAGAACATTGACTGGGCAGCACACTGGAGAATGCTGATGGACATGCAAACAGGGGTGCAGCAGAGCCTGCAGCAGAACCTGTCGCCACTGTCTAGGAGCCTGGAGGAGCGTCGTTCCAAAGTGGCACAGGGCTTCACATAGTACTTGAAGCCCAATCTATCCAACATGGAAGTGGCAAACTCCACGAGAAGACTTGCAAACCCAACCTTCTTAAAATAGAAGGATAGGGATCTTTGATTCACAGGGATGACTTCCAGTCAATGTCTTTCTGAAGTTCAGTCTTTCGGTTGATATTTCAATTGTTCCAGGCTTGACATGATCTTCTCAGGCAAGGTTGTCTACCTTCCCTGCAGATTCAGCATCATTTCAGGTTCACAGCGAAGGATATGCTGGACACTCACTGCTTTCAGAACAATAGATCAGTTCATTTATTTCAGCCCCTGAAGAGCAACAAGCTGCTGGTCTTGATACACTGAAAACATCTTCAGATTCCACCTACAGGCAGCAGGCATCAGAGAGAGAATACCAGCTCCCTTCTCTTCTGAGGTCTGATCACTTCTGGAAGGTTCTCTCTGAAACACCACGACGCAGGAACCAATCACTGACCGTTGTCAGGCAGAAGAGTGTCCCTGGCCAATCCATTGGAGGCCATTTGGCCAATAAAACGTATTCCCTCCAAAACCCGTTCTTCCCATCTACTTGGTGCCAAAGAGTCGACGTCCCCTTTCCCTTACACAAGCCTGAGAATACAGTATCCTGGCAAGTTCTGCATCATCTACTTTCCTCGCCCTACATAAATTATTGATCCACAGACCAAAACAATTAAATAAAAGGAATGGGAACAAAGGAAAAACTCCTTTATACTATCCCCGAATGCAAATGTTAAACCCAACATTTTTACCTGTAAATCCAACCGCAACATAGCCTCTCATTAGAAATGCTTGCACCTAGCGCCATACCCTTTGATCTGTCAACCCATACAGACAAGCTGTCTCTGTTAACTTTCCACTGGTTTAATTAATCATGGACACACTCACATACATAAAAAAAACAGCCTTCTTTACAGGAAACCACCATATTCCCCAAAATATTGGTAAAAATGTTCATTGTCACACAGTTGTCTTGCAGTGTCAGAAGGGGAATGTCTCCACTTTCATTGCAGTACAAGCCGAAGCTATTCAATGTCAAAGCTCAAAATTAGGTCATGAAATCTCAGCTTGTGACCAGCAAACCCAGCAGTAAGATCCACTCCAGTATTTTTTCCTCCCTGCCTGCAAGGGGATAATCTTCCAGAGTCTATAGACTGCCATCGAGCAGAGCCCATCCTCCCTCCCACTGTTAGTCCCTTCCTTTTGATTTCCCTTCATTCCCATTTCTTTTGTTTTCTTTTATAATTTTTGGTCTGTTGACCAATAATCGGAATGTGCCTTTAAGCAGAGGACTCAGGCTGAGGCAGTCTGCTAGTCAGGACAGTGTGTTCCAGGATTTGTTTTTTGGAGAGGAGACTACAGACTGGTCGGTGCAGAGTAAATCTTAAGAACCAGCTTTGGAGGAAGTTTGTTCGAATTGCTGCAAGGCAACCTATACTTACAGAATACTGAGAGGCCTGGATAGAGTGGATGTGGAGAGGATGTTTCCACTCGTAGTTGAAACTAGAACCCGAGGGCACAGCCTCAGACTAAAGGGACGATCCTTTGAAACAGAGAGGAGGAGGAATTTCTTCAGCCAGAGGGTGGTGAATCTGTGGCACTCGTTGCCGCAGAAGGCTGTGGAGGCCCAATCACTGAGTGCCTTTAAGACAGAGATAGATAGGGTATTGATCAATAAAGGGGTTATGGGGAGAAGACAGGAGCATAGGGATGAGAAACATATCAGCCATGATTGAATGGCGGAGCAGACTCGTTGGGCCGAATGGCCTAATTCTACTCCTTTGCCTTATGGTCTAATGAGTTGGCTAGGGACAGTGTTCTGCCTGACAACAGTCAATGATTGGTTTCAGTGTGATGCTTCTGAGAGAGCTGTTCATTCGTGATTAGACCTAGAATGAAGAAGGATCTCTTTCTCACTCTCTCTGCTGCAGTGAGGGCTGCTTCATTGTTCTAGAACCAGTGAGTGCCTGGCACATCTTTACCATCTTTACCATGTAGTTGAAATAATCTTGAATCTACAAAGAAAACCCTCTTAAGTTTAAAAGAAAGAAGCATCGAAGTGAAAGCTTGAACTCTTGAAAGAATTTAACTGGAAAACCATCATAGTGTATCGGAGATCCTTTATCCTTTTCACTTTATCATTATTTTTCTTCCCTTTCCACCTCCCTATGATCCCTATGTGTGTGTGTGTTAAGGGGGCAGGGGGAGTTGGAAAGGGGGGAAAGGGGTATTAGATAGTTACATTTTTGTCAGTTATTATTGGTAAATAATAAAAAGGTTATTTGTGTTAAATTTACAAACTGCATTTTATTGGGTTCAGCCAAGGTCCTCAGGTATTTTGAAATAATTTATAATTTCACTTGTGTTGCGACTGTGGGTCGAGTGGAGCTGGAATTGACCGCGCACTAGCCCAGGGAGTCATGACTCCACATTCTGCTGCGTAGCTTATAAAGAACTCGCAGCCTTCTCCACTCTGCTGACTGCACCCGCCTTTTATCTTTCTGTCTGTCTCCGTCTGTCTCTGTCTCTGTCTCTCTCTCTCAGAAAGTGTTCGCAGCTAACCCTATCTCCTATCTTTGTGTTCACATGTGAACAATTTTTATCTTGCTCCCCTCTATGTTTCAGCCTTGACCCCACTATCCCCACAGGATGGTGGGGGCACCACCACCACCTGAAGGTTCCCGTCCAAGTCACTCACCATCCTGACTCGGAAACATGTCGCCATTCCTTTATTATCGTGGTCCAGAATCCTGGAATTCCTTCCCTTACAGCACTGTGGGTGTATCCACATTCCAGGGACTGCAGCGGTTCAAGAAGGCAGTTCACCACCACCTGCTCAAGGGCAATTAGGGATGGGCAATAAATGCTGGCCGAGCCAGCGACGCCCTCGTCCTGTAAATGAATTTGCAAAAAACAGCTGAGGACCTAAGCTTTAGAATTCCTGCACCCAATACCTCCTCTCTCCACATCACTCTGCTTGCTTCAGATGTTTAACACCAACATCTTTAACCAAGTTTTAGGTCACCTTTCCTTGCGTAACTCAGCGTCAAATTTTATTTGATCAAGTGTCGGTGAAGTGCTTTGGGAAGTTTGCTACTTTAGAGGTGCTATATGAATGCAAGTTCTTGCTGTTGTTCCAGCTGATGAATTCGCTACTTGTTTAACGTCCTTCCATGCCACTGTAAAAATCGTGACATTGAAAACTCTTTTACTCTCTATTTAGAGCTGTCATTCCACTGCTCACTGCCTGTCACAACTCTAATCAAACAGTGTTCAGGCATAAATTGATGTTGGTGGAATTGAACAAGCTTCTTGCAGACTTTGACAGAGCACTGAGAGGCAAACAACATTTAATTCGCTTTATCTATCAAAGAAACGTGAAAACCACTTCATATTAACGTGCATTGCTGTCGATTTTATTTTTGACCTGCCATCAAACGCAATGTGTGGGAGTATAGCCCGCATCCAACGTTGAAGGAAGGGGTGTGGCTCTGGAGGCTCCCGCTTCATTCATGCCAGGCTAGGCAAGCTGCGCTGTTAAACAGGATGCCCAATATAGCTCAGGGCCCACTGGTTGGCCAATATCTGGCCATCTCTGACTGGCAACAACAGGAGTGGCGGGATTGTGGGTGGTGGTTCCGGAGGGGGGAGGGGGGGGGTGCAATGTTCTCTATGTTCACAGATCATGATGTCTTTGTGGTTGAATCAAGAACATATGGCTTTGTTAAAGAATAAAACTATTAACAAACTAAACACTATAAAGGTTTCTACGATGTGAACGATACGTACAGTTGGATACTATGGCTAAATACAAATAATTATGCTTAATTAGTCTTAATTACTATTGACTAAGGAGCTACTGGATATGCGACTGGACTCTACGCCTGTTATCCACGGTCTACTGCACACCTGTTGAGTTCCAATTGCGTTCTCCTGTCATCATGGCACCTAGTGGTTGGATGCTAGAATCTCAGTCTATGCATACGGTACCTATCTTTACTTTCCCAAAGTAACAGGAAACTTACTTTGGTTGAGCAGCATTTGTTCTGTAACCTGCGTTTTGCAAACTTTTCCAATTTAAAGTGGCATTTTCTGTTTTCATATTAAACAGGACCAACTCATATGGTCATCCAAGGGTAGACTTATTTCAAAATGGGGTCAGATTCAATGTTGGGTTTCATGGAGGGTTGGGGGGGGGGGGGGGGGGGGGGGGCAAGGACGATTAGCGCCACACAAATGCCAGCCAATGACCATCTCGCTGAATTCCCCACCATCACCATCCTGGGGGTTACCATTGAGCAGAAACTGAACTAGATTGAGCAGATACATACAAGAGCAGGTCAGAGTTTGGGAATTCTGCAGCAACTCACCTTCAGTTTCCTAAAAGCCTGTCCACCGTCGCCAAGGCACACATCAGGGGTGAAATTCTCCGACCCCCCGCAGGGTCGGAGAATCGCCCGGGACTGGAGTAAATCCAGCCCCCGCCGTGGCCGGAATTCTCTGCCACCAGGGAATTGGCGGGGGCGGGAATCACGCCCTGCCGATCGGCGAGGCCCCTGCGGCGATTCTCCGGCCCGCGATGGGCCGAAGTCCCACCGCTGGGAGGCCTCTCCCGCAGCCGTGGTTTGAACCACCTCTGGTGGCGGCGGGATCGGCGGCGGGAGCGGGGCGATCGGACCCTGGGGGGACGCACTGGCGTATGCGCGAATCGGTGAAGGCCTTTCAGCTAGCCCCGGTGCCGGGCGGCGGGCGTCAAAGGCCGCTGGAGCCGGTTTGGGCGCCAGTCGGTGTGGTGCCAATCGCTCCGGCGCGGGCCTAGCCCTTTAATGTGAGGAGAATTCCGCACCTTTGAGGAGGCCCAACGCTGGAGTGGTTGGCACCACTCCGCTACGCCGGGACCCCCCGCCCCGCCGGGTAGGGGAGAATTTCGCCCCAGGAGTGTGAAGGCATACTCTCCACTTGCCTGGATGAGTGCAACTTCAACGACACTCAAGAAACCCGACACCGTCCAGGACAAAGTGGCCCACTTGATTGGCACTCCGTACACCACCTTAGCCATTCACTCCCTCCACCATCGGTGCACAGTAGCAACAATGTGTACAATTAACAAGGTGCACGGCAGCAACTTACCAAAACTCCTTCGGCAGCACCTTCCAAACCTGTGACTTCTAGCACTTAGAAGAAGAATGGGGACATCACCACCTGCAAGTTTCCCCCAAGCCACCACCATCCTGACTTGGAATTAGGACACTGTATCTTCACTGTGACACCCTCCTGAACAGCACTGTGGATATACCAACCACATGGGCTGCAACTCAAGAAGGCACCTCACCATCACCTGCTCAACATAGAACATAGAACATACAGTGCAGAAGGAGGCCATTCGGCCCAGCAAGACTGCACCGACCCCTTAAGCCCTCACTTCCACCCTATCTCCGTAACCCAATAACTCCTCCTACCCTTTTTGGACACTAAGGGCAATTTAGCATGGCCAATCCACCTAACCTGCACATCTTTGGACTGTGGGAGGAAACCGGAGCACCTGGAGAAAACCCACGCAGGCACGGGGAGAATGTGCAGACTCCGCACAGACAGAGACCCAGTGGGGAATCGAACCTGAGATCCTGGCACTGTGAAGGCACAGTGCTAACCACTTTTGCTACCTGCTGCCCAGGGTAATTAAGGATGGGCAATAAATGCTGGACGACCCTGTGATAGTCTTCTCCCCTGAATACATAAATTAAGATGCTACTGATACCATTTAAAAGGCATTACTGTTGCTGTTACCACCAGGCAACATCAGTTAAAGTCAGCTCCATATTGCAACAGATAATTGTTAATCTTGAGTGCATCATTAATAACAGTATTTTGACTACTTTCACATTTCCTGAACGTAACCTTGGTCGAACCGGCACAGAACAGAACTGTTGAGTATTTGGCATGTTTTCCAAATATTCGAGAAGTGCAAAAGTCAGCATGGATCATTGCTGTTGGTAATGGTGTTGAAGAATTGTTCTGTGAGCAACTGAACAATGGCACCAAAATAGCAGAGACAGATTCCAATTCTGCACTGCCTGTAAAACCTGTCTAGCGTGGCATCACAAAGAGAAATGAATTCAACGTTCAGGGATTGTAATATCGTGTTCGAATACTATCATTTAAAACCCTCCAAATAGTCAGAAAATGAGTTACTTTTTGGACTTTTTCGACAACGTCAGCAGTGATGAAGAGTACCCCCTTGACTGCCCCAAGGGCTGAAAACATATTGAGAGTCCGCCAACCTCACATGTCGATGGAGAAAAATACCAGGACCCCTGACCTCGAAAGGGACAGGAGTAGGTGAGATTTGTCATCCAGCATCTCTGGGCCTCATGATAGCCCGTTTATGGCCGGTCGTGTTCAGTTTTCCGTCAGGCAGGAGTAAGACATTTCACTGAGGATGAGCGGAGGATCGCTCTGTCCTCAATGCAAGTCATCATCATTCTCCTGCAGCTTGCAGCCAATCATTTTAGCGCGCTTCCCATGAATGTAACAACCATCATGACGACCATCCACAGGCATCATAGAAGTGAGTGGATGCCAGACCCCATAGTAGGAGAGATATTAATAATCTAGTCCTGGAGCTCACTAAATCGAGAGTCGGTAAAGGTGTCCCTAGCCCTGTGCCATATGTAGTAACTGGCCATCGCCCGAGATCTTCCTCGACCTCCTATGTGGGTTGCTCTTTGCTGTCCTCCTTTTAATCCTCCACAGGTGAGGAGATGTGACGCTCCACCATGTCAGCTTGGTCCAGCTGCTCTTCCACTACAGTGCCAGATCGTGCACCGCCCAGCAGGCCACATTCACTCAGGACACCCGAGGGCTGTATTGGAGGGCTCCAGGCACCAGAAATGCACCTTGAGCAGTCCAATCCACCTTCACGATCAGCACACTCATTGATGCATGGGCCTCATTGTAGGAAGTCTCAGAGGGTGTTTGTGGTCACTGCACTGACGCAATTAGCCATCTCTTGAATGGGTAACCTTTGCCCGAGGGGCCAACTTCCAGCCTCTGCTCTCCCTCCAAAATAGCTGGGATCTGCGAGCGCCCCAAGGTGTAGATATCATGGATGTTCCCCGGGAAATGGGCACACACCTGCATGATGCACATCGTATGGTCACAGGTAATTGGGACGTTGCAGGAGTGGAGCCTCTAACAGTTAGAAAATGGTGCCCCAGGCTGCCATGCAGAGCACAGAGTCACATGGGTACAGTCGATGAGAGCCTGCATCTGGGGCATGGCAGCTATGTGGGCAAAGCCAATAGTCTTGGCATCCTGGCTCGGCTGCTCCCGGTACAAGTTGATTTACACCTGGACCCTCACAAATAGCGCATCTGTGACCTCCCTTATGCATTTTTTGCTGCTGACTGGAATACGTTGCACAGGCCACCTGGGCAGCCCTTAAATGAGCCATTGGCATTTAAGTTCACAGCAGTAGTAATTCTGAGGACCGCAGGCAATGGGTGACCTCCCAGTCCATGTGGTGCCAAGTCTTGCATCATCTGGTAGTCCACCGTCCCCTGGGACAGACACAGTCTTCTCTGACATTGGAGCTCTGACATCTGGCGGTAGGAGGTTTGATGCCAGAATACCCTTGGCCGATAGTGTACCCTCTGAGGCACTGTTTCCCTCCTCCCAAAAGATCATTGGGCCTTGCCTTCCCCTCCTCCACTGTTCCTGGCCGCGTGCAGCAGCGCATCATGTCACTGCCGCTGGTCGATCGCTATCAGAAGAACGGCCAACTCAACTGATTGCATGACTCTCCCGAATCAAAAACTGAAAGGAAGAGAATAGCAAAGTGGGCAATGAGGATCCTGACCATCACCTGACCCTCAGCCTTCTGCGAGTCTGGGACATCCACCCGTGCACATTCCCATGTGTGCATGACCTTTCTAATGAACCTGATTCCTTCCCCTGTCACACAATAGCCACTTCCCCACAGTTGGCCCTCTCAACTCTACCTGAAATGAAAAATGAATTGAAAATCGCTTATTGTCACGAGTAGGCTTCAATGAAGTTACTGTGAAAAGCCCCTAGTCACCACATTCCGTCTCCTGTCTGGGGAGGCTGGTACGGGAATCGAACCGTGCTACTGGCCTGCTTGATCTGCTTTAAAAGCCAGCGAATTAGCCCAGTGAGCTAAACCAGCGCTCGGACCCTTAAGAGCCTCAGCGGACCATGGAACTCCCCAAGGATGAAGAATTCGGACAGTTGAATGCATTCAATGGACCTGCGTCTAACCTCATGGCAGTACAAGACGCTGCCTCCCATCATCCTTTGAAGGGGATGACTAATGAGCGACTTCACCATAAAGTCTTGCATTGGGAGCCACATCTGTGGCACCTCTTTGTTATGTAGACATGAGCATGAGCCTCGGAGTTCAATACTTGGGGGCTCAACTTCCAAGGGGTAAGAATTGGGCAACTATGAGTGGCACACTCATGCATTGCAATTCTGATTAAATTGGTACAATTGACTCATCATGGAAGGGTCTCCTTCTACACTGAAGGGATTCCATGGGTTCAAATGACGATCCCGGCCTTCCGTGCTGTGTTTCTCTTCACACCAACGGCGAGGGAGTCTGTAAAATCGGAAAATGAGATCTTGCTGGTGCGGATCACATTTTCCGATTCTTGCCGGATTTTCCGACCTTGTCGCCATCCTCGCTGACGGCCAACGCGGGTTCAAAATTACCCGTGATAACTCCAATCATTTGTGGCATTGTGGAGAGATGGAGAAAAAGCTCTCTTTAAGCAGTGTTGAATTTTGTTTCAGTAATATCGGCTCTGACCTGAAAAGGAAATCTAGTATCAGTTGTTCAAAGTCTCCATAATTAAAGACAGTTTTAAGAATTAATGTTCCTGAAAATTGTGGGAAAAAACATCATTAATAGGCATAAAGCAAACTTCAAAGGTTGCATTCTTCAGATGGAAGTAGTTGCTTTGAAGGTTCCAACAGAAGCTAAACTGCTTCAATTACTCATTAATAAAATTTTGAACACATCCAGACCTTCTGAAGTGCGCTAAGTACGGCATCTAAACGGCGCTGGAATTCAGAGAAATGGACCAGAGCAATAAACATCACGGGGTCTCACTGGTTGGCCTTGAAGTTCAAAAATGACTGAGCTGCCCTTTATCTCTTCCCGTATTGGCCTCCCCGGAATGTGGCGACTCGGGGCTTTTCACAGTAACTTCATTGAAGCCTACTTGTGACAATAAGCGATATGTATCTCCTCTAACCCGAGCTGCCTCATTCTGATAAGTGTTCACTCGGGTGCTGGGGTGGTAGGTGGGTAGGGTGGACAGATGGGTAGGGTGGTGAGTCAGGATGGACTGGGGGAGAGTCGAGGGGAGTCGAATGTTGAGGTCAGGTCAAGCAGGGGTCATAGGGTGAGATAGGACCAGCTCACCTTTAGGGGGGAATCAGTGGTGAGGGGAGATCAGAGAGGTCGTCAGGCTGGGTGAGATTGGCTGAGGTATGGTTGTGGGCAGCGCAGGAAGAATTTGGGGTAGTCTGGGAGGAAATCAGATGGTGCGGTTGGGTCGGGGGGCATAAGGGTATGGAGAGTGGAGGCATAGTGGTCAGTATGAGTGATTGCGGGTCAGTTCTGTAATTACCCAAGAGTTAGTCCAGGATTTTTCTATCGTTGACCAACTGTTTAGGTAAGTAAATCAGAACTCTTTGAAGTTGCTGGCTGTAAATCAGAGCTGGGGACTTCTTCCAAGGGTCCCAACGAGCAGGGGCAATGGATTGGGACTTCCGAAGGGTGCCATCTCATATATTAGGGAGAATGTCTAGTTTCCGACAATCCGTCGGCAGGAAGATCTGGGAGCATTTTACTTTTGCATATGGTGATTTATCATGGATAAAAGATTTGAAAGGATTCAGCTATTTCCGTGTATTACTCTTCCAGACTTAGTTTCTTGTTTTATTGTTTATCCCACTATGGTCCTCTTTTTGCCATACACCGTCAGACCTTTTAGCAATTGCTCCCGCTTTCTACCCTCTCACAGGCCGTCTCTTCTGCTTGCTTTCTTCACTCTCCCCTTCTTATACTTCTGTCTGTTACATCAACTTTTTCCCAGTCCGTTGGGAGATCCATGGACCTGAAATGTTAACCTTTTCTGCATCCAAAATGTTGCCAGACCTGCTGAGCATTTTCAACATTCCCTGATGCTATTCCAGATTTTGGATATCTGCAGTACTCTGCTTTCCCTTACGTAAAGTCGCCATGGTCTCGGCTGACCAGAGAAGCTGCTTTCCCCTTTGAGAGGGAGAGCTGACTGGTGGCGATTTAACCTGATGGTCACCACACCTCAGGCGAGGGGCAGGGCTGAGAAGGCGGGGCCTTCACGAATAACCTCAGCCTATACGGGAATTAAACCCTCGCTGCTGGCCTCGCTCTGCATCACATTGTCCAGCCAAGTGAACTAAATCGGCCCCCTAAATCTTACCTATAACGCCTTTCACAGCCTCAGGAGGTAAGCATCGGAAGCCAGACAGAGCAAGAGGAATGGGTTCTCCCATTCAACCCAGGACTTTAGTCATAGAGCTGCTTGATGTTCATCTACCAACACATCCCTTCCCCCAATCCCTCACTGTCTGCCAAGCACCCTACTCATTTGAAGTGTCACTTCTCGAACAAGAACACCTATTTAATCTCATTTACAGGGAGGCTGTAAAACATTTCACTGCTCGTTCATTTAAACAATATGACAAGGCAAAACAGCTGCATTCACAGGTTCTGAGCAATTACTTATCCCCTTTGTAATCAGTCACTCTCCGAGAAACAGATAACTAATGAGCAGGAGAAGTGCAAAGGAATCCTCGTGAGGTTAACATTACTTTTTGTAATTAATGCTGCCTTACGCTGGAGCACACAAGTTTCCATTAGGATCTAATTATAGTCTGTGCTTAAACTCTTCAACTACTAAACAGGACAATTTTTACAGGATGGTTAACGATATCACAGTCGCAAAGTGAATTAATGTTCAGCGGCTAATTAAGAGGGAGAGAAAGTGAGTTCAAGTCAGCATCATGTTTAATTTGGCAAAACTATCTGTGAGGGATGACAGGGTGAAGGAACGGATGATTCTTACAGACAAGAGCCACCGACAGATGCAACCTGCTCCGCTCCCCACAAACTTACCGAATTAGCAAAGAATACCATGTGTTATGAAGGCAGGCAGGTGCACAGGTAACTGCCACATATACTTGCGTGGTGCATAAAGCTACTCAGGAATTACAGCACAGAAGCATGCCAGGTGACCCAGCCAACCCACACCAATGTTTGCATTCCACATTAACCTCTCCTCCCAAGCTACTTCATTTAAACCCAATCTCATTCTGGGACAAAAGGCAAATTACTGCGGATGCAGGAATCTGAAACGAAAACTGAAAATACCGGACAATCTTAGCAGGTCCAACAGCATCTGTGGCGAGAGGAAGGGAGCTGACGTTTTGAGTCTGGATGACTATTTGGCAAAGATGCAGAGAACTGGAAATAGGGTCAGATTTACACTGTTGTGGGGGAAGGCAGCAGATCTGGTTGGGGGGCCAATGATAGGTGGAGATTGACAGAGATGTCATGGACAGAATCATGCCATTCTATTCCTTTCCCCCTTGTGTGCTTATTTAGCATCCCCATTATTTAATTAATGGTCCCTGGCTTTTGAAATATCTTCTTGATGACTAACCTATCAAAGCCCTTCATGATTTCAAACTCTTCTATTAAGTCACTTCTCAGTCTTCTCTTTGATAGAGAAGAAAGCCCAGTCTGTTCAATCTTTTCCCTTGGTTTTAATCCCTCAATTCTGGCATCATCCTTCTCAATTGGTTTACTGCATTCCCTGGGACGGGATGGCGGCACGGTGGTTAGCACCGCTGCCTCATAGCGCCAGGGATCCAGGTTCAGTTCCATCCTTGGGTGATTGTCTGGGTGGAGTTTGTACGTTCTCGCCGTGACTTTGTGGGTTTCCTCCTGGTACTCCGGTTTCTTCTCACATTCCAAAAATGTACAGGTCAGGTGGATTGGTGATGCTAAAATGCTCCTTAAGGTTAGGTGGGCTCACGGGGACAGGGTGGGGGCATGTGCCGAGCAGGGTGCTCTGTTAGAGGATTGGTGCAGACTTGACGGGCCGAATGGCCTCCTACTGCACTGTAGGGATTCTATGATACTTTTCGCTATTTGGAGACCAGCGCTTTGCAGAGTACTCCAAGTGTGGCCTTTCTCAAAAAATAAATTGAGAGTACCCAATTCTTTTTTTCCAATTCACGTGACCAATCCACCTCCCCTGTACACCTTAGGGTTGTGGGGGTGAGACTCATGCAGACACGGGGAGAACGTGCAAACTACACATGGACAGTGACTTGGGGCTGGGATCGAACACAGGTCCTCGGCGCCATGAGGCAGCAGTGCAAACCACTGTGCCACCGTGCTTCCCTTCCAAGTATGGTCTAATCAAAGTTTTGAACAGGTTTAACATAACTTTTCTACTCACGAGTTCCATTCCTCTGTAAATGAACACCAATGCTTTGCTTGCGTTTGTTTGAACTATATTGCTGCAATAAGACCCAGCTGCAAGATCATTTCCTGATCTATGAACCATGAACAGGTGGTAACGTTGACCGTATGTGGTTGTCGTTTTGGTTTTCCGATCGCCCGAGCTGGCTGAGGACAGGATGTTCGATCCGGGTAAATTGAAAAGCATTGTGGGAAGTCTGAGTGCTTAACAAACCCACAGCTCATAAAATAAATAGCATTAGGCAATGCCAATCGTCACTGCTGCCTCTGACAAAGCAGCTAAACCCCACCTCATGAGAACCTTCAACAAAAACAGAAAATACTGGACAATCTCTGCAGGTCTGACAGCATCTGTGGAGAGAGAAGAGAGCTAACGTTTCGAGTCTGGATGACTCTGTCAGACCTGCTAAGATTGTCCAGTACTCTCTGTTTTTGTTTCAGATTCCAGCATCCGCAGTATATTGCTTTTATCCGGGGAATATTCCCTGCTCCTCATGTACACCAGTCATTAATGTCACTGCAAAATGATATAAATTGAATATCGGTTTTCCCTTGTTATAAGCTTTACATCTTCAAAGATACAGCCTATAGCTGATATTGAGTGGCGCTTTACCCTTCTTTGGCATTATGAAAGAAAGATAGAAAGGAAGAATAAATTTGTATAATCTTTTTCACAACCTCACAGTATCCTAAAGCACTTTTCAGCCAGTGAGTGCTCTTGAAGTCTTGCCATTGCTATGATGTAGGAACTGCGGCAGCCAATTGAAGCTCCTTCAAGAAGCAACTAAATAAATAACCAGACCATTTTTTCATTAGTTATTTTGCTTATGGATATATATATATATACATATCTATCGACCAGAATATTGGGGGAAATTCCCTTAATCTTCTTTGAAAAATGCCATGAGACCTTGTCCACTTTGAAATTTGGGCAGATGAGACCTTAGATTAGCATCTCATCTGAATGATAGACAACACATTGGATCGAGCAGTGCTCCCCCAGTATTGCACTGGTGATGTCAGCCGACATTATATGCTGAAGTGCGGCTCAAACCCATGACCATTTTGCTACACAGGTGTTATTACTACCAAACAATCCATGTCTGAGGCAGCGAAATGTGATGAGGAATGTGTGCTGTGGATATCGACTTTTTCTATATGTCCCTATGTGCAAAGTTTTTTAAAAGTCCATCGATGTCCATTCCCTGTGAACTGTTTACGAACAAAAGTTCCTACACCCACATTTATAATGGGACCAGCCTGTGCAAACTTGGTCATATTGTGATTATACTCTGCCACTTTTTACAGGAGGCAATATTGTGGCATAACTTCATTTTAAATGTGGACTCAAGAGCTCATAAAGCAAACATAAAAATAAGGATGGAATGTACAACTTTAAAATGGTTCAATTATTGCTCAGCATCTGACCAAACCTCTCCTGAAGGCTCTCGATTCCTGGTTTGCAATGCAACAAGAGATTGACTAGTTTATTTATAAATGCCTGGCTTCAGTAAGCAACATAATTATACCACAGTGTTGATGTAATATGGATCCTCTGATTAATGTAATTGGTATCATTTGAATTATATAATTATAATTTGGAGCAATCTTGTATTTAGAATGCTCATCCACCTGTTTACCATCTATCCCTGATTGGTAATTTATCCAAAGGTTTTTATTTTCATATCCCTCCACACACTTTCTCCTGCTGGAGAACCGTTCATTGGAGACCAGTGACCTTTACTCAGTGGGTAGCCTTTGTGAGCGAGTCCAGACAGTAAAGGTCAGCAGGCTGTTTAACCTTGAGCAGCAGGAGAGCCTTTCCAATTCTTTCATTGGCTGTTGTTTCACCCACTCCCCTTTCAATTCCCCACTCATCATTCCAATGGAGTCAGCAACAACAATTTTCATTCATATTGCGCCCTTTGTGTCTATCCCAAGGCTCCTCTTAAACACAATTTAGCACCCAGCCACACAAAGAGATATCAGGGCAGATGGTCAAAAGCTTGATTGAAAAGGCAGCTTTTATAAAGCATTGTGGAGGATAAGGGATAATGTTCAAGTGTAGGGTCCCTGAGTGAATTGTCGTCATCCACCCCAAAGGCAGTGAGCCAAACTGTGGCTCTCCTATGCACACTATCTATGTACCATGTAACTGGCTCCTCTTTCAACTTTACATGCCTTCAAGGTCTCTGCACTCCTTCAACCCTGGTATCATGCAAAGCCCCAATTTCAATCCCTCTTCCATCCGTCGCCACTCGTTCCGTAACTTCCTCCCTATCCTGTCCCCCTTTCTCAACCTCTCTCTCTCTCTCCTTTTAAGGTGCTCTTTAAAACCTACTTCTTTGACCAAGCTTTTCGGCAGAAGACCCTTTACTCGCTCGCTGTCAAAACATGCTTTTATTGGGACTGTTCTTGTCAAAGACCGTGAGACATTTTTCGACACTGAAGGCACCATGCAAATGCAGGTTGTTGTTGGCGAAAGAGGTAGGTTTTAAACGCCCACAGAAAGGAGCTGCAATACCAGGCCTGAAGTTCGACTCACCGGCGCAATAGCACTCCATTTCAAATCCAGTGACTCAGTTGCAGGAGGCTCTTGTCAGTTTCTCTGTGGTTCGGACCTGAAGGCTGTTAACATGGGGATGGCAGACTGCATTTGTCACATACCTGGATGAACATAATCATCGACACAAGTAACTGGTTAGACCTATCAGCACATTTAATGAAAAACATCTGGCGGAGATAACCATAATTTCTTTGTGCTTATGACTGTTCCGAAACTAATTAAGTTCAAGCAAAGTTATTTGCTGACACTGACAAATCCCTTCAAACTATGCCAATCAGCAGACTGCAAAATAGGTAAATATGTATCATAAGTTGCTGAACCATTGAGAAAAAGCACTGGGGGAAGGACGTAATTGGGCGTTAATAGATCACATCACATCACAACTTATTGGATCTGTTGACTGTTGATTTCCTATCTGCAGCATGAATAAATTCTCATAAATCATAACTTTCTTCACCAGCTGTAGTTCTGGGATGAAGAGCCAAACTTTGTGACTATATTGGAGCATTTGCACACAATATTTCAGTCAATAACAAGCCATTTCATCCCCAAATCTTGCAATTTACAAAACTATGAGAAATATTTTTTAAAAGTATTTGAACTTCTGGTGCACTCTTATTAATTGTATCGTTATTTTATAAGAAAACGGAAGGGGTTTATACAGGGGTCGGAATTCGTGGTGGCATGGGGTGGTGCAAATGGGAAATCCCATTGATAATCAGCGGGAAGATACAATCCTGGGGCCAGCAAATGGCACGTGGCGAAGAAGCAGGTGGCCAGGGGACAAAGCCCAGTGTCTGAAAGAATGTCGGTCTATCCCAAAATACTGTACAGGCAATTGAATTATATTTGTTTCTGTCGCAATGCCTGAAAAGTAGCAGAAAGTTTACACGCTGCAAACGGCAATGTGATAATGACAAAGTAATGTGTTTTCAGTGATATTGATTCAGGGATAAACATTGGTGAGAACACCAGGGGGAACCACCTTTCCTCTTCTTCAAAATAGTGCCATTGAATCTTGAACACACACCTGAGAGAGCAGGTTCAACCTGGGATTAATGTCTCATTCAAACAGACAGCACCTCTGGCGTTGCAAGAACACCCTCAGTACTGACTGAGCATGACAACCTGGATTATGTGCCTTTAAGTGTGACGGAGAGCAAGAAAATCTTCTCGGAACCCTATCGCTGCCCTGCCTTTAAAAACAATTAATTTAACAGATGTGGCTATCGCTGACTAGGTCAGCATTTATTGCTCTTGAGAAGGCGGTGGTGAGCTTTGTTCTTGAACGGCTGCAGTCCCAGAGGTTTGGGGACACCCATGATGCTTGATTTCCTTGGAGTGGTTGGATACTACTGAGTGGCTTGCTTGACCATTTTAGAGGGGCATTTAAGAGTCAATTGGTTTGCTGTGAGTCTGGAGTCACATGTGGGCCAGACCAGGTAAGGACGGCAGATTTCCTTCCTCAAAGGGCATTACTGAACCAGGTGGGTTTTTGCCACAATCGACAATGGTTTCATGGTCGCCTTTAGACTTTTAATTCCAGTTCTTTTTAAATTGGATTTAAATTCCACCGGCTGCTGGGGTGGGATTCAAATTCAGGTCACCAGAGCATTACTTTGAATCTCTGGAGGCGGGATTCTCTACAAATGGGGGTCCCCGGGGTCAGATCCCCCGCGCCCCCCGCCCCCCCTCCCCGAGGACCGCCCCAGCACATTTAGCTGCCAGGTCCCGCCGTGGATGAGGTGAGGTAATTCACGCCGGTGGGACTGGCCAAAACTGGATGGCCGCCCGGCCCATCGGGGCCCGGAGAATCGGCGGGGGGCCGCTGTCAATGGCTCCCGACGGTGCCAGAGAATAGGGCAGCCGGCGTTGGGCCGGCGGGGTGGGATTCGCACCTTGCCCCAGGGATTATCCGCCCTGGCGGTGGGGTTGGAGAATCCCGGTCTAGATTACCAGTCCAGGGACAATGCCACTGCGCCGCTGCCTCCCCAACATCTTCCAAAGTTTGAATTGATTTTTTCATTTGTCCAATGGATGTGGCATTCTCTGACAAGGTCAGTATTTATTTCCCATCCCTATTTCTGTTTGAATAGATAATGGGGAGCCACCTTCTTAAGCTGTTGCAGTCCTTGTATAGTAGGTACACCCACCAATGCTGTTAGATAGGGAGTTCCAAGATTTTGGCCCAATGACAATAAATGAGTCATGATATATTTCTGAATGGGGATAAGGTATGGTTTAAAGGGAAAAAATGAAGGTAGTGGAGTTGCTATCATGACCTTTTTCTAGGTGGCAGAGGTTACAGATTTGGTAGGTACGGTCTGCATTGTAGGGATTCTGTCGATTCTATGGAAGATACCTTGGTGAATTGCTGCAGGACATTTGCACACTACTAATACTGGGTGTTGACGGTGAAATAAGTAAATGTTTAAGGTAGTTGTTGGGGAGGCCAATCGATTTAACTTCGGTGGTTGGAGAAACAATTATTCGGGATATAATTAACCATCACATGGAAAAATGTGGATTAATTAGGAAGAACCACCATGGATTTCGTAAAAGAAAATCGCATTCTGGAGTTATTTGAAAAGGGAACAGAGAGCGTTGATGAGGGTGATGCTGTTGATATGGTGTACATTGACTTCCAAAAGGCATTTGATATAGTGTCGCACAACAGACTTGTGAGAAAGGTTATAGCTCATGGAATAAGAGCTAGGAGGAATGTTGATACAGAATTGGCTGAGTAATGGTGAGCGAGTAATGGTTAATGGATATTTTTCGGGCTTGAGGAAGGTTTGTTGTGGTGTTCCCTAATGGTCGGTATTGGGATCCTTGCTTTTCCTGATGTAGGTCTTGCTGTTCAGGGAACCATTTCAAAGTTTGTGGAAGATACAAAGCTTGGAAGCATTGTGAACTGTGAAAAGGACATAGACAAGTTGGTGGAATGGACAGATAGGTGGCTATTGAGGAGAAGTGTGATTCATTTTGGTCAGAAGAATTTGGAAAGACAATATAACAGAAGGGGTATAACTCCAAAGTATAATTGCGAGGCTTTCTACCACAGAAAGCAGTTGAGGCCAAAACACCATGTTTTCAGGAAGCAGTTAAATATAGCACTTCGTTCAAAGGGAATCAAAGGTTATGGAGTCATATGGATGATATCAAAGATGAAGGGGTCAGGCTGTTGAGTTGGGTGATCAGCCATGATCATAATGAATGTTGGAGCAGGCTCGAAGGGCCCAATGGCCTCCTCCTGCTCCTATTTTCTCTCTTTCTATGTTTCTATTCGGAGCAGAGGGACCTGGGTATATATGTGCATAAATTACTGAAGGTGGCAGAATAGGTGGGGAGAACAGTCAGTAAAGCATACAGTATCCCAGGCTTTCTTAATAGGGCATTGAGTACGAGAACAAAGAGGTTTTGCAGGACTTATATAAGATATAGATAGACCTCAGTTGGAGTATCATGTACAGTTCTGGGTGCCACATTCTAGGAAAGATGTGAACACATTGGTAAGAATCCAGAAGAGGTTCACAAGAATGGTTCCAGGGATAAGAAACTTCAGATATGGGGATAGGTTGGAGAGATTGGTACTGCCTGGACAGAGTAGATAGGGGCAAAACTGCCCCTGATTGTAAAAGGATGAAGAACGAGAAGGCAGGGCAGCATGGTGGCGCAGTGGTTAGCACAGCTGCCTCACGGCGCCGAGGTCGCAAGTTTGATCTCGGCTCTGGGTCACTGTCTGTGTGGAGTTTGCACATTCTCCCCGTGTCTACTGTGGTGACAAGCATCACTGTAAATACACAAGGGGTTAATGTAAATACACTACAGCTAAGTAAACACTAGAGGGAGCACCAGAGACGCCATGACATGCAGACATACAGCTAATGAACGCATAGAATAGGACACGACCAATGGGCAGTCAAGACACCCAGAGGTGACACTACCACAAGAGGGCATTACACAACTCATATATAAGGACAGGGCACACATGCTCTGTCTCTTTCCACAGGCGACACTTAGAGAGTAGGACAGGGGCAGATCAGAAGCATCACACCCACCACGTGGCTTAGAGCAGACTGGTTAGTTAGACTGAGTTACTATAGCAAGATTAGCAGGAGAGTCAAACTCATAGAGAACTGAGATAATGGTTCAATAAATCACATTGAACTTACTTCAAAGTCTGGAGTATCTTTTGGTCAAAGCTGCATCAAGTTGCAGCCTGTGCTATCCCAGAATACATAACACAACATCTACGTGGGTTTCACCCCCGCTACCCAAAGGTGTGCAGGGTAGGTGGATTGGCCATGCTAAATTGCCCCTTAATTGGAAAAAATGAATCGGCTACTCTAAAAAAAAATTTTTTAAAGAACGAGAGGGCACAGATTTAAAGTGGTTTGAAAAAGAAGAAAGAAGTTTACAGAGCGAGTGGTTCCGGTCTGGAAGGCTCTGCCTGGAAGTGTGGTGGAGGCAGGTTCAATTGGGGCATTCATGAGGTCATTAGATGATTAGAATTAGAATTAGAATTTACAGTGCAGAAGGAGGTCACTCGGCCCATCGAGTCTGCACTGGCTCTTTGAAAGAGCACTCCACCCAAGCCCACATCTCCACCCTATCCCCGTAACCGAGTAACCCCACCCAACACTAAGGACAATTTTGAACACTAAGGGCAATTTAGCATGGCCAATCCTCCTAACCTGCACATCTTTGGACTAATGATGCGTAAAGTTACAGGAAATAGCAGGGGAGTGGCACTAAGTCATGGTGTTTGTTCGGAGAACAGTTGCAGGAATGATGGACTGAATGGTCGTCTTCTCCATCGTAATCATTCTGATCTTTAATCAATAGGGCATCTGTGTCCTGAATATTGTCAAGCTCCTCGAGTGCTGTTGGAGCTGCACGCATCCAGGCAAAGGGAGAACATTCCATCACACTCCCAACCTGTCTTGCAGATGGTAGACAGTCTTTGTGGAGTCAGGAGGTCATAGGAAATTCCCATGTTTTGAGACCAGCTCTTATCGTCAGAATATTCAGCGACTGTAATGCCATTGTTCATGTTGCATGAATGCCACTGGCCACTTTTCAGTCCAAGCCTGTATGTTGGTCTTGCAGCATGCAGGCACACATTGCTTCATTGTCTGAGGAGTGTTTGTGCAACAGGGAAACTCTACAAACATCAGTGAATTGATCTTATGTTGGAGGTAAGGTAATTGATGATGAGCAGCAGCTGAAATGGTTGGGTCACAAAAGACATTCTGAGAAAGAGGACATTGAGGTGTGAAAATATACTGTGTACTAATGTGCACATTAACACAAAAATTAAATTGATTTGTGAACATTGAGGGGAGAGCTGACGGAGGCGTTGAAATTTGAAAGCATTTCAATGAAGTGAATTCATTAAAAAACAAATCCCATTATTCATAAGTCTGTAACTAGAGCCATAGATTTAAGATGCTCACTGAGGGAGAAGTTGGGAAATTTTGATTTTCAATGAAGTGCGGTTTGAGGGCATGGATGAACATAGCAGAAATAGCATAATCAACACCAGCTTTTAACACGGAAACACATCATTATTTGAAGGAGAAAAATTAAAAGAAATCAGTAGCTCTTTCAGAGAGATGGGGTGCGGTCTACCCGAATGGGGACAGAGTCCTGGAGCATGTGCGCCTTAGCCGGGAGTTTCCCAGGACTCGGAGCACCATGAAGCAACCCGCTATCTAATCCCCATCCTGGGAGATAGGGGGCTCTGTGGGGAATGGCAGACGCTACACTTAGCCCCATTCCCTGCACTCGCCGGTACTCGTCAGCGCAGAAAGAGATTGGGACACTATTTAAAAATGACGTCCTGGGCCGGGATTCTCCCCTACCCGGCGGGGCGGGAGGGTCCCACCGTGGTGGAGTGGCGTGAACCACTCTGGCGTCGGGCTGCCCTTACATTGAGGGGCTAGGCCCGCGCCGGAGTGGTTGGCGCTCCGCCGGCTGGCGGGAACGGCCTTTGACGCCACGCCAGCCGGAGCCGAAAGGACTTCGCTGGCCGGCGGAAGTCCGCGCATGCGCCGGAGCGTCAGCATTTGCTGACGTCATCCCCGCGCATGCGCAGGGGAGGGGGTAACTTCCATCTCCACCATCGTGAAGACTATGGTGAACGTGGAAGGAAAAGAGTGGCCCCATGGCACAGGCCCGTCCTCCGATCGGTGGGTCCCGATCGCGGGCCAAGCCACCGTGGGGGCACACCCCGGGGCCAGATTACCCCGCACCCCCCCTCACCCCCCCCCCCCCCCCCCCAGGACTCTGGAGCACGTCCGTGCCGCCTGGTCCCACCGGTAAGGAAGGTGGTTTGATTCACGCTAGCGGGAGAGGTATGACAGCGGCGGGACTTCGGCCCATCGCGGGCCGGAGAATCGCTGGGGAGGGGGAGGGGGGCCCGCTGACCAGCGCGGCGTGATTCCCGCCCCCGCCGAATCTCTGGTGCCGGAGAACTCGGGACACGGCAGGGGCGGGATTGACGCCGGCCCCCGCCAATTCTCTGACCCGGCGGGGGGGTCGGAGAATCCCGCCCCTAAACTCTCAAGCCCCTGACGTAACTCCTAAAGCCCCCCCAAAGCCCAAATCATGATAAGGGGGTCCTCAGGCACCCCCCCCCCTCCACACTCATGCAGGGCACCCCCTGATCCTATCTCCACTGCGTGAAAAATGCCAGTTTCCCAGCTTGGCGGTTCCAGTCTAGCATTGCCCCCTGGACATCCTGGCAGTGTACTGCCAGGATGCCAGGCTGGCACTGCCAGGGTTGCAGTGTCAAGTGCCCAGGTGGCATCAGCAGTGCAATGGTGCCACCCTGGCCAGAGGGTAGGCACCCAGGGGCCTCCAATCTCCTATGAGACCCCCACAAGTGCCTATCCATCCAGTCCCAGTTGGAAATGTAGACCAACTTGTGGGGCAATATAGAACAAGTGGTCACAGATGTAGGTTGAGAAGCTGTAGATTTAGAACCGAGATGAGGAGGAACTATTTCTCACAGAGGGTGGTGAATTTCTGAAACTCACTGCCCCATAGTGCGGTGGAATCTGAGTCAATAAATAGTTTCAAGAGGTAGATAGATGTATTTCTGATTTTTAAAAATGGGTCAAAGGGACATGGGGAACAAGTAGGAAGGCAGCTTTGAGACCAGGATGAGATCAACCATAATGGAGGAGCAGGCACAAGGGCTGAATTGGCTACTTCTGCTCCTAATTCTTATGTTCCTATGTTTCTTTGTCCCCATTTGTAGAGAACAACACTGAACCATGCATGCCTGCGGTTCCCAAGGTGAGGCAGTTGGATTCCATACGTTGGTTAAATCCATAGGATGCATATCAGAGTGAGACGAGCTGTCCTACTCCAATATGCAAATTTGCGAGATAGTGATCCCACCCACAAAGGCATGGCAAGCTGGCTGGATCCTAGAAATTGGGGGTGGGATTCTCCCAGCCCTGGGCCGGGCCAGCGAAATCCCGTAAACGGGCCACGCCGCCCTGACGCCGGCATGCACTTCTCCGCAGAGCAGAGAATCGGCGTCATTGGCGCAAAGGTGGTTGGCACGGCGCCGGTCGCGGGCTGCTCTATTATCCGGCCCGGATGGGCCGAAGGCCGCGAGAAAAGAACCGAGTCCCGCCGCCGCTGTTCTAACCTGCTCTGGGCCTCGGCGTTGAAGGGTCAGGTGGCTGCCTGTGTGTGGGGGGGTGGGGGGGGGGGGGGTGATCCGACTTGGGGGGGGGGCCTGGCCCGCAATCAGGACCCACCAACCGGCAGACTGGTCTCTGTGGTTGGGGGCCTCCTTTCCTACGTGCCAGCCCCTGTAGTCTTGCGCCATGTTGCGTCGGGGACCGGCGCGTTGAAGGAGGACACTGCGCATGTGCGCATTCCGCAGTGCACAGTTCACGCTGGGATAGGCAGCTAGAGTGCCGCAAATCGCTCCAGCTCTGTGCTGGCCCCCACTAGGGGTCAGAATTAGTCCTGGGAGCGGCCCATTCACACCGTCGTAAAACGCGACGCCGTTTACGATGCATGGAGACCCTGCCGCGGGATTGGAGAACCCCGTTCGGGATCTCCCAGCATCTACCGGCTACGCTGCGCTACTTTTCGGGTGAAGCACAGCTGGTAGATCCACCCGATAATGCGAGGTGATGGCTTTCTTCTAAGTAGTGCAATTCTATTTAAAAAATCAAGAAAAATCATGAAACATTCATGTATTTCAGACTAGAGTTTCACAAGATAATTACAATCCCACTGATTTAAAATTTTATCTCACAAATATTTTGGGCAGAATTCCCCCCTGCGCATGTGCAGACCGGCCGGCGTAATCCTGCGCATGTGCAGACCGGCCGGCATAATCCTGCGCATGCGCAGGGGGGTGTCTTCTCCGCACCGGCCATGGCAGACCCCTATAGATGCCAGCGTGGAAGGAAGGAGTGGCCCCATGGCACAGGCCCGCCTGCAGATCGATGGGCCTCGATTGTGGGCCAGGCCACCGTGCGGGCCTCCCCCCAGGACTGGATCCCCCCGTGCCCCTCCGGGGACCGCACCAGTCGGCCTACCAGTTAGGTCCCACCGTGTGGGACCATGTCCATTTCACGCAGGCGGCACTGGCCAGAAACCAGCAGCTGCTCGGCCAATCGGGGCCCGGAGAATTGCCGGGGCAGCTGCTGCCAATGGCCCCCGACTAACGTGGCTTGATCCCCACCCCTGCCTGAAAACCGGCGCCGGAGAATACGGCAGCCGGCGTCGGAGCAGCGGGGTGTGATTCACGCTGCCCCCGGGGATTCTCCAACCCGGCTGTGGATCGGAGATTTACACCACTTGTTTGTTTTGGTAATTTCCCTGTGAAGTGCCATGGAATGTTCCACAACGTTAGAAGCCATCTCTTAACATAAGCTCTTGTTATTCTTGTTGTAAAGCCATAACTCAGTAGACAATAATCTGGCCTCTGAGTTAGATGGATTGTGGGTTCATGCTCCCACTCCAGGGGCTTGAACACAAAAATATCAAGACTACTATTTTAAGGATGCACTGTTGGAGTGCAGGAAGCCTTGTGGCGCAGTGGGTGATGACCCTGCCTCTGAGCCAGAGGCCCCAGAATCGAGTATCACCGGTGGACTTCATGGCCAAGGAAGGTGTGTTCATAACCCCGCCAATACGTTGAGCATCAACCTTCAAAATCCTTCTGACACTCTCATGGCTGTTGGTAAGAGCGGGTGAGACTCCCGGTCAGCTATGCTTGAAGCGGAGAGGCTCCCCTCAACCTATAAGCTATAAACGACAGGCAAGCGATCGGCTCCAGAGAAAGAAACCCTTTATAATAATAATCATTATTGTCACAAGTAGGCTTACATTGCAACGACGTTACTGTGAAACGTCCCTGGTCGCCACATTCCGGCACCTGTACGGGTACACAGAGGGAGAATTCAGAATGTCCAAATGACCTAGCACGTCTTTCAGGACTTGTGGGAGGAAACCGGAGCACCCGGAGGAAACCCACGGGGAGAACGTGCAGACTCCGCAAAGACAGTGACTCAAGCTGGGAATCGAACCTGTGACCCTGGAGCTGTGAAGCCACAGTGCTAACCACTATAGAACATAGAACATAGAACAGTACAGCACAGAACAGGCCCTTCGGCCCTCGATGTTGTGCCGAACAATGATCACCCTACTCAAACCCACGTATCCACCCTATACCCGTAACCCAACAACCCCCCCTTAACCTTACTTTTAGGACACTACGGGCAATTTAGCTTGGCCAATCCACCTAACCCGCACATCTTTGGACTGTGGGAGGAAACCGGAGCACCCGGAGGAAACCCACGCACACACAGGGAGGACGTGCAGACTCCGCACAGACAGTGACCCAGCCGGGAACTGAACCTGGGACCCTGGAGCTGTGAAGCATTTATGCTAACCACCATGCTACCGTGCTGCCCTCACAATGGGAACAGATGAAAGTTTGCCTTGTGCGCCACTAGGTGTCGGAAGAGAACCAGAATGTTGGAGTGCTGCACGATCAGAGGATGAGACATTAATCCAAGGACCCCATTTGTTCTCTTGGGTGTGCAGAAAATCCCACGGCCAGTATCATGCGAGAGGGCGTTCTCCCTCATGTCCTGGTCAACAATAATCTCTTGACAAGCGTCACTAAAAAGATTGCTGGGTTATTATCTCATTGTGGGAGTTTGCTGGGGACAAATTAGCTGCAGAATTTTACAATACTTTGTTCAAAACTAATTAAGTGTACGGTACTTTGGTTTGTCCTGAGGTGATGGGAAGCTGAAACATCGTGGTAAAATTCCCTTTTCTTTTCAAAGCCCCAGCATAACTTTTGGTTCTGCATCCCATTATTCTGTCAGCCTTTTATATTGTCAGACATTAAACATTAAATGTCTTCTCAGCATTGAAACCAATTAATCCATGGCCATAGTGTCATGGGTATTGAAATATACCCTGTATATTTCTGGCTGTAAAATTGCAGAAAACCCACTGTGACGCCTCTTTGGGCAGAACAGTAAGCGGTAAAAAGACGAGACGAATGAACTCTAGTGTTCACTTAATACTAATTGATGAGCAGCATTTTCAGTTTATTGTAACAAATGGCTCCATTTTATCAGCAAAATAACAATTACCGCACGTCTGATGAAAGATTTAAGATGCTGTGGTTAATTGATAACCCAATGTGTATGTCACTCAGACAACAGCAATAAATTATTCAAAGTATCTTCACATGTAAATTAGCAAGGGTTTTCTTTTTTCCCTTTGCACCGACTGCTCAGTATAAATAAACAATTTGGTGGTGAACAGATTGTGCATTGGATTCAAGTATTAATGCTGACATGAACTAGGTCAACTGGCCTGTCTCGGTGCTGTATATTCTACATAATTGTGTGTAAGAATGGGAACATATATCCCACTTGATCCTGAACTGCAGTTACTGCTTATTCCACCTCTCATATATCGCCCATCTCCATTCCCGCCTCAGTTCATCCGCTGCTAAGTTTGTTTTTGCTCCTTTGCACCCTCTGTACGCTTGAGGTCATCCAAAATTCTGCTGCCCATATCTAAACTTGTACCAAATTCCTATTCGCTCATCTCCCCGGTGCTTCATTGGTTCCTGGTTAAGCAGACCTTCAGATTTAAAATGTCCATTCGTGTTTTCAAATCCCTCCATGGCCTCACACCTCCCCATCTCTGGAACCTCCTCCAGCCCTTGTAACCCTCGAAGATCCTTGCCTGCCGTCATTTTCTGCACAACCCAGTTTTTCATTGCTGTACCTTTGACATCTGCTTGGGCCCTGAGCTCTGGAGTATCCTTTGAAACCAATCTGACTTCTTTTCTTTCCTAAAGTCCCCATATCTAAGGAAGGGTGTCTTGGCCTTGGAAAGGGTCCAGAGAAGTTTCACCAGAATGATCCCTGGAATGAAGAGCGTGCCGTATGAGACATGGTTGATGACTCTGTGTCTGTACTCGTTGAAATTTAGAAGGATGAGGGGGGATCTTATTGAAACTTACAGGATACTGAGAGGCTGAGATATAGTGGACATGGAGAGGATGTTTCTACTTGTAGGAAAAACTAGGAGCAGAGAACACAATCTCAGACTAAAGGGACGATCCTTTCAAACAGAGATGAGGAGAAATTTCTGCAGCCAAAGGGTGGCGAATCTGTGGAACCCTTTGCCGCAGAAGGCGGTAGAGGCCAAATCACTGAGTGTCCTTACGACAGAGATAGATAGGTTCTTGATTAATAAGGGGATCAGGGGTTATGGGGAGAAGGCAGGAGAATGGGGATGAGTAAATATCAGCCATGATTGAATAGCGGAGCTGATTCGATGGGCCTAATTCTGCTTCTATGTTTTATGCTCTTAAGTCTGGCCCATCGAGTTTGCACCAGCTCTTGGAAAGAGCACCCCACTTAAACCCACGCCACCACCCTAACCCCGCGACTCAGAAACGCCATCTGAAAATTAGGGCAATTTATCATGGCCAATCCACCTAACCTGCATATCTTTGGACTGTGGGAGGAAACCGGCGCACCCAGAGGAAAGCCACGCAGACACGAAGAGAACGTGCAGGCTCTGCACAGACAATGACCCAAGCCAAGAATTGAACCTGGGACCCTGGAGCTGTGAAGCAACTATGCTAACCTCTGTGCTACTGTGCTGCCCTTGTGCTACCGTGCTGCGCCCTCGGGTTTGAGAGAGGATATAATTTCAAAGTTTGCTGTGGCGTAAAACTCAGAATAGCAGTAGAAACAAATAAGCGTGGGAATTAGGTGCAGGAGGAGGCCATTCGGCCCTTCGAGCCTGCTCTGCCATTCATTATAATCATGGCTGATCATCCAACTCAGTCATCTGTTCCCGCTTCCCCCTATCCTTTAATCCCTTTAACCCCAAGTGCTATATCTATCTCCTTCTTGAAAGCATGCAATGTTTTGGCCTCAAGTTCTTTGTGGTAGAGAATTCCACAGGCTCATGCTCTCTAGGTGAAGAAATGTCTCCTCACCTCGACCAAAATTACCTCCCCCATATCCTCAGACCGTGACCCCTGGTTCTGAATGCCCCTGCCATTAGTAACACCCTTCCTGCATCTACCCTGTCTAGTCCTGTTAGAATTTTATTGTTTTTTATGAGATTCCCCCTCATTCTTCTGAACTACAGCAAATATAATCCAACCGACTCGATGTCTCCGCACACGTCAGTCCCACCATCCTAGGAATCTGTCTGGCAAATCTTTGCTACACCCGGTCTATATCTTCCTCAGATAAGGAGGCCAAAACTGTACACAACATTCCAGGTGTGGCCTCAGTAAGGACCTGTAAAATTGCAACAAGACATTCCTGCTCCTGTACTCGAATCCTCACGCTATAAGGTCAACATACCGTTTGCCTTCTTTCCCACTTGCTGCACTTAGAACATAGAACATAGAACAGTACAGCACAGAACAGGCCCTTCATGTTGTGCCGAGCCATGATCACCCTACTCAAACCCACGTATCCACCCTATACCCGTAACCCAACAACCCCCCCCCTTAACCTTACTTTTATTAGGACACTACGGGCAATTTAGCATGGCCAATCCACCTAACCTGCACATCTTTGGACTGTGGGAGGAAACCGGAGCACCCGGAGGAAACCCACGCACACAGGGGGAGGACGTGCAGACTCCACACAGACAGTGACCCAGCCGGGAATCGAACCTGGGACCCTGGAGCTGTGAAGCATTTATGCTAACCACCATGCTACCCTGCTGCCCCTTGCTACCCTGCTGCCCTACTTGCATGCTTACCTTCAGTGAAAAAGGATACCCAGACCTCGTTGCATATTCCCCTCTCTCAATCTATAGTCATCCAGATAATAATCTGCCTTCCTCTTTTTGCTACCAAAGTGGATAACCTCACATTTATTCACATTATGCTGCATCTGACATGCATTTGCTCACTCACTCAACTTGTCTAAATCACACTGAAGGATCTCTGCATCCTCCTCACACTTCACCTTCCCAACCAACTTTGTATCATCTTCAAATTTGGAGATATGACATTTAATTTCCTCTTCTAAATCATTAATATACGTTGTGAATAGCTGGAGCCCTAGCACTGATCCCTGCAATACCCCACTAGTTACTGCCTGCCACTTAATTCTAACTCTTTATATCATGTCTGCCAACCAGTTTTCTATCTATCTCAATACACTGACCCTAATCCCATGCGCTTTAATTTTACACGCTAATCTCTTCTGCGGGACTTTGCAAAAGCCTTCTGAAAGTCCAAATAAACCGCATCCACTGGCACCCCTTCATCAACTCTACTAGTTACATCCTCGAAGAATTCCAGTAGATTTGCCAAACTTTTTTCCCCTTCATAAATCCATGCTGACTCTGTCTGATCCAACCACTGTTTTACACATGCTCAGCGATTAAATCTTTTATAGTAGATTCTAGAATTTTCCCCACTACCGACGTCCGGCTGACCAGTCTATAATTCTGTTTTCTCCCTACCTGCCTTGTTAAATAGCAGGGTTACATTAGCTACTCTCCAATCTGTAGGAACTATTCCAGAGTCTATAGAATTTTGGAAGATAGAATAGTATAGAACAGTACAGCACAGAACAGGCCCTTCGGCCCTCAATGTTGTGCCGAGCAATGATCACCCTACTCAAACCCACGTATCCACCCTATACCCGTAACCCAACAACCCCCCCTTAACCTTACATTTTAGGACACTACGGGCAATTTAGCACGGCCAATCCACCTAACCCGCACATCTTTGGACTGTGGGAGGAAACCGGAGCACCCGGAGGAAACCCACGCACACACGGGGAGGACGTGGAGACTCTGCACAGACAGTGACCCAGCCGGGAATCGAACCTGGGACCCTGGAGCTGTGAAGCATTTATGCTAACCACCATGCTACCGTGCTGCCCCTTTTTTTTTAAAGAGAGAACCGCAGTAATAGTGATAGGAGTGGTGACTATGCTGAGCTGCCTCAAGAACATTTTAGTATAGAATAGTATAGAAGTATAGAATAGTATAGATGACCACAACAGGAGGATAGTAACAGATCACAGGATGACAGAGGCAGACTGGTGCAATGTGCAGACCACAGCAGAGGAAATTTAATTCAGAGAAAGGTGAAGTGATGCATTCGGTAGGTAGAATGAGGAGAGACGATATAAACTAAATATCAAAGAAGGTCCAGCAAGAAATGGGCTGGGGCTGGATGAGCACAAATGTTTGAAGGCGGCAGGACACATTGGGAAGGTTGTCAAAAATTGAATCCTTGGCTTTATTAACACAGGAGTATAGTCCAAAAGCAAGGAGGTTCTGCTGAATCTTTCTGAAGGTCATGTCGTGTCCAGTTGTTTGGCATTTGATTGTTTTGTGTCAGTTGACTGTGTTGCGCGCTGTTCGTCAAGCTTGAGTATGGTTGCTGTGTTGTTCTCTGCTTTGCTTTCCCTGGGTGGCTTGGCTGCGTAGTGCTGAACAATGAACAACAAGCTTTCTGAACGAACAAAACTAATTTATTAACACTACTAAATAAGATTCGTACGTATTCCTAATTTTTAAGGTTACTAAATTAATCTATGCTATCTCTAACGACAGAACTCTCAAACACACAACTGGGGTGGAATTCTCCGACACCCCGCCTGGTCGGAGAATCGCCGGCGGGCCGCGCCAATCGTGCCACGCCGCCCCGATGCCCGGACGCGATTCTCCACAGAGCGGAGAATCGTCGCCATTGGGGCTGGCGTGGTCGGCGCAGCGCCGGTCGCTGTATGCGACGACTCTCTGGCCCGGGCCAACGCATCGATTTTCCGGCCCAAATGGGCCGAGCGGCCGTCATCAAAAAGCCGAGTCCCGCCGGCGCCATTCTAACATCCTCTGTGCCGGTGGGACCTCGCCGTTGAAGGGTCCGGGGGCGGCTTGTGGGTGGGGGGAGGGGTGGTCCGACCCGGGGGGTGGGGCTCCGTAGTGGACTGGCCCGTGATCGGGACCCACCAATTGGCGGGATGGACTCTCTGTCGGGGGGCCTCCTTTCCTCTGCGCTGGCTCCTGTAGCCCTGCGCCATTTGGCATCGGGGCTGGTGCGGAGAAGAAGGCCACTGCGCACGGGCTAGTTGGCGTCAGCCCAATTGCGCATGCGCGGACCCCGCGCCGTGGGCCCCTGTGGGCCGCAGAATGGGGTCCCGGAACGGGCACCGACACTGGAGTAAAACGCTCACGTTTTATACGCTGGCGTCGGCGCTTAGCTACCCGATGGGAGAATCCCGCCCCCTATCTCACTTATGCCTAACCATCTTTTACCCGGAATCCCACAAGTCACATGATATATATATATTACTGTTCTGTGGTTCGCTCTAGTGGCCAGAAGCATCATCATTAACTTGTTAACTCTTTACATCCCGGTAAATATACATATCATGACAGTCACAGAGAGGGAAAGAGAAACTAAATTGAAGTTAGAAGCTGTAAACATGAGAGCAGACATTTTAGAAGCACTGAAAATAGCTGGCTCCCGCTGAGACATAGAAAATAGCGAGTCTTCTCCGCATATCTCAGAGGCATAATGCGCAAAAGGTTAGGCCTCAGCTTGAGCATTGAGTTCAATTCTGGGCACCACACTTCAGGATGGAGGTGAAAAGTGTGAAAGGGGTACAGAGTAGATTTACTAACATTATGCCAGGGATGTAAGACTTCATTTACGTGGACAGACTGGAGAAGGTTTTTTTTTTTCAGAACTAGGAACTATGAGGACTTGTAACAGAATAAATAAGGAAAAGGTTTTCGCTGACGGGAGAGTTGGTGACCAGGACTCACAGATTTAGGTCAACTGGCAAAAGATTCAATGAGGAGAAAAGACAGAAAATATTTCTGCAGCGAGTTTTTATGATCTGGAATGCACTGTTGAGATAGCGGAGGAAGCAGGTTCGACAATAATTTCCACAATAGAATTGGAAATATATTCAAAGAGAATGCAGGGTTCCAAGGAAAGGGAAAGTGAGCGGGATTGATTAGATAGCTCTTTCAAAGAGCTATCACAAGCAGGATGGGCTGAAAGGCCTTCTCTGTGCTGGAAGTTTGCATGGATACAAAATTTGGCTCCAGGAGTTTTACCATTATGGCCACCCCTTCTGGTCGAAAATGGCAACCGTGCCACATGGTCTAATGTGGGTAAGGGCCGTGGCAGATGCCATTTTGTAGATTTCATTTTGGTGATGTTGTTAAGAGTGAGTGATAGAATCATAGAATTTACAGTGCAGAAGGAGGCTATTCGGCCCATCGAGTCTGCACCGGCCCTTGGAAAGAGCACCCTGCCTAAACCCACACCTCCACCCTATCCTCGTAATCCAGTAACCCCACCAAACCTTTTTGGACACAAAGGGAAATTTAGCATGGCCAATTCCTCCTAACCTGTGGGAGGAAACTGGAGCACCTGGAGGAAACCCACGCACACACGGGGAGAACGTACAGACTCCGCACAGACAGTGACCAAGCCGAGAATCAAACCTGGGACCCTGGAGCTGTGAAGTAACTGTGCTAACCACTGTGCTACCGTGCCACCCAAGATCGAAGCATGTGCTGGATGCATGAATGGATGCAGACCCACTTGAATAGATGGTGTGCAATGTTGATTTGATGCCAGTGGTGTCATTTTCAACCTCAACACTCCAGCTAATCCTCTTCTTAACCAAATATGGATAAACATGTTGCAGCAGTGGGAACGAACCACACAACGCTTGCCAAAGGGATCATCAGTTACTGTTAGGTTGATTTAGTTTTACTGTTTTTTTGAATTTGTAGAAGTTCCAAGCTTTCACTGTTACAGGTAAAGATGGTGTAATCTACAAAGACAAGTATTGCATGTTGTAAAGGTCTTGGTTGTGACTTGAGGGATTCTCCTGAAAATGAAATGAAAAATGAAAAACGAAAATCGCTTATTGTCACGAGTAGGCTTCAATGAAGTTACTGTGAAAAGCCCCTAGTCACCACATTCTGGCGCCTGTCCGGGGAGGCTGGTACGGGAATCGAACCGTGCTGCTGGCCTGCTTGGTCTGCTTTAAAAGCCAGCGATTTAGCCTTGTGAGCCAAACCAGCCCCTGAGGCCACTTGCTCCCAGCCATGGGGTGTTATCATTTCCATTCTCCTCAGCCTGACAGAGAGATTTTGCAAAGGCAACACAGAGCAGGACAAGCTTATAGAAGGTGGAGCAGTGGGAGCAGGAGAATGGCTCTCAACAGGGAGGCCTCATTCACCCAGAGGCATCAAGGAGCAATTTTATTACCTTTACCTTCTAATAATAATAATCTTTACTGTCACAAGTAGGCTTACATTAACACTGCAACAAAGTTACTGTGAAAAGCCCCTAGTCACCACATTCCAACACCTGTTCAGGTACACAGAGGGAGAATTCAGAATGTCCAATTCACCTAATAGCACGTCTTTTGGGACTTGTGGTAAGAAACCGGAGCACCCGGAGGAAACCCCGCAGACACAGGGAGTACGTGAAGACTCCGCACAGATAGTGACCCAAGCGGGGATTCGAACCTGTGACCCTGGAGCTGTGAAGCCATAGTGCTAACTACTATGCTACCGTGCTGGGAACAGAGACTGCAATGTCCCCATTTTATGAAATTGATATTAACCAAAATCTACTAGTTCTTTCGGCATACCTTTAACTTCAAAGCAAGTTACATGCTGTACTGCCAGTGTCTGTAAAAGTGTCTGTCACCTTGATATTGTTGCACTGTGTTCCTTTCAGGCTGGAGAAGTTGACATCTATAACATCTCGCATTTATTACACAATGTTGTATAAGGATGATCACCTCTGCTCCTTTCACCAAGGGAATGGAGTACACAGCATTCTCTCTGGCCAGATTAAAACAATACATGCACATGGCTTTTCCAAGGTAGCTAGCTCTCCATTGTGTAGGGTGCCATTGATCGTACACACCTGATTTAGCAGGTAGTTATGTACCTAAACACAAAGTTCAACTCTGAAAGTGCACATGGTGGTGACCATGCTCAGCACATTTCCAGCTGATCATTGCAGATATGGGCGCTCATTGCTTCCCACAGCTTTCCCAGAAGGCTTCCTGTAGATAGAGAGCTTCTCTCCTCTTGCCCAATCTCCTGCACCAAGGCCCCAGTGCCACAAAACCTTTGCCTACTCTGTGCCGTAGTGCTACATCCCGTGTCTTTTCCAGATCTAAGCCCTTTAGTAAAGAACTCCAGCCCCTGCAGCAGCCAAAGTGCACTTTCCCTTTAAAAGGTGCAGGCTTGCTTGAAGTAGCACATAGAACATACAGTGCAGAAGGAGACCATTCGGCCCATCGAGTCTGTACCGACCCACTGAAGCCCTCACTTCCACCCATCCCCGTAACCCAATAACCACTCCAAACCTTTTTGGTCACTGAGGGCAATTTAGCATGGCCAATCCACCTAACCTGCACGTCTTTGGACTGTGGGAGGAAACCGGAGCACCCAGAGGAAACCCACGCAGACACGAGGCAAACGTGCAAACTCCGCACAGACAGTGACCCAGCCGGGAATCGAACCTGGGACCCTGGCGCTGCAAAGCCACAGTGCTAGCCACTTGTGCTACCCTGCTGCCCTTGTGCTTCCGTGCGAGCCTGACAAGATTTTTCACCACCTCCACCTGCATCTGGCCTCTCAATCGCTGCGATCGTGGAGACGATCAGAAAGCACAAAGTATGCATGCCGTATGAATTGTAACAAACCGGGTGCAGGTCCATCGCCCATTGTGATTCCACGGCCAGTTTTCTGGTCTTATCCAAATTCTCCCGATTTGATTCTATGATTCTATGAAGAAGCCCCAAATCTTTCCTCTGTCCTCTGCCTTCTTGATTAAACACTGCATCTCATGTTGCCCTTTATATATTAAAAAAATGCTTTGATGGCCTCTCAATAATGTTCCTGTTCTGCATATGATGGGGTCATTTCATATTGACAAAGGCAAATAATTCAGCAAATTAAAATGGAATCCATATAATTGTATCAGGTTAATTTTGTTCCAAATAAATTTCATTAAAGTGACATATATTCCATTATTCATGTCTGGGCTGCAGATCGCTATGCTGCAGTATCGTCGTACCTGTAATAGGCTTATAATTTAATAAAGGAGAATTCTTGTCGGTGGAATTATACTGATCGCCTGACACTCAGTGTCTCTGTTCATTATGCCAGTTTGACAGGAGCGGAAATGAGTGCAGTAAAATGCCACTGACAACTGTACCTATTGTTGTGAAGGAAACCGTAACATGTTTGTGGTTCAGCTTACACTGTTTGAGGTGCCGTCTCTTAAAGGAGACATTAACCCTCAGCTCCATTCTCCCTTTCAGATGGACGACAAAGTTGGCAACCTTTTTCCGACTCTTTGTAGGCCCTGCCATTTCCCCCCGTGTCTCTCAGTGATTCAAATAAGGTTACGGTGGCTTTAAACATGTTTAAAATGGAGGATTCGCAGGCAGGGCCAGAGTTTGTTGCCCATCCCAAATTTCCCTTGAACTGAGAAGTTTGCTAGACCGTTTCGGAGGAGGGTTAAGAGTCAGTCACATGGTTGTGGATCTGTAGGGTCACGTGAAGGATGCAGATTTCCTCTGTGAGGGACAATGGCGAGCTATATAGGTTTCACAACAATCAGTGATAGATTCATGGGGCAGGATACTCCGGTTTCCTGGCTGGGTGTTTCTCATTCACATAGACATAGATATATAGAATTTACAGTGCAGAAGGAGGCCATTTGGCCCATCGAGTCTGCACCGGTCCTTGAAAAGAGCACCCCACTTAAGCCCACACCTGCACCCCATACCATAACCCATCCAACCCCTTTGGACACTTAAGGGCAATTTTGCATGGCCAATCCACCCAACCTGCAGTGCTGGATACTACCTTCCCGCCGCTTGTCAATGGGATTTCCCAATAAAGCCACCCCGCCCCGCCGGGGAACCCATGGGCAGGGATATACTGGCGGTGTGAAAAGAGAATCCCAACGGCAGGAAAATTCCGGCCATGGTCACTAACAGTGAGAATAGACCCAATTTCAGATTTAATAATTGAATTTAAATTCCACCAGCCGCCATGGTGGGATTTGAACCCACACACCCAGAACCTAAACCTGGGCGTCCAGATTACTAGTTCAAAGACGTTGCCACCATCTCAGTACGTAGCGTTTACCGATGTCATCCAAGCTTAGTTGGTCACATTCTTAACTCCCTGGTCTTCCAGGACTTGAACTCATGATCTCGACTGACAATACACACGCAGCGCTAAAGAAGTACTGCATTGCATCGGGTGCTGTCTTCAAGTGAGATATCAACCCAAGACACCCAACTGCCTGATCAGGTGGGTACAAAGGACCCATGCCACAATTTGGAGAAGAGCGGCAATTTAGCCAAGTCTTCTGGGCAAAATTTCTCCCTCAATCCAGCCAACCAAACATAACTGGTTTGTGTCACTGTTCGCACGACCAATTGCTTGGTGTGAAAAATAGCCGCCAGGCTAGATAATTACAACAACGCTTCCCAAGTAATTCATTAAAGGAAAGGCTTTGAAATGCGATACTGTGCTGCATAAAATCAATTATTTTCTTGTTTTAGTATAAGATACAATATGGATTTAAATTCTAGAATCATTTGTAACAGCAAGGGGAAAGCAGGCAGTAAACATCCTAAATAATAAATGGATAAAATACAATTTTAAACGAGATGAGATTTTCTTCATCGTCCCAGGAATGTATCTGATTATTTTCTGGTTGATATTTCAATGTCGAGCTTACCTCTGGTAATATACTGTTGGAAGCAGCTTGTCACAAAAGCTGGAAGGATTAAAGATCAGAATATGATATACCAGAGAGAGCCTAAAAAAACAAACTTTGACAAATTCAGTGTTAATTCCCAGCCCTTCAGTGCTGTGGGCTCCCTCCCCGCCCAGTTGCGGACAAATTGCAAAATAGAATATTGCGTTCAGTGCATTCCACATTAATTAATACCACTTGGAAGGTTTGATCAAAGATACTGTAGCTTGTCTTCCGTGAAATCACTAGAATTGCCTGTGAAAATCTGTAACTTAGGCAACCGGAAGATCAGTCGATGCTGTCATAAAGTTGCAAAAAGCAAACATTTTCTTTTTCCCTCCTGAAATTGGGAAATATGCCAACAGCATTCTGATCAGGGCACAACTCTATCTGGATCCATGCTTCTCAATCCTTTGTGCTTTGATCACTAATAAACCCTAAGAGCAGAGACCTATCGTGTTTTGACACCACTAACATTGAAAAAGGTTGTAAGAGAGCATGAGGTAAGAAAGAAAGAACATTTCAAGTGATTGGCAAAATAATTGGTGGGGACACGAGGGAATATATTTCCTTTGACTAAGCAAATGGTTAGGGTCAGGAATGCATTGTCCGAGAGGATGGTGGATTTTATACAAAGTAACTTTTAAAGCTTGAAGGAAAGACATTGCCAGAAGATAGCGAAAGAGTGCGGTACTAACTGTATTAAGGGCAGCATGGTAGCATAGTGGTTAGCACTGTGGCTTCACAGTGCCAGGGTCCCAGGTTCGATTCCCCGCTGGGTCACTGTCTGTGTGTAGTTTGCACGTTCTCCCCGTGTCTGCGTGGATTTCCTCCAGGTTCACCGGTTTCCTCCTACAGTCCAAAGACCTGCAGGTTAGGTGGATTGGCCATGCTAAATTGCCCTTAGTGTCCGAAAAAGGTTAGGAGAGGTTATTGGGTTACGGGGATAGGGTGGAGGTGAGGGCTTAAGTGGGTTGGTGCAGACTCGATGGGCCAAATGGCCTCCTTCTGCACTGTATGTTCTATGACTTTATGAAAAAGTTAGCACAGATTTAATGGGCTGATGGCCTTTTAAGTGGTACTATGTGGTACTGTTCTATGGCTCCATACTTTGCATTTCTTGAGCACCTTTCACCACCTCCACATTTCTCAAAGTGTTCTACTGCCTCGGGGCCTGAGGTCACGAAAGGGGTTACATTAATGCAGTTTCCTTCTTTCTTCAGTGGTGCTCGTACAGGCAATGATCTCTTGTCCAAAAGATTCGGTATAACCACAAAGACACATTCACCAGGATGTTGCCACTGGCAGTGCGACACATTTTGTAGAAGCAGCGACATTCTTGTCAAATGGATGACTCTTGTGACCCATTGTCCAACCTTTAAACTGATGCACATGCCCGCTAAGAGGATGATACACTGGCCCAGAAGAAACAGCGTGCTATCATTTCACCTCTAGATCCTGGGCATAAGAGGAAAGAAACGTTAATAGGTCCGATAATGACCCCCTTCAGTGGCCATACCATACATGGGTGGTTTTCCTGTGGTTAGCAATGTAGTGGCCACCATGGTGTGGACGTCTCCACACGTCCATTGATTGTAAAGCCGGGGTCTGATCAGTGCCCATAATTAAAAAGTGTCCGCACCGAAGAACCAGTTCTGCCACATTAGAGGAATTTCATAAAATCTTTTTGAGTTCACCCCCACCTCACACACACACACACACACACACACACACACTCCATCCCTTTAACAGCGGCCTATTTTCTTGGCGCATTGGGGACAGGAGGCGGGTTATCGGGAATTAATTTTGAGCTGTTTGCTGCTTCTGGTCAGCTTTAGCTCTGTGCTCGACAGAACATGTTCGACGGGCAGTGAAAATAAAACAGGAAAGGTCGTCGGAAAGACCGAAGAGGTCAGTCAGCATTGAACGAAAGGTTAATGTTTCAGATAGAGCCTTTCATTGGAACTGATGTGGGAGGGGGGGGGGGGGGGGGGAGGGTGGTGTGGGACTGGAGAGGGGCAGAATCCTTTCAAAGATATTTATAACGGATGAGATTGCTAAAAGTAGTTAACTTGAAGGCCAGGGTGACATGCTGCCCTGTCAGACTGGTTTTGCTGTAAATTAGATTTGCTGGGAAAAAGAATGAATGGCTGATGTCCAATATTTGAAATTATGATGGGTAATCCTTTAAATCTGATTGATTCAAGCTCAGTGTGTCAGTGGATATCATGTTATTTTATATGTGCGCTATTAGAAACTTCAACAGAATAGATGCCTTTCATAATAATCAGTGGGATTTGTTTTGAACCTATTATCGTACTCACATCGATTAGGGGGCCCGTTTAACTCTTTAAATGTCACCTGCATAGGGGTTGCAATATTGCAGCGTGTTCTATCAGCACTCGATCAGCCCGTGCTCCCGAATGTAAGATTCTGGGAATTTGCGGTCAGAGGGGGCGGGATTCTCTAATCCCGTGGAAGAGCGTCCACGCCGTCGTAAACGCCATCGAGTTTCACGATGGCGTGAACGAACCGCTGCCAGGACTAATTCTGGCCCCTACAGGGGGCCAGCACGACGCTGGAGCAGTTTGCGCTGTTGCAGCTGCCGATCCCGGCGCGAACTGTGCGCCGCGGGATCCGCGCATGCGCAATGGCGCCGGCGCCAATGCGCGCGTGCGCAGTGGCCTCCTTCAACGCGCCGGCCCCGACGCAACATGTCGCAGGGTTACAGAGGCCGACGCGTAGGAAAGGAGACCCCCAGCCAAGGAGGCTGGTCCGCCAATCGGTGGGTCCCTATCGCGGGCCAGGCCACATCGGAGGCTCCCCCTGGGATCGTTCCCCCCCTCCCCCCCACAGGCCGCCACCCGACCCTTCAACGCAGAGGTCCTGCTGGCTCAGAGTAGGTTAGAACGGCGCCGGCGGGACTCATTGTTTTTCTTATGGCCACTCGGCCCATCCACGCCGGTGAGGGGGGGGGCCCGTGACCGGTGTTACGCCAACCACACCGGCGCCAATGACGCTGATTCTCCGCTCCAAGGAGAATCGCAGGGATTCCCCGGCTCGGCCCAGGGCTGGGAGAATCCCGCCCAGGTTCAGTCCCGCCAAAGGTAAAATGGTGATCGGATGCATGGGACTGGCTGTAAACGTCATCCTGTTGTTGCCTGGAGACAGATCAAGGCCCAACGGTTGGACATGTAACACAGGTACAACTTCTCTCACAATTAAACTAAGCATGAACAATTTGCATTTCTGTTGTGCTCTTCGCTTGGTCAAATGTCCCAATGTGTTTCTCAGTGCTGATAAAGGTGCTGTTGTCACCATTTATCCAACCCCTAGATGCGACTTTTGCTTCACTTGTCCCAGTACCATTCCATCTTGCCTTACACTGTCATATCACTTGTTAGTTAATTGTTCCTGCCCTCTACCGTTTTGCAGTCTTTCCCTTTTGTTCCTTTTCACTTTCCCTTCCACATGCCCCCACCACCCTGCACCCCCCACCCTTCCACTACACGGTTTACTCAAATCCTGAAGAAAGGCCATCAATTTCAATCATTGGCTCTGCTTCTCTCTCCACAGATGCTGCCCGACATGCTGAGAATTTCATACATATGTTCTGCTTTACAGTTGAGTACGAGGTCTAGGTTATAGCCCCATGACTCTCCTCAAGACGAGAATGTTGCATTTGTAAGAGGTGCGTCAGGTGATTTTCCAGCAGAACTTTTATGGGAATTCGTAACCAGCTGGAAGCACATGTCAGGAATTCCAAGGTGTGTGACATGTGATCAGACAACCATTACTGTTAAATTGTTCAGAAAATTGTATTCCAATTCCAATTCTCTTCTCGCACCTCGTGGTTCTTCTGCCGTTCTTCTGTTTACATAGATAATTGGGCGGGATTCTCCAGTACCTGGCGGGCCGGGGGTCCCGGCGGGACGGAGTGGCGTGAACCACTCCGGCGTCGGGCCGCCCCAAAGATGTGGAATCCTCCGCACCTTTAGGGGCTAGGCGCGCCTTGCAGTGGTTGGCGCCCCACTGGCCGGCGTGGAAGACCTTTGGCGCCGTGCCAGCCAGGGCCAGACTCCACCGGCCGGCACAGTCCGTGCATGCGCGGAAGCGCAGCGTCTGCTTACATCATCAGGGGGAGGTTCACCTACGCGTCGGCCATCGCATAGGCTTACACGGCCGCCGTGTAGGATAAGAGTGCCCCCACGGCACAGGCCTGCCCACGGATCAGTTGGCCCTGATCGCGGGCCAGGCCACCGTGGAGGCACCCCCAGGGGCCAGATTGCCCCGTGCCCCCCCAAGACCCGGAGCCCGCACGCGCCGCCAGGTCCCACCGGTAAGGGACCTAGTCCAATTTACGCCAGCGGGACCTGCATAGAACGAGCAGGACTTCGGCCCATCGCGGGTCGGAGAATCGCCGGGGGGGGGGGGCGCTGCGATTCCCGCCCCAGCAATTCTCCGGCACCGGAGAGTTCAGCAGCCGGTGGTGGCGGGATTCACGGCGCCCCACCGGCGATTCTGCGACCCGGCGGGGTGTCGGAGAATCCCGCCCAATTATTCCTGGAACAGGTCGCTAGTCTCTCGCCAGAGGTTTATAGCTTGAAGGATGCCACTCCACATTTAGCTCGACCAATCATGTGTCTCTCCCAATCTTGAAGGATGCCACTCCACATTTAGCTCGGCCAATCATGTGTCTCTCCCAATCTTGCCGCCTGCCATTTGCGTGTTTGGAAAGATTTGCAGTGTGACACACTCATCCTGTTTAACCACGTTACAAACGCGCCTTCCTTGGCTTGGGGGTGGGGTCCTAGGGTGGGATTTCAACCCAAAGCACCTGGCATACCTGGCCCTCTGTGCCAATAGATGTTTGCAACAAATGTCCATTCCTTTAAAGAATGAAAAAAACCTAGGTGCAAAATGGTCCAGCTGTAGCTAAGAGGTTAATGGGATGAAGACAAGAGAGCAGGATCCTCCGCCCCCCCCCCCCCCCCCCCCCCCCCCCCCTCGCCGGGGTCGGGGAATCGTCGGGGGGGGGGGGGGGGGGGGGGGGCGGTATGAATCCCACCCCGCCGCTCCAACGCTGTCTGCTGAATTCTCCGGTTCCAGTTTTCGGGCAAGGGCGGGGATCGCACCACGCCGGTCGGGGGCCAGAGGCAGCGGCCCCCCACCGGAAATTCTCCGGGCCCTGATGGGCCAAGCAGCCGCCCGTTTTCGCCCAGTCCCGCCGCCGTGAATTGGACATGGTCCAACCGGGCGGGACCTGGCTTGGAGGGCGGCTTGCGGAATCCTTTGGGGGGGGGGATCCGGTCCTGGGGGGGGCCCCACAGTGGCCTGTGTCGTGGGGGCACTCTTTCCCTCCGTGCCAGCCTCTATAAGACTCCGCCATGGCCGGCGTGGAGAAGAAACCCCCTGCGCATGCGCAGGAACACCCCGGCAGTCCTGCGCATGCACCAACTCGCTCTGGCCCGCGCCTGCCCTTCGGCGACCGTTGGCAAGGCACCAACCCCTCTAGCGCTGGCCTAGCCCCCGAAAATGCGGAGGTTTCCGCACCTTCATGGCGGCCCGACGTTCGCGCAGCTCTTGGCGCCAGTACGGGCCGCCCCGCCAATTGCGGGAGAATCCCGCCCAGAGAGTGCTGGAAAAACTCAACAGGTTTGCCAGGATATCTTTTTTATATTTGTTCTTGGGATGCGGGCGTCGCTGGCTGGCCCAGCATTTGTTGACCATCCCTAATTGCCTCTTGAACTGACCGGTGTGCTCAGTTATTTCAGTGCAGCAATTAAGAGTCAACCACATCGCTGTGTGGGTATAGAGTCACATACAGGCCAGATATGGTAAGGGCGGCAGATTTCCTTCCCTGAAGAACATGAGTGAACCAGGTGGATTTTTGCGACATTCGGCAATGGTTTCATGGTCATCATTATACTTTTAATTCCAGATTTTTATTGAAGTCAGATTTCACCATCTGCCGAAGCGGGATTCGACCCCGGGACCCCAGAGCATTACCCTGGGTCTCTGGATTACCAGTCCAGTGGCAATACCATTACGCCACCGCCTCCTCTATCTTGTTCCTCAGTGCCAGACCTACTGACATTTTCCAGCACATTCTGTTTCCATTTCTGATCTCCAGCTTCCGAAATATTTTGCCTTTCTTTTATTGGAAGTCAGGAAGTAAGCTTGAAGTGAAAGACTGAAAGCGTTTCCAAAAAGAGTTTTAAGCCTGAGGATTAGAAAGATTTTCAGAAAATGATGATCTGATCCCCTTATTAATCAAGAACCTATCTATCTCTGTCTTAAAGACACTCAGTGATTTGGCCTCCACAGCCTTCTGCGGCAAAGGGTTCCACAGATTCACCACCCCCTGGCTGAAGAAATTCCTCCTCATCTCAGCCTATCCAGTCTCACACACAGATTACCTCCTTGTTCTCGAATGGACCCTACTCTTTCCCTGGTTAACCTTTTCCCCCTAATGTAATGATAGAATATTTTAGTGTTCTCCCTAATCTTATTCATAAGCCCTTTTCATGCCTTCTTTTTGCTCTTCTAATTGCTTTCTAAAGTTCCTTCTTGCACTTCCTGTATTCCTTTAGGCCGCAGTTGAAATTCTCCCTTTGGACTTGTAAAAACATTTCTCTTCCTCCTTATCCAGTTCTGGATTGTCCTAGATATCCAGGGTTCCCTGAACTTATTGCTCCTACATTTCCCCCTGTAGGGAACATGGGCCTTTTTGAATGCCATCACCAGCTCCGCTTTAGATTTTCCCACAATAAGTTGTTCCCAGTCAACTTTGGCCAGATCATGAATTATTTTAGTAAAATCTGCCTTGCCCCATTCCAAAAAAAGTATTTTGCAGGTCATCTTTTCCCTTGTCCGTAACAGATTTGAACTGTACCATGTTGTGGTCGCTATCACTAAAATGCTCCCCCACTGCCACATGGAGCAATTGCCCATCTTTGTTCCCCAGAACCAGGTCGAACACTGCTCTCGCTCTTGTAGGGCCTTCTACAGACTGATACAAAACACGACCTAAATACATTTCAAGAAATCTGTCCCCTCTAATCCCATCTCAGTATTTTGAGGAAGAGCAGGGGAATTATCTCCAATGCTCTGGCCAGCATTTAAATCTCATTCAACATCACATAAAACCGATGACCCCGTCATCGTTCCGTTGCTGTGTGTGGGATCTTGCTGTGTGAATTTTGGCGGCTGCATTTCCTACATGACGTCAGTGACCACACTTCAAACAGCACTCCATTGGCTGAAAAGCACTTTGAAATGTCCGGTGGTTACGAAACGTGCTATATAATTGCAAGTCTTCTTTTAACGAGCTCAAGATATGATAACATTTCGGTGAAGCCTTCTCTAAGTGTGTGGAAAGGAAAAGATTCCTGAAAGTTAGGGTGGGTGCCTTCAAGGCAGAGACTGAAGAAATGTTTCAAGATTAGTGGGAAATCTAAGGTCCAGTGAGAGTGAAGAATTAAAGAAAGTAGTGTTAGTGAACGATTGCTGGAAGGGAAAAATGTTGAACCGAGTGAAACATCATCCCCATTTAACCTAGTTCCTCTAGGCTGTAATAATGAAGACATTCAGCAATGATTCTACCTTTTGGAGTTCTCACAATGTTAAGCAGAGAGTGAAATAGCTTTATTTATTAATTCTTCCATGGGTTGTGGGTGTTGCTGATCAGGTCAGCATTTGTTGCCCATCCTTAATTGCCCCTGTAATGAATGGCTTTCTGGGCCATTTCAGAAGGCTGTTAAAAGTCAACCACACTGCTGTGGGTCTGGAGTCCTTAAAGGACATTCGGGAACCAGGTGGTTTTTTACAACAATCGATGATAGTTTCATGCTCACCATCACTGAGACGAGGGCTGGGATTCTCCCTTCTCGTGACTCAGTCCCCACGTCAGCGGGAGAACCGGCGCCAACCAGTCCGTCGTCAACAGCCCCCGATAGTGCGGAATTCTCTACATTTTCGGGGGCTAGGTGGACGTCGGAGAGGTTGACGGCACTCCAGCCGGTGCCGAAGGGATGGCGCGAGTTTGCGCATGTGCCGAAGGGCTGGCGTGATCTCGCTCACACACAGAACCGCCGGCGTGATTCCACGCATGCGCAGACCAGCCAGCATATTTTGCCGCATGAGCGGGGGGTTCTCTTCCCCATGCCGGCCATGGCAGAGCCCTACAGGGGGCGGCGCGGAAGGAAGGATTGCCCCCATGGAACAAGCCCGCCCGCAGATCGGTGGGCCCCTATCGTGGGCCAGGCCACTGTGGGCCCCCCCCCTGGGGTCTGATCCCCCCGTGCCCCCGAGGACCGCCCCAGCCGACTTACCTGCCAGGTCCCGCTGGTACGTGAGTTGAGTGATTCACGCCGGCGGGACTGGCTAAAAACGGACGGCCACTTGGCCCATCAGGGCCAGGAGAATTGCTGGTTGGGGGGGGGGGGGGGCGCTGCCAACGGCTCCTGACTGGCATGGCGGGAATCCCACCCCCGGAGAATACGGCAGCTGCTGTCAGGGCGGCGGGGCAGGATGTGCGCCACACCCCGGGGATTCTCCGACCCGGTGGGGGGGGGGGGTCAGAGAATTCCACCTTAGGTTTCAACTGCCCATGTTACTAATTGAATTTAAATTTCACTGGCAGCTATGGTGGATTTGAAGTCATGCTGCCAGAGAATTATCCTGGGCCTCTGGATTACTAGCTCAGTAACATTATCGCTAGAATACATTCTCTCCTATTGTACTGCCTTACTGTAATTATATCGGACTTTGGCAAGCCCACTCTGGGGAATTTTGCACAGTTTTCGTCTCTTTACCTTAGGAAGGGTCTGTGTGCTTTAGAGGAAGTGGCCATGAAGTTCACTTGATTGATTCCTGGCTAAGAGGAATATCTATGAGGAGGGATTCAGTAGAGTAGGCCTATCTTTTCGAGGAAAATGCAATCAAGCAAATATCTGCTCTCATCCGCTTCATGGTAATTGCACTAGCTATAAGACTTTTTGGAGAAATTTATACCACTTTGTATGGAAATGCAGACAGTCATTTCAGTTCCCCCTCCTGCTTAAGGTGCACTTATCCCCTCCCCCCCCCCAATGATTAATGTGGGTTGAGAGGATTACTATGCCTGTTTGTGTCAGAACGAGTTGTGCTCTTAAGTAAAATCTCCTGAAGAATAATACAAAGTCATTATTTCTCCGTGACTATCCCATTTAGTCAGCCCGCATAATAACACAAAAATACTTGGTGAAAGAAATCCCTTTTAATCTCATTAATTTGTTTTTCTTCACTCAAATGAATTGATTTGCACTGCCTGACTGTATCCGGTAACATTTAAAGTAAATTGTTTAAAGTATTTTGGGTTTCGACTGTAGGAAATAAGCAAAGATTATTTGGAGAGAGTTGTGAGGAGGTGGCTGGCGACGAATAGATGAGATACTGACCCTCCATTTTTATTTGGAACAATCTTGTTCTTGGCTGATCGATAAAAAAAATACAAGTGAATTTATTGTACTGCCATCGTAATACAATTCTCCTTAAGCAAGATGGCCTGATAACAGTAAAGACTGAGTGGAAGGGATACTTTTGGAAAAATTATTAATGATCACACTGTCACAAAACTGTAATAAAAATTATTGTGACCTTTCCTCCAATCTAGCCATAAAGCTCCGATGTCAGTCTTAACCTTTTAAGTGTCATTGCCTCTGAGGCTCCCAGTGTTGGACTGTTTCACTTTGACTTACTTTAAGCCTCTCCTCAAGACTTTTGGGTCAGATCTTGCTGGAGTGGAGTATCTTGCAGCGTGTACGGTGAAACTTTTTTTGCACACCCTTCAGCTCGAATATAATTTGCGGTGTAACCTTCTATAAGGGTGGGCTGAAAAAGACATAGAAAGGAAATCAGGGTATGAGGGGCTCCATTACAAGTAATCTATATCCCTGAGATTGAAGGATTTGGAAACAACTAGAGGAATTGGAAATAGGGCAAATTAGAGTCAAGTCAAGAACTAAAAGAGGAATAAAGAGAGGGAAAAAAAGTTGGGCAGAAATAGAAAAGACTGAAGAAGCAAGAAAAAAACGTCCATTATTTTAAAATGTCTGATAATTGACTACTTGCAAGAATGAGATGGATCCATTTAAATTGTCCCCTTTCTAGGCCAGAGAGTTTCATTAGTATCGATCATGTTGCCAAAAAGGATAATTGCATTGCGCTGTTAATGATCAGACTTAACTTTCCATGAGGCGGTTGACAGACAACGAATGTGCATATCTAGAAAGTTCTTAAAAATAATTGTGAGACTTAGTTTCGGTTTGTTTAGGGCAAATGATGGATGATCATAAATTGACCAACAGACTGTGGAGGGCCACATCTCACACTATATCCTTTAATACCCTGAGCTGTTAGTCAATCTGTGATTCTGTAATGTTGTGGAATCCTCAGCAGCGGAAAGCTTGGCAAGAAGATAATTTGGGGGGAGGCCAAAAATCAGTTACCTCATGGTGGGATGAACTTTAGTAATTAAGCGCTCAGGACTTTAAAAGCGGGTTAAAGGCAGGCCGAGCTTCCCACGTTAGAAAACCCTTTTGCAGGCATCAGCAAGTCATGCCTGCTCATTGGAGGCCGACCTCACCAGTAATAGGTTCCCCGCCAGCGAGAAAGGAGAACGTCCAGTTTTACAACTGCAGATAATGAAGGCTTCTTCCATGATTAATAACGGAGACTTGCTGCTGCATTGTCTGATTTGGGAAGTGTCAGTAAATGCCAGACTATGCTGGAGACTGGGTTCTGGCAGTGCTGGTTGGTTGGAGGACAACCAAGGAAGAGGGGGAAGGGTTAGCGGTGAAGGGTAGAGCAGCGGCCAGGTAACGGTGGAATGGATAGCACAGGCTGACCATGTGCCCTTTAAATAGTGCCCTCGGGCTTCAACCTCATGAAGTAATGGCAGTGATTGTGATTTCAGACCTTCCCCCCTCTGAGAATCGGCGAGCTCCTCGCGGATGCATATTTAATAAGCTGAACTGTGCAAGATCGCAGTCAGCTTTCCCCACACCTCCCCCATCCCCAAATCGAAATCACTCACGCTTCCCCACCTGCCACTTAACTTAGACCTCGGAGTGAAAGATTGCAGCCATCGTGTGTTGTTCATACGCTATTATTTCTTCACCAAGTTATTCTTCCATGGGTCCTCCTACACCTTTCCGCCTTTGTCATGTGCCAGGGCAGTTGGTGAGTGTGGGTGAGCTGTTTGGCCATGGGAGGAGGAGGGGAGTGCTGAAACTAACATTACACCCAATGCCTGACATTCACTGAGAAATATACACCGGACTCTATGCCTGACATACAGTGGGAGTCATACACTGTATACATTGCCTGAAGTACAGTGGGAGCCATACACAGTATCCAGTGCCTGAAGTACAGTCTGAGCCATACACTGTATCCAATGCTTGAAATACAGTGGGAGCCAAACACTGTTGTAACCAATGCCTATGTGAAGCTTCATGTGCAGTGGGACCAGAATAGGAGGAGTGCTGAGTAAAGAAGTGTCTCACTGTACATTATTGACCTTGCGCAGACTGTCCTTGTTAGTCCGGGGGGGGGGGGGGGGCATGTCAGTGCAGTCTCAGTCATGCCCAATACGTTGGGCACAGGGTGTGGTCGGAACATCATGCACCCCGGGCGATAGTGTTTCTGGAATCATAACTGGCTGCAGCTGGCACAATTGGTCAGGGGAATGGCAACGATAGCCTTCAGGTGGGGAAGAGGTATTGAAGGGGTATCCAAGGATGTTGTTGGGGGGGTATTATGTGTGTTAACAGTGTAAATGGCCTAAAGGGGCATGACGTCCAAAGAAAGGGGATGGCTGATGATGCCTGTGTAGCGGCCTCAGGCTCCTGCAGAGAGAAGGTACAACGAGGCTGTTGCTGCTACACAAACATTGATGGAGCACACCATAGGCATCCTAAAGATAGGATTCCAATGCCCGGACAGATCTGGTACAGTTCCAGAGGGTTTCATGGATAATCGTGGGCTAAACTGCATGCTGGACAACCTGGCACTGAAAAAGGGGGAGGACTTGCCAGATGACAAGATGGAGGAGCTGCACGTTTCTTCCGATGATGAGGAGCTCAAAGGGAATGAGATTGATGAGTTTAATGAAGCTGAAACTGCAGAGGAGGAGCCACAGCACGGGCCAGATGAGGCAAACATACATGTGAGGCCCTCATTACCGGCAGATCTCACCAGGGGGATGAGGAGTTGCAGTGAGTACCCTCTTGGACAAGTGCCCTCCATCATGGAACAACATGAACATCAGCGTTGCTATTCATTTCACCCATGCACTTCAAATGAGACTCACCTGATGAAGGAGCTGTGCTCCGAAAGCTCGTGATTCCAAATAAACCTGTTGGACTTTACTCTGGTGTTGTAAGACTTCTTACTGTGCCAACCCCAGTCCAACGCCGGCATCTCCACATCTTCAATATGAGAGTGAATGCTTACACACCAAGCTCACATTATCCTGGTTCTTTGAAGGATAATGACGCCTCGGGATCATGTGTCTCTGCTGAGATAAGGTGCTCAATGGAGGAGGATATGCCGGCATCCTACATCAGAAAGTGCTGCCTCTTCAAGCGTCTCTGCAGCATCCTAAAAGCGGCAGGATCTATCGCATGTACCTCGGTGGCTCATAGCTATACGTTTTCATTCTGACGAGGCTTCTCAAGCAGATCCATCTCAAGCAAGTAGACACACATTGATGGCGAATCAGATCATTCACACTTGGGACAAAGTGGTGAATGATGTTCCATTGCTGTGAGTCCATTTAGAAATGACTCAGTCATCTGTGATGCATTCTCCCAACTCATGTTGTCATCCGGCATTCTCAGTTAGGGATCCCGTGCTACATTTATCCTCACCTTAATGTGGATGCGGACCACCTGAACATGAGTACATCAAACACATGTCTGCCAGATGTTCAAATGGGGATGGTTTAGCTCACTGGGCTAAATCACTGGCTTTCACAGCAGACCAAGCAGGCCAGCAGCATGGTTCGATTCCCGTACCAGCCTCCCCGGACAGGCGCCGGAATGTGGCGACTAAGGGCTTTTCACAGTAACTTCATTGAAGCCTACTCGTGACAATAAGCGATTTTCATTTTTTCATTTTTTCAAATGCCTCCTCTTTACCACAGATATTTTGCCCTCATGTCCAGTCCTGGCCCTTGCAAAGTCCAGAATGTTATCTGTATGATTCTGACCATCACTATGCAATTCATTGCCCACAGTGAAAGAGTCAAGTTTTTGAAACAATGCATGAAGCAGACAATTCCGGGGCTGACAACGATGATGGGGGCTGCCACGAAGGAATTGTGTTGGTCACTGAGAATTTGAATCCTGTGATGAGTATTTTGATGGCTGATTCATTTATCAGTGCAGTTTTAGACTGTGGTTGCACTTCCACAGTATGTGGGGTGGACTGGCTGAACTGCTACCCGAAGTCTCTTGGTGAGGCGGATTGGCGGAAGGTCAAGGAGTATGAAAGCTCTACGTGCTTCAGGTTTGGAGATGGCAACACGTTAACGTCTTCCAAAAGGATAATCTTCCCTTGCAGGATAGCTGGGATCAGCTTTTTCATCAGTACAGATGTGGTTTTGAGTAACACACCTCTCCTGTTAAGCAGATCTTCGATTCAGAAAGCACAGATGACACCAGCCGTGAAAAGTGACAGAGCGATCATGTTCGAGAAGACTGTGAATCTACATTTTACTCAGTCAGGTCATTATTGCCTCCCATGTAAGAAGCCAAGAATTTCTCAAGGAATTTGTGACGTCTTGCTAACTTCTGGGCATAAGAATTTGGTCGACAAAAAGATAATTTGGAAGTTGGATGACAGCAGTGGGCACAAGCTCCGAGTATAGGCTCAGAACATGAAAACCAAGCCGAAAGAGAGAGAGCACATGAAATTGCACGATAACATTATATTCTGCAGTCTCTCCTTCCTTCCCTATGTACGGTATGCATTGTTTGTACAGCATGCAAGAAACAATACTTTTCACTGTATACTAATACATGTGACAATAATAAATCAAATCAAAGCAAAGCTATATTCAGCCTACTCGCTGCGTGAGCACATCTTCCCTTGCGCACTGCATCTTCGCCTTACAAGAATGCTGGCGAGATAGGAGAACATCTCTACCTGACTGTTACTCAGCCAAGAATAAACATGACATGACACTGCAAAGCATGTGAGAGGGGTTTGTTTCACAAGCACACTTAACATTAAGGTTGAGACATTACCGATGTCAGGAATGATCAGGAAAAGGGCCACACGCTTGTGGTGATATGGATGTGAGAGGCTCATGATAGTGACGTCTGCGTTAAGTAGCGGGGGGGGGGGGGGAACCATGGTATCATACCTGATTGACAGCAACACTGATCATCGTAAAAAGGAAGCGTACACAAGTCAAAATGTGAAATGGCGTCATTCTATTTATATTTGTTCACATTATGTCATTGTAAACATCTGTGCCATTGTTGTGCTCCTTGAACTTTTTAACTTTCCTTTTTTTTAAATAGATTTAGAGTGTCCAGTTCATTTTTTTCCAATTAAGACGCAATTTTAGTGTGGCCAATCCACCTACCCTACGCATCTTTGGGTTGTTGGGGCGAAATCCAGGCAGACACGGGGAGAAACACTTTTTACCTTTCCTAACCTCACTGTTACTTGCCGGTTCCCCACCATCCACAGTGGAGGTGGAGGCAGCCTGTTGACTGCTATGTATGACCTGTTGTCTGTGGTGATCGTGCTGGGCATCCTCCAGAGGGCTGACATCTGGAGGTTCCTGGACTACTTTGAATGCCCTGCTGTGGGGCAGGTGCACACTCCTCAGCCTGTGGTGCTGGATGGGGGTCACGGGAAGACAGGTCGAGATCAGCTGGAGAATCTCAGAGTCACCTGGGTAGATGGCCCCCCCGGGTGTCCAGGTGCTGGTCTTCCTCCCTATGGATGCCTGAGAGCCCCAGGCCAACCCCTTGAGGAGAAAGAGCAGCAAGAAAGAGGTCAAGTAGCCCCACTCCACTCTTGCAGGCCTACTATTGGATGCCACCTTGGGTGACGGCGATGGAGTACAGCTCCTGCACCAGTGCCGGACCAAAGTCCTCGACCAGGGTCTCCATGGCAGTTGCTCTCCTCCCGGTGTTGAACATTCCAACATACGATACAGGAGCAGAAGTAGGCCATTCGGCCCCTCAAGCCTGCTCCACCATTCAGGAAGATCATGCTTGATCTGTTTGTGTTTCAGATTCCACATTCCCATCTACCCCCGATAACCTTTTATTCCCTACCTAACAAAAGTCTCTCTACCTCCCCGTTAAAAATATTCAGTGATCCCGCCTCCAAAACACCTTCTGAGGCAGAGAATTTCAAAGAGGGCGGCACGGTAACACATTGATTAGCACTGTTGCTTCACTGCACCAGGGACCCGGGTTCTATTCCCAAATTGGGTCACTGTCTGTGCGGAATCTGCACGTTCCCCCTCTGTCTGTGTGCATTGCCTCCGGGTGCTTCCGTTTCCCCCCAGAAAGTCCCGGTCGACTTGCTTGTTCGGTGAATTGGACATTCTCAATTCTTCCTCTCTGTTCCCGAACAGGCGCCGGAGTGTGGCGACCAGAGGATTTTCACAGTAACTTAATTGCAGTGTTAATGTAAGCCTACTTGTGACACGAGTTCTACCCGTGTCCACATGGGTTTCCTCCGGGTGCTCCGGCTTTGTCTCACAGTCCAAAGTTGTGCAGGTTAGGTGGATTAGCCATGATAAATTGCCCCTTGGTGCTCAGGGAAGTTTTCATAGAATTTATAGTGCAGAAGGAGGCCATTCGGCCCATCGAGTCTGCACCGGCTCTTGGAAAGAGCACCCTACCCAAGGTCCACACCTCCACTCTATCCCCATAACCCAGTAACCCCACCTAACACTAAGGGCAATTTTTGGACACTAAGGGCAATTTATCATGGCCAATCCACCTAACCTGCACATCTTTGTGACTGTGGGAGGAAACCGGAGCACCCGGAGGAAACCCACGCACACACGGGGAGGATGTGCAGACTCCGCACAGACAGTGACCCAAGCCGGAATTGAACCTGGGACCCTGGAGCTGTGAAGCGATTGTGCTATCCACAACGCTACCGTGCTGCCCTTAGGTTAGGTTACAGGGTTACGGGGATAGAGTAGGGTGGACATGGGTAGAGCGCACATTCAAAGGGTCGAATGGCCTTCATCTGCACTGTCGGGCTTCTATGATTTGGCAAGCACCACGGGCTCCTATTGTTCCTGCATAACAATGCCCCTCATTGTCAACCTGCTTCACGACTGTGCACCCAACGGCTGTGGCCAACGTGACCCAGCAAGATATTCCAACTCGGGCTTACCCACTTCCATCTCCCGACTCCATCATCCTGCCAGAGCCTTCACTATCACTGCAGTGTGCAATCCTGCCTTGAACTTTCCTACCTACTTGCTCCCCCGCAAAACAATACAACATCAGGGTGCCATTCTAACTGGGGTGCAGGAACAGAGGGACTGGGGTGGGAGTGGGTTGGAAGTGGGGTGCACATATGTAGTTGGATGTCAAAGGGTAGGTTGAGAAAGTTGTTAATAAGACATACGGGATCGGGAGCTTTATAAATAGAAGCACAGAGTGCAAGAACAATGAGGTGAGGGTGAACGTTTATAAAACACTGGTGCTGTCGCAACTGGAGAATGGTGTTCAATTCTTGACGCCTTGCGTATGTTAAAGCATTGCAGAGGGTGCAGAAAAAATTTAGAAGAATGGTTCCAGTGGCGAGGGACTTCAGTTATGAGGATAGCTTAGAGAAGCTGGGCCTGTATTCCCTTCGAGCACAGGTGGGTGAGAGGAGGGATGAGAGAGGTGTTCAAAATTGCGAGGGGTCTGGACAGAGAGAAACTGTGCCCATTGGTCGAAGGATCAGGAAGCAGACGGCACTGGTTTAAGGTGACCGGCAAAAGATTCAATGGCGTCACGGCGTCATGATGAAGAGCATCTGTACGCAGCGAGGGGTTAGGAATGTATTGCCTGACAGTGTGAAGGCGGCAGATTCAATCTGAAAATTGGACGATCGTCTGAAGAGAACAAATTTGCAGGTTACAGGGAGAATGTGAGAAAGTGGGCTTAGTTGTTCTTACAGAGAGCCGACACACGACAGGCCACATGTCTGTATGCTGTAGTCATCCTATGATGCTGCTCGCTGAGAGGTTGATCACGGCGTCTAACTTCTCCCTTATTCCCTGGCTGGTGTCCTGTTCTCCTGTGAAATGCCCGAGGGACGTCAATGACACCGAGGACATTTATTAGGTCTAAGTTGCTGACTGCTGCAAAATAGCTTTGCGACTTTCAATTCAGTATGTGCCACACTTGAACCCAGAGCATAAAACCCATCCAGACGCCATCACTGACGAACACAACAACAGCAAAGAATGCACGATAAAGAACCGCACAAATAAAAATCCATTTCAGGGGAAGTTAGATCAATCAGCCTTTGAGAGAAAAAGGGTTAGAAGTCAATCGTGATAGAATCTGAGTTATTATATTCTGGAATGTACTGCCTGATGGGGTGATGGGAGCCGGTTCAATAGGAATTTTCAAAAGGTATTTGGTAAACATCGAAGGGGAGAAAATTGCAAGGATCTGGGGAAGAGCGGAGGAGTAGGACTAATTGAATAACGCTTTCAAAGAGCTGGCAGAGACAATGGGCCATATGGCCACCAGCGGTGTTGCAAGATTCCGTAGAATGGATTTTATACTCCCCCAGTGCCCCCCCCCCCCCCCCCCCCATTCCCCCACTGTTTTTAGTGGGGAAGGAGGGGGTGTGGGGAAAGAAAGTTTGTTTTCAGGAATAGTGCCAGAAGACTGGAGGATAGCAAATGTTGTCCCCTTGTTCAAGAAGGAGAGTAGAGACAACCCCGGTAACTATAGACCGGTGAGCCTTACATCTGTTGTGGGCAAAGTCTTGGAAAGGTTTATAAGAGATAGGATGTACAATCATCTGGAAAGGAATAATTTGGTTAGAGGTAGTCAACATGGTTTTTTGAAGGGTAGGTCGTGCCTCACAAACCTTATTGAGTTCTTTGAGAAGGTGACCAAAAAGGTGGATGAGGGTAAAGCAGTTCATGTGATGTATATGGATTTCAGTAAAGCATTTGATAAGGTTCCCCACGGTAGGCTATTGCAGAAAATACGGAGGCATGGGATTTAGGGTGATTTAGCAGTTTGGATCAGAAATTGGCTAGCTGGAAGAAGACAAAGGGTGGTGGTTGATGGGAAATGTTCAGACTGGTGTCCAGTTACTAGTGGTATACCACAAGAATCTGTTTTGGGGCCACTGCTGTTTGTCATTTTTATAAATGACCTGGAGGAGGGCATAGAAGGATGGGTGAGTAAATTTGCAGATGACACTAAAGTCGGTGGAGTTGTGGACGGTGCAGAAGGATGTTACAAGTTACAGAGGGACATAGATAAGCTGCAGAGCTGGGCTGACAGGTGGCAAATGGAGTTTAATGCAGAAACGTGTGAGGTGATTCATTTTGGAAGGAATAACAGGAAGACAGAGTACTGGGCTAATGGTAAGGTTCTTGGTAGTGTGGATGAGCAGAGATATCTCGGTGTCCATGTTAATAGGTCCCTGAAAGTTGCCACCCAGGTTGAGAGGGTTGTTAAGAAGGTGTACAGTGTGTTAGCTTTTATTGGTAGAGGAATTGAGTTTCAGAGCCATGAGGTCACGTTGCAGTTGTACAAAACTCTGGTGCGGCCGCATTTGGAGCATTGCGTGCAGATCTGGTCGCCACATTATAGGAAGGATGTGGAAGCATTGGAAAGGGTGCAGAGGAGATTTACCAGGATGTTGCCTGGTATGGAGGGAAGATCTTATGAGGAAAGGCTGAGGGACTTGAGGCTGTTTTCGTTAGAAAGAAGGTTAAGAGGTGACTTAATTGAGGCATACAAGATTATCAGAGGATTAGATAGGGTGGATGGTGATGTCTAGCACGAGGGGACATAGCTTTAAATTGAGCGGAGATAGATATAGGACAGATGTCAGAAGTAGGTTATTTACTAAGAGAGTAGTAAGGGCGTGGAATGCCCTGCCTACAACAGTAGTGGAATCGCCAACACTTAACGCATTCAAATGGTCATTGGATAGGCATATGGATGATAAGGGAATAGTGTAGATGGGCTTTAGAGGGGTTTCACAGGTCGGCGCAACATCAAGGGCCGAAGGGCCTGTACTGCTGATGCACAATCAATGGACTCGAAACGTAGATAAAGTCCGAACGATAGGCTTTAATACACAAGAAGTGGACCCGGCAGCAGATGTACAGAAGAATGGCAGAGTGCCGGCGAACACGGGTTCTTATACCCCGCCTCGTAGGCAGAGCTACCTACCTCTCAGCCAATCAGCTGAGAGGCTCATGACATACCTGGGCCAATGGGCAGGGAGTCCTCTGCACCAATGGCAGCTCACACTTCCAGTACCGTAATACCCCTAGTCAAACTACCACAACTGCGCTGTAATGTTTTATGTTCTATGTTCTATGGATGGCTGGATCACCTCATTCCCGTCCATCCTCGAGCTGACCCCGATAATATGCTCGATGGGCGGTTGCTAAAATCATCAGCCCCACCCACCATATTTAACTGAATAATTAATGCTCAATTAGATTTGTTAGCAAGCCCATTGGCCAGTATAATACGCTGCCCCTGCCTTCATATGGCTGGCATGGGCAGGTGCACTAGGGTGGGCAGGCTGTTCTCTGCAATCGAGATGGACAACTGCAGGTCGGAAGGGACGCACCTCATTTGAGGAGGGGGGTGGTACCCTGTGTGCATCAGGTGACACACCCTTCCACCTCCAGGATATCACCACCCCTTCCTTCCTGGCCACCTTCCCTCCAAATCCATAAGACCGTAAGATATAGGGGCAGAATTAGGCCAATCGGCCTATCATATCTGCTCTGCCGTTCAATCATGGCTGATATGTTTCTCATCCTCATTCTCCTGCCTTCACCCCATAACCCCTTATTAATCAAGGATTTATCTATCTCTGTCTTAAAGATATTCAGTGACTTGGCCTCTCAGCCTGCTGCGGCAAAGTGTTCCACAGATCCCCCACCTTCTGGCTGAGGAAATTCTTCTTCATGTCTGTCTTAAAGGATCCTCCCTCCAGTCTGAGGCTGTGCCCTCGGGTTCTTGTCTCTCCTACCAATGGAAACATCTTCACCACGTCCACCCTATCTAGGCCCCCACCCTCGACTCTCAGATCCCTCCCTAGCGTAAAAGCCCTGAACTTACCTTTCTGTGGCTGCCATCGCTCTCCTTCATACTCCTCCCTGCAGTCCCGTCAGTGCCCACTATGGAGCTCTGGCACCACCGGCACTGCAAGAGCTGCTCCCGAGGATGGGGCCTCTTCCCACTGAAGAGCAGATGTCCCATCCTCAGCTGGGTTTGCCTGCCTCCAGTATTATATTTTAAATAATGACTTATCTAAAATATATATATTACTCTTGAATCCACCAGGATGATAAAATGACCAATAGTCTTCTTGTTGAATGATGAACTATTTAATGAGAAATAAAATAATAAACTGAGTCAATACTAAACTAACAATAAAGAATTAAAGTACAATACAGATAACAATACAACTATACACTATTATAATAAACTAGTTCTAACTTCACCCACTCTAGCTATTCTATGTCTTGCTTGTTCACTGTTCTGAATCACTTCTTCGTGTCATCTGACTTAGAAAAGGCGGGAAATCAGTTCTTATAGCATCTGACCATGAGCCATCTAGTGTTACAATGACTGTACTACATTTACATACATTGATCATGTATATTGTTATAGGAGCGGTGTTTTCAGAACCCCAAAATGTATCATGGAGTTCAACCAACCTCTCCCTTTAACGTATTGTTGCTTTTGAAGCACACGGCTTGGTCTCCAGGTGTGGTATTACAATTATGGACACGTGGATTTTTAAACACAAAACAATGTTTATTCCATGAATTCAACTTAACCTTTTTAAATAAACATTGGATCCTTTAACACCCCTTACTTCAAAGATAACCCCGAAAATAATACAGCACTAAATAATCCCTCAAAATGTTCCTTCAAACCTCCAAAAGACCTAACACCTTTAAACAGAAACACATCAGGTTGCAGACATTACTATTATGAGTTTAAATCAGCCAAATGATTCAGAGATAACCTTTCCTGGCAGAGATCACAGCAGATCCAGCTCACTGCAAACACAAACACACCCAAGCTCTTTTCCTCAAAACTGAAACTAAACACTGCAAAATGGCTGGGCTAAAAACCCAGCTCCACCCACACTCTGACATCACTTCAGTAATATGAGCTGCTCTATTTCTTAAAGTTACATTGCTTTAACATCCATTTCTTAAAGGTACTCTCACATGACAATATTGATATCTGAAAATCACTACATCCCACTTTCTTTTTAAATTTTCTTTGAAATATTTGGAAAGAAAATTTACATAAAAAACACAAGAAACGCAAAGAGTATACAGTAATCACTCGATTATTGAAAAAGTTCACAAATTCATATGATTTCTTCTTCTCCTTGTCGATCTTCTCAACTTGAAAGGTGAGGAAGAATTCTCCAGTTTGTTGTGGATCAGTACATTGGATTGCATTCTTCTTTCAAGTTGTTTGGAAACAGTCTGGTTCAAATAAAGATTTTATGTGCTCGGGTACAGTTCTTCCCAGCCTATTGGCTGCTGGCAAAACCTTCCTTTCGGGGTGTGGGCGGGGCTGCGAGCAGCCTACCCCCCCCCCCCCCCCGTAAAGTTCAGCCGTTTGGCTCTCCTGGTTGGGTGGATGAAGTTTTGTGTGGATCATAAACATGGGTACGGAGGAGATCGGCCGACCGGCCTGTTTCTGCACCGTACACTCTGAGCAGAAAGGAAATTAAATAAATCAGTTCTGTTATATAGAACATAGAACATACAGTTCTGGGGAGGCCATTCGGCCCATCGAGTCTGCACCAACCCACTTAAGCCCTCCCTTCCACCCTATCCCCCTACCCCAATAACCACTCCTAACCGTTTTTGGTCACACAGGCAATTTAACATGGCCAGTCCACCTAACCTGCACGTCTTTGGACTCTGGGAGGAAACCGGAGCATCCGGAGGAAACCCACGCAGACACGGGGAGAACGTGCAGACTCCGCACAGACGGTGACCCAGCGGGGAATCGAACCTGGGACCCTGGTGCTGTGAAGCCACACTGCTATCCATTTGTGCTACCTTGCAGCCGTGCTGTTCTTGAAACGTTTTTCGTCTTTGACAGATCAAGCTGTACTCCTCTGTAAGTGACAGGTGAGCCATTCCTGCCTGTAATCTGCTCATAACATTTCAAGGCATATTAAGAGAGAACAGATTCCTCAGTCAGAGGTGCTGCAGCAAAATGAGAGCTGACATTCTGGAGTCCTCTGTTTCTTAGCTCAATTCCCCTGACATTTAGCTGCTGTATTTCGAGATTTGCTGATTGGTTACTCAGAAAAACCAATTTGTAAGTTCATTGCTGTCATTCCTGTCCGACGCTTGTTTAGAATTTGCTCACTGGCCCACCGAAACAGGAGGTGTAGTACTCAACATTTGTTAGGCTGAAGGCACCCTTTTTTAATCAATTGCTCCATCCTTCCTGAAAACAACTGTGATGTGCTTTTGTTTTGGTTGTTTGTCGACGTGCTGATTTTGTGTGTGTAGGTGACGTGACAGCTCTTGAGTTGCCAGCAGATCTTTTCCTCCCATCAGCATCGCATATGGAACAAGATGGTCACACCCTGAACACATACCACACACTGGCTTGTTTGTTCAATTCTGTCTGAAGTGAACTTTGCACAAAGCTCAATGGCAAAGAATGCTTCCGTCTAACTCAGCAGGTTTTCAACGTTTTTGTTTTTTGGTCAAGGAAACCGAGTGCATTGCGGAATGGCGTGGAACCCCAACCCTTATGTATCAAAAAATAATATTGTACAAATGAGTGAGCATGCAAAAATCGTGGTGATTACTTTTCGTTAAGTGTAACGATACATGTTGCAAATCTGAAATATTTGGTGCTGTTTTCTAATTACCTGAAAATTGCCCGTCGGAGATACCATGGGTCTCTATTTGAAAAACACTGGTCCATCGTTATAACTATTTGCTTCAACAAAAAATGGCAGCCATTTTACTGGTCACATGATTCCACAAATAACCAATGGCGATGACTTAGTCATCCACTTCTATTTTGTGATAGTGGTTGGAAGCGACACATTAACCGGCCCTAATATGGGTCTTGAAAATGAAAATCACTTATTGTCACGAGTAGGCTTCAATTAAGTTACTGTGAAAAGCCCCTAGTCGCCACATTCCGGCGCCTGTCCGGGGAGGCTGGTACGGGAATCGAACTGTGCTGCTGGCCTGCCTTGGTCTGCTTTAAAAGCCAGCAATTTAGCCCAGTGAGCTAAACCAACCCCTGGGTCATGCTACTATCTCAATAGTTTTTTTTGAAGGAGAGAGCTTCAAATTTCCACCACTGATTTGTGTGAAGAGCTGTTACCTGATGTCTCCCCTCAATGGCTCCCCTCAAATTTTAAGGTTATTTTGCCCCGTGTTTCCGCTAAATCGAAATGGGAAATGCAGGAAGGATGTTCCCGATGGCGGTGATGCCCAGAACCAGGGGTCCCAGTCTGAGGATATGGGGTAGATCCTTTAGGACTGAGATGAGGATAAACCGAGAGTGGTTGTCCTGTGGAATTCGCTATTGCGGAAAGCAGTTGAGGCCAAAGCATTTGCATGTTTTCAAGAAGCAGTTCGATATAACACTTGGGGCGAAGAGGAACAAAGGATACGGGAGGAAGGCAGGATCCGGCTATTGAGTTGGATGAAAAGCCGTGATTACAATGAATGGCGAATCAGGCTCGTGGGCTGAATGGTCTCCTGCTTCTATTTTCAGTGTTTATGTTCAAGTTAAAGTCCGCTGAACGGTGCATTTCATAGAATTTACAGTGCAGAAGGAGGCCATTCGGCCCATCGAGTCTACCCGACTCTTGGAAAGAGCACCCTACCCAAGGTCAACACCTCCACCCTATCCCCATAACCCAGCAACCCCACCCAACACTAAGGGCAATTTTGGACACTAAGGGCAATTTATCATGGCCAATCCACCTAACCTGCACATCTTTGGACTGTGGGAGGAAACCGGAGCACCCGAAGGAAACCCACGCACACACGGGGAAGATGTGCAGACTCCTCACAGACAGTGACCCAAGCCAGAATCGAACCTGGGACCCTGGAGCTGTGAAGCAGTTGTGCTATCCACAATGCTACCGTGCTGCCCATAGCGTGGTGTTTCTCGACACCATTAGTGCCGAGAAAGATCCTGCTATTCAAAAGCGTTTTGCCTTTTTTGTGGCCTGAGCGAGGAGCTTCCCATTGCGTCCACTGATTATGTCATTTTCTGCACTGGCGAGCTAAGGTTGGCACTGTCAGAGTGCCAGGCTGGCACTGCCAAGGTACTCGAGTGCCCAGGTGCCAGGAGTGCCAGGGTGCCACTCCGCCCAGTGCCCGACCATGCGGGCCCCAGTTAAATTGGGCGAGTGTTTGTTAAGATGAGTTTGATGGCTTATTTAAATATGCATGCCTGGATCTCGGCCAGCGCGAGCGAGATCCAGATCGTGAGGCATTTCGTGCATCGCAAATCTCGATGCTGGCCTCTTGCGAGATTCAACGGCTCGTCCCAATGTCAAGTCGGGCACAATGAGCCACTAAATCGCACCATGTAGTTCGTTCTCGAACACCTTTATTGCATCATTTTTCAACCTTCTTTATTCACAGGCACACAGACCTAGCCTTTGCAACCTGTTCTCATAACTTAACCCTTTCAAACCTAGTATCATCCTTGTGAACCTGAAAGCGTCCTCATCCCTTAACCCTTTAAACAGCGGTATCATTCTTGTGAACCCGTACCTGCACCTTCTCCTGGGCTAATATTTCTTTCCGGAGGTGTGGTGCCCAGAACTGAACATAATGTTTCCCGAGATCATTATGTAACTGGAGCAAAACCTGCAGCCTGTGTAGTGCAGTCAATCGTTCTGTACTTCCTCAATTAAAAATTTCCCAGTTTAAAAAATAGTATGACCTTTCTTTCTCCAGCCCAAAGTGGATGACCTTGCATTCCTGCACTGGGTCCATCGACCATTGTTTTACCTGTTCACTCGGTCTAGCAGTGTTCCATAGCCAATTTCCTGCTCCCATTTGCACTCTGTCCCATTTGCCCTCAAATTAGTGTCGTTAGAAAATTTATTACATGTTTTTCTATCCCCGAATTTTACTTATTTGTGTTTTTAAATTTAGAGTACCCAATTTTTTTTTCCAATTAAGGGGCAATTTAGCGTGGCCAATCCATCGACCCTGCACATCTTTGGGTTGTGGGGGTGAAACCCACGCAGACACGAGGAAAATGTGCAAACCCAAGATGGACAGTGTCCCAGAGTCGGGATTCGAACCCAGGTCCTCAGTGCCTTTGTCCCAGTGCTAACCACTGCACCACATGCCGCCCTCCTATCCCTTAATTTAAACATTGATAAACATAATGAAATGGTCCCAAGTTCACCACATTTTGAATCCTACAATTGTAACTCAAATCTATTTTCTCTACTCTTTGGGCCAGATTTTTGTGGAGTTGGGCAGACCTTTAAAATGGTGGACAGGGCCTGGATGCAGAAATCCTGCCTCCATTTCCGAAAGAGGGCAGGGCATGTTTCACACAGGAAGGAAACCCAAACTCAGATGGGACTCAGAAGGGCAGCACACTGGCATTGCGGTTAGCACTGCTGCCTCACAGTGCCAGGGACCCGGGTTCGATTCTGGCCTCGGATGCCTGTCTGTGTGGAGTTTGCACGTTCTCCGCATATCTGCGTGGGTTTCCTCCGGGTGCCTCGGTTTCCTCGCCCAGTCTAAAGATGTACAGGTTAGGCCGGTTGGTCATGTTAAATTGCCCCTTAGGGTGTGGTTGCAGGAATATGGTGGGGGATTGGGCCTAGGTGGGGTGGTCTTTCAAAGAGTTGGTGCAGATTCGATGGGCTGAATGGCCTCCTTCTGCACTGTAGGGATTCCAGGGATTCTATGAATTGATTGACATTCTGGACTCTTCAACAATTCAATCTACTTCCTCTTTGCAGCTTACTTTGGTGTGTGTTGCAGTTATGTGTGAGAGTTGAAGAGTTTTTAATTAGATTGGGTGTTAAGAACAATAAATACTGTCTTTGCACTCACTGAATTGGCAAGCAAATCCTTTCAAAAATACCTGCTGTGGTCAACCAAGGGATAGAAGGAGAGGAAAGCCACTCTACCACGTCCTGCCTGACTTTATCAACACAGAGGGTACGAGTGCCCCAATAGTGTTGGCTGGGGGTTGACATTGAGTTGTGTTGGAGGGTACGATGAGGAGCCAATGGGGGGGGGGGGGGGGGGCGGGGGGGGTTGATGGTGAGAGGAGTGGGAGGGGTGAGTGATAGAGGATCCGACAGCTCCTGAAATCGAGAATCGAATCTAGGCCTTCGAGCCAGCCCGCCTTGACACTTACCCATGGCCGCCTGTCATCTGTTTCCAGAATCAGTGAGCCCCACCTCAGGGCAAAAATCCCACATTTCTGCTTGGCTGGCTCACCCTATGTTAATATTTTAGACAACATGCTTCTAATTAGCATGAGGCAGGTCTTCTGTCTGCCTCCTGGTGTACGCCCTGCTTCATAAAGTTGCCGACCAATTGGAGGTCGGCAGCTCTGCGCCGGACACGATTCGGTGGCCACTGACGGTATTGCAGGAAGCCCAAGATGTCGAGGAAACATGAATGCCCTCAAACCGAGATAAGTCTAGGGTCTCACCGGTGGTGGGTTGGCAAGTTCCTGTGAGGGAGACCTTGGGGGCATGTTGGACGTGGTAGGGGTGGACAATTGGAGCTAAATTTGCAATGTGGATGGGCTCCGATTGACACTGGGAACAAGAGGCACCATCTGTTAAACAACAGCGGAGTAGGATGAAGCCCTTATTCAGACATTAAAGACCCCAGTAGAACCATGGGCAGGTGGCCAAACTCTTCCTCCCTTGTTGTTCACAAAACCATGGTGGAGACAAGATGACATATCACCAATGGCTCTAATTTACAGGTCCACTGATAGTTCTCCGCCTGTGGGTGGCCAATCAAATTCAGCCAGTGGGTGGCCAATCAAATTCAGCCCACAGATTCAGAGAACATGGGTGGAATTCTCCGATCCCCCGGGAGGTCAGAGAATCGCCTGGGACCGGCGTAAATCCCGCCCCCGCCGTGGCCCGAATTCTCCGCTACCTGGTAATCGGCGGGGGCGGGAATCACGCCACGCTGGTCGGCGGGCACCCCGCGGTGATTCTCCGGCCTGCGATGGGCCGAAGACCCGCCGCTGACAGGCCAATCCGGCCGGCGTGGTTTAAACCACCTCTGGTGCCTGGGGGAGCAGCCGGCGGGAGCGGGCCCCGGGGTCCTGGGGGGGGGGGGGGGGGGGGGGCGTGGGGCGATCTGACCCCGGGGTTGCCCCCACGGTGGCCTGGCCCGCGATCGGGGCCCACCAATCGGCGGGCGGGCCTGTGCCGTGGGGGCACTCTATTTCTTCTGCCGCCGCCACGGCCTCCACCATGGCGGAGGCGGAAGAGACCCCCTCCACCGCGCATGTGCCGGGCTGACGTCAGCCACTGCTGACGCTCCGGCGCATGCGCGGACTCACGCCAGCCGGCGAAGGCCTTTCGGCCAGCCATTCGCGTCGGTCGGCGTGGTACCAGCCACTCCGGCACGGGCCTAGCCCCTAAAGGTGCGGAGAATTACGCACCTTTGGGGAGGCCCAACGCCAGAGTGGTTCTCACCACTCCGGTACGCCGGGACCCCCGCCCCGCCGGGTAGGGGAGAATCCTGGTCCATGCAGCATGGAGGGAGACCATTCAGCCCATTGTGCCTGTGCTATACATCTATGAAAGACATCCATGAAAGAGTTACACAATTGCTCTTTGCCCTATTTCACTATTAATCCAATTCGATTGTGAAAGTTACTGCTTCCATCACACTTTCTCGCAGTGAATTTCAGTTTATAACAGCTTGTTGTATAAAAAAGGAATCTCTCCTTTGATTCTTTTACCAATTATCCCAAATTTATGTCCTTTGATTACTGACTGTCCAGCCAGTGGAAACAGTTTCTCCCTATTTACTCCATCACAGAAGTAGAAGATTACTGTTAAATCTCCCCCAGAGTTTCTCTGCTCCTTGTCTTTCTTATCTCCCCATATAACTGCAGCCGCTCATCTCTGCAAGTGTCTCCAAGATTTTGACATCTTTCCTGAATTGTGGCACCGAGGTGAGAGTCACAGTATTTGGGTGGCACGGCAGCACAATGGTTAGCACTATGGCTTCACAGCGCCAGGGTCCCAGGTTCGATTTGCGGCTTAGGTCACTGTCTGTGTGGAGTCTCCACGTTCTCCCCGTGTCTGCGTGGGTTTTCCCCGGGTGCTCCGGTTTACTCCCACAAGTCCCGAAAGACGAACTGTTAGGTGAATTGGACATTCTGAATTCTCCCTCCGTGTACCCGAACAGGCGCCGGACTGTGGCGACCAGGAGCTTTTCACAGTAACTTCATTGCAGTGTTAATGTAAGCCTACTTGTGACAATAAAGATTATTTATTAATAATTTTTGCTAGGGCCTAAGCAGTTATTTAAAATACCCCCCCCCATCCTTGCTTTTGTTTTTTATTAATAAAAACGAGGGACCTGAATGCCTTTGCAATTTGTCCTGTCTCATTCAAAGGTTTGTGCATGTGAACTCCTCAGATCATATGCTTCTACACTCACAGTAGTTCAAAAAAAAATATTTATAGAGAAGAATATATTTAAAAGTGGAATAAGTACTTGGAGTGTTGGAGGGCTGTTGGGACAAGGGATCTATTTTCCTGTTAATTCAAGTTTAGCAATCTAGTAAATATCGAATAGCTCCTCTGTCGTAGAATTGACCTTAATTCCTGGGATCTATGTACAGATCCACCCTGGGAACATATGATTAAATCAATAAATTAGTCTGTCTCCGGGCAGCACGGTGGCCTAGTGGTTACCACAGCTGCCTCACGGCGCTGAGGTCCCAGGTTCGATCCCGGCTCTGGGTCACTGTCCGTGTGGAGTTTGTACATTCTCCCCGTGTCTGCGTGGGTTTCACCCCCACAACCCAAAAATGTGCAGAGTAGGTAGATTTGGCCACACTAAATTGCCCCTTAATTGGAAAAAATATTTGGGTAATCTAAATTTATAAAAAAAAAAAAATTAGTCTGTCTCCGAACTATACGTTGGTTAGCGGAAGGGTGGGTGACTCCTTCCTGGGCCTGTAGTGCCAATCCGAGGGCCCCACCATGATGTTTGCTCCAAGTACTCACTGTTACGGTCTCAGTTGATGTCACAACTGGACGAGAAGATCTCGGATACAATACTCCTTTAATCCCACTTATCTTCATAAATATATGCCGATTTTAAGGTTAACATGGGTTACAAAGTGTATCTTAGGCTACAATGGTCTCAGTAACACACAGTCCCTTTGGCTGTCTGACAGAAGGCAGAGAGTTGGGATAAAAGGTTCTTTTTCGGAATGGCAGCCGGTGACCAGCGGTGTCCCACAGGGTTCAGTGTTGGGGCCGCAGCTGTTCACCATATATATTAATGATCTGGATGAAGGGACTGGGGGCATTCTAGCGAAGTTTGCCGATGATACGAAGTTAGGTGGTCAGGCAGGTAGTGCTGAGGAAGTGGGGAGGCTGCAGAAGGATCTAGACAGTTTGGGAGAGTGGTGCAGGAAATGGCTGATGCAATTCAACGTGAGAAAATGTGAGATCTTGCACTTTGGAAAAAAGAATCCAAGCATAGACTACTTTCTAAACGGTGAGAAAATTCATAATGCCAAAGTACAAAGGGATCTGGGAGTGCTAGTCGAGGATTCCCTAAAGGTAAACATGCAGGTTGAATCCGTGATTAAGAAAGCAAATGCAATGTTGTCATTTATCTCAAGAGGGTTGGAATATAAAAGCAGCGATGTGCTACTGAGCCTTTATAAGGCTCTGGTTAGGCCCCATTTGGAGTACTGTGTCCAGTTTTGAGCCCCACGTCTCAGGAAGGACATACTGGCACTGGAGCGTGTTCAGCGGAGATTCACACGGATGATCCCTGGAATGGCGGGTCTAACATATGAGGAACGGCTGAGGATCCTGGGATTGTATTCATTGGAGTTTAGAAGGTTAAGGGGAGATCTAATAGAAACTTACAAGATAATACATGGCTTAGAAAGGGTGGACGCAAAGAAACTGTTTCCGTTAGGCGAGGAGACGAGGACCCGTGGGCACAGCCTTAGAATTAGAGGGGGTAAATTCAGAACAGAAATGCGGAGACATTTCTTCAGCCAGAGAGTGGTGGGCCTGTGGAATTCATTGCCGCGGAGTGCAGTGGAGGCCGGGACGCTAAATGGCTTCAAGGCAGAGATAGATAAATTCTTGATGTCGCAAGGAATTAAGGGCTACGGGGAGAATGCTGGTAGGTGGAGTTGAAATGCCCATCAGCCATGATTGAATGGCGGAGTGGACTCGATGGGCTGAATGGCCTTACTTCCACTCCTATGTCTTATGGTCTTATAGTCTTAAACACACAGGCGGGCTGTGGTCAGACACACTCCATTCTGAAACCAAATCACTGATTCCACTCAAACCTATTTTCCATGGATTTCTCTCACAATCCCCCCAGATGATTGTCAATCAGAGTTTCCAAACTCCACTTACAAAAAAGACAAGCTGTAAAATCATCTTTCAAACAATGCTTTTCATCAGCTGTTTGCATTAAGAATTCATAGATGCATAGAAATATAGAAAATAGATGCTGTCGTCGGCCATTCGGCAATTCGAGCCTGCACCACCATTGAACATGATCATGGCTGATCTTGCAAATTCAGTATCCCACTGTGGCTATCTCTCCATACCCCTTGATCCTTTAAGCCCCAAGGGCCAAGCTCAGCTCCCTCTTGAATATATCCAATATTCACTCCAGGTCTTCTACCTATACTGTCAAACAAAGTTTCCTCTCCATCTTTTGAACAAGAAAACTAGTACCAGGTTTTCCACCTCTCCTTTCAGGTTCCATTAGTCACAAATGCATCTACACAAACATTTAGGTCCATCCATTGGTTTCTACAGTTATTTCAACTCACATTCCACAAGCTATTGTAAAATTACACAAACCTAAAAAGCACTTCAGATACCTTTCTGGCATTTCAGCCCTCATCTAGGCTCTATCTGTCTTTACTGAGCAGAGCTCTGATCTAGTGCCTTTAACCTCAGTCTTCTTGGAAAATTCTCTTCATTTCTCCAGTTTTCTTAACTGGCTGTTCTTTAAGTTCCCATCATATATTTTCTTAACATTTATGCCACAGTATGACTTTTCTTCTAGCTAGGCTGAGAGAAAATTACCTTTCGACTTGTAAAACCAAGAGCAGAGCTGTGAGAATTGCCTTCCCTCTCACGACCTATCTCCAATTGCTATATATTGAGCTAAAATTAAACTCAAAAAGCCTTCCTACCAAAACAATGCTCCAGTTGCCGAGAAATTACTTTTAATTCCCATGGTTTTATTTACTATTCACTTGTAAGTTCTTTAAGTACACAGAAGCACATTTTGAAGCACCCACGTCTAGCATGGAGTAGGACTGATTCATCAGATGAGGGGGTGGGGTGGGTAATCAGCAGGAAATTTCCATTCCCATATTTGATCTGATATGAGGAGACCTCAGGGGTCCAGAAGCACTCCCAAGACAATTCCTTCCCATCTCTATACCACTTTGCCAACACCACCCCTGGTGATGTACTGTGCTGTGGAACAGGACATACCCAGAGATGGTGATGATGATGTCTGGGACATTGTCTATATGGTGGCTAATCGACATGCCAGACTTTATTAAAGGGATGAGTGAAAAATGTGATATGCATAAAAGGTATTGCCACCGCATCCTATTATAAACCCTTTCTGGCACGTGACTTTAATGAAGTAGTAGTCGTGGATTAGAAGGACACAGACAAGATAGGAACATTTGTATTTTTCATTTTATTTAAAATAATTTTTTTTAGAGTACCCAATTGATTTTTTTTAAATTAAGGGGCAATTTAGCGTGGTCAATCCAACTAACCTGCACATCTTTGGGTTGTGGGGGCGAAACCCACGCAAACACGGGGAGAATGTGCAAACTCCACACGGACAGTGACCCAGGGCCGGGATCGAAACTGGGTCTTCGGCGCCATGAGGCAGCAGGGCTAACCCACTGCGCCACCATGCTGCCCCCGTATTTTTCATTTTATAAACATGACCACCAGGTTGAGTCTTTCTAGAGTAACACATGGTAAGGACAAAAGAGTGATTGTAGTTACAATCCTGCAAAAACGGTTTGGGATTAGACTGGGAGCACTAGCTAAATTCCTAATTGGGAATTTGCTAAAGATGAATATCGAGTCATTAAGGGAAAATATTAACATTATGGACGTGACCTCTGCAGCTGAAAGTCCTTTCAGCAAAAGACCCTGTAAAATAAATCACCTGGTGATAGTTGAGTTGCACCATAACATCTTAGCCCATCAACCAATCTGAAAAGAAATAAATTCCCTGATGTGTGAAGTCCATGAAATCAATTCACTTCAAAAGCTTAGGAGCTTTACTCTTCATCACTTGGTCTGCGGGAGGAATCCCAAACACCTTCAGTGATGTGTGATCGTCCTCTGTCCCTAGAAGGGGCTACAATTAACTCCATTTTCGCTGCACACTTGAATGCTGTGCATGCATGAAAAAGAGCATTCATCAAGACCATCCAGGATAAACGTTCATCCTTGGGGGTTTAGAACATGTTACAAGGTATCATTTTGAGTACAGAGTGTTCTTTTATGCCTTTCTCCTGGGTAATAGTTTTATTGGCATCTGTTGAGTGTTCTGAGCATGTGCAGGAGGAGACCTATAGGCAAGACCTGTTTTACTCGAGCCCCTGTTTTCATAGTTAATAGTCACCACTATTCTGCTGAGTTACTATTATTGTTAAACTTGTTTATTTATTTATATAAAGAAGTTCCTTCTTTTAAATAACATAGTTGACTACCTCCTTTGTGGTCTCAAGTTATCGCATCTTTCGGCAACGAGGAGTAAGCGGCAATAAAGGAAACAAAGTGTTGCGATGTCCAGCACAGCAATAGGAGATTGCATTCAGTGAGTAGATTGTTTTGATTGTGGGTTTATTCGATGGAATTTCAAGCTAGTAGCACCATGGCTATGTCCGGGATGCTCGGTGAGTTTGATGAAAGAAGCGAGGACTGGGCTGAACATGTCGAGAATTTGCAGCGTTTCCTTTGAGCAAATGGAACAGAAGATGAGGTCAAACAACTCTCGATTCTCCTGAGAGTGTGTGTGTGGGGGGGACAAAGACTACAAGTTGATGAGGCTAATGGCCATGCCATTGAAGCCAGGGAAGATTTATTTTGCAGATTTAGTTGTTCTGGTCCAGAATCACCAAATCCCGAAGCCCACGGTGACTGTTCAAAGATTCAAATTCCATAGCCATTTTCAAAATGAAGGTAGCTGACTTTGGGGGAGTAGGGGGAGTAAATGGGGAAAAATGTACAAAACTGTAAACCCCGCTGGATGTTAAGGTTTAAGAAAAAAAGGGGCAGCACGGTAGCATTGTGGATAGCACAATTGCTTCACAGCTCCAGGGTCCCAGGTTCGATTCCCGGCTTGGGTCACTGTCTGTGCGGAGTCTGCACATCCTCCCCGTGTGTGCGTGGGATTCCTCTGGGTGCTCCGGTTTCCTCCCACAGTCCAAAGATGTGCAGGTTAGGTGGATTGGCCATGATAAATTGCCCATAGTGTCCAAAATTGCCCTTAGTGTTGGGTGGGGTTACTGGGTTATGGGGGTAGGGTGGAGGTGTTGACCTTGGATCGGGTGCTCTTTCCAAGGGCTGGTGCAGACTCGATGGGCCGAATGGCCTCCTTCTGCACTGTACATTCCATGATAATCTATGATTTGCGGCAGAATTACACCATTTTTCAGAACACTGTGTTTTTGGAGATGTTTTGGAAGATACGATCAGAGATAGGCTGGTCTGCGGAATTAACAAGCGTAACATCCAGCATCCTTTGTTGGCTGAAGCGTCACTGGCTTTTAAGAAGGCTCTGGATAGTTCTCAAGGCATGGAAATGGCTGCCTGTAAGGCAAGGCATTCTCAGCAAGCTAATGGTGGTGTCCAGGTGGTGTGCTGCACCAAGCACAGAAAGAAGCTGCACCAAGCACAGAAAGAAGCTGTAAGCAGAAAGGTGATAGTAATGGAGCGTTTCCAGTGTGGAGACCCATACTATGCAGTTCAGTGCAAGTTTCTGGAAGCTGCTTGTCACCGGTACAACAAGAAGGAGTGTTTAGTGAAGATATGCCGGGGTGTGAAATGCAAGGTGAAGGTGGAGCACTCTGGCGCCTGTTCGGATACACAGAGGGAGAATTCAGAATGTCCAATTCACCTGACAAGCACATCTATTGGGACATGTGGGAGTAAACCGGAGCATCCGGAGGAACCCCTTGTGGACAATTTGCAGACTCCGCACAGACAGTGACCCAAGCCGGGAATTGAACCCAGGTCCCTGGCAATGTTAAGAAACATTGTTACCCACAGTGCTAATGTTTGATGATCAGCAAATCATCATGGAGATGTACACAGGAGCTACTGCATCCATAATTAGTGAAGGAACCTACAAGTCGATGTGGGGCACAAACTAAGTGCCAGCTCTTACCCCGACAGAGATTAATCTACGGACCTACACCTCAGAGTCCACATACCTTTGCTCGAGGTGTTGGAAATTCATATAGCAGAAAATGGGTAAGAAGCAAGGGCAAATCTAATTGTGGTAAAAGGGAAGTGGCCGAGTTTGTTAGAGCGGGACTGGCTCGGCAAAACTCCATTGAAGTGTGGTGAGATCAAGAATACAAGGGTGACCGAGGATATTGTCAAGGAGTATCCGGATGTCTTCATAGAGGAACTGGGTGCATTGTGCTGTATTGTGAAGTTGTACATAGGTCATCAGGTTACTCCACACTTTTTCAAGCCGCATGCCATGAGAAGGAAAGTGGGGAAAGAGCTTGGATGCATTGGGCCCATTCAGTTTTCTCGTTGAACAGATCCAATTGCTCCTGTCCTTAGAAGTGATGGCACGGTGCATAGATTGGTGACTACAAGCTCACCATTTACCAGTTCCCAAGTTTAGGTGCTTATTCATTCCCTAGGGCGGAAGATTTCTTTTTAACTCTTGCGGGAGGCAAGACGTTGTCAAAATTGGACATGAGCCAGGCGTAGCAACAACAATTGCTGCAGGAAGGTCTGAAGAAGTACAAGACCGTCAACACGCAAAAAGGTTTGTTCAAGTTGGTATTTGGTGTATCCTCCAGTCGGTGATCTTTCAAAGCACCCTGGATAACCTGCTCCAAGGCATTCCTGAGGCGGCGGCCTACGTGGGTGAGATATTAATGATGGGAAGGACTGAGCAGGAGCTAGCCAGCAATCTGGATCAAGTTTTCAAAAGGTTTTCAGAGGTGGGACTGCACCTGAAGTGGAGCAAGCCCATTCCCCAGGCACAAAGCATGGAGTGTCCAAGCCACTGAATACTATACAAGGCTGTGTAAAAGAAAATTCGAGCAATTAAGGAAGTTATGGAGCCCAGGAATATGCCAGTATTCAGATCATTTTTTGGCTGAGCAAACTATGATGGAAAGTTCTTGCCAGACCTGTCAACAGCGGTGGCTCCATTGTACCCACTTTGACACAAAGAAACCAAATGGAAGTGAGAGTCTGCACAGAAGAAAGATTTCAAAGATGGTGAAAGCGTTGTTGCAACTGGTTAATCTGCCAGTCCATTTTGATCCAGACACTGAACTTATCCTATTGTGCGATGCTTCGCTCCACCATGTGGTGGCGGTACTTTCTCATTCAACCGAGGACGGGTCGGTAAAAATGATTGGTTTTGCATCAAAAGGGATATTCTATTCACAGTTGTACAAATAGGATTTTGGAGGGAAAAGATTCCATTCGTACCTCTACAGTTGTTTGGTCACCATATGTACCGGCCACAAGCCACTGGTGAGTCTTCTAAATCGTAATGTCCTCCCCCCCCCCCCTCCCCCCCACCATGGCCTCAGCAAGGGTAGAGCACTGGGCATTTACATTGTCAGCTTATCAGTGCAATATTTCTAACCAGGTCATATATCTGGTGGCCCAATATGGATCTGGTCTTGAAGAACAAGTTGAAATTCTGTTCAACATGTCAGATTTGCCAGAATCTGGCACCACCAGCACAACTCCATCCGTGACAGTGGCTTGATAGGCCATGATCCTGACTGCATTTGGACTTTGTGGGACCTTTCATGAACCACATGTTTTTGGTTGTCGTGGACCTGTTCCGTGGCGGCGCTTCTTCCTTCCGCGCAGGCCCCTGTAGCATTCCCCCATGGCTGGCGTAGAGAAGAGAACCTCCCGCGCATGCGGCAAAATACGCAGGCTGGTCTGCGCATGCGCGGAACCACGTCGCCGGTTCCCCACATGCGTGAGATCATGCCGATCCTTCGGCGCATGCGTGAACTTGCGCCGTCCCTTCGGCGCCAGCTGGAGCAGCGCCAACCCCTCCGGCGTCCACCTAGCCCCCGAGACAGGTGTGAATTCCTCACCTTGGGGGCCTGTTGATGCCGGAGTCGTTGGCACCGGTTTTCCTGCCGGCGTGGGGACTTAGTTCCCAGAAGTGGGCAGCACGGTAGCATTGTGGGGGCAGCATGGTAGCATTGTGGGGGCAGCACGGTAGCATTGTGGGGGCAGCACGGTAGCATTGTGGGGGCAGCACGGTAGCATTGTGGATAGCACAATCGCTTCACAGCACCAGGGTCCCAGGTTCGATTCCGGCTTGGGTCACTGTCTGTGCGGAGTCTGCACATCCTCCCCGTGTGTGCGTGGGTTTCCTCCGGGTGCTCCGGTTTCCTCCCACAGTCCAAAGATGTGCAGGTTAGGTGGATTGGCCATGATAAATTGCCCTTAGTGTCCAAAATTGCCCTTAGTGTTGGGTGGGGTTACTGAGTTATGGGGATAGGGTGGAAGTGTTGACCTTGGTAGGGTTAGGGTGCTCTTTCCAAGAGCCGGTGCAGACTCGATGGGCCGAATGGCCTCCTTCTGCACTGTAATTCTATGTAAGTCTATGTAAGTGAGAATCCCGGCCCATGAGGAATATTACAGCTCCTGTGACAAACAAAAAGCTACGTCAAATTTTTTTCCGCTTATGGCCTGCCAAATTCACTTGATTCGGATAACGGCATTACATTTACAAGAGAATTATTTCATGAATTCTTGAGAAAAAATGGAATACGCCATGTACTTACTGCACTGTTTCATTCAGCTTTGAATGGTTTGGCGGAGCGAGCTGCTCAAACGCTGAATGAGGGATTGAAGAGAATGGCCGGTAACACTTTGAGTATAAAACGTCCAAGATACCTATTCCTGTATCGCCTCATGCCAAAATCCATAATCGATCTCTCTCCAGTGGAACTGATATTAGGTAGAAGGCTAAAATCTCACCTGTATTTGCATCATCCAGATTGCAGAGCAAACATGAGCAGGAAAACAAGAGGAGCAGAAGGAGGGGCAGAACTACCACACCAAAGAGAGGCAGTTCAACCCGGATGATCAAGTGTACATTGGGAACTTTGGGAGCAACCAGGGGCGGCGACCAAAAATAATTTCAAACCAAAGTGATCCGTCATCTTGGGCCATGAGACTGCAACATGGAAGCGTTGTTCGCAGACTCCAAGACCTTATTCATTTTATTATGACGCAGAATCAGGAAAGGTTTCAGAGAGATAACATGGCAGAAGTTAATGCTCCTGTGGGAACCCACCAGGAAGTGGTTCCTGTGTTTCCAGGTTTTCCAGTTGACTGCTGGTGGAGTGGAAGAGGAGCTTTCATGTTCATATTCTCAACCTACCTCTTCACCCATGAATCCAGATCAACCGTTACAAGATTCACCAGTGGAATTGCATAGGTCGCAATGCACCTCAAAGCTCCTGCCAGACGTTTGTACAGTTAAGACATTACTTTTGTTGTATTTCTGTCTGGGTAGGGAACTGAAATATAAGTGTTAGTTTGAGTACAGAGTGTTCTCGTAAGCCTTTCTCCAATGTAATTGTTTTACCGGTGTCTGTTGAGGGTCTGAGCATACGCGAGCTTTGGGTGGATGTTTTCAGTCTGCAAGAGGCGACATGTAAGCAAGACCTGTTTTACTGGAGATCCTGTTTTCACAGTTATTACTGTCACCACTGTTCTGCTGAGTTACCGCTTTTGTTAAACTTGGTTATTTATTTAAACAATGCATTAAAATTCTTATCTTTATGGTCTCTAGGTACCACAGTATATTCTGAAAGAAATGATCATCAGGAGTGGAAAGGTCGGGTTAAATTATATGTTGTGATGTTAGGACAGTGGTTCTACAAAATGGTAGTCAAATTATTAATAATAATACTAATCAGTATTAGTATAACAAGTAGGTTTACATTAACATTAATGAAGTTACTGTGAAAATACCCTAGTCGCCTCACTATGGCGCCTTTTCGGGTACACAGAGGGAGAATTCAGACTGTCCAATTCACCCTTAGGGGTGCCTAAATTCCCGCCCCCGCCGTGGCAGAGATTCTCCGCCACCTGGGAAGTGGCGGGGGCAGGAATCTCGCCACTCCGATCGGAGAGGCCCCTGCGGTGATTCTCTGGCCCAGATGGGGCGAAGTCCCGCCGCTGGGAGGCCTCTCCCGCCGCCGAGGTTTAAACCACCTCTGGAACGGCGGGCTCAGTGGCGCGCGCAGGCCCCCGGGGTCCTGGGGGGGCGGGGGGCAATCGAACCCCGGGGGGTGCCCCCACGGTGGCCTGGCCCACGATCGGGGCCCCCCCCTCAGAGTCCAGGCCAGTGCCCTGGCTGCACTAGTTTCTTCCACGTCTGCCACGGCCTCCGCCATGGCGGAAGCGGAAGAGAACCCCACATCGCGCATGCGCCGGCAGTGACGTCAGCGGCCCGCTTCCGCTGACGTCACTGCCGGCGCATGCGCGGACCGGCGAAAGCTTTTCGGCCAGCCCCGCTGCCGGGGGCGCCGGTTTTTTGCGCCAGTCTTCTGGTGGCAACCGCTCCGGCGCGGGGCTGGCCCCCAAAGGTGGGGAGAATTCCCCACCTTTGGGGAGGCCTGACCCCTGAGTGGTTGGCGCCACTCCCCTACTCCGGGCCCCTCCGTCACGCCGGGTAGGGGAGAATGCCGCCCATGTATTGTGAGGTGAATTGTGAGACGAAATCAGAGCACCCAGAGGAAACCCACGCTGTCACGGGGAGAGCGTGTCGACTCCACACAGACAGTGACCCAAGCCAGGAATCAAATCCGGGTCTCTGGTGCAGTGAAGCCACAGTGCTAACCACTGTGCCACCGTGCCACCCCGTGTCCAGTCATCTCCGTTAATTGGGATTGATGACAACCTTTCAGAATTAGAGCTATTAATAGAAGGAGATGAGGTACCCTGCACCTCATATGTTCATGAGTTTGACAATTAGGAGGAATGGAATATGGTAGATCAGCGCTGGATGATGATAAGCAGAATGATACAGACACATAGGCCAGTGAGTGGGTCTCGGGTGCTCTTTCAGAGGGCGGGTGCAGACTCGATGGGCTGAATGGCCTCCTTCTGCGCTGTAGGGATTCTATGATTCTATTGAATTGAGGATATTATAAGGGGAAATAAAACATGCAAAAAATTGAATACCAAGAAATGTGTACTCAAGTTTCAAGCCTTGGACGTGAAATTTATTCTTTCTTGTGACACTTCTAATGCTAATCTTGTGAATGGGTGTCCGAGCTCAGCTGGTTTTATAATATTCTTGGTGAGTGAAAATTGAAAATGTTGTCCCATGGCCTGGGAAGCGAAGAAGAAGAAAGCTGGTTAAAAGTACTTTAACTGCAGGGACACCTCCTCTTGTAGAAACAATAGATATGCGGCTGGATTCTCTGCAGCCTGATGCCAAAATCACGTCCGGCGCGGGGGCGGAGAATCCATGTTCCCACAAGAAATTGGGACCGGCGCTGGTTCACCGATTCTGCGGTCCCCGGGGAGCACGCCGCACCACCTGGTACCTACCTGGGGCCATTGCCAGAGGCCCGCTCAGCCATTCTCCGCTCCCGACCAGCCGGAGTCCTGGCGGCGTGGAACTAATGTGCTCCAGCTGGTCGGGATACTCGCGTGGCCGCCCTGGTCGGGAGTGGGCTGATCGGAGGTCAGCGGGGGGGGTTTATAGGCGACCGAGGAATGTCTGTGTGGGGTTTGAAAGGTCAGGCGGGCGGCCGACTGGGGGGGGGGGGGGTCTCTTTTGTGGATCTAGCTCCGCAGTCCGAGTCCGCCATGGAGCACGGAGCGGCCGTTGGAGGCCGTCGCTGTGAACATGCGGGCCTCCTACCTGGAAGTGCGGAGGCCCGTATCAGCAGCAAAAGCTACGAGATCGACTTCAGGTCCCTGCTAGCCCCCTGCAGGGCTCTGAATTCGTGTCCCTTTTGTTGCCAAGTTTTCCTGGTGTAAAACTCTACCATTTTGATGCCAGCGTGGGGATAAAGTCCAAATAATGGAGAATCCAGCCCAAGGCGTTTTATTCAACAAATATTTTCGGGGAAATTCTATACAAAGGTCATTCTGAGAATGGTTTATCCATTGAATAGATAATTGTTCTCTGTGGGATAACATACATTCAACAAAACTATGACTGAAAAAAGGTTAAGGATTGACCTTCTCAGCGTAAAGGGATTCGAGAATGAAAAGAAATCTCTCAGATAAAATGGGCTGATCAAAATCATCAATTGTCGGATTACTCCATGAACAGATGTGTTTGCACCAAAAGGCTATTGGAGGTCCTAAAAGAGAGATGATTTGTGTTGTGATGTGATATATAAAATATGGAAAGTCATGTTTCCCTCTTCAACTTGCTTTGAAGTATTGTGTGTTATGAAGTTTTGATTTAACAAAAAGGGGGGAATCTATAAAATGGTATACTAAATATAATATTACTGTTAAGGATACACAGATGAAGAGCGTTTATTGATCAAGACTTCTGGGGACTTGGGGCGAAATTCACCGAAGACTTACGTGACGGCCATTACCGTCGGGCAAAAGCGGCGCTGGTGACTCCGGCGTCGGGGCTGCTTTTAAGGCCTAAATCTGCCGTCCCGAAAGGGCCAGCAGCGGAGTGACGCTGTACGCGTCAGTTTCAGCCACTGCGGAAGTGGCGTGTTGGAGAGGGGAAGGGAAGGGAAGGGAAGGGGGGGGAAAGGGGGGGGAAGAGGGGGGGCAAGGGGGGAAGGGGGGGTAGCGGCGCTGGAGGGGGGGTAGCGGCGCTGAAGGGGGGTAGCGGTGCTGAAGGGGGGTAGCGGCGCTGGAAGGGGGTAGCGGCGCTGGAGGGGGGGTAGCGGCGCTGGAGGGGGGGGGTAGCGGTGCTGGAGGGGGGGTAGCGGCGCTGGAGGGGGGGTAGCGGCGCTGGAGGGGGGCTAGCGGCGCTGGAGGGGGGTAGCGGCGCTGGAGGTGGGGGTAGCGGCGCTGGAGGGGGGGTAGTGGCACTGGAGGGGGGGTAGCGGCGCTGGAGGGAGGGGGTAGCGGCGCTGGAGGGGGGTAGCGGCGCTGGAGGGGGGGTAACGGCGCTGGAGGGGGGGTAGCGGCGCTGGAGGGGGGGGTAGCGGTGCTGGAGGGGGGAAGGGGGGGTAGCGGCGTTGGAGGGGGAAGGGGGGAAGGGGGGGTAGCGGCGCTGGAGGGGGGTAGCGGCATTGGGGGGGGGGTAGCGGCGTTGGAGGGGGGAAGGGGAGTGGCGGCACTGGAGGGGGGAAGGGGGGTAGCGGCGCTGGAGGGGGGGGTAGCGGCGTTGGAGTGGGGGTAGCGGCGTTGGAGGGGGGTAGCGGCGTTGGAGGGGGGGTAGCGGTGTTGGAGGGGGGTAGCGGCGTTGGAGGGGGGGTAGAGGCATTGGGGGTGGGGGGGTTGGGGGATGGGTTGCGGCGTTGGGGGGGTGGGTTGCGGCGTTGGGAGGGGAAGGGAGGGGAGCATCATTCTTTCCCCCCATCATCGACACACCCACAGCAGGGTTCCCGAGAGGCCCTGCCCATGAGCCTCCCTTGCACCACCAACCTGACCCCACCTCTTGCACATCAAACCTGATACTGCTCCAGCACTGCCCTTTGATTGGCACTGCCAGGGTGCCATGGGGCTGTGCCAGGGCATTGCCAGGGTGCCATGGGGCTGTGCCAGGGCATTGCCAGGGTGCCATGGGGCTGTGCCAGGGCACTGCCAGGGTGCCATGGGGCTGTGCCAGGGCACTGCCAGGGTGCCATGGGGCTGTGCCAGGGCATTGCCGGGCCATGTCCCTCAAAGCCCGGATGTTACCCTCACCTCCGAGTCCCTGACGCTGGCAGGTGAAACTTCCTTCGACCCCAGAAACAACAGCGTTAAGCTATTTAAATTTAGTCAATATGGTTATCAGATTCACGCCCTTGAGCTCCCCATGGCATTAAACCCCTCACTTAATATTCTTACCTCACTGACGTGACATGCATGAATCAGTCGAGGGGATCCCCCCAGGGGAGCAATGGTAAATATGAGAACCCAGCCCGGGAGTGGGGCGGGGGGGCAACATGACCGGGCTGTGCCATGGACTACCCACTGTGCCATGGGTTGGCTTGCCCCGGCCATGCCAAACTGGCAATATCAACCTGTGCCGGGGGAAGTGCAGGTGTGGATCATCTGGGGAGCCCCGTTTAGGGTGGGTGGTGGGGGGGGTTCCCATTATGTTTTCTGGTGGTGGGGAGCCCCTGATGATTGTGACGTGGTGGGGCGGGGGGCGGTGTGAAGAGAGGGAATTGAGTCCCTCTGATGCTTGTGCAGTGGGAGTGGAGGGGTGGGGGGCAGAGACCCTGATGCTTGTCCTCTGTATCCATTGGAGGCTGAGGGTGGGCAGTTACTTCTAGTTCAGATCGCTGTGCCCATTAAAGGTAGCACCCTGTGGAGCCAACCTTTCCGGCTCTGTCACACTGCATGCCCCACCACGCCGCAACCCAACCCCCCACGCCGCAACCCACCCCCCCACGCCGCAACCCACCCCCCCAATGCCGCAACCCACCCCCCAACCCCCCCACCCCCCCAACGCCGCTACTCCCCCCTTCCCCCCCTCCAACGCCGCGACCCCCCCTCCCCACCCCTCTCCACCCCTCTCCAACGCCGCTACCCACCCCCCCCCCGCGCATCAATGGTTGACGCCGTTATAAACCTACTTTGATTTTCGCTGACGTGACCTGTGGCCACGTCGGCGGGACTTCGGCCCATTCGGCCGGAGAAGTATTCACCCTAAAAATAACATGACATCCCGCCGGCGCCAGCTGTTCTCCTTGGTGGCCGGCGGGATTTGAACAACGCCGTTTTATGGCGGGTCAGATAATTCCTTACATGGCGGGAGCGGGAATAACGCCGCCGCCGGCCGATTCTCGGACCCTGCGTGGGGTCGGAGAATTTCGCCCTTGATTTTTGATTCGGGACAAGGCAGACATTTATAATTCTGCATTCTGTAAACAAATCTAGAATGAAGTAAAAGATTGGCATTCGGTTTCCCAGTTCATGATCTGACTTCAGAATTTTTAAATGGATTCATAGGATGTGTGCTTTGCCGGCAAGATCAGGGTTTATTGCCCACCCCTAATTGCCCTTGTGAAGGTGGTGACGGGAGTTGCCTTTCTGAACCGCTGCAGTCCATGTGGTGAATATGTTAACACAGGGTAAGAACAAGGGATGTGGGGAGGATAGAAGAATGCGCGATAAAATTGCATGGTACAAAGTCTGCCATAAATGAAGCCATCCTTCAGCAACTGATGCCTCATACCATATCTTTAAAACTACGAAGAAGAAAAATAAAACTATTACAAATATTCCTAATAGATATTAATGTGCTGTTCTGTCAAGGAACTGACCTTGCTGAAATAATTATGAACTGTTCTTGTGGAATTTGCAAGCCTCTGTATTCCTTCTCAACAAACATCCATCAAAGTTAAGGAGAATGTGCTCTGCAATACCCTTGAATGTAAAAGCAGCACCTCTAGGTTCATTGACATTCACGACCATTAGCAGTGAAAATGGCAAAATTCCAATAAATGCAAATTCCCAAACGTTCAATTAAAAATGCCTGTGAATCGCCAGTGACTGTCACGAACCAAAGCGATTATGAAGCATTCTGGAAAGTCCATGAAAAATGTACAGTCCCATCGCAGTATTCATCCATCAATGTTCAGCCAATCTTTGATGCAAATTCCCAATGGTTGAATTACAAAAGTCATTGAATTAACAGCAGGCTATCTTTTATGTCGACCAGGTTACGCCTCTGTTAATAATTAACGTATTCTGTTTAGAGATCACTAAATCTGTGCACATTTGGTTTTTTTTTTGCTCTCAGCATTAATGATTTCAGGGCAGTGCCACTGCAATTAATGTAAGTTTTCCCTTCATCATAAATCCTACCCATGTTTGCTCCTAGCTTATGCGTGATTTGTTTACGGGTCCCAGGAGCAGTAGAGATGGCGCAAGGGTAATAGAACATAGAACATAGAACAGTACAGCACAGAACAGGCCCTTCGTCCTCGATGTTGTGCCGAGCCATGATCACCCTACTCAAACCCACGTATCCACCCTATACCCGTAACCCAACAACCCCCCCCTTAACCTTACTTTTTTTTTAGGACACTACGGGCAATTTATCATGGCCAATCCACCTAACCCGCACATCTTTGGACTGTGGGAGGAAACCGGAGCACCCGGAGGAAACCCACGCACACACGGGGAGGACGTGCAGACTCCGCACAGACAGTGACCCAGCCGGGAATCGAACCTGGGACCCTGGAGCTGTGAAGCATTTATACTAACCACCATGCTACCGTGCTGCTAATGCACCAATTTATTTTGGCTTTGGTGGTCCAATGCTTACTTTGTGCACCTTTGGTTTAGAGTGAATAGTAAAACTGCCTTTAAGAAGAGTAAGGGGGTTTGCTTGAAGTCACGGCCAAAATTTGGCCCTCAATCCACACAACCAAAAAAAAAATCATCTGGTCATTTTTGTTAGTAGGGGCTTGATATGTGCGATTTTACTGCTGCATTTCCCTTCATGACATCCGTGATTGTCTGTCAAAATTAATGAATTGAGAACAGCCAGGAATAATAAATAGATTGCAAGAACTTTTGTAGGGATATAAAAGGATGATGAGTAGCTAAATATATACTGGTGACTTCGAGACAGAGGCAGGAGAAATTGTCAATGGAAATGAAGAAACAGCAGAGCAATTGAACAATTATTTTATGTCTGCTTTCGCAGTGAAAAACATAAATTACAAACCGGAAATAAAGGGTAACCTACAGGCTAACAAGAATAGTGGACCTAAGGTAATTAATATCAGCAGAGAAACAGTTTTGGAAAACCTGAAGGGATTAAAATCCAACAATTCCCCAGGACCTAATGGTTTACATCCAAGGATTCTGAGAAAGGTGCAGGAATATTACATGACCTTCCTGCTATTCAAGAAAGGAGGAAGAGAGGAAACAAAACCAAAGGCCACTTAGCCTGAAATCAGTTGTCAAAAAAGTTGGAATCTATTTTTAAGTAAGTCTTAATAATGGACTTAATAATAAAATAATATAATAATCGCTTATTGTCACAAGTAGGCTTCAGTGAAGTTACTGTGAAAAGCCCCTAGTCACCACATTCCGGCACCTGTTCGGGGAGGCCGATACGGGAATTGAACCCGCACTACTGGCCTTGTTCTGCATTACAAGCCAGCAGTTAGGGGCTGATTTAGCACAGGGCTAAATCACTGGCTTTCAAAGCAGACCAAGGCAGGCCAGCAGCACGGTTCAATTCCCGTTCCAGCCTCCCCGAACAGGCTGGTCATTGGTGGGGGCTTGTTGTGTGCAAACTGCCTCTTACATTAATTACAACAGTGGCTACTCCGGCTGTGAAGTCCATTGTGGCTCCTTCGATCATAAAAGATGATGTCGAAATACAAGCTTTTCTTTCCTTGAGGTTGACACGGTACGGTACGGCACGGTAGCACAGTGGTTATCACAGTTGCTCCAAGGTCCCAAGTTCGATTCCCAGCTTGGGTCACTGTCTGTCTGGAGTCTGCACGTTCTCCCCATGACTCCTTGGGTTTCCTCCGGGTGCTCCGGTTTTCTCCCACTGTCCAAAGATGTGCAGGTTAGGTGGATTGGCCATGCTAAAGTGCCATCAGTGTCTAAAAAAGGTTAGGTGGGGTTTGTGGGTAATGGGGATAGGGTGGAGGTGTGAGCTTAATTAGGGTGCCCTTTCCAAGGGCTGGTGCAGACTTCTGCACTGTAAATTCAATGATTCTATGACATCTTGATAAATCACAGACTTACGGAGACAGTTCAGCCCATCCTAACCCTTTGTAGGATCTACCCAATTAGTCCCAATCGTCTTTCCTTTCCCTAAGCCCTCAAAAGGTTTTGATGATTCTTCTACGTTTATTGTATTTAAAAAAAAATAATACTAACCTTTTATTGTCACAAGTTATTTGAAAAGCCCCCAGTTGCCACATTCCGGCGCCTGTTTGGGTAAGCTGGTACGGGAATTGAACCCGCGCTGCTGGCTTTGTTCTGCATCACAAACCAGCTGTCTAGCTCACTGAGCTAACCCGAGTTGTGGCCGCTTATGTGCGAGATGTTTTCAGGGAACAGCCAGGCCCCTGATGTGATGGAACGGACAACCTCCGAAAGGGCTTCGCTTTCACACAGCCCTCTTCAGAAGGAGTGAGTGATTCTGACATTTTAGAGTGCCTTCAATCAGGCACTCAGTGGGTCCAGGTGTCACCTGTCACAGGAAGAGCTGGAGCTTGCCAGACCTGCAGTTTCTCTTCTGGCTTTTTCGTCCTGAGTTGGACAGCCTTCATCATTGGCTGTAAAGGTCCAATCATTTTCACATGGGAGCCCTTCACGTCTGATCGATTGATGCCGTGTCATCTGCAGAGAATCAAGGACAGGTCAATGCAATCAGGCTCTGGGGCAGGCAAAGCTGATGTACCTCAGCGGGAGCCTAACTGTGGCAGGAGGAAAGAAAATATACCTTTTGCATCCGGTATAAATGATCAGGCAAAATGCAATATATTATTCTATTTAATTATCCCAGCCAGACTGAAATTCCAATCGCACATGTGTCAGGAAGGTTATATTTAACAGCCTCAACCAGCGACAGTCTCCTGTATGAAATAAAACTTCAGGGTCACAAAGTAATTTCTTATGATATCACATTATATACTTAATGGCTGTTGCACCATTTTAAGTGAATTACAGAAAAGTACCAGTACTTCATGTTAAGAGTGTTTTGTGATATATATACTCAGGCCTGATCCTAATATTGTTGAGTTCGCGAAGTGATAAATTGGTTTTAAACAGTTTCGTCTTTTTTTCTTTGGCCACTGAAAAGCTACAAGAGAAGATATTTCAATGGAAGTAGGAAGCCTGGCTTGTCAACCGCCTGGGCCTGGGATTCAGACACTGGCTCTAGCCAATATGATTGTATTTTGGGCAATCTCGCACCAATGGCGAGCAGAATGAGTTATCATGTAGGACTGCTGCAGCGTTCTAGTTGGCAACCGTGGCTCAGTCGGTAGCACCCCATGTGGCTGAATGAGAAGGATGCAAGTTCACTGTCTCAGCCCAGAGAATTGACACACTCTTGGCTGCACACTTGTTGGCACTCAGTGGTGAATGTAAAAGGTGCCATTTTGACAAAGCTCATAGCTCCACCAAAGTTAAGCTATTAAAAAGTTTGTGTCTTCATTGGGGGACCTCCAGTGGTCCCTTTAAGAACCCTTGGTTCCGAACATGTGCACGGCCCAGAACTAATCATTTGCTGACCAATTTTGCGAATATAGAGTATACTGTTGAATGGAATCATAGAAAAGACTTGAGGGGCTGAATGGCCTACTCATATTCCTACAATGCTGGAGGGCCTTCTCAGCAACGTGCTTTCAGAGAGGAATTGGAGTCATAAGAATAATAATCTTTATTATTGGCACAAGTAGGCTCACATTAACACTGCAATGAAGTTACTGCGAAAATCTCCGAGTCGCCACACTCCGGCGCCTGTTCGGGTACGGAGAGGGGGAATTCAGAATGTCCAATTCACCTAACAGCACGTCTTTCGGGACTTGTGGGAGGAAACTGGAGCACCCCCGTGTTAAGTAATGGGTCAAGGGACATTGCAATTAGTTGTCTCATTTATGTTAAGTGTCCAATAATTGACACTGGTATGTAAAGGGGCTTCAGGTGGCCTCTGGGGCTGGTGATGTGTAGCGTTTTGTGCAGAGTCTGCTGGAAGAAATAAAAGTGTGTTGGTGAAAAAGGAACAGAACTTTTGTCTCTTCATACCACAGCAACTAATACGTCGAACACCCCGAAGAAACCCACGCAGACACGGGGAGAGCATGCAGACGCCGCACAGACAGTGACCCAAGCCGGGAATCGAACCAGGGATCCTGGCCAACAGGCGAGTGCAAACCAAAATCCCCTTTCCCCACGCCAAGATAACGTGATGAGAAACTAAAGCAAAGAAGTGAAATTCCACCCCCCTTAAAATCCCCAGTCAGGGTTATGGATGGTTCAGCAAAAGGCCAATGGCCAGAAAGAAAAGTCAACGATTGTGTTCGCGTTTAAATGTGGCACCTTCATAAATTGTGCGCAGCAGCAAGCAGCAAATGAAGTGGCACCACTGAGTGTGGAAGTGGAAAATTAAATTTGAGCTCGGATTCCTCGCCATGTGATTCGCCCCAGACAACCAGTCTCACCGATTTTATTCCGGCAGGCTTCTTGTGAATAATTTAGGTGCTGGAATTGGACAAGTATACCGTTAGCTGAAATTAATATACAGCAAGAGATGTTTAAATCAATGGCCCTGTAACCTACACTGCAGATTTCACATTGAGGGTGTAAGATGCTACTCTGTGTGTGCCACTTACCTTCAGACAGTGAAATGACTTTATTGTTGCTTCGCAGTGGCCTTTTTGAAAGGGAAAATGCCCACCATTGACCTGCTACATAAATAGGGCGAAGGATTTGGAGAAGCGGAGAATAGGTATAGAAGTTTGCTACTCAGCCCCTCTAGCCTGCTGCACCATTCAGTTTGATCACGGCTGCTCTGTAAAATCAGACCGTCTTCCGCACAACTACAATGGCCATTTGCTTCCGAGACAATTTGTTGACAACCTTGCTTCCCAAGGACAATCCCACAATGGAACAAGCTGCCAAAGGAAAGAGTCACAACCCCAATCACTTGAAATCTTCAAGAACCATCTGCAGAGTATTTACATTGATGGGTTTTTGATTATCATGTCAGCAGGTCCTAAAAGCAAAATGCTGCAGATTCTGGAGATCTGAAATTAAGACAGGGCGTTCTGGAAAAACTCGGCTGACCTGGCAGCAACTGCGGAGTGGGAAATGTTTTGAGTCCCAAATAATTCTTGTTCCCATTGAAGAGTCACATTGGATTCAAAACATTAACCCTCTTTCTGTCTCCTGTTCTGGGCCAGGGTTTAGAGAACACCAAAGTATATCATGGAGTTTATCTGACCTACAACTGTTCATGGTTAGGGTAAAGAACAAATAACAAAGAACAAAGAAAATTACAGCACAGGAACAGGCCCTTCGGCCCTCCCAGCCTGCGCCGATCCAGATCCTTTATCTAAACCTGTCTCCTATTTTCCAAGGTCTACTTCCCTCTGTTCCCGCCTGTTCATTTACCTGTCTAGATGCCTCTTAAATGATGCCATCGTGCCCGCCTCTACCACCTCCGCTAGTAAAGCGTTCCGGGCACCCACTACCCTCGGCGTAAAAAAAACTTTCCACGCACATCTCCCTTAAACTTTCCCCCTCTTACCTTGAAATGAAATGAAAATTGTTTATTGCCACGAGTAGGCTTCAATGAAGTTACTGTGAAAAGCCCCTAGTCGCCACATTCCGGCGCCTGTGGGGAGGCTGGTACAGGAATCGAACCGTGCTGCTGGCCTGCTTGGTCTGCTTTAAAAGCCAGCGATTTAGCCGAGTGAGCTAAACCAGAAATCGTGACCCCCTTGTAATTGACACCCCCACTCTTGGAAAAAGCTTGTTGCTATCCACCCTGTCCACACTTCTCATAATTTTGTAGACCTCAATCAGGTCCCCCCTCAACCTCCGTCTTTCCAATGAAAACAATCCTAATCTATTCAACCTTTCTTCATAGCTAGCCTCCTCCATACCAGGTAACATCCTGGTGAACCTCCTCTCCAAAGCATCCACATACTTCTGGTGATGTGGCGACCAGAACTGCACGCAGTATTCCAAATGTGGCCTAACCAAAGTCCTATACAACTGTAACTTGACCTGCCGACTCTTGTACTCAATACCCCGTCCGATGAAGGCAAGCATGCTGTATGCCTTCTTGACCACTCTATCAACCTGTGTTGCCACCTTTAGGGTACAATGGACCTGAACTCCCAGATCTCTCTGTACATCAATTTTCCCCAGGACCCTTCCATTGACCGTATAGTCCGCTCTTGAATTTGAACATCCAAAATGCATCACCTCGTATTTGCCTGGATTGAACTCCATCTGCCATTTCTCTGCCCAACTCTCCAGTCTATCTATATTTTGTTGTATTCTCTGACAGTCCTCCTCGCTATCTGCAACTCCACCAATCTTTGTATCATCTGAAAACTTGCTAATCAGACCACCTATACCTTCCTCCAGGTTATTTATGTAGATCACAAACAACAGTGGTCCGAGCACGGATCCCTGTGGAACACCACTAATCACCCTTCTCCATTTTGAGACACTCCCTTCCACCACTACTCCCTGTCTCCTGTTACCCAGCCAGTTCTTTCTCCATCTAGCTAGACCCCCTGAACCCCATACAACTTCACTTTTTCCATCAACCTGCCATGGGAAACCTTATCAAACGCCTTACTAAAGTCCATGTATATGACATCTACAGCCCTTCCCTCATCAGCCCTTACCTCCCTAAGGTTAGGGTTTTGGTTCTGAGGAGCACAAGGGCCTACTTTCCAGGTGTTATGCAACAGAGACCTAAAGTATTTTTAAACAAAACAATGTTTATTCCATGAATTCAGTTAACATTTTATAAACAACAGTAAACATCTTATCAACTACCAACACAAATCCCCCCCCCCCACACAAAGATACAGTACTCTATAGGTTACCCTTAATAATTTTCCTAACAACATCCATCAGCCAAACACCCTTTTCCACAAACAGTAGGTTTGAATTCCTTACAGAAAACAGGTATTACTTTGAAGCCATCAAGTGGTCTAGAGACATTCTTTAGCATGCAGAGAGAGAGAGAGAGACCAAGAATAAACCTTCTTTGTTTGAATGCAGCTCCCGACTGATTATGAAACCAAAAAACTCAGAGCCACGAAGCAGCTTCCAGCTCAAAACAAAAGTAAAAGACAGAATCACAGCCCAGCTCCACCCACACAATGACATGACTTCAGCCATTTGATAAAACACACTTTTCTTAGAGACCCTCACAGGACACTCCACAGATGCAGCAAGATCTGCTGAGCATTTCCGGCACTCCCTATTTTTATATCCACAGGTCATGTCTCGTTCAGCTAGTGTTAAATGTTGGCGGAACATAGATATTAGATTGTGATGCTGACACATCTAAAGCAGAAGGAGAATCATACAATCATACAACACTGAAGGTGGCCATTTGGCCCATCGTGCTTGTCATGACCTGGAGTTAAGCAGGTCATGGAACACTTATTAGACTGGGGGATTGATGTTCCCAAAGGAATATGGGGAATATGCACTCCCCCACTGAAGGACAGGTCGCCCCTTCTACATCCTATATAAAATCGGAGGGCCGTGAACTGTGAGTGGGGCCCCTGTAGTAGAGTAATTACTCTGAACTCTTGTTCTGTTGAATTAAACCTATTAATTCAACCTGTTTAGCTCGGTGTGGACTCATTTCCAGACCTTATAACCATGCTTATACCAGCTCTTTAAAACACATGAAACCATTGAATTACCACAGTGCAGAAGGAGGTCATTCAGCCCACCAAGTCTGCACCGACTCTCTGTAAGAGCACTCTACCTAGGCCCAGTCTCCCACCCTATCCCCATAACCTCTAATCAGCACATCTTTGGACACTGAGGGGCAATTGATCATGCCCAATCCACCTGCACATATTTGGACTGTGGGAGGAAACCGGAGCACCTGGAGGAAACCCACGCAGACACGGGAAGAAAGTGCAAACTCCACACAGTCACCTAAGGTTGGAACTGAACCCGGGTCCCTGGTGCTGTGAGGCAGGTAATTCCAGCTACTGTGCCACTCAAATTGATCCCACACTCCCCTATTAATTCCCTATTGCCCTTGCAAATGTTTCCTTGTATCTTAACTCCATCTCCTCACCTTAGCTCTACATCCCTTGATGTTGTGAACAAATGATGTGGAATTTTACAAGTGAGGCAGCAGCGCAGTAGTATTGTCACTGGACTAGTAAACCATAGACCCAACATATTGGGACCCAGGTTCAAATCTCGCCACGGCAGGTGGTGAACTCTTAGCATGGTAGCGCAGTGGTTAGCATAATTGCTTCACAGCTCCCGGGTCCCAGGTTCGATTCCCGGCTTGGGTCACTGTCTGTGCGGAGTCTGCACGTTCTCCCCGTGTCTGTGTGGGTTTCCTCCGGGTGCTCCGGTTTCCTGCCACAGTCCAAAGATGTGCAGGCTAGGTGGGTTGGCCATGCTAAATTGCCCTTAGTGTCCAAAGTTGCCCTTAGTGTCCAAAATAGCCCTTAGTGTTGAGTGAGGTTACTGGGTTATGGGGATAGGGTGGTGTGGGCTTATGTAGGGTGCTCTTTCCAAGAGCAGGTGCAGACTCGATGGACCAAATGGCCTCCTTCTGCACTGTAAATTTTATGATTCTGTGATCTAGGAGCAATTTTGTGTTGCTATTTTTTCCCAGAGGGGTGAGAATTCCCATTTCCTGAGAAAAAAGGATGTAAAACCTAGTAAAGAAAGAAAATGGAAATGGGATTGGAAAGGGGCAGTTCCTTTCGAACAACTGGTCCCAATGGTCCCAAACCCTCTCCTTTTCTGCTGGAATTTTGAGAATTCCGTAAAACAGATGGATCCTGAACAAGAATACCCCGCCTCCCTCAAAGTAAGGCCAAAATTGACTTTAGTTTGTAAGCAATCAAAAAAAACACAAAAAAGTCTAAATAGCAACCACTATTTCACAAACCTGTTAAAATAAATGGATTAAAATTTCCACTAATAGGGTGGTGTTCCCATGCCTCTGCTGTTCTTGTCCGTCTGGATGGTAGAGGTCACAGGTTTGGAAGGTGCTGTGCAAGGAGCCTTGGTGAGAAGCTGTAGTGCATCTGGTAAAGAGTAAATCATTCTGCTACTGTGCATTGGTGGTGGTGGAGGGACTGGTGTTTACAGATGGAGTGTCAATCAGGTAGGCTGCTTTGTCGTGGATAGTGTTGAACTTCTTGAGTGTTGTTGGAGTTGTATGCATCCAGGCAAGTGGAGTGTATTCCATCACACTCCCGAAGTAGCAAAACTGAGGTCGATAAAGGTCAAGGGAAAAATCCTCCACATGTTGGAGTCAAATTCTACATAAAACAAGATGTCTGTCAGGCTAGATATCAGACATCACCACCTCAAGACGTTGCTGCAGGAGATGCTTCAAGCAGCATTGGAAGTTCAACCAACTGTAGCTGCTCTGGCAATCACCTTCCTTCAATTGCAATGTCAGGAGGCAGGTTATCCACTGAAGATGCCATAGTGTTAATTTTCATTTACCATAAGACCATCAGATATGGGAGCAGAATTAGGCCAGTTGGTCTATCAAGTTCTGCTCTGCCATTCAAGCATGGATGATATTTTGCTCATCCCCATTTTCCTATAAGACCATAAGACATAGACCATACCACTCATAAAGCAACCCAGGCGAGCCTACAACATTCAGGTTTGAGTTGAATGGAAGCATTGATGCCCACCTAAATATCAAGTGTGGCCACCTTCAAAAACCTCGAGCAACTCCCTCAAAATCTTTTGTCATCGCTCTATGGCCGAATCCCTCACCATCAATATTAAAGTCATCAAGAAACCCAGGAGTGGGAAACAGATTAGAATCTGCGTTGATATGTGACCACCAAAGCAAGCCCATACCAGGAGACAGACACTTGGTCCCAACAATTAATGATATAATAGAGAGAGTTGATGGTGCAAAACAATTAGATAAACCTGGCCTCAACACAGGCTGCCAGCGAATTTGTGGAACAATCAAGGTATCATTCATTTGATTTGATTTATTGTCACGTACGGAAGTACAGTGAAAAATATTTTTCTGCGGCCAAGGGAACGTACATAGTAGACAAAAATAAATAATCGACAGAGTACATTGTCAAATGGTACATCGACAAACAGTGATTGTTACAGTGCGGAACAAGGGGCCAAACAAAGCAAACAAAGAAAATACATGAGCAAGAGCAGCATAGGACATGGTGAAACGTGTCAGGGAACAGATCTGTCCGAGGGGGAGTCGTTGAGGAGTCTTGTAGCTGTGGGGTAGAAGCTGTTCCTATGTCTGGATGTGCGGGTCTTCAGACTTCTGTACCTTCTGCCTGATGGAAGCGTCTGGAAAAAGGCAATGCCTGGGTGGGAGGGGTCTCTGACAATGCTGTCTGCCTTCCTGAGGCAGCGGGAGGTGTAGACAGAATCAATGTGCGGGTGGAAAGCTTGTGTGATGTGTTGGGCTGAGTTCACCACAGTCTGCAGTTTCTTGCGATGTTGGGCCGAGCAGCTGCCATACCAAGCTGTGATGCTGCTGGATAGGATGCTCTCTCTGGTGAGAGAGTCGATGCAGACATGCCAAATTTCTTCATCTTCCGTAGGAAGTAGAGACATTGTTGGGCTTTCTTGACTGTTGCATCAACATGAGTGGACCAGGACAGGTTGTTGGTGATGGTGACCCTACAGTATTCTCCAATCACATTGGACTTTTTCAACACATGGGGCTCAACTTTGGAGTAAATTCAGCAGCTGAGGTGTTTCGGCACGTGATTCAATCTACCCTTCAGGAACCTAAAAGCATGCCAGTGATAACATTCTAATTTACAGTAGCATTGAATGTGAACTTGAAACGCACCTACAAGCCTACAACCTGTGAGAGAAAGTAACCTTACCTTGAACAAAGGTGAGGAAGCAGGATTGAATCCTTCACTCATGTGTTCAGTGGTGACGGACTATCACCTGACCCACAGAACATTGAAGCCACTACAACTGCTGCAGATCCTACAAATGTCCACAAAGTCCAGGTCAGTGACCCAGGTCCTCATCATGTACTATAAGAACATAAGAACTAGGAGCAGGAGTAGGCCATCTGGCCCCTCGAGCCTGCTCCGCCATTCAATTAGATCATGGCTGATCTTTTGTGGACTCAGCTCCACTTTCCGGCCCGAACACCATAACCCTTATCCCTTTATTCTTCAAAAAACTATCTATCTTTACCTTAAAAACATGTAATGAAGGAGCCTCAACTGCTTCACTGGGCAAGGAATTCCATAGATTCACAACCCTTTGGGTGAAGAAGTTCCTCCTAAACTCAGTCCTAAATCTACTTCCCCTTATTTTGAGGCTATGTCCCCTAGTTCTGCTGTCACCCGCCAGTGGAAACAACCTGCCCGCATCTATCCGCATCTATAAGTGCTTCAGTCCTGACCTTTGCTACTCTATCTGTTCCTCGATAAATTTTTGTGATCTGACAAAAGAGGCCAAATGGGTGTGGACTAAAACACACAAACAAGCTGTCCACAAGTTGCACAAATGCCTATTTCAACCCTGAGACAAGCACCTAGTGAGTTATGGATGCGGGCCTGGTTGCCTAGGGTGCAGTTCCCATGCAGAAAGACAAAGAAGGTGACCCGTCATTCATCGACACGGCAGCACAGTGGTTAGCACTGGTGCTTCACAGCTCCAAGGACCCAGGTTCGATTTGCGTCTTGGGTCACTGTCTGTGCGGAGTCTGCACGTTCTCCCCGTGTCTGTGTGGGTTTCCTCCGGGAGCTCCAGTTTCCTCCCACAAGGTCCAAAAGATGTGCTGTTAAGTGATTTGAACATTCTGAATTCTCCCTCAGTGTACCCGAACAGGTGCCGAAGTGTGGCAACTACAGGATTTCCACAGTCACTTCATTGCAGTGTTAATGTAAGCCTATTTCCTATTTATGACACTAAGATTAATAAAGATTATCAATAAAGATTATTATTGGTATTGTTGCGATGGCAGATAGATCACTAACACCTGTGGAGCAATGTCATTCGCACCCAGAACAAGAAGTACTCTCAATCACGTTGAGTGCCTTATACTTCCATCTCTATTTATATGCAAGCGAGTTTCAAGTAATAATTGATCATCAGCCACTCGTAACCTTATTCAAAACTCCACTGTCTTGTTATTCTCTTGACTTAGCATATGCTGCTTCGTTGATGTGCACTCTGACAAAGGAAGGTTCAGACGTGGAGATAACTTCAACATGTTTATCAAACTATTAACAATTCTCCTACTCGGATTCGACTCTCCTGTTACTCCTTCTGTAGCTACCCAGACTGACGAACCAGTCTGCTATAATCCACATGGTGGGTGTGATGTTCAATCAAGCCTGTGTTTGGACTCATTGAGTGTCTCCACTGTAAAGAGGAATATCATGCATGCTGTGTCCTTTATATATGGGTTGGTGTAATGCCCTCCTGTGGTAGTGTCACCTTTGTGTGTATCGTGGATGCCCATTGGTCATGTCCTATCTTACTGACCTATTGGTTGAGTGTCTGTGTGTCATGTCTGTGGTGCTCCCTCTAGTGTCTAGCTAGTCTACGTGTATTTACATTAACCCCTTGTGTATCTATAGTGATGCATATCACCATACCCACTTAGTGAATCATTGACTGGAACAAACCACAAGAGTACGAGTTTCATGGTGAGAACCAACAAGACAAGCTGAACTCAGCAGATCATCTTTGATGACATCCTTTGACAACAGTCCTACTTGATGTGAGGAAAAGGTTACCGAAAATCATCGTAACTACATTAAGTCTAAATGTGGTACCAAAATTGCGAAGTCTAGCAGACATCAAAGTGGCAATAAAAGATGAGGCATTGCAACCGTGTGTGTTTGCTATGGGATCACAGAACTAGAAAGACATGGGGCGGGATCCATTTGGGAGACTGTCCCCATGCCACCGTGAAAACTTGTGCAAAACGGCCATGGATTCCCTGTTCGCGGGGGGGGGGGGGGGGATTTAGATGGCGGCAGCCTGCAGCGGCCGCGTCAGGCTCCAATGCGGAAGCAGCCCATGGACCCGGACCGTAAAAATAGTCCCCCCTTTGGCCGGCTCGTGTGTGTTGGACCACCCCCCACAGTGCCCCCAGCCCCCAATGAAGCCTCCCCTGCCCGTGGATCGGTCCTTCGCTAATTGTGTCGGCGCTAGACTGAGACCTCAGCCGCCACGCTGAGTTCCCAATGGGTGAGGCCACACATGTCCCACTCCGGCGGGAACCCGGCCGGTCAGGGACAGAGCATCGCGGGGCGGCCCGTGTTCCGAAGTACAGTGCAAAGTATACTTCTGCCGCCAACTGAACATACACAGTACGTACATATGGCCTGAGGCCGTGGATACAGCGTGCGGCGTACTCTTAGAGTATGCCACTTTTCAGCGGGCGGAGCATCACGAAAGCGGCGCCGCCCCCGATTCTGTCATCACCGGGGATTCTCCGCCCCCTCGCCGAACGCGATTTCGGGATTGGAGAATCCAGCCCATGATCTGATCAAGAGAGCACCTGTAAACCAAATCACGCACGAACTACAAGATCGTCACAATGTTCGAAATGACTACACCGTCACAACCGCATTTGATTTTGTGTTACAACAATTACGGAGGGAATGTTTTGTCGATAAAGCAGATGGTGGTCACCAAGGAATTGTCAAAACCAAACAACTCCTGAGGGAAAAAATATAGTGCCGAGGCATTGACTGCGCGGTGGAGCACAAAATCAATTTGGGTTTGCCATGTTAAACAACCACAGAGTCAAGTCTTTCCGAGCCTCTCAAGATGTCTCAGATTGCTGCAGTGCCCCAGATTGAAGTTAGCACTGATTTTGCAGACCTGCATCCCTGAAATGGATAAGACCATAAGACATAGGAGCAGAATTAGGCCACTTGGCCCATCGAGTCTGCTCCGCCATTCAATCATGGCTGATATTTTCTCATCCCCATTCTCCTGCCTTCTCTCCCTAACCCCTGATCCACTTATTAATCAATCTATCTATCTCTGTCTTAAAGACACTCAGTGAAGTGGCCTCCACAGCCTTCTGCAGCAAAGAATAGCACATATTCACCACCGTCTGGCTGAAGAAATTCCTCCTCATCTGTTTTCAAGGATCGTCCCTTTAGTCTGAGATGGTGTCCACTGGTTCTAATTTTTCCTACAAGTGGAAACATCATCTCCACGTCCACTCTATCCAGGCCTCGTAGTATCTTGTAAGTTTCAATAAGATCCCTTTTCATCCTTCTATACTCCACGAGTACAGACCCAGAGTCCTCAACCGTTCCTCATCCGACAAGTTCTTCATTGTCACAGAAGTGACAATGGGTCCCAATTCAACAGCGACGAGTTCAGTAAATCTGCAAACTACCTGGGCTTCAGTCAACAAACATTCACACTCCTCCGGCCAAGAGCTTTCGGAGAAGTCAAGAGATTTGTGTGTACCTTGAAAAAAGTGCTTTGCACCGATATACAGCTGCGAGCAAGTCATGGGAGCAGGAGTTGTGTCGCTTTCTCCACAATTACAGAGCAACGCTTTACTCAGCTAACCACTCATTTTTGCACATCCTCTGTGCGGACCTCTTCCTGAGCTACCCTGTGAAACTAATGTTCAAAACACATGTGAACATAATGGAAGGGTCAAATGAGAGTAAATGCAGGGCAAAAGTGGCAATTTAGAGCTACACCACTAAATCCAGGAAATAAAGGTTGATCACGTTGGAAAGCAGACAATCTGCAGTTGATGTCCAACCATTTGTTGTGATCAACACAATAGGATCAATGATCAATGCGACTTCACACGCTTCGCAAAGTATCACACAAAACAAGATGTTTTAATCAATAGACTGAAAACTCATAAGCATTGAATCCAATTCCAACGTGGATATTTTGTATTGAGAACATGAGTTAAGTGAGAGAACGCCTGATGTCAGCCAATGTCCCACTCTTGAGAGAAAATGTCCACCATACTTAAGTCATTGGGCGTGATTTAACATAAAAAGTTTGAAGTGTCATTTTGCGCACGGTTGACGGGCTGTATCTGGACAGCCGTATTGGTGAGATCACTGCCCGTATTTAATTCCACTTTGTGAGGGAAAAGAGTCCCCACGAGCCTCTCGCCATCACTGGCTGCCTAGCCGTCTGATTCAGCAGACCCGCACCTCGGCATCTTGCCCCTAACAAGGAGGAGCTGCTTTTAAATGCGCCCTCCCCACTAACTCCCAGTCAACACACAACCATGGCAGCGTGCACACCTGCTCATCGCTTTGACAATGCCAACCTGGCCAGGCGTTTGGGCACTGTGGAGGTGGGACAGGGTATCCTGTTTCCCCGAGGTGGTTGGAGGACCAGCAGCAGGGTCACCAATGCCACCTAGAGGCAGCGGCAGCAGATATCAGTGTGGCAGCATGACCAGGTGGACCACTGCCCAATGTAGGAAGTAAACCAATGACTTCCACCGAGCTGCAAAATTAAGTTACCACCTCTCTTCTGGCATCAATTTCGCTTGCCAACGGCCCCTACCCGCCCACAAATCACTGGCTGATACCTTGCACCCTCCTACATCAATCTCTGGCTCATTCCTCACAACCCCCGGCACCCACCAGCACAGCCCTTTCATATCCAGTTACAGTGCCCATACATGCCATCTGCCATAGACCCCCCTGACCCATCAAGCACGTGGCTCAGAAAGCCCCCTCTTTGTCCCCGCAGGAGGAGATAGCCTATGATAATCAGGAAAGGGCCAAGACGGGGGCGGAGTACCAGAGATCTGGGTCTTCACCCCCTCTGAGGAACAAGCCCAGGAGATCATGGGGTTGACTGAGGAGAGAGCAGTCACAATGAGGATGGCCTGTGCCACAGAGGTGAGGATCCACTGCCTCTTCACCCAGTTGATCTGTCTCAAGTAAGTTGTTAATGTCAGGCAAAATGATCCTTCCCTTTCGCTGAGCACATTTCGATTCTCTCGCAGGATCTCCATCTGATGGGGCCAGGCCATCCGGAGTCATCCGCCTCTCCCTTTCTCCGCCACCCAAGAGCCCGCCTCGGAGGAGAGCTCCGAGAAGACCACTATCAAGGCATTACACCTATCACCCCCACTTTCCACCAGCACAGAGACAGACCTCTGAGGCACAATTGATGATGTACATCAGAAGAATGCAAGAACATCCAAGGGATTCAGCACGTAGAGGTCTGCTAGATCCCAGTGCCTGTTTGGGGAGGCCGGTACGGGAATTGAACCCGCGCTGCTGGCATTGTTCTGCATTACAAGCCAGCTCTTTCGTCCATACAGACCAGAGCATGTTATGACAGCAGATTCCTTTCCTAAAGGACTAACTGAACTCAGACAGGTTTTTTTTATAACTATCATTTCATGGTCGCCATTACTGAGATTAGGTTTTAACTCCAGATTTATCAATTAAGTTTAGAATCCACCAGTTGCCATGCTGGGATTTGATCCCGTGGCACCAGGTTATCAGCCCAGGTCCCTGGATCTCTAGCCCAGTGACATCGCCACTGTGCCATTGTCTTTCAAGTGAGGGATTTGGTTTAACATCCCATCTGAGCGACATTCCCCGGATCTTGGAATTTTCTACCTAATACACGCTCCACGAACCCTCTGCACGTGGATTGCCAAGCACTTCTGCCAAGGGTTAACGGTGATCAACATCCAAATGCTTCACCCCCACTCCTCCCCGTCTCCCCCCACCCCACACCCACTGTTCACCAAAGGGAAGAAAGTGTGTGTGAAGTCACATAAAGAAACAAAAAGGCAGAGATTACAGTGGTCCAGAAGATGACCAATTCGCACTTCCTCACGTTACAACTTCTAGGCAAAATTGCACAAGATGGAAATGATCATTCAGATCATCAATGTTACTGTATAGATGCAGCAAATTCACAGAATTTACAGTGCAGAAGGTGGCCATTCAGCCCATCAGGTCTGCAGCGGCCCCTGGAAAGGACACCCTCATTAAGCCCACACCTCCACCCTATCCCCATAAGCCAGTAACCACACACAACCTTTTTTGGACAGTCAAGGCAATTTAACCAGGCTAATCCACCTAACCTGCACATCTTTGGACTGTGGGAGGAAACCGGAGCACCCGGAGGAAACCCACGCAGACATGGGGAGAAAGTGCAGACTCCGCACAGACAGTGACCCAAGGCGGGAAACAAACCTGGGACTCTGGGAGCTGTGAAGAACTGTGCTAACCACTGTGCTGTCGTGCCACCTGAAATTTTGCTTTTCTGAGTGATAGTATTTTGTGCTCATGTTATTGAAAGTGGCTGTGCGACAAAGCTATGAATAAAACATTGACCTTCTTAAATCGCGAGGTGAGAAAAAGATCTGAACTTGACAGACCCACACCCATAACAATTTATCTCTGAGGCTTGGTGACGGAGCAGAAAAATTCTCCGCTAATTCAAACCTCAATCTTTATATCCAATGTGACCTCGGACAGGAGCACTCAGTGCTCAAGACCACTGTCCTCGAGCTAATGTTCCACATGCATGTCCTCAGATGTCATTACTTCAAGGACCTTGCTCTTCAAGTGTGTAGTCTGGAGACATATGTGCCTTCATCTTAATCAGAAGAGATGTGATGGAAGGGAAATCATATGTTCAGGGACTCCTGCTCTGTAGGGAAATCAGAATTATGTGCTGGAGGTAAAGGCTGTTTAGGGAGCTGAGTGAAATCCTTTGACAGTTTCCATCTCTTTAATTATTTTCTTTGATGGACACAGGGAAGGCAGCAGGTTACCTCGAACATCAAAACCACCAATTTATCTATGCGGAAGGCTTCTCATGGCTGTTGCATCCCGGAGGGTGGGCCGAGGCAGAGCGGTGAGACACACTGCGATGCCCACAGTGGCTATTACTTTGAAGCGATTGAAAAAAATAGAATGAGTCAGCAACCGGAGTGAAAAAGGATGAGCTCGTCATCCTGACTGAGGAAGAGTCAGCTCAGACCTCACCGCTTTTCATTGTGCGCCTTGTAATCTATGTTGGAAAGTGTGAGTGCCCAGCTCCTCTGGCTGTTCACACTGGCGGGATCTGCTGTTCTCGTTGGCGGCTCCCCTCCCCGCCGCGTGTTTCTCTGGCAGCGTGGGTCGGATTCAATGGGAAATCCCGGTGACAGTGACAAAACCAGAAGATCCTGCTGCTGGTCAACCGGGGGGGGGGGGGGGGGGGGGTGCTTCCCGCCGCCGACAATCACGCTGCGGAAAAGCCAGATAATCTTGCCCCTTGAATTGAGAGCAACTGCAATTCTGACCACGCTTGAGCAACCAGGCACTGCTCAGGGAACAGCAAAAAGAGGTCACCTGGGTGTAATGAAGACTTGCATGCCCTTGTGGAGTTTGTACCTCAGCAATGAGTCGGTGCCTTATAGTCACAACCTTGCTGTAATTTGGTTGCAATTGCTTTTGAGAAGCCTGCCAATTTGCTAATCATGGTAGCACACCACACCATATTTGGTGGTCATGGTAGCACACCACATCTGCAACCTGAGTTTCCCTCCCTCCATCACTGCATCTGCCCCTCCCATCCTGAGACGGAACATCCGGAAGAAACCACGCTGACATGGGGAGAACGTGCAGACTCCGCACAGACAGTGACCCAGCAGGGAATCGAACCTGGGACCATGGCGCTCTGAAGCCACAGTGCTATCCACTTGTGCTACCGTGCGGTTTTCCTGATCTTCTAATTGTTCTGCTGTGGATCATTCAATGGCGCGAATACCTCAGAATCAGGGATTTGGGCTGCGTTCAGTTGTTCGGTGCTTGATCGTGTTCATCTGTTGACTGTTCATTATGCTGTGCACTGTTAGTCAAGGATGTGGGTGCGGTTACAGAGAAAGAGAAACTGAAATCTGTAGACATTTGAAAAAAAACTTCTGCAATAAAGACCTGGTCACATATAGAACCTAGTGCCTGTCATCTCTATCCACATCTGAGGCACAAAACACAGGAATTTCAGGAGGCTGTCGGAGGCAGATGGACCCGGAATTCTTGGCCAGGTTGGGGGAGGGGGGTCTGTACATTATTTCAGCTTCCCGCTGCAGTACCCATACAAATGGACGCAAGCTGCCCATTGGGGAGATTCTGCCCCTCGCAAATGCAGTCCAGCAGTAGTAGCAATTTGTATTCCACCGGGCAGCACGGTAGCATTGTGGATAGCACAATCGCTTCACAGCTCCAGGGTCCCAGGTTCGATTCCGGCTTGGGTCACTCTCTGTGCGGAGTCTGCACATCCTCCCCGTGTGTGCGTGGGGTTCCTCCGGGTGCTCCGGTTTCCTCCCACAGTCCAAAGATGTGCAGGTTTGGTGGATTGGCCATAGTGTCCAAAATTGCCCTTAGTGTTGGGTGGGGTTACTGGGTTATGGGGATAGGGTGGAGTTGTTGACCTTGGGTAGGGTGCTCTTTCCAAGAGCTGGTGCAGACTCGATGGGCTGAATGGCCTCCTTCTGCACTGTAAATTCTATAAATTCTATGAAAAGTGCTGAGGGGTTGGCTGGAGCCAACATTTAGGCAGCCCCTCACTCATTTACCTGTATTGGCAGGCTGCAACTCTCTCAACCTCCCAATGGCTCTGCCGCTGTCTTTAACTGGACGATGAGTGCACCCTTCGTCCATGAATTGGCCCATCCGACAAAAGTCTGAAGGCACGCAGGGTCACGAACCAGAAACAAACTCAACCCCGGGATCTTTACCTCAAAACAACACTCCAGCCCTTGAGCACATAAATTGAAGCTGACATTCCCATGGAATGCTAAGGACAGGGGTCAGTTGGCTGAGTGGCTGAATGGCTGGCTCGTGAATTGGAGTGATACCCACAGTGTGGGTTCAATTCCCATGTCGGCGGAGGTTACTCATGAAGGTCCTGCCTTCTCACCTCTGCCACTCTTCTGAGGTGTGGTGACCCTCAAATTAAACCACCATCAGTCAGCTCTCTCTCTCTCTCGAAAGGGAGAGCAACCTATGGTCAGCTGGGACTATGGCCAATTTCACAATGTTGAGGAAATGCTGCAGTGAATGCTGGAATTTCACATGTGTTGTACAATAGATATTTTGTGCAGTCAGCATTAAAAGCCTGGGTTTGAGTGTGTTTGACTGCTGCAGTCATGTTTTTACAAAAATCTCAGTCTGAAAGCCAACAATGGTTTTAGGGGCCAGGGGGTGCATTTAGCCATCGTAAAAAGCTTGGCCTGATGCATTTTTGTTTTGATTTTGGGGACTCCCTGGGGAGTTGATTAGTTTTCAGCTTGGTAAAGTGATGTCATTGCTGGCTGAGGGTAAGGCATGTTGAGAAAACAGTTCATCTCTGAGTTGACTGAAGCTGTGTGCGCCAGTGAAGCAGTTCTGTTCTCACTGGATGTTAGTTTAAAGAGATTGACTGTATTTAAAGCAGTGCAGGCTTGTCTGAGAATAAGGGGGAGTTAAAACTAGCTGCGAAACAGCTAGAGTTTCTGCATGGGTCTGACAGGAGTCAGATCTTGTCTTTGAACCAAAGAGAAAATACTGGAAAGTCTGAGCAGATCTGGCAGCATCTGGATGGAGAGAAAAGAGCTAATGTTTCGAGTCCAGATGACCCTTTGTCTTTAAAGCAGTTTCAAGTGATCTCTCTTTCTGAAAGAACATCTCCGAAAAGCAGATATTCCTGAATGCCATTGGTTTAATGGTGGATTGAGAGCTGAGATAGTTTGTACACTTGTTGTTTAAGTGGGAACAAAGATAGCAGTTAAGGGTATTGTATTCACACAGTAGTCCCCCTTTATAACGCGGGTGTTGGGGTCCAAGACAGCCACCCGCGTTGTATCCGAGCCGCGGATATCCATGATGGGGGTTTTAAATTTATTTAAAAATCTATGCTAGCGCTTCCCATTGTGAGTCTACGGGGGGCGGGGGGAGAGGTCAGACCCCCGTAGACTCACAATGGGAAGCGCTAGCATAGATTTTTAAATAAATTTAAAACCCCCATCGTGGATCCAATTTAAACAGTGTCAATTTCAGCGGCCGGCTCACTTTGATCCGGAGAGGGAAGCTGCTCTCACTGAAACAATCAGCCGACCGCTGAAATTGACACTGCCCGCTGCTCTCTCCCTCCAATCCAACTTTTAAGTTTTAATGTTTCTGATTGGAGGGAGAGAGCAGCCGGCAGTGTCAATTTCAGCGGACGGCTCACTTTGATCCAGAGAGGGAAGCTGCTCTCTCACTGAAGCAATCAGCCGGCCGCTGAAATTGACACTGCCCGCTGCTCTCTCCCTCCAATCAGAAACATTAAAACTTAAAAGTTGGATTGGAGGGAGAGAGCAGTGGGCAGTGTCAATTTCAGCGGCCGGCTGATTGCTTCAGTGAGAGAGCAGCTTCCCTCTCCGGACCAAAGTGAGCCGGCTGTTGAAATTGACACAACTGACAGTTGGGGTCCATAAGCCCCCCCGCGGTATATCGCGAACCGCGGTATTGCGGAGCGCGGTATAACGGGGGACTACTGTATTGTATTGAGTAGTGTTGTTTAGGGGTAATTGTAAGTCATTTTTTTGGTGTGATATCAAAGGTTTTAATTCTGTGTTAGTAAAAAGTTTGTTTTGATAAACCACATCCCAATTTCTTCCTGCAATCACTCCTGGAGCGAAATATTCTTTCCTCGCAGTCTTTCAAAATTAAAATGAAATATTGGGGTTTCTATCCAGTATCCTAGCCACTGTTGCGGTCTGGTCTGGAATCGTAACAGTGCCATCTTTCAGATTTCCCGTACCAGCCTCCCCGAACAGGCGCCGGAATGTGGCGACTAGGGGCCTTTCACAGTAACTTCATTTGAAGCCTACTTGTGACAATAATCGATTTTCATTTCATTTTACTCCATGACAGGTTAGACTGAGGGCCTGTCTGACCTCTCAGCCGGATGAACTCATGACGCTGTTTTGAAGCAGAGAGAAGAGCACAGGCATTTTCTGCCTCAAGCAACATCCCGACAAACAGATTATCTTGTCATTATCACACTGCAGTTTGTGGGAGCTTTCTGTGCAAACATTGGCTACGGCTATCCTGCATTACAATACTGTCCAATCGCATTTCATTGGCATAAAAGCGCTTCAGGGTAACTTGCGGTTGTGAAAGACGCCAAGGCACGGCGAGACTTTCTTCAAAGTTGATCTTGCAGCAAACTCAATTGAGCATCATTCTCCAAAGGATATTAATTTGTTGTCGTGGAGAAGGCAGATGTAATCAATTCACATCGTCTTTTTGTAGTGAGGTGGGGAAGCTGTAATCAAATAATGCAGCATATTCTGTTTCTATTTAATTAGCTGAAACTCAATTACTGCCTGCACAATGTTATTGTTCCCATAAAAGATTCATAGGGACTGGTCAAAAAAAGTTAAGCTGCAAATGAGGTTTCAAAGCTGTGTAAAAGGATACCGTTTTAAGGAGTTTAATATCTATTAAGGAGGTAACAGAAAAATACCTTTCAAAACTGAGCTTCTACCTGCAAAATGTGTGAAGAAAAGCTTGGATTAATAAATTACCCTTAGATTCAAAATGGTTCTCAGGGGCTTGTCCATGGGTCAAGGCTCAGCCCGATGTGAGACTTGAGAATGTGACCATGGCTGACAATCACAGTGCTGTACTGTCGTAAGGTGCCCACCTTTCAAGTGGAACTTTGAGGAAGGTCCATGCTGCCCCCTTTGATGGGTATAAAAGATCTTGAGGCACAAGTTTTCATGTGTTGTGGCCCCATATCTATCTCTCAGCTATAAAGCGTAGTATCCGGTCATATATCATGCTGCTGTTTGTGGGAGCTTACTGTTCATATAGTCATATAGTGGCTGCCATGTTCCCTAAATTACAACAATTATAAGAGTAATAACTCCACAAAAGTACTTAATTGACTTTGAAGCACAGTTGGATGTCTTGAGGTCATGAAAGAAGCGAGATAAATGAAAACTTTCATTTTTAACGCAGCAATCCTCGGCTCCCCTTTTAACCCTTGCAAGAAGTTTTGAATTTTTCTTCTGTGTGAAGGTCTCTTCTTTGTCAATACAAATTATTTTAACTTATTGCGGTATTGGCATAAATGTAAGAACTGAGGGCGGCACTGTGGTCTAGTGGTTAGCACAGCTGCCTCACGCGCTGGGGTCCCAGGTTTGATCCCGGCTCTGGGTCACTGTCCGTGTGGAGTTTGCACATTCTCCCCATGTCTGCGTGGGTTTCACCCCCACAACTCAAAAATGTGCAGAGTAGATGGATTGGCCACGCTAAATTGCCCCTTAATTGAAAAAAAAAATTAGATAATCTAAATTTATTTAAAGAAAATAAATGTAAGAACTGCAAGGGTTAATGAAATGTCTAGATCAGCCACTAGAGGGAGGTAGAATTAAAAGTATGTAAGACATTAATGCAAAGCCTTGTTGGGGAGAGAAGTGAAGGAGTTAGCTAGAGTACAGACTGAAGGAAAGATAGTGTGAGTGAGAGCAGATCATAGTTTATAATAGTGTAGAGGTTAGTTGTAGGTATTGAAGGGAAATTAATGAGTTGCCAATTTAGAAGCATGCTAGGAAATGCTTGACTATATAGTTTAACTCTGCTTTTGAACAAAAATAAGTAGGTCAGGTAACATAAACAAAATACTGCTTAATATTTTGGTCTCGGCCTTATTATGACAACACATTGTCCTCCGAAAGATAACAAAATGTGTACTCGAGTTGTTTTTAGCCAAGGGAAAGAACATACATACTCCGTATTTCATCTTCAGTACTTTCCAAGGTCTATTTAATATAAACATGGCTGTTTACTTCAAGCTGTTATTTCAGACTATAAAGATATGCTTCCTTCAATCGAATCTCAGAGTGTGGTGCACTGGCTATGCAGCCAGAACACTCTCACTCCGCAAATATATTTGTGCAAATACATTTCCTTAAATCGAACCTCGGGGAATATGTCTTTATTATAATTTCCACGCCAGTAGGTGAGTGTCGATTATATTTTAATTATCAACTGTGTATTATTTAGGAGTACTGTTGAATCCAAATTACTAGTGTTAATAAATTTATAGCTTTGTTCAAGTTCAAGCTGTTCTGTGATCCCGTAGCAGCCTCCCCGAACAGGCGCCGGAATGTGGCGACTAGGGGCTTTTCACAGTAACTTCCTTAAAGCCTACTCGTGACTATAAGCGATTTTCATGTTTCATGATCTTGGTGAACACTACAGCAACCATCCTGAATTTAACAACACAAAGAACACCACACTTCTGAACCAGTTCCCAGTCTTTTCTGCGATTGGCTGCAACTTCTATTGTATCTGGACATCTTGCATCGTACATACCAACCGACCTCTTTAAGCTGCATCTTCACCACAGCAGAGGGTGAGATTTCCAAATGTTACAATGATGCTTCACCATAATACAAGTGCATCATCAATAAATCATTCAATTATTCCTCGTGATGTCTACATCTGAACGGTGGTGGTGGTAGACCAAAGGAATGCCGGAATGCAGTCAGTCAGAATCTGGGGACGGAGATGAGGAAATATTTCTTTGCTCAGAGGATCGCAAATCTTTAGAAGCCCCTAGCTCAGACCGCAGTGGAGGCTGGGTCATTGAAGGTGTTCAAAGCAGAGGCAGGCAGATTTTTGAACCGCAGGGGAGCTGATCATTATTCAGACAAGGCAGGAGCATGGAGCTGAAGCCAAGATCAGATCAGCGATGACATTATAATATTTATTGTCACATTGTCATGGTAGCATGGTGGTTAGCATCAATGCTTCACAGCTCCAGGGTCCCAGGTTCGATTCCCGGCTGGGTCACTGTCTGTGTGGAGTCTGCACGTCCTCCCCGTGTGTGCGTGGGTTTCCTCCGGGTGCTCCGGTTTCCTCCCACAGTCCAAAAGATGTGCGGGTTAGGTGGATTGGCCAGGCTAAATTGCCCGTAGTGTAAGGTTAATGGGGGGATTGTTGGGATACGGGTTACGAGGGTTTAAGTAGGGTGATCATTTGCTCGGCACAACATCGAGGGCCGAAGGGCCTGTTCTGTGCTGTACTGTTCTATGTAAATAGGCTCACATTAACACTGCAATGAAGGGGCTGGTTTAGCACACTGGACTAACTCGCTGGCTTTTAAAGCAGACCAAGGCAAGCCAGCAGCACGGTTCAATTCCTGAACAGGCGCCGGAATTTGGCGACTAGGGGCTTTTCCAGTAAGTTCATTGAAGCCTACTCGTGACAATGAGCAATTTTCATTTTTCATTTCAAGTTGCTGTGAAAATCCCCTAGTCACCACACTCCGGTGCATGTTCGGGTACACAAAGGGAGAATTCAGAAGGCCCAAAGTACCTAACAGCACATCTTTCGGGACTTGTGGGAGAAAACCGGAGCTCCCGGAGGAAACCCACGCAGACACGGGGGGAACGTGCAGACTCTGCACAGACAGTGACCCAAGGAGGAATCGAACCTGGGACCCTGTAGCTGTGAAGCAACAGTGCTAACCACTGTGCTAACCGTGCCATTGACGGGCTGAATGGCCTACTCTCCTTTTTCTAATGTTCTCATGCAAACAGAAGTTAAAAACCACAAAGCCTTGTGTTCTCTCTGGTCCAGCTACCATTGGTATTTTCAATGAGGTCTCCAACACCTGCATGTCAAGGTGTGCTGTAAAGCACTCCAGATATCCTGAAGTTGTGAAAGACACGACATCAATCAAAGCTATTCTTACTTCTTTCCTCCGCGCTCAAGATTGTTGGGAGTGTCTCGCGACCGCCTCTTAAGTATACTTCGAAATTCACCGACCCCTCAGTCCCACTGGGGGTGGGGGAGGTCGGTTCTCAAAAAGAATGTGAGGCAGAGAACTGGAGCGGAAACCGTTTTTCAGTGATGTGCCCTGAGCTCCTTCTTTCTCAAACACAGGAAAGTAATTGGGAGAATGCGACGTGAATGCATCCTGCTTTTGAGAACGTGCAGTCTCCTCAATGCACGTCCTGTAGAACATATGCTCCCGTCAGCCCATCTCCGAACAGTGTCTCCGTTGACCTGCAACAGTACATTCCCACTCAGATTCCGACCTCCTGGAGCACTGTTTCACACGGAAAGGGATTAGTCATCATCCAGGACTGCAGTCTGGCACTTACATCGCCTCTCTGACTCGGCGAGGCTGTTGAGTTCAGGCCAATTAGTTCTCGATTCGAGGCAGAATTTCTTTGTCTTTTCCATGTAATCATTCTCTGGAAACTGGGTCAAGACTCCCAGGACTCATTCCGCCTGTGCCCTTCAGTCATCAGAAAGAAAGAGATCCATATTCTCGCCGCCTGGTCTTGTATTCACGTTGGAGCCCCAGAGGTAGGATCTCTCCTTTTAATTATAATAACGAGATATTGTACCAGGCTGAACAAAACTGAATGGAGACCAGGGAACAAGAAGAGGCAGAAGGCGAATATTACTTCAGAGCCTGGACTGCAACATGTGTGGAAATTGTGAGGTAAACAGTGGAAGATCCACACTGTCTGCGATTTTATTTTAGTTTTTCCAAGTGAAGCTGACTTTGAGTAATTCATTTCAAGCAACAAGAACACAATATATGGTGGGCCCAATCGAGTGAGATCCTGTGCACAGGCAGCATTTATTTGGGGTTGAGAGAGAGAGGATTGAAATAAATTCCTTTTTCATGGAATGTTCAGAATAGAGAAGGAGGCTGTTCAGCCCATTGTGTCGCTGCTATCTCTCTGCAAGAGCAACTCTGCTATTCCTACTCCCCTGTCCTTTTCCTGCAGCCTGTTCTTCGAGTCATAGCGACAAAGAGCTGGACAGTGCAGAAAAGGCCCTTCAGCCCATTGAGTCTGCACCACCAATAACTATCCTTAATTTTGCGCTAATTCCACTTACCAACACTTGTCCCATATCCCTGAATATGATGGTGTTTCAAGTGCTCGTTCAAGTGCTTTTTAAAGGTTATGAGGTTTTCAGCCTTCCCTACCTTCCCAGGCAGCGCATTCCAGATTCTCACCACGCTCTTGAGGGAAAAAGTTTTTTCTCAAATCCCCTCGGAATGTCCCGCCAGTCACCCTAAAACTATGCCCTTTTGTGACTGATTCCTCAACTAAGGGGAACAGCTGCTTCCTATATACCCTGTCCAAATCCCTTATGATCTTATACAACTCAATCATATCCCCCCTCACTGCTCTAAAGAAAACAATTCAAGCCTTTCCAGCCTCTCCTTATAGCTCAGATGCTTCATCCCAGGCAACATCCTGGTAAATCTCCTCCGTAGCCCCCTCCCGTAACAGCCTCCCCGAACAGGCGCCGGAATGAGGCGACTAGGGGCTTTTCACAGTAACTTCATTTGATGCCTACTCGTGACAATAAGCAATTTTCATTTCATTTCCTTACTATATTGAGGTGAGCAGAACGGCACACAATACTCCAGCTGTGGCCCACTGAACATTCTGCGCAGCTCCAACATAACCTCCTTGCACTTATGTTCTATCCCACGACCAATGAAGGCAAGTGCCCCATGTGCCCGCTCAACAATTCTATTCACCTGCTCTGCTGCCTTCAAGGATTTGTGAACATGTACCCCAAGATATATCTCTTCCTCTGAGCTTCCAGTGTCCTGCCAATCATTTCGTACTCCCTTGCCCTGCTTCTCTTTCAAAGAACATCACTTCGCCTCGGTGGCATAGTGGTATCGTCGCTGGACTAGTAATCCAGAGACCCAGGAAATGATCTGGGGACCCAGGGTCAAATCAAATCACGGCAGGTGATGGAATTTAAACTCAATAAAATATCTGGAATTAAAAATCTAATGATGACTATGGAACCACTGTCGATTGTCGGAAAAACCCGTCTGATACCCTAATGCCCTTTAGGGAAGGAAATCTGCCGTCCTTACCTGGTCTGGCCGACATGTGACTCCAGACCCACAGCAATGTGGTTGACTCTTAACTGCCCCCTTCAAGGGCAATTAGGGATGGGCAACAAACGCTGGCCCAGCCTGCAATGCCTACATCCCATGAACAAATAATTTTTAAAAATCAGGGTTAAATGCCATCTGCCACTGCTCTGCGCAGCTGACCAACACATCTACCTTCTTCTTTACTGTTAACCACCCTACAATGGGCAGCACGGTAGCATGGTGGTTAGCATAAATGCTTCACAGCTCCAGGGTCCCAGGTTCGGTTCCCGGCTGGGTCACTGTCTGTGCGGAGTCTGCACATCCTCCCCGTGTGTGCGTGGGTTTCCTCCGGGTGCTCCGGTTTCCTCCCACAGTCCAAAGATGTGCAGGTTAGGTGGATTGGCCATGCTAAATTGCCCTTAGTGTCCTAAAAAGTAAGGTTAAGGGGGAGTTGTTGGGTTACGGGTATAGGGTGGATACGTGGGTTTGAGTAGGGTGATCATGGCTCGGCACAACATCGAGGGCCGAAGGGCCTGTTCTGTGCTCTACTGTTCTATGTTCTATGTTCTAATCTGAAAAATGTACTTATCATCCCCCCCAACATTCTCACCTCTCTCTTATATATATGACAAACAATAAGGGACCAAGCACTGATCCCTGTGGTATGTCGCTGGACACCAGCCTCCAGTTACTCAAAAAGCCGTCTACCAACATCCTTTGTGTTCTATAACTAGGTCGGTTTTGGATCCATCTCACCAGGCTTCCTTGAATTCCATGTGCTGCAACCTTCTCAATCAATCTCCTATGTGGGACCTTGTCAAAGGCTTTGCTAAAATCGATATAAACGACATCAACTGCAGTTCCTTCACCTCCACACTTTATCAAAAATTCTATCAAATTTGTTAGGTATGATTTCACTCTGATAAAGCCGTGCTGACTGTCCCTGATCAACCCATGCCTTTCCAAGCAGAGATTAATTCTCTCTTTCAGAATTTTCTCCAATAGTTTCCCTCCCACTGACGTGAGATTCACCAATCTGTAATTTGCTGGTCTATCTCTACCACCCTTCTTGAAAAGTGGAACAACGTGAACTGTTCTCTCGTCCTCTGGCACTTCCCCCGTGGTCAGAGTGGAATTAAAAACTTGCGTCAGAGGCCTGGCAATTTCCTCCCTCACCTCCCACTGCATCCTGGGGTGCAATTTATCCGGGTCTGGGGATTTGCCTCTTTTTAAGCCCGTCAAAGCCTCCAAAACCTCCTCACTTCCTATATCAAACCGCTCAAGGTCCCCGCAGTCCCATTTCTTGAATTCTGTACCTAAGTTCCTTCCCCCGTTCTCCTGAGTGAAGACCAATGAAAAGTATTTATTTAACACCCAAGCAATATCCTGCACCTTCAAACACAGATTGCCCCCGTGGTCTTGAATGGGCCCTACTCTTTCCCCGGTTAACCTTTTCCCCTTAATATATTTTTAGAGTAACTTAGGGTTCTTATGAATCTTATGTATGCCCTTTTTCATGCCCCCTTTTTGCTCTTCTAATTGCTTTCATAAGTTCCCTCTTGCACTTTATGTATTCCTCAAGGGCCGCAGTTGAATTTCGCCATTTGGACTTGTTAAAAGCCTTTCTCTTCCTCCTTGTTCAGTCCTAGATTGTCCTAGACATCCAGGGCTCCGTGAATATATTGCTGTTACATTTCTCCGATACAGAACATGTTGGGCAGATTCTCCAATAACGGGGCTATGTCCCCACGCCAGTGTCAAAACGTGGACGTTTCTCCAATTTGCGAGGGACTGGCAGAGCCCCGGAGTGCTCCTCGCAGCTCTGGCTGCAGATACGGGGCACTGCACTTGTGGTTGGGAGTCCCTGCATGTGCATGGCGGTGGCCTGCAGTGGCCGCCCCGTGCCACATGGCGGACTCAGCCCACGGAGCAGCACCAGGAATGTTGGTCCACCCGAGATCGCGCGTGCCCATGGATCGGTGCTGCCCAATCGTTTGCCTGCCCATCTATGAGGCCCGCCCTGGTGAAGGATCTCCCCGCTACCCACCAGGGCGGCCGCGGACCGAATCCGCAGCCGTCACCAGCCGTTCCCGACAGGCAGAACGTGGTTAGAACCATGTTGTCGGGATCTCAGCCAGTTGTCCTCGGAGAATTGCCGCGGGGGCCTCTGTCAATGGCCCCCTACCCGTGCCGCCCAGACCGTGCACGCGTGATTCGTGGCGATTCTCCGGGGACCGGAAAATCGCAGGATGGGTGTCGCGCCGGATTTTGGGGTCAACGCCCATTCTCCGCACCCGCACTGATCGCAATTTCAGTGCAGAGGCCGGGAGAATCCCGTTCGTTGGACCTGTACTCTCGCCATTCTCTTTTTGAATGTCCTCCACTGGATCGCTGTAGATTTTCCAGGAAGAAGCTGTTCACAGTCAACTTTGATCAGATCCTGCCATATTTTAGTAAAATCTGTCTTGCCCCCATCCAAAACAACCTTTTGCAGATCATCTTTTTTTTTAGTCCATAACAAATGTTAACTGTACCGTGTTGTGGTCGCTATCACTAAAATACTCCCCCACTGCCACATCGAAGAGTTGTCTAGCTTTTTTCCCCAAAACCAGATCCAGCGGTGCTCTATCTCTTGTTGGGCCTTTTATATATTGATACAAAAAACTTCCCTGAATACATTTCAAGAAATTTTCTCACTCTGAACCCTTTACACTATGAATATCCCAAATTATGTTGGGGAAGTTGAAATCCCCCAGTATAATTACCCATTATTATTACACTTTGAGTAATGTGGCTGCCCCCTTTGTATTCATACGTTCTACTCATAAAGCATTGTTTGAAGACCCTTCCAAGAAATCATCTCTCCTCGCTGCAGCAATTGATTTCTTACTTAATAGTGCAACACCACGACTGTAATCGCTCCCAAAGGAAGGAATAGCAGGATAAACAGGAGGTTTATTGAAGTTTGCTGCAGAGACTATTGTACAAGCCACTCCTCGATGTCTTTGTATTGTGTATTTATCGTAAGTCCTATGTTGTTTTATGTTTTATGGAACGATCTGTCTGCACTGTACACAGCACAATACTTTTCACTGTACCTCGGTGCAGGTGACAATGAATCTGAATCTCTCCCCCAGCGAGTACTGGCCGGTCCTGAATTGGCCGGCTTTATACCAAAAGTTCTCAGAAGTTCTACTTTTTTTCAGCGGGGAGCACACATTCTCCGAGGGTTTATGCAAAAACCAGATTACCCACTCCGTAGGCTTTCATCGGATCCAGGATTTGACATCCCCCCCCCCCCCCCCCCCCCCCCCCCCCCCCGCCACTGTCCAAAAACCCTTCCATGAGCCATTGACAAGAGGGAGGAAGAGAGGTTGAGGGAGAAGAGGGCCGTCGAACCCACTTCGGTGCCTGAGGAACCTCTGAAGATCGTGACGGTGGTGCCCCCCAGCGGAATGTGCCACACTGGAGAACGTCTCTTATGATTGGAACACCATGACGGGCAAAGCCTGTACCTCTGTCTCCCAATTACTAAAACTGCAGACCATCTTCTCTGTACTCTCCATGAGAGGGCGATCTCAACAACCAACAATGGCTCAGCCACCAATTTCTGCTAGGTCGCCATATTATTTACTCCCTATACAAGCCGGTCCCATAGCAGGTCGGGTAGGGATGGCCCATATTTGCATAACCGCAGCAAAATATAGTCAAAGTCATAGAATTTACAGTGCTGAAGGAGGCCATTCAGCCCATCGAGTCTGCACCAGCCCTTGGAAAGAGCACCCTACATAAGCCCCATGCCTCCACTCTATCCCCTTTATCCCCGTAACACCACCTAACCACTTTTTGGACACCGGGGGCAATTTAGAATGGTCAAGCCACCTAACCTGCACATCTTTGGACTGTGGGAGGAAACCGGAGCACCCGGAAGGAAACCTACGCAGACACGGGGAGAACGTGCAGACTCCGCACAGACAGTGACCCAAGCCTGGAATCGAACCTGGAACCCCGGAGCTGTGAAGCAACTCTGCTAACCACTATGCTACCATGCTGCTCGGTACCTGATTCCCCTGGGGTCCTCTCAGTGAAGTAAATCGGTACTTCTGTATGATAACTCACTGCTTGGGGTTATAATGGTTTGCCATGAGCGCCACTAGCTCTTCGAACACCTTGGAGTCTGTGCCTGTGGGGTACGTCATGCTCTTCATGACACGGAACGTGGAGGCCCCAAAGGAGGCTAGACGAGTTACTGCCTGGTGATCATGTCCAATAATAGTGCTTACCTTAAAAATTAACGTAATGCTCCACGCACTGAGTCCAGTCCTCTACCCCTGCATCAGATACATCAAGTCTGCAAAGAACGGCACTTTCACAATGGTATAAACTCTATTCCTTCATGAAGAGAGGTGGCTGTGCTCCAAATGGTTAGCACTGGCGTCTGTAGTTCCTCTTTATCCTCATCGCCAATTTAGTTGTCACAGAGGAGTCGGAAAGCAGAGTCAAACGAATAGTTTATTACCAAAAGTAAAGTATTAACAAGTAACAGTCCCAGCCGGGACAACTCAGCAGCTAGGCTCCTACCAGAGCCGGCTTTTAAGATCCTGAGTTAACTATCACGCTGACGTGCCTCCTCCCCTCCGCCCCTCAACAGGGAGCTCGTACTCCACAAGGCTCATGGGGAGATTAATCGGGTCATCCACATGGTCTCGGGAGGTTTATTACACTTCTCATTTTTATTTAACCATAAATGGAGAATTTGCCTTCGCACACACAGCACTAATCCTCACAGCAATTGTGAAAAGGTTGAATGATTGCTTCACAGCATCTTACATTGTGATGATACCACACGCATTGATCCCATAGCCCCCATGAGGAGCCAGCCTCACAGATAAAATTGATTAACCAATTCGCTTCCTCGTCCTCTCTTTGAGAATGCACCTTCCCATCCCCATTGGGATTGAGGAATCAGTGAATTTTGTTCTAAGGTAAAAGATTTGTTATTATTTGCTTGATAGGTGAGCAACTGAGGAACAAGGGACATGCAGTACGACTACAGAGTAATGAACAGTTCTCCTGTATTTGACAGGTATATCAGATTATGAATAATGTAGGCTGTCCTATTGGAACACAGAGGGCTGTACTTTGCCGCTTACTGGCAAGTCCCTATGCCAGAGCTGAAAATGGGAGGCAGCCCTGCCTTGTCAAGCTGTGGGATCCACGGTAGTAATTGGCTGGTGGCGGCCAGTTAGCGGTACCCATCAGAGGGCTGGTAGCCTAGCAGCTTCAGCAATGCTACCTCTAGTGGTGGTCATTATTCAGACTGCAGCTCTTGGGAGAGGCTGCCTCAGTGGTAAGGCGCCTTTGAAAACATGAAGTAAGGTTGGATGAAGCCCAAGGCCTGAAAATCAGGCCCTGGTGATGGGGGATGGATGGGCTTGAGGAGCACCACTAGTCCAATTGCTGTAATGGCAAACACTGCCACTGGGAGAGTCCTTCCTTCAAAGTGTGCAAGCCCTGGAGTCGGTTGGGCGGATGCCAGGGACGATACCACAGCACAGTGGTTAGCATGGTTGCTTCACAGCTCCTGGGTCCCAGGTTCATTTCCCGGCTTGGGTCACTGTCTTTGTGGAGTTTGCACTTTCTCCCCGTTTCTGCGTGGGGTTCCTCCGGGTGCTCCGGTTTCCTCCCAAAGATGTGTAGGTTAGGTGGATTGGCCATGCTAAATTGCCCTTAGTGTCCAAAAAAAACCATTAGATGGGGTTATGGGGATATGGTGGAGATGTGGGCTTAGATAAGGTGATCTTTCCATGGGCCGGTGAAGACTTCATGGGCCGAATGGCCTCCTTCTGCACTGTAAATTCTATGTAAATTCTATTTACCTGTTGCTGTCCCCATTCAGCAGCATGATCAAGGTGCCCATTGAGGCGGGAGGTGGCCCTAAATTGGCCATTTGAATGGTCCAAGTGGCCAGTCTGCCCCTTTTCCAGCCGATGACAGGGTGGCAAGGTTGCAGAAAGATGTCAGGCGTCTCTCCTGATGCCTACCCCCGGCCATTTGACCAGCCCTCCTGCCTCCCAGTCCAGTGACAATGGGCTGAGAAAATTCAACGCAGAGGGTTTTGATACTGCTGTGAATGCTGGAGTACATCACCCAAGTAACACCCACAGTAATGGTGATGTTCACACTCACAGCTGGGTGACACTTGAGGAACTTAGCAACATGTTTAATTTGGACAAATGTAATTAGGGCAGGGCCTACTCAGTTAATGTAGGGAGTTGAGGAGAATTGCAGAACGAAGAGATCTAGGAGTACAGGTTCTCTGCTCCTTGAAGGGGGAGTCGCAGGTAGTAGTAATAATAATAATAACCTTTTATTGTCACAAGTATGAAGTTCCTGTGAAAAGCCTCCTCGTCGCCACATTCCGGTGCCTGTTCGGGTAAGCTGGTACTGGAATTGAACCCGCGCTGCTGGCCTTGTTCTGCATCACAAACCAGCTGTCTAGCCCACTGAGCTAAACCAGCCCAAGATAGGGTGGTGAAGAAGGCATTCAGCATGCAAGGTTTTATTGGTTAGAATATTGAATACAGGAGTTGGGGCATCGTGTTGAAGTTGTACAAGACATTAGACCACACATGGAATTCTGTGTTCAGTTCTGGTCACCCTCTTCTGGGAAGGATATTGTTAAATGAGAAAGAGTGCGGAAGAGATATATGAGGATGCTACCAAGACTTGATGGTCTGAGTTAGAAGGAGAGGCTGGATAGGCTGGGATTTTATTCTCTGGAGCAGAGGAGGCTTCGGGGTGAGCTTATAGAGGCCTCTAAAATAAGGAAGAGCATAGATAAGGTAGATAGTTCACTTCCCAAAGGTAGAGGTGTCTAGAACTAGAGGGCATAGGTTTAAGGTGAGAGGGGAGAGAAGCAAAAGGGACCAGAGGAGATTTCTTCACACAGAGGGTGGTGAGCATCTGGAATGAGCTGTCAGAGGCAGTGATAGAGGCGGGTACAACTTTTTCCTTTAAAATGCAGTTAGACAGTTACATGGGTAGGGTGGGTATAGAGGGATATGGGTCAAGTATGGGCAAGTGGGACTAGCTTAGTGATAGAAACTGGGTGGCATGGACTAGGTGGGCCGAAGGGCCTGTTTCCATGCTATAAACATCTATGACTGTGACTCTATGTTTTGGTGTCCAAAGGTCATGGGTGAAGAAGATAGAATGTAGGATATGCGGGCAGGAGTGGGTCACTTGACCCCTGGAAGCTGCTCTGCCATGCTGATTGCTCACCGCGGAATTAGGGCTTCCATTTCCTGCCTGACCCTCATAACCCTTGACTCCCTTATAGAACAAAAATCTACCTAACTTAGCCTTGAAAATATTCAATGACCCAGTTTCCATTGCCCAGCATTGACTGACCTCAGCCTTTAGAGTGGGACTTGAACCAGCAACATCAGGGCTCGGAGGCGAAAGTGTAATCACTAAACTAGGCTTGACGATAGAGTGAAAGTCAAGGTGGACATGAACAGGAAGGTAAGAAATCAATTGCTTTAATGACATCCATCCATCACTTTCCACTTCCAGGAGATTATTTTGATTGTAACAAATCACTTCCTGTAAAAATAAATCTCCCGGGATAGTGTAGAATTCCATGGGGGACAAAGAACACTTCACATCCTAATGTACTCTAGGAATGAAGCAAAGCCTGCTTGATTCTGCCAGATTTTTACCTGTTTTGAGTTCCAAGATGGTGCATCGGCCCTCAGAGAGTTAATGAGTTTATAGGCTGGCAGTAAACGCAATCTAATGTAAATAATAGCTGCCTCGGCCTGTACAAACTTCTTGGATGCAAATGTGAATCTTTCACTATATCTATTCTAGCTCATCGCAAATAGTAATGTTTAATTTTCCTGACACGACATGGCTAATTAAATATAGTTTGGCGAGGCTCCTGTTCAGGGACAGATACGCATCTCTCAGGATGAATCATTGCACAAACCAAAATATAGTCAAGTTTACTGAAGTACTTTTAACTCCCTTTTATAGTGACATAGACGATTAAATCCTGTCTGTTTTCGATATCGCTGTCACACCTATTGGAAGCTAAGGTCAGTATAATAATTGGCAATATTCCAGAGCACGTTACTGGAAAGACTTTCATTTCCTGAATTACATTTGGTGAATTTTACTCCAGGATATTTGTTAAACATGAGGAAAGTAATGACCCACCAACGATTTAATGGGCGAAATCAGAGACACAAGTTGGATTCCTGCACCTTCCTACCCGGAATGAGCAGCTTTGAATATCAGATGCACTTTTGCATATATTGGAATGTTAAGAGTGACTAGAAAGTGAATAATAGATAAAGGGAAGATAAAAACATAACTACGAAAGCTGAAGCTATGAAATAAAAGCAGAACATTCCTTTTTATTTGTTCATGGGGTGTGGGTGTCATTGATCAGGCCAACCCGTTGCTTAATGCTTTTGGTAAGACAGCGGTGAGCTGCCTTCTGCATCAGACTCCTATTTATTGACTTCAGCTCCACCTTCAACACCATAATCCCAGCCAAGCTCATATCAAGCTAAGGGGTGGCACGGTAGAACATTGATTAGCACTGTTGCTTCACCGCGCCAGGGTCCCAGGTTCGATTCCCGGCTGGGGCACTGCCTGTGTGGAGACTGTATGTTCTCCCCGTGTCTGCGTGGGTTTCCTCCGTGTGCTCCGGTTTACTCCCACAAGTCCCAAAAGACGTACTCTCAGGTGAATTGGACATTCTGAATTCTCCCTCAGTGTACCTGAACAGGCGCCGTACTGTGGCGACGAGGGACGTTTCACAGTAACGTCATCGCGGTGTTAATGTAAACCTACTTGTGACAATAATAACGCTTCTTATTATCAATATCAAATCTCCAAAACCTAGGACTTGGCTCCTCAAGCTGCAACTGGATTCTCGACTTCCTGACCCACAGACCACAATCAGTAAGAATAAACAACAACACCTCCTCCACGATAGTCCTCAATACTGGGGCCGCGCAAGGTTGCGTACTTAGCCCTCTACTCTACTCCCTGTACACACACGACTGTGTGGCAAAATTTGGCACGAACTCCATCTACAGGTTTGCTGACAACATGACCAAAGGGGTCAGATCTCAAACAACGATGTGTCAGAATACAGGAGGGAGATAGAGAACCTAGTGGAGTGGTGTAACGACAACAATCTCTCCCTCAACGTCAGCAAAACTAAAGAGCTGGTCATTGACTTCAGGAGGCAAAGCACTGTACACACCCCTGCCTGCATCAACAGGACCGAGGTGGAGATGATTGACAGCTTCAAATTCCTAGGTGTTCACATCACCAAAGCTCTGTCCTGGTCTACCCACGTCGACGCTACGACCAAGAAAGCACAACACAACCTATACTTCCTCAGGAAACTAAGGAAATTTAGCATGTCCACATTGACTCTTACCAACTTTTCCAGGTGCACCATAGAAAGCATCCTATCTGGCTGCATCACAGCCTGGTATGGCAACTGCTCGGCCCAAGACCGGAAGAAACTATAGAGTCGTGAACACAGCCCAGTCCATTATACAAACCCGCCTCCCATCCAGTGACTCTGTCTACACCTCCCGCTGCCTTGGGAAAGCGGACAGCATAATCAAAGACCCCTCCCACCCGGCTTATTCACTCTTTCAACTTCTTTAATCGGGTAGGAGATAAAAAAAGTCTGAGAAAACACACTAACAGATTCGAAAACAGCTTCTTCTCCACAGTTGCCAGACTCCTAAACGACCCTCTTATGGGCTGCTGGACTTGTAGACTGATCTGATGTCTTCACACATCGGGCGGGATTCTCCCCTACCTGGCGTAGCGGAGTGGCGCCAACCACTCCGGCGTCGGGACTCCCCAAAGGTGCGGAATTCTCTGCACCTTTAGGGGCCAAGCCCTCACATTGAGGGGCTAGGCCCGTGCAGGAGCGGTTGGCACCACACCAACTGGCGCACAAACCAGCTCCAGCGGCCTTTGACGCCCGGCGCCGGGGCTGGCCGAAAGGCCTCCGGTTCGCGCATGCACCTGTGCGTCAGCTGCCGCTGATGTCACCACCGGCGCATGCGCGCTGGGGGATTCTCTTCCGCCTCCGCCATGGTGGAGGCCGTGGCGGAGGTGGAAGAAAAAGAGTGCCCCCACAGCACTGGCCCGCCCGCCGATTGGTGGGCCCCGATCGCGGGCCTGGCCACCGTGGGGGCACCCCCCGGGGTCCGATTGCCCCGCGCCCCCCCAGGACCCCAGGGGCCCGCTCGCGCCGCTGATCCCGCCGCCACCAGAGGTGGTTCAAACCACGGCTGCGGAAGAGGCCTCCCAGCGGCGGGACTTTGGCCCATCGCGGGCCGGAGTATCGCCGCAGGGGTCTCGCCGATCGGCGGGTAATGTTTCCCGCCCCCGCCAATTCCCGGGTGGCGGAGAATTTCTGCCACGGTGAGGGCGTGATTTTCGGCGGCCCCGGGCGATTCTCCGGCCCTGTGGGGGTCGGAGAGTTTCGCCCATCTTCTCTACTGAGTAGGACTACACTCCTGTATGCTTCACCCGATGCCTGTGTCTATGTATTTACACTGTGTATTTTAAGTTTGCCTTCTTATGTATTTTCTTTTCATGTACGGGATGATCTGTTTGAGCTGTCCACAGAACAATACTTTTCACTGTACCTCGGTACACGTGACAATAAAACAATCCAATCCAATCTGCAGTCCACACACTGTGCTGTCAGGGAGGGATTTCCACAACCACTCAACCTGTTACCAATTAGAAATCAGTTTAACACATCCTTAAATTTACTCACTGTCCCAGCATCCACCGCACTCTGGGGTAGCGAATTCCACAGATTCACAACCCTTTGGGAAAAGTAGTTTCTCCTCAACTCCTTTTTTAAAAAAATTTTTTTTAATTGAGTTTTCATATTTTATATCCAACAAATTACAAATTATTAGAAAACAAACACGCAAAAATTAACATATATATTTACAGGTAAGCATCTTCAGAACAACAACTGTGGCCGCCCCCTTTAACCGGCATACATATTTTACATTCCCCAATATGGCCGAGGCACATGTTTACAGGCATTTATTTACAATTTGGTTTTGGGCCTTAGCTTGCCATCAAACCCCCATAACGAACCCGTAGCCCTCCCCCCCCCCCCCCCCCCCCCCCCCCCCACCGGCTACCTTCCCCCGATTCCCGTCCATTTTCCCCTGATTCTTGGCCACCCGACTGTTCTTCCTCTTGTTCGTTGGACACAAACAGGTCCCGGAACAATTGCACGAATGGCTCCCACGTTCTGTGGAAGCCGTCGTCTGACCCTCGGACGACAAATTTGATTTTCTCCATTTGGAGAGATTCCGAGAGGTCGGACAACCAGTCTGCAGCTCTGGGCGGTGCTGCTGACCGCCAGCCAAACAGGATTCTATGGCGGGCGATCAGGGAGGCAAAGGCAAGGGCGTCCGCCCTCCTCCCCAGGAATAGATCTGGCTGGTCTGAAACCCCGAAGACCGCCACTATCGGGCATGGCTCCACCCTCACCCTCACCACTTTGGACATAGCCTCGAAGAAGGCTGTCCAGTACTCCACAAGTCTGGGGCAAGACCAGAACATGTGGGCGTGGTTGGCCGGGCCTCTTTGGCACCGTTCACATCTGTCCTCCACCTCCAGGAAGAACCTACTCGTCCGGTTTCTTGTGAAGTGGGCTCTATGTACCACTTTTAGTTGTGTCAGGCTGAGCCTTGCGCACGTGGAGGTGGAGTTGCCCCTATGCAGTGCTTCGCTCCAAAGTCCTCACCCTATATCAATCCCCAGGTCATCCTCCCATTTCTTTCTTGTTGCGTCCAGTACGGTGTCGTCACTTTCTACCAGTCGGTCATACATGTCGCTACAGTTCCTTTTCTCTAGGATACTTGCGTCCAGTAGGTCTTCCGGTAGTGTCTGTTGTGGCGGTTGTGGGTACGTCCTTGTCTCCTTTCGTAAGAAGTTTTTGAGCTCATTCCCCCTGGCTGGCCGAAAGTTCTCTGTCAGTTCATCCAGTGTTGCGATCCCGTCGTCCGTGTATAGGTCCCTGACTGTCAGTGTCCCCCCGTCCTGCCTCCACCTTTTGAAGGTGGCGTCAGTCAGTGCTGGTGTGAACCTATGGTTGTTGCAGATGGGAGCCTTGTCCGACATTTTGGTCAGGCCAAATTGCTGCCGCAGTTGGTTCCAGGATTGGAGGGTGGCTGTCACCACTGGGCTGCTGGAGTGTTTTTTGGGTGGGGATGGGAGTGCTGCCATGGCGAGGGCCCGGAGGGAGGTCCCCATGCAGGAGGCCTCCTCTGCATGCACCCACTCGGCTTTTGGCTCCTGGATCCATCCCCTTACTCGCTCCGCTGTTGCCGCCCAGTGGTAGAATTGTAGGTTCGGGAGGGCTAGCCCCCCCCTTGGATTTTGTTTTTTGTTGGATCTTCTTTGGGATCCTAGCATTTATACCCCCCCCCCCCCCCCCATACGAACGCCATGATAAGTTTGTCCAGCGCTTTGAAAAAGGCCTTGGGGATGTAGATCGGAATGGATCTAAACAGGAAGAGGAACCTGGGCAGTACGTTCATTTTGATCGTCTGGACTCTCGCCGCGAGGGAGAGTGGGAGTGTGTTCCATCTTTGCAGGTCCTTTTTTACTTCCTCCGTCAGGCTGGTGAGGTTCCATTTGTGGATCCCTTTCCAGTCATGGGCTATTTGGATCCCCAGGTAGCGGAATTTGTAGCCCGAGAAGGCTCCAAACTCTTTCAGGAGCGCGATGATTCCATCCATGCTGCTTTGTGGGTCCGAGATGTAGAGGAGCAGATCATCTGAATAGAGTGAGACTCTGTTCTCTCTGCCTCGCCTTCAGATCCCCCTCCAATTTTTTGCTGCCCTGAGCGCGATTGCTAGCGGTTCGATTGCTAGTGTGAACAGCAGCGGGGACAGTGGACATCCTTGTCTGGTGCCCCTGTGCAGCTGGAAGTATTGGGAGTTGGCTCAACCCCTTTTTAAATTTGCTGTCACTTATCCGAAGACGATGACCTCTCATTCTAGAATACCCCACATGAAGAAGAATCTGCACCATGTCCACTTTATCCATACCTTTTATCACATTGTCTCCCTCCATTTGATCTCCACTCATTCATCTAAACTCTAGAGAGAATAGGCCTAAACTGTTCAATCTCTCTTGTAGATGCAGTATTTATATTCTCAAAATATTAGATAAAGAATCTGGGAAAAGGCAGGGGATGGGGAATTATGGAGCTGCCCTTTCAGAGGAACGATCAAGCCCATGAGCCCTGTACACATTCGGACCTCCACGCTAGGTTGGAGCTTCTCCTCCTTCCTCTGCCGTGTGACCTGACATCATCATCACTTCAGCATCATGCATGCCTTCGATGTTGAACCTTTACTCTACATATCCCCCTCCCCCCCCCAAGGCTTTATTCCTATCATACATATATCCTCCCAACATCTCCCCTCAAAATCTCAGACCTCACAGGGTTAGTCTCTGACATGCCTTCAGCAATCTCCCTGATCTCATTCGGATCTCCTTTTGAGATTGAGGATATCCCTTCTGTGGTTTGTGTGAAGCAGGTTCCGAGTAGTAAGCCCAAGTTCTATCGATTTTCTCTCCAAGAATATTAAGGTGCTGTGGTTTCTATTTATCATACCCTGGTCTATCTCAATACTGTACAATTTTAGGAGCTTTGTTAATGATTGCTCCTTCCTTCTAAAAACCTTAGACCCTTAGTTTGTCCCCAGGCCTCAGCACTGGCAACTCACGCACTCCAGGCCTGTGATTATATTTCTGAGTATAGCTGTTTCTCTGTTTTTCCTCACCCTGTTTTACGCTCTCGTTGTCATTCAGGGTGATACTGGGTTTGAGTTTCTGCTGTAAAGATGGAAATTCTGTTCTCAATCTCCTACCCATTCGTAATTATTTTTCCAGTGGTGTAACTCGACAACTCAGTACACCTGGATTAAGGTCTCTATTTTTCTCAAATAAATCTTTCACTTTCCAGAACCCGCTCTCTCAGTTTCTCCATTCGCTCGAGAATAATGAGGTGAGCGGGCTACACGAATGATGCCATATATTCGTGAGCGGAAATGAAGAATTAGCAAATTGCGGCCCATTGCCAGGCACTCCGGTGTCCAGGATGCCATATGTTGCAGATGTTCTCTTGAGATTGGGTGACTGCCTCTGCTATAATTTGTTGCATTTTGTTTGCTTCAATCCAACTTGAGTGGTAATCAATAACAATAAGCAAGGTGTTCACCCTAAATGCAAATATGTTCATTTGCAGGCAATTCCACGGCTTTGGCTGAAAACTTGGAGGTAATAGTGGTTCTTTTTGATCTGGGCTGTGTGCAACACAAGTAAGGCAGTTAGAAATTATTTATTTTATAGAGTGAGTAATGCCTAGCCACCAGACTGATTGCTGTGCCGTTGCATAACATTTTTTCTACCCCTAGATGACCTTGGTGAAGCCTTTGAAGCATATCAAGCTGAAGTGTTGTCCATATGACTATTCTCTCGTTGAAACCCAATATGTTGCCAAAGACTTTGAGGTGCTTGCACTGTTCAAAGTATTGTCATAGCGTCAGATTAGTGGGATATAGACTGGCCATCGTTCCAGCCAATATTCTGGAATTTCGAGACATTCTTCATCTTGTTGCAGAGCTTGTTTTATTTCCTACAACTGTTTTGCAGTAGCTGGTAAGTGCTGAGTGATTAAGGGTGTATATGCTTCAACCTCCTCAATGAACTGAGTATCTTCTTGTTTGGTTCCTTCTTAAGGTATTGGTGACAGTGTGTCAGTCATTGATTGATTCTTCCCTTACACGTACTCCATGATGGAGTCATATCTCGTTCACCTTTGTCTGAATGGCTGGATTCTTGGTGGCACCTTCACAATCTATTTCATGTTCAGAAGAGTGACTAATGACTTGTGGTCTGTTTTAATTTTCAAACGCAATTCTCATGGCCATGTTACTACCGTTGCCTCTGTTATTTTTTAAATCGTGGTCTATAATTCATCTGTTTCTGTTAATAGTGAGCTGCAGGTATTGGAGACTGGTCTACACTTGCTGTCTCTCTGCGCTTGAAATTAAACTGTCCCCAGGTCTGTAGACGATGCTTTTGCTGCTACTATGGTCAGTCATTCTGGGTCATAGGGCGGCACGGTAGCAGAATGGTTAGCACTGTTGCTTCACAGCGGTAGAGTCCCAGGTTCGATTCCCAGCTTGGGTCACTGTCTATGCGGAGTCTGCATGTTTTACCCGTGTCTGCATGGATTTTCTCCAGGTGCTCCAGTTTACTCCCACAAGTCCCGAAAGATGTGCTTGTTAGATGAATTGGACATTCTGAATTCTCCCTCAGTGAACCCGAACAGGTGTCGGAGTGTGGCGACAATGGGATTTTCACAGTAACTTCATTGCAATGTTAACGTAAGCCTAATTGTGACACCAGTAAAGATTATTATTATAATGTACCAAGATATCAGATGAAATTAAAAGAGGTTTAGCTCTTTTAAAGGCATGTTGCTGTTCCACATCCCAGCACCACTGTTGACCCCGTCTTATCAGCTGTCTCAAAAGCCTCATTGTCCTCTGTTCAATTTTGGAAGGATCTTGTCCATTTGGTTGACCAACCCAAGGAATGTTTGGAATCCTGTTTTATTCTTAGGTTATGGAAACTATCTGATTACTTTTGCTTCATGTGGATCAACTATGATCTCCATGGCTTGTTCAATGTGAATTAGAAACCTGATCACATGTTTGGCAAACGCACATTTTTTCATTAATGTTAAGCCTGCATCCTGTAAGATTCTTTGGTCGGCTCTGGCCCAATGATTGTGCTCTTCCCTCATGGAGACATGTATATGTATGGTGTCCAAATGGCATATTACTCCTTCCATGCCTTCGGGGCTGGTTTAGCTCACTGGGCTAAATTGCTGGCTTTGAAAGCAGACCAAGGCAGGCCAGCAGCACGGTTCAATTCCCGTACCAGCCTCCCCGGACAGGCGCCGGAATGTGGCGACTAGGGGCTTTTCACAGTAACTTCATTTGAAGCCTACTCGTGACAATAAGCGATTTTCATTTCTAGAGTTTGAGACGTTGCTCTCTGGAAAATATCTGCAGCAGACGTTATTCCAATAGGTAATCTATTGAAACACCATTTGCCGAATGTGTTCTAAATGTTGAAAAAAAAAATCTTTGGCATCCAGTTTTGGCTAGTTTGGCAGGACTCTCCTCCACAGAGGTTATTGGGTGAATGTTGTGTTCCACTGATTGTTTACTTCAGTTATACGCACACCATCCTTTTCACGCCATTTAGCTCTGGGACTGTAACCATTCGTGAACACAATTTTGTTGCCATGGCGTCATGGTGACCAGTGAGATCACCCCTCGCTGCTGCATCTTTTCAATTTCACCCATCGTTTTGCCCAAGAGTGGGTGAGGGACTTTCCTCAAAGAGTCAAAGAACAAAGAAAAGTACAGTACAGGAACAGGCCCTTCGGCCCTCCAAGCCTGTGCCGACCATACTGCCTGTCGAAACTAAAATCTTCTACACTTCCGGGGTCCGTATCCCTCTATTCCCATCCTATTCCTGTGTTTGTCAAGATGCCCCTTAAACGTCACTATCGTCCCTGCTTCCACCACCTCCTCCGGCAGTGAGTTCCAGACACCCAGTCAGATTGGTTCAGCGTCGGCTACAAGGATAACATCGTATCTGGTCTTCAATTTCCCTACTCCTGTAAGCAATCTTGGAAATTGATTCTGAAATCTGCTTCTCTTCAGAAACTTCACTTTATGGTTTAATTTCAGTTTTAGGCATGCCCTTTCTACTTTTTAAATATTAATTCATGGGATGTGGGTGTCGCTGCCTTTGCCATCATTTAGTGCCCATCTCTAACTGAATGGCCTGCTCCACCATCTCAGAGGGCACTGCTGAGTCAACCAAATCGCTGCCGATCTGGAGTCGCCAGGCCAGAAAAGGACAGCAGATTTCCTTCCTTCCAGGCCAAGAAGGCACCAGGTGGATTTTTACACCGATCGACAAAAGTTTCAAGGCCAGGTTTCCTGTTGAATTCAAATGTCATCATCTCCCACGGTGGGATTGAAACCCGGGTGTCCAGAGAACTCACTCTATTATGGCCTACAAATGGAATGGTTTCACATGATGTGGTCCGTGGGACCGCACCTTCCCCTGCAAACAAATGCCTGATTCTGTTTCCTGAGTTCTGTTTGCCTTGCAATCTGCATTGTGTTCAGTAATGTTAAGTGCTCTCATTTCTGTACGATAGCTCATCATGCTTCATGTAGGACCTTGATTATGACTCTGTTGTGAATCAACTCATCCTTTAAGCGTCCATAATCACATTTCCCTGCATTCCTACAGAGAACGGTGATGAATGAATCCATGATTTTCCTTTCCTTGCTTTGTTTTATTAAATTTAACCCTCTCTATTATTAAATTCTGGTGGATGCTGAAATAACATCAAAAGTTTGCAGGATTTCTTCAGAAGAATTTAAAGAATCAACAATAGATCCAGCTGCATAATGTTGCTTGCTGACCTGTCTTTTGGATTTTTTTTTTTGTATAATTCTGAAGCAATTCTACCTTGTGGACATTTTTCACCAGGTGTGCCAGTTCTAGGCATGTTGTCAGCCTTCAGCACTAAGAACTCCTCCGCAAGTGGTCGTGTGGGATCTCTGCTTTTGCTGAACCTCTGTGCTGTTGCTCACCAATTTCCAGGTGTGTGTCTCAGTTCGTCTCTGTTGCCTTGAATTCCAGTGTCTTAGTGAGTCTTTTAATACCTTTTTAACTCCTTTGAGGATGTTTGTACTTCCCAGCCCTCTGTCTTCTTTGTAAAGCCTGTTGTTTTCTTTACTCAGCGCCACCATGTTTCGTTGAGTGATCCTGTTCTAGAATGTGCTTTTTGGGATTGTCTGTTCTGCGAAAGAATACTGCTCACGTCTAGTTACTCTTTATTTATAACAAGCATTTTCACATTTGGACCGCGACATGAGATTGAAGCTTCTCTCTCTTATTTCTCAGTCCTGTGATCTGACATCGTTATTTTATTTTGTTTTTTAATTAAGGGGCAACTTAGCGTGGCCAATCCTCCTACCCTGCACAGGTTTTGGTTGTGGGGGTGAGACCCATGCAGACAGGGGAGAATGTGCAAACTCCACACAGACAGTGTGTTGAGGAAAAAATACCAGCACTTCGGATTTTCGCCAAAGGTCCTTTATTTAACACGAAGTTCGTGGAGGGAGTTAGAGTGAGCAAAGTCCTTCTAATTGTTCCCCCTTGTACAAATGCAAGGCAGTACTTTATATTGTTCAATAAGCAATATTTAGAAAAACAAGGCATTCCTTTGATAAGGCCAGAGACAGAAAAGCGAGCAGCGTTAAACAACAGGCCTTGAATTCGTAGTCTATGAGCAATAACAATTGTCTGCTGTTAGCAATAATGTGCAGCTGTGCACTTGTTTACATGGACTGACCTTCTGCTATTACATGCAGAACTTCTTGACTGAATTAAGGCTAATATATATCCATCATGCTTTGCCAAGTGCCTATTGCCATGAAATATAGTCAAGCAGCCGGTTAGAAAGAATACAGGGTATTAAGGCAACTAATCCCTCAACTAAAGTCCTTTCTACAATTCCCTCCTTGTTGATCATATGATCAACACAACGTTAGTACATGACAGTGTCTTCAGCAGCAAAGGGTGGGTTATAATGCAAGGGGAATGTACGTATGATAGACACCTGGTTGTTAGGTGGCTGGGACCATGGAGGCCCCTGTGCCCTGACTACATCCCAAGCAACATTTAAACAGTAACCATACGACAATCAGGATTACAACGAGGATCAGAATCCAAATCACAATCCTCTGTCCTAATGTTCCCATCCACCCAAAGCCAAAGTCCCATCCCCCATCCTCATGCAGCCGTGCTACCTCTCTACGAATGTGATCCACCAGGTTATCAATTTTTTCTGAGATTTCAGGGATGTACGTGCAGCAGTCACTGCCAATCAAGGCACAAGTGCCTCCCTTTTCAGCTAACAAAAAATCAAGCGCCATTGAATTCTGTAGGGCAACTGCTCTTATAGCAACCATCTCAGTTTCTATCTGGTTAACAGATTCCGCAGTGTCATTAGCTACCTGCTCAAGGATGTCTCGTAATTCATGTAGACCATAGGCATTAGCGGCTATTCCTAATGGTGGCATCATAATTCCCAGCATTTGTGCCCATGTCATAACGCTTTATGTCGTCCTGTGATGGGGATGGCCCTGCAGTTGCTGAATGTGATGCACATAAGGGACTATGTGTCCAAAATAGCAGGAGCCTTCCCAATTTTCTGGTGTGCCCACAGATAAAATACGTGCCGTTATATGCGGTCAGGTTTCCTTTACTATCAGTCATCATTAATCTAATCAATTCCCTTCCCAGGAGCCTCCACTAGTTTGTATTTCAACTCCTGACCAATCAAAGATGAATAGTCCTTTAGCTGTAAGGTGGAACACAGGGGGTTGCCAATTCAATGTCTGATCACACTGACTCGTGCCTACTGAGTGGGTCCCATGTTTTATGATTCTTAAAGCATATACTTCCTTTTGGGACTCCAGTATAATTGGGAACGATCACCAGGGCAGTTGACTTGTTACATTAAACCTAGGCTCCCACCATTCCTCAAACCTATTCATATCGTATCCAGCTAATTTCCAATCGAACATATTCTGTGTATCTTCACCACGTCCTGTACTATTTTGTCTTAGAGCCCATTCTGCTATCTCTTTACTGGTGAATGGGATGGGTCGCACAGGGAATCCCTCCCCTGAGCATCTGGGAATTTGTGTACAAACCCAATAACTGAATTTATTTACTCTCTCTGCGTATGAATGGGACATGTATAATCAAGGTGTTTGTGTTCAGTTTACCCTCTACATGATGTTGGATTAATATGGTAATACATAAGAACAGTAGCGTCATCATTCTCTTCAGGTCAGAATTTCGCTAGTACTCTCAAAGTTCCGTATGATGTAGTTTACACCAGTTGCGTGGATCCCATCTGGCTTTTCCTTTACTTTAACGGCTGTTTGGGTTGTTAGCAGCACTTGGTAGGGTCCATTCCACCTCGGAGAAAAATAATCTTTGTTTAGTGCTTTCACATACACTTGATCTCCAGGTTTAAAGGGTGTGTATTTCCCTCTTTTAGATGTATCTGAGCCTTTTGCCTTTTGCACCTTTTCATGTTTTTTGTTGGGTTTTTTTTTCAGCGGTTTCACACATGGCCTGGGCATGTTTTAGTGATGCCTCATCTGCCCATATTGTGGCTACTGCCGCTGGAGTCATTGGGGGTTTCGTTCCAGTTGTCATGGAATGTTCCATCAATATCTTATACGGGGTTAAACACGTATTACGATTTCTCTGATTTCTCAGGGCATACATTACTATGGGTATGGCATCTGGCCATAGCAGTCCATTTTGTTGACACACTTTTGTAACTGCAGTTTTAATTATTCCATCCGCCATTTCCACCATTACTGAGGATTATGGCTGATATGGTATATGCAATTTCCAATCAAATCCCATGGCTTCTGTTCGGTCTTTGGTCAATTTGCTCGTGAAATGAGTTCCCCTGTCACTGTTAATACCCATTGGTATCCCAATCCCAGGATATTCGTCGTTCAACACTTCAGTTGTCTGATTTTCCACTGGCTTATCAACCACTGTAGGCATCACTCCCACCTGCGATCCAGGTATATCCTTACCCAAGATAAACTGTATTCCTGGACAAGATAGTTTCTCTATTACTCCTACTACCACTTCACCACTCTTTGCTGGACTTTCCAACCTTACCTTATATAATGGAACGCTACTCCTCTCACCCTGAATTCCACACCTTTATTACCACCTTTCCTGGCAACATTCTTCCCAGACTACATAACTCCTCATCTCTTACCATCAAAGATTGACTAGCTCCCGTATCTCTTAAAATTGTGACTTCATTACCTGCTCCTCCTGATACACATGATTAAACTTTACCCACACAAGTAAATTCTTTAAAAAGATCTGGCACCTTCTTATCAATCACCTCTTGATCAGGCTGTACAATCTTTTGCACCTCCTTCATTTCCCTTGGGCTTTCCTTTACCAATCTAACAAACCCCACTGTCTTATCCTGTTTTACCACACGCTTTTCTTCAACCACCAACACTGATTTTACATGGCCTAGTTTATTACAGTGAAAACATTTGAAACTTTTTATTTCTTTTCTTTTCCACCCTCCTGGATTTATTTTTTAATCTGAGGTACACTCTCCTTATCATCTCCCATCAGATCACCTTTGCCTTTACCACTTGAGTATTTCTCATGTCCCCAGTTTCTATCCCTCACAGGCTGAAACTGATGTCGGAAACCAAGCTTTGATTTATGAACTAATTCATAATCATCTGCCATTTCTGCTGCTAATCTCCCAGTTTTAACCCTCTGTTCTTCCACATGAGTTCTCACTACATCAGGAATTGAATTTTTAAACTCCTCCAAAAGTATAAATTCTCTGAGAGCTTCATACGATTGGTCTATTTCCAAAGCCCTTATCCACCTATCAAAATTGTCTTGATAGCAACCTGCTTTTAGCCAAGAGCGATGCTCCTGTAGGGAGGCTTGCTCCCATGCCTGTTTTAACTATGGTTCTGGTATGGTGGATGGAAGTTCAACTGCGGCAGCTTGCAGTTGTGGCTGCTGTTTGAGAGCCAATTCCTTTGCTATTTTGTCAGCAAATCTATTGCCGCATGAAACTTCATCGTCTGCGGTAGTACGCGCTTCACATTTTAAAAACGGCTATCTTGCTGGGCAGCTGAACAGCATCTAGTAAATTTAAAACCAATTTAGCATGTTTAATAGATTGGCCGGAGGAAGTTATGAATGTCCTATTTTTCCATAATTGGCCAAAATCATGTACAACCCTAAAAGCGGATCGGGAATCAGTATAAATATTGACTGTTTTATTTTTAGCCAGAATACATGCTTTAATAAGGGCAAACTATTCGGCTGCTTGAGCAGGCGTTCCCGAAGGCAGAGCAAAAGTTTCAAATATCTCAAATGGAGTTACTATATTGCATAGCCAGCCAGATCATTTGGTCGGTTTGCTGACCCATCGGTGAAAAAGGTGATGTCTGGATTTTCTCGTGGGTGACTCAATAAATCAGGGTGAGGGGCTGTGGTGGCTTCAACCAATTGTAAACAGTCATGATCGTACATATGTTCTGCTTCCGAGGGCGCGGGAAAGAGTGTTGCAGGGTTGACAGCTGGTGCTCACTTGCAGGTAAAGTTGGTTTTAGAGAGGAATACTCCGTACCCAATGTGTCGAGCCGCAGTAAAATTCTACGTTGCGGATGAATTAAGCAGCAGCAAAACTGATAGCCTCCTTTTTCTACGATGGCCGCTGTGGCTGCTACTGCTCTTAAGCAATTTGGCATACCCTTTACCACAGCACATCGGGCCACCGAGTAATAGGTAAGGGGTCTTTTCCCTCCTCAGTGCTCTTGCAACAGGACCCCTGTTGCAAATCCCCCTGCTTCATTCACATAAAGAGTAAAGGGCTTGCTGAAAGTCCCACGGCAGGGGCGCTAATCATGGCTTGTTTCAGATTATGAAATGCTTGCTCCCTCTCTGGTAATAACTGAAGGGGCATCCTGTAGGGTAGCCTTGTGCAGTACTGCGTCCATCTCTCCATAGTCCGGTATCCACTGCCTGCAATAGCCCACCATGCAGAGGAAGGTGAGGATTTCCTTTTTTGTACGTGGAGTTGGAACCCTTCTTTCAGAACCAAGCCTCCGCTGTCCTTGCTGAAGCTGAAATCCCAAATACAGAACTGTCTCCTGGCAGAATTGCAGCTTCTCTATTGAGATCCTATGCCCTCTTTTTGCCAGATGTTTTAATAACAAAAGGGTATTCTGTTGACAAACTAGCCCTCCCTCTGAGGCTATCAATAAATTGTCATCATATTGAGGGAATGTTGAGCCTGCAGACAACTGGCACTCGTCCAAGTCTCTTTTAATACTGTTAATTCCGATATGAAAAGGCAAATAGATGTTGACTTTCCGGGTGCAATGGTGTGGAGGAAAAGGCTGAGAAAGTATCCGTTGTTGGTGGTATAGAAGACAAAATGACATTTGTGTCCGACACCAATGGAGCAATAGTGATAACAGTTTTATTGATGGTTCTAAGATCTTGCACAGACCACCACTCGTTGGGTCTTCCTACCTTTTGAATGGGGAGTATAGGGGTGTTACAGGGGCTTTGTATTCTCTTCGGCACCTGTTGGAACCAACAATTCTACGGACACGTGCTTGTAGGATTAGAATAGCGGTTTTAATATACTTACAACAGAGCCAGCGTGTTAGACGTTGAACTTTCGGTGAACTGGCCGGCTGACCCTGTGGCACTGATCTTTATACAGCAGCTCCTGGGGGAGGAGTCCTGAGCGGAGCCAAGGGAGAAGTCCCGTACAACTCTCGAGCATTCCCAGAGCTACTCCCCCTGGAGGTCAGGTAGTGCAACTGCACTTACAATATAGACACATGTATATACAGGTTATAATCCGGTGTGAATCACACTCACCACAGCACCCCTTGCTGTAATAGGGCATCGATCACTCCCCCTATCCCTTTTTCTGCTTCCGGTGCCAACCTGTATAGTTTTAAGCCAGGGCAGGGCAATGTTCTTCTGCAACTGCACCCTCGGCACTGGGGCAGAATGTACTTTTCCAACATGATTTTTATGTTGGGCCCATAGATGTGCCAGTACCTGGGCCAGGATAGAAGGGAGTAAATGATGGCTCTCTCAGGGAGGTTGTTGTCTTTCAAATGTAGCGGGCCATTGCTCCTCTTTCCAGGTCACTCTGCCCTCCTGTTTGCCATAAAATTCTATCAGACAATTTCATCCATCCTATCCAATCCTATGCATTACTTTTTATTCTTTGGCCTGTTTGATCACTTCTCCTATTTGCTTTGCCTGAGCGGGATGTCTTACGGCCAATGTTAAATGGGGTTCTGAAGTTAAACCCATCCTAAAGAGGTCCCTCTGACTATGGGTCAACTGTACTAACATTCCTAATCCCACAACACCGAAAAATACAAAGGAGTGATCTGCAATGAGGTTTGCTTTCCTAAGTAACTTTGTGTTTGTAAATTGTATGCGTGCTCATCCTCACGAGCATACCGAGCCGTGCAATTGGTCACTATAATCTCTCATCTGGACTCCATCAGGTGTTTTAATAGCTGTGCCCAAGGGTCATTAATCTTTTGTAAGACTTACTGCAGTTTTTAGATTTTTTATTTTAAACAGTGGCACTGTAAGGGTTAACGTTCAGCTGCCAGCATAGAACACAGACACAGAGCGATCTGGCTCTTGGTCAGAAGCTATTAAATTCAACAACTGATGAGCTCGTATCTGAGGCAGTTCCAGAAACATGCCCTCCTTAGTGCAATGAATTATTGCCCCCAATTTGCAGAGGGTCTGTCTGCCAAGCAGAGGGAGGGGTGTAGTTTTTGAAATAATCATAGCATCGACCAGGGGGATATCGTCAGTTTCCAGGTTAGTCGGGTGTGATACTGGCTCAGTCATGGCAATACCGGCTACTCCCACAGTGACAACAGAGGACTCACCGGGGGTTATTTCCACGGAGGGGGGCACAGACGACATAGTAGCACCGGTATCGACCAGAAGGTCCACATAATGATTTCCTATTTTAGCCGTTGTCATTGGTTTGTCTCTTATTGAGTTGGACAATCTGACCATAGCCGCCTGTATCACCTTTTCTCCGTGGCACCCCTATTGGCTTTGATTAGGGTTCGGATCAGTGTACGTAAAGGGAGGTGGGGGAGGGGGCATGTCTCCGAGAGGGGCACACCCTTCCTGGGGGTTAAAGTTACAATCACAAGCCCAATGTCCCTTTGCCCCACATCTTCTACATTGATCCTGGGATCTATCCCTCCCTTGCCACTGTCCTCTGCCTCTACCCCTGCCTCTCTGCCCTGTGCTGGCCTGCTGACCCTGTCCTTTTCCCTGGTAGAATTGCCCTGCGATTCTAGGCTTTTGATCTTTATGGGCTATAAACAGTCCTTCCCGGTCCATGTCTATCAAGGAGGTAACAACTGCCGTCCATGGCTGTGTTTGCCAGGTGAGATTAATCAATTTGTAACTTTGCGCATGCTCTGGTAGCATGCAATTCAACAATGTCTGCACCGCTAAAGGTCCATTGTCTTCCAATGCAACACCGGCATTTTCTTCCCAACAGTTCTTAAATCTGGCCACAAATTCGGGCAGTCTCTCACCCTTTTTCTGCAAACATCGTGTCACCTCGCCTATGTCACTATGCTTCTTGGCCCCTTGCATGATAGCCACTTTCCCTCTATTTACTAACCAGTGTTCGAGGGACTCATTTCCATCATTCAAATGATTATCATTATTGGGAACCCAGCCCCCATTTATGCCGGGTGGGATCTAATCCCAAAGCTTCAAAGCTGAGAAAGATGCACCATCAGAGTATTTTAGAAGCAGCAAAACATCCCCTGGGAGGGGACTATAAATAGCACACACTTAAGTCAATTTCCAATGATTGATTTTATAGGCATTAGCTATTCTTAGAGACGTATATTTTTTCTTTGCCAATTCAGAGAAGATCAACTGTCTGCTGAAATGGTTAATGTTTCCTGCAGAATCTAAGGGGCGCAGAACTTGCCATTTACGTCTTTTCACGTAATCTAAAAACTTATTCATATTCAATTACTTTTATTCGTAAACGCACTGCGGAATGCACTTTCTTTCTTTTAAACTGATCGTAATTTCCAATGTTTCCGTTCATCAGAGAAATCTCAACAAAAATCACTTAAGTTCTAATCTCTGACTCTGATTCACAAAGACAGACGATAAAAAAATACAACCCACTTCATGCTTTGACTAAAATTAATTGGTTAAACAAAACACACAGATTTTCACAGCTCACAAACATCACAGTTAACGGTTCGCCTTATCTCACGGCTACAGAAAATCTGAAGTCCCTTTCTCTCCAGGAACTCATCTGTTACGTTTTTACCTTAATCTTCTATTTACTTTTACTCCCCTGTTTTTTTTTTCGAGAGGGGGTCAGCTTCATTAGATTCCTATGCGGGACATATAGGTTTTCCTACCTCATTCCGTTGCTTTACGATTGTTTCTTTTCATTTTCTTACTCATTTTGACTCCCTTATCTGTCCTCTTAAAGGAGTTCGCCTTCTTGCTCGCTCCGGATATCTTTACTGAGGCTTCGGGGCGACCTGTGAGGGGGCGTCGAGTTTATTGCTCATCGTTCCTTCTGCAAAATACTTTAGAACATATACATAACAATAACAACAACCCCGGAAATCATTTACAAATACTACAGGGAGCGCACACCGGTGTTTATCCTTTCACGAACCTCGAAGTCTTGTTTTTTTTTAAATTTTAGTCTCTCAGGCACCTTTTACTTCCCATGCATTATCATTAATTTATTAATTAAGATAACTCTCCTCGCATGAGTCACTGGGCAGTAATTAAGGCTGCCGAGCCGCAGACCCCCCTTTCAGCTGAGAGAGTCCTGTTTAGAGATTCGTTTTGGGGTTCACTTCCCGTTAAATTAGGGAAACTGCAACGACTACGCCAATTGTTGAGGAAAAAATACCAGCACTTCGGGTTTTCGCCAAAGGTCCTTTATTTAACACGAAGTTCGTGGAGGGAGTTAGAGTGAGCAAAGTCCTTCTAATTGTTCCCCCTTGTACAAAGGCAAGGCAGTACTTTATATTGTTCAATAAGCAATATTTAGAAAAATGAGGCATTCCTTTGATAAGGCCAGAGACAGAAAAGCGAGCAGCGTTAACCAACAGGCCTTGAATTCGTAGTCTACGAACAATAACAATTGTCTGCTGTCAGCAACAATGTGCAGCTGTGCACTTGTTTACATGGACTGACCTTCTGCTATTACATGCAGAACTTCTTGACTGAAATAAGGCTTATAAATATCCATCATGCTTTGCCAAGTGCCTATTGCCATGAAATATAGTCAAGCAACCGGTTAGAAAGAATACAGGATATTAAGACAACTAATCCCTCAACTAAAGTCCCTTCTACACAGTGACTGGGGTCGGGATCGAACCCCGGTCCTCGGAGCTGTGAGGCAGCAGTACTAACCATGGTGCCACCATGCTGCCCTTCTGACATTACATCAGCATCATGTATGCTTCTGTTGTTAACTCTTTACAGTAATCTTCGATGATTCTTGATACAATAGTATCGGGTGGCATGGTTGCACAGTGGTTAGCACTGTTGCTTCACAGCTCCAAGGTCCCAGGTTCAATCCCCGGCTTGGGTCACTGTCTGTGCAGAGACTGCATGTTCTCCCTGTGTCTGCGTGGGTATCCTCCGGGAGCTCCGGTTTTCTCCCACAAGTCTCGAAAGACGTGCTGTTAGGTTATTTGGACATTGTGAATTCTCCCTCAGTGTACCCGAACTGGCGTCGGAATGTGGTGACTGGGGGCTTTTCAAGTAACCTCATTGCAGTTTTAATGTAAGCCTGCTTGTGACAATAAAGATTAATTAATTCATTAATCTGAAAAAAAGAAAAGGGGGATAATGTCAAGACACAGTCTGAACCCAGGCAAACCTACGTGTGCATTTATGGAACATGTCCTATTTTAACTCAACTTGCCCGACAAGAGTTTAAAAATGTGGACCATTTTTCCTTTAGCTGTTTAAAGGTGGATCACAGCTCTTGAGGATTAGTAAATGACATCCTTCATGTTTTCTTTGGCACAACTCCCGACGTAAACTTTTCCGGTAATCATTAAGACAGAATATCACAAACAGAGTTGTATTGACTCACTTGGAAACTAAATGAAAAATGCTTGGAGACAGTATTGGAGTTCTGTCCATTTGTTAAGTCAGTAGCTCTGAGCAAAGGTCTAGGTGAGGCTACAAATGGTCTTTATACTCTCAGGCAAAGAAAGGGGATTTTGGATCAGTTCCCACGCATGGTTGTGAACATGTGAAGACATAAAATTGATCCGCCTTTAAACAGCTAAAGGAAAAATGGTCCACGTTGTTAAACTCTTGTCGGGCAAGTTGAGTTAAAATGTGGCCAATGAACCTGTCCTTCTCCATGACAGCCTGAGCATCGCGACACTTCCTCCCCTGTCCCATTCCTCCTACCCTCCCCCCACAGCCAGAAGACCTTAAAGACAAAGGAGGAGAGTTAGGCCACTCGGCCCATCGAGTCTGCTCCGCCATTCAATCATGGCTGCTATTTTTTCATCCTCATTCTCCTGCCTTCTCCCCATAACCCCTGATCTGACCCCCTCATTAATCAAGAACCTATCTAGCTCTGTCTTAAAGACACTCAGTGATTTGGCCTCCACAGCCTTCTGCGGTAAAGAGTTCCACAGATTCACCACCCTCTGGCTGAAGAAATTCCTCCTCATCTCAGTTTTAAAGGATCGTCCCTTTGGTCTGAGATGGCGTCCTCTGGTTCTAGTTTTTCCTACAAGTGGAAACATCCTCTCCACGTCCACTCTATCCAGGCCTCACAGTATCCTGTAAGTTTCAATAAGATCCCCCCCTCATCCTTCTAAACTCCAACGAGTGCAGACCCAGAGTCCTCAACCGTTCCTCGTACGACAAGTATTCCCTGAAGAATCACCCATGTAATCACCCAGCAGAGGCAACATATATTCACAGCAAACACCCAGGGCCAATAAGGGCAGACATATTTGAACCCCTCATGCAATCGAACCAGTCCAGCGGATAGCACAAGTTGTTAACTGCACAGTTAATGAATAGTCGTTAACTGTACCCTTCGATATAATGTGGTTTCTGCCCCGGTCAGTGACTGCTTCAGCTCCCTCCTGAAGGTGCGGGAAGGGTCAGGAGGCACCACACCAGCCAGAAACACATTCCAGACACTTGCTGCTCTCTGCGAGAAGGAACCCTCTCTGAAAGCTGGGTGTAATGCGTGGTTGTGTACAGGTGTGCTTGAGAACAGGATCAGGTATGACCTCACTCCTTCACCAGACTGCCAACAAAACGTGTTGGCTCACGTTAACCAGGCTTCCCTGAAGAATGATGTGGAGATGCCGGCGTTGGACTGGGGTGAGCACAGTAAGAAGTCTTACAACACCAGGTTAAAGTCCAACAGGTTTGTTTCAAACACGAGCTTTCGGAGCACGGCTCCTTCTTCATTCACCTGAAGAAGGAGCCGTGCTCCGAAAGCTCGTGTTTGAAACAAACCTGTTGGACTTTAACCTGGTGTTGTAAGACTTCTTACTGTACTCCCTGAAGAATGCACTCCCCGGGATCCACTTTCCAATCAGAGAAGGCGAGAGAAAAAAAGCAGCAGCTTTCTTACGATGTCAACCAACTTATTATATTCTGTTTATTTTCTCTGAGCACAGAGAAGTTTGCTTTGTGATATTAAATTCTTAGCTTGCACCCAATGTTGTTTAATTGTTCAGTCTGGTTAAACTCTCAGTGGGCAGCAATTTGTACCTCAGGAACTTCCATTTACTCGAAACTGAACGGATTTCATGTGTGCCTTCATCACACACTTCACATTTATTAACAGTGGGAAGAGTGTGATTAAATGAGGAATGTCTGTGGGGTGCTTCTGTTTATATGAGACAGGATCAGAACGGTGCCATGGGTTTTGACTCTCTCCCCACTTTAAACAAATGCTAATCAGGCAAAACGAAACTTACAGACTCTGTTCTATTGTGTCCTTCGCAAAGCTTGAGTGAGTTTGACAAATCATGCAGGAAGCACGGTGCTGCCACGTCTAACGCAGATGTGTGCCTTGCTTGCCAATCAGAGATTATCTGCATTATGCCCGGGTTTGGAAGCAGCACCTACAGTATGGTGTAGATCGGCATCTTAAGCATTGCTAACATGCAGGAAGACCTGTGATGCTTCCAGTCGTTGAAGATCAGTTAATTATTAACTAAAACGATTGCACCCCGAAGAAGAAATAATCATTGAATTACTATAGTGCAGAAGGAGGCCATTTGGCCCATCGAGTCCACGACTCTCTGAAAGAGCACCCCACCTCGGTCCAGTCCCTCGCCCCATCCCCATAACCCCATAATCACACCGAACCAAACATCGTTGGATGAAGAGGGGCAATTTATCATGACCAAGCCTCCTAACTGGCACATCTTTGAACACTAAGGGGAAATTCAGCACGGCCAATCCATCTAACCCCTGCATCCTTGGACTGTGGGACGAAACCGCAGCAGCCAGGAGGAAACCCACACCCACGGGGAGAGAGTGTAAACTCCACACATCATAGAATCCCTGCAGTGCAGAAGGAGGTCATTCAGCCCATCGAGTCCACACCGACCCTCCGAAAGAGCACCCTACCTAGACCCATGCCCTCACCCGAAATAATTGAGTGAACCTTTGTTGCATCCCTGCTAAAATAACCCAATTGTTCCTGAGGTAAAGCGATCAGAAGAGTGCTCCAGGTATGATCTTACCAATGCCCTATTTAGTTGCAGTAAGACTTCCTTACTCTTATATTCCATTCCCTTTGTAATAAAGATTAACATACCATTTGCCTTCCTAGTTGCTTGTCGTACTGTATGTTAATTTTATGATTGGTGTACAAGGACATCCCGATCTTTCTGAATACCAACTTCTCACTCCCTAACCAATTACAAAGTATCAAACCTTTCCATTTTTCCTAACAAACTGAATAATTCCACACCCATGAACTTTATATTTAATCTGCCATGTTCGTACTAATTTATACAACCTGTCTACATCCCCTTTGTAGTCTCTTTGCCCCTCCCACTATTATTCTATCATACACACATAACAATTCGGAACAGGTGTAGTAGATCACTCGGCCTCTCGAGCCTGCTCTGCCAGTCAATAAGGTCATGGCTGATCTGATTGATCAGCTCCAAGCTATATTCCTACCTATCTCCAATAACCTTTCACCTTCTTGCATATCAAAAATCTGTCTAGTGCTGCCCTAAATGTATCCAAACACTCTGCTTCCGCTGCCTTTAGAGGAAGAATGTGTCCAAGTAAGGGGACCAATACTGTACACAGTATTCCAGATATGTAGCGGGATTCTCTGACGTCCTCCCGCCGGGTCGGAGAATCCCGGGGGGGTGGCGCGAATTCTGTGCTGCCGCTCCGACTGCTGTATTCTCCGGCGCCGGTTTTCGGGTGGGAGCTGGGTTCACGCCATGTTGGTCCGACCCCCCCCCCCCCCCGCGGCAATTCTCCTGATGGGCCGAGTGGCGGCCCGTTTCTGGCCAATCCCGCCGGCATGGATTAGACATGGTCCCACACGGCGGGACCTGGCAGGTAAGAAGGCTGGGGCGGTCCTCGGGGGGATTGGGGGCGGGGGGTGGGGGGCGTGGGGGGATCCGGCCACGGGGTTCCTTCCTTCCGCGCCAGCCCCTGTAGGGCTCCACCATGGCTGGTGCAGAGAAGACTACCCCCTGCGCATGTGCCGGAATATGCCGGCCGGTCAGCGAATGCGCGGAACCATGTCGGCGGTTCGGCGCATGTGGAGAATTCCGCATTATCAGGGGCGGTTGACGTCAGACTGGATCGCGCCGGTTTTCCTGCCGGTGTGGGGACTTAGTCCGCGGAAAGGAGAATCCCACCTGTGATCTCACTGTACAACTGAAGAACACTCCAGCAACATTCAAGAAGCTTGACACCATCCAGGGCAAAGCAGTCCGCGTGATTGCTTCCCCTTTCGCCACCGGCGAACAGTGGCAGCCGTGTGCACCATCTGCAAGATGCACTGCAGTAACTCACCAAGGCTCCTTCGGCAGCACCTTCCAAACCCACGACCACTACGATCTGGAAGGGCAAGAAGAGCAGATATCGGGGAACCCCACCACCTGGAGGTTCCCCTCCAAGTCACTGACCACTTTGACATGGAAATATATCGCTGTCCCTTTACTATTGCTGGGGCAACATCCTGAAACTCCCTCCCTAACAGCACAGTGGGTGTACCTACACGTCAAGAACTGCAGCAGGTTTCAGAAGGCAACTCGCCTTCTGAATTGCAACTCGGAATGGGCAATAAACGCTGGCCTAACCTGCGATGCCCTCATCCCGTAAATGGATTAAAAAATAGAAATAACCTCCTTTTCAATTCCTCTTGCAATAAATGATAACATTATTTTAGCATTCCTAATTGCTTGCTGTGCCTGTATATTTGCTGAAGCCTTTTGTGACTCATGCACTGGGACAGCTAGATCACTCAGAATCTCAAGAGCTCTGCAATCTCTCACCACTTTTTATAATTCATCCTGCCAAAATGGACAATTACACATTTTCCCACAATATACTCCATTTGCTCGATCTTTGCTCGTTCACTTGACTTATCCATGTCAGTGGTTCACAGCCTTTTCCTTGATGGGGATCACTGTCTATCAGAAGCATTCGTGGACCACCACGTATGCAAGCCGTTTCAAACGTTATTTTTTTACGTAGCCTATGGCTGAACATATATAATATTGCAGGAATTATATTAAAGACGCAGACATTAATAATAGTTTATGATGCACACTCACAATACATTGCGCTCGTCACAGCACATTTACTTGAAATAGGCCGACCAGTGGAAAAAGATAACTTTTACCCCTTAACTCTTACCCCTTAATGAGAAGGCTGATGTTTTTTCGCGGACGTCAAACAATGGATGTCAGGTTCCAGTGATGACAGTCTCATCGGAGGTCTGTTTGACGTCAGTTTTTTTCCGAAATCGGGGCCGGGATTCTCCCCTACCCGGCGGGGTGGGGGGTCCCGGCGTGATGGAGTGGCGTGGACCACTCCGGCGTCGGGCTGGTCCAAATGTGCGGAAGTCTCCGCACCTTTAGGGGCCAAGTCCTCACATTGAGGGGCTAAGCCCGCGCCGGAGTGGTTGGCGCACCGCCGGCTGGCGTGAACGGCCTTTGGCGCCACGTCAGCCGGGGTCGAAAGGACTTCGCCGGCCGGCGTAAATCCGCACATGCGCCGGAGCGTCAGCGGCTGCTGACATCATCCCCGCGCATGCGCATGGGAGGGGATCACTTCCGCCTCTGCCATGGTGAAGACCATGGCAAAGACGGAAGGAAAAGAGTGCCCCCACGGTACAGGCCCGCCTGCTGATCGGTGGGCCCCGATCGTGGGCCAGGCCACCGTGGGGGCACCCTCCGGGGCCAGATTGCCGCGCCCCCTCCCCCCCACCAGGACCCCGGAGCCCGCCCGCGCCGCCTGTCCCGCCGGCGGGAGAGGCTTTACAGCGGCGGGACTTCGGCCCATTGCGGGACGGAGAATCACGTGGGGGGGCCGCCGACTGGCGCGGCGTGATTCCCGCCCCCGTTGAATCACTGGTGACGGAGAATTCAGGACACGGTGGAGGCGGGATTGACGCCGGTCGCTGGTGATTCTCCGACCCGACGGGGGGGTCGGAGAATCCCGCCCCTGGTCTTCAACGCAACAAGCCCTGGAAATCCAGTTTCACAAAGGTAGGGGACAGGAGAGGGCACTAGTAACTTTTCTGCCTCGTGTGTATTCTGAGGAAACTTTAAGTCAAAAGTCAGTCAGGTAGTTGCGAGAGGAATCCAGCTGGAAAGCACTGTCGCTGGACAGCTCCAGAAAGCTGCCTTGCTCTCTTCGAGGTCAGGCCTGAGAGAATGTCACCATCCAGGCTCGTCAAGGGATTTCTTATCCAGTGAAACTTTGCATTGGGAGCCAGGAGGTACTCACGTGGCTGTGTTTTCAAACTTTGCAGGAGCTCTGTGATGCCACGCTTCTCACTGTTTGAAAGCTGCATTTCTGTCGTGGCCAAAACATTTGACAGACTCGCAAACGAGTAGTAATTCAACAGCTCAAGGTGTTTGGCCCAGGGCTCTGTTTTCAGGATCATCGTTTCTATTTTGTCCTGCACATGAGAAACACATTTTCCCTGAAGTCACAGATTGAGCCCTTTTAAGTGTCTGAAAATATCTGCCAGATGTACTCGTTTGGCAAGCCACTGAAAATCATTGAAGCGTTGCGAGAGTTCACACTTTGAGTCAAGTAAAGAAACATAATTCTCACTTCATCATGCAACTCGAAAAGGCCTGTGAGTACCTTTTTTCAGGGCAGCCAGTAGACTTCGGGCTCGCAGAAATAGCCGATGGTGACCGCTGCCCATCTCGTCACGTGGAGCTGCAAAAATTCAGTGGAAGGGCCTTGATAAAATTAACCTCTTCCTCCAAAACGGTGATGAGATCAGCAGATATTTTCTATGCGGCTAACATCTCCCTATGCAGTGAATGGATGTTGCCAGTGGAGACCCTGCTCTTAGCCCCGTAACAACCCCAGTGTGTTGGCCTACCACTGCACGGGCCCCATCTGTGCTAACTCCTCCACATTTTCCCCAGTCAATCTTATTGGAATTCTGGAAATGCTCAACATTTCAAAAATAGCTTCTGACGTTTAGCCTGTGGGCAACGATTAACAAAAGAGGAAGTCCTCGTGTGTCTCTCCATTACGTTCATATCTTATATCAGTGAGCGGATTTGAAAGGTCTGAAATGTCCAGTGTTTCATCCAGCTGAAGTCCATCAAATTGACGTGCTTGTTTCTCGCCGATCACTCACGTTGGGGGCCATCGCATCGATTCTGCGTTGGGCTGTGTTATCCGACAATTAAATTATATTAACTTCCTTATGGACCTTCTCTCCCAGCATAACACCCACCATCTCCTCAGCCACTGGTGATGTCAATCACAGAATCACAGAGAATACAGTGCAGAAGAGGCCCTTCCGCCCATTGAGTCTGCCCCGACACAATTCCTCCCGGAATGTGTGCGGCTTCCCTATCTTTGCAATGAGAGGAGTTACCCGATACAAGGCCTGAGCATCAACACTGTCTGTAGATGTGCATTCCAGCATTTCCTTGCTACTCTGAAATTCTTTGTGATGTCTTTCGAACAAATTCTGTTGGCTTGGATGCACATTTCCCGTGTTCTGCCTCAAGATGCTGGTAAAGGTTAGCAGGTTTTAGCTTTAATTCGGCAGAGCTACATAACACAGGGCACATAATGGCAACAGTTCGTTTTCAGTGTCTGCACGAGTAAACCCCAGTTCTAAATATTTACGGCTGTATTTTCTCTACAATTTTTCCTTACTTTCAGACTGCAAGTTTCATCTGACGTTGCCTCATTCCATTTTGACCGTCTGTCAGTTTTCTCTTCAGCCGCTGATCCATTTTGACTTTGGCAGGGCCTCTCAGTTTGTGATGATGAGTCGGAGCCCACGGCCAAAGTCCGACCAGAGAATCTGGCTGCTGGCAATAATTTTGGGGGAAGCTGCGGTGCCGATGGATGGTCAAGGCAAGCCGGGTATCATAAAATACACCGCAATCAATCAGAGAGCATTGGCCGACAACGAGGGAGGCAGTAAATCCAACTTGCCAAAAATAACAAGAAGAAAGAATTTCTTGGTTGCTACCCAGCCCGCTCAATCTCAGCCCTGCCTGGCTGGCCTCTGGTCCTGGTCAAGTCACCCCTCTCTGAATGGCCGCTGCTCCCTGATGCTCCAGACACGACGTCGGCGCTTGCCTGGCCTTCTTCGCATCTCTCAACTGCTGTTCTGCTTCCCCTGTCCCTCGGGTGGCCGGGCCTCGAGCCGTGTCCTCCTGGTCGGCTGTCTGGCTGCTGCTCTTGGCTCTCTGGACTGGTGGACTCTGTTCTTTTTGGCCTGCCCATCCCTGCCCTGGCCAGGCCTGGACGTCGAGAGTAACCCCGCTACTCTCCTCAATATCCATTGGCCAGCGCCTCCTGCTCACCTCACTGAAGGCTTCATGGGCTTGCACCCCGATGTTAGGCCGGCCACCTCACTTTTGCCTCAGGCTACCCGCCAGGCCGAATGACAGAGACCCGGCTGCTGATTTGGACCTTTACTCAATGAAAGTGCAGTAAACTCCACACCAACTCAGGAGATCCAATCTGAACTATTCTAAATCATCACCACCTCTCAATGTCTGGCAAACTGTTTCCCTGCTCGAAAGCAGAGTCCACCAATCAGAGCCCGATGTTTTTCTGCATTGCCTGCCGAATGCCTCATAAAAATTTCTTGAGCCTCTCAGCAAATTTACAGCTGCCAAAGTCCTGATTGGCGTTCGCTGGTGTTTCCACCATGACAATCACCTCCCCGTCTGCCCCCACCGACCCCCACCACCACTCCTGTGGTGATATGCATCACTGTAAATACACAAGGGGTTAATGTAAATACACTACATCTAAGTAAACACTAGAGGGAGCACCGGAGATGTCATGACACACAGACATGCAGTAAATGAACACTTAGAATAGGACACAACTAATGAGCTGCCAAGACACCCAGAGGTGACACTACCACAAGGGGGCATTACAAAACCCATTTGCGATAGACCGAGACCAGCAGCGCAGGTTCAATTCCCGTACCGGTTGAAGTTATTGATGAAGGCCCCGCCTTCTCAACCTTGCCCCTCGCCTGAGGTTTGATGACCCTCAGGTTAACTGACCACCAGTCAGCTCTCCCCCTCAAAGTGGAAAGCAGCCTATGGTCATCTGGGACTGTGGCACCTTTATCTTTGGGGCAGCATGGAGCATTGTGGATAGCACAATTGCTTCACAGCTCCAGGGTCCCAGGTTCGATTCCGTCTTGGGTCACTGTCTGTGCGGAGTCTGCACATCCTCCCCGTGTGTGCGTGGGTTTCCTCCGGGTGCTCCGGTTTCCTCCCACAGTCCAAAGATGTGCAGGTTAGGTGGATTGGCCATGATAAATTGCCCTTAGTGTCCAAAATTGCCCTTAGTGTTGGGTGGGGTTTCTGGGTTATGGGGAGAGGGTGGATGTGTTGACCTTGGGTAGAGTGCTCTTTCCAAGAGCCGGTGCAGACTCGATGGGCCGAATGGCCTCCTTCTGCACTGTAAATGCTATGATATATAAAAGGACAGGACCGACATGCTCTTTCTCTTTCCACAGGCGACACTTAGAGAGTAGGACAGGGGCAGATCAGAAGCATCACACCCACCACGTGGCTGAGAGCAGACTGGTTAGTTAGACTGAGTTACTATAGCAAGATTAGCAGGAAAGTCAAACTCATAGAGAATGGTTCAATAAATCACATTGAACTTACTTCAAACTCTGGAGTATCGTTTGATCAAAACTGCATTGAGTTGCAGCCTGTGTTCTCCCAGAGTACATAACACATCAATTCCTACTTTAGAAATATATTACAGAATTCTTGCCTGCCAAGAATCACACGTGACGAAGGAAACACGCTCGCCTGAGTCATGAGATTCTGGACTCGAGCATCACTCCGTGATGTCAGTACAAGGTACAGGCTGATTCTGCTGTGCTAAGGGAGTGCTGCATTGTTAGATGTGCCTGAGACCTCAAACTAAGGCCCTGTCTGTTTGGTGAGTGAGTGTAAAATATCCCGTGGCAAGGATTAGAGAGAGAATTACTGGAGCTCCCGTACCCTTTGCTTGCTGATTGTGTAATCACTGTGCTTGTGGAAAGGAAGATGTGTGTGTTTTTTAACCCCTATGCGGACAATTTGGGGAACCAACAGCGAGCTGTTCATGGGCTTAAATAAAGAGGGCTATTTCTTCACACTTTCAGCCTGAAAATCTAAATATTGCATCACCCACCCACACACTCTTGAAGAAAAATAAATGAAAGTGAATAGTGTGCTTTTACAAGTTATAAACAAAATAATAGCTCATAATTAACACAATCTGCTCATCTTAAAAAAAACACGGGCTGGATACACCGCTGGCAGGATTCTCCATTGCGTCGGCAGCGCACCCACGCCCGGGGATTTCCCGACGGCGTGGGGCTGCCCACAATGGGAAAGTCCATTGTCCGGCTGGCGGGATTGAGAATCCCTCAGCCAGCGGGGGCATGCAGTGCGGCGGGATGTCCAATCCCGCCCCTTGTGTTAACAACCAAAGAAGGAGGCGTTCTTACTCCTGGATGGAAGTGCAAGAGCATTCAATAACCTGAGTCGATGTTTGTCGGAATTATTGCAAGATTCCCTTGAAGAGTTAGATTTTTAGCAAGTCAAGAAGTTCAGCTACTTGTAGCCTTGTTACCAGGAGGTTGGGTTTCTGTGCGAGGGAACTTGAAAAGGAACAGATTTGAAGACCTTACAATGTTACAGGCTCCAGGTTTTTTTTAAGGTACAGCTGTTGCTGCCCTTTCTGTTGCTGACACTGCCGGGGCTGGTTTAGCACAAGGGCTAAAGAGCTGTCTTTTAAAGCAGACCAAGGCAGGCCAGCAGCACGGTTCAATTCCCGTGCCAACCTCCCCGAACAGGTGCCAGAATGTGGCGACTAGGGGCTTTTCACAGTAACTTCATTGAAGGGTATTTGTGACAATAAGCGATTTTCATTCAGTTGTTGTCCTGTATCTTTCAAACAAAACCAGAGGCTTTTTTGTTAAAGGGAGAGGGAGACCAAAATGGCTGCCGCACCGTTCCCTTCTTGCAACAATTCCGAAATACCTCGACTCCGGCTCTCGAATCCTCCTGCACTTTAATTCAGAAATGGGAACGCCTCATTCACTGGTCGATAATGATGTGTTAGGCAGGTTGGTTCGACGTGGACTGCACTTGATGCAGTGTGGCAAGAGACAGACCTCTAACACTGGAGAAGATCCAACATGATTTTGTTCAATGTTATAACTAATATACATGATCAGCTGTGGGTTGACAGTATACTGAACTGACTGGAGACCTAGTACTAGCCTGACCAGCCTTACTAGCTACCGCATGGTGTTTGCACTGGCTAGCTCGTGGACTCTGACTGTCTCAGTGGCTGGGTCCAGAGAGAGCGGGAAACCTCGTGCCCTCTGGCTTTATAGTGGTAGTGTCCTGTCTGGTGATTGGCTGCACTGTGCTGTGTGCTTACTGGTCATCCTGTGTGTCAATCACTGCCTGTCTGCACTTCATTATATACAGGAGTGGATAATATGACAGATAACACATGCCCTTCTTGCCAAATGAACTGCACCGCCTTTTCCACAGGCTGTACCAGCTTCACCCTTCGCTCTAATCGGCAACACTTGTAACTTTCCCGCTAGTTTGGTCATACTCGCAAGGCTTTGGGATCTCGACGTCCAATGATAGGGGGCTCGACTCTTCGCAATTCTGCGCTCCCACGTGATCCAATTCTGCTCTGAATGGTCGGCGCCGCCATATGTCCAAACTTAGATGAAGTTTGGCTAATCCGGAATCACCAATGAGGAATTTTGCCTTGTCACAGGCACCGTTCTCCGGGATTTGCTATTCTGCCAACGGGAACGGTTGATGACTTTACCCTCCCTGGAATTTTGAGCCACCTGAGTTTGACTCAACACAGCTTCTGTGTAACTGCTGCGAAGGGTTTACATTGCAAAAAAAAAAAAAGCTCCATTATAACCGATAAGATTTAACAAATGAAACAACAGGATATTCTGTTCATCCAATATCAGTAATTCAAATGTTGTGGGATGCAGACTACCAATATAATCAGATTTGTTTTTGTTGGAATTTCATTTGAATGACCCCAGGCGATGTATTAAAAATATGTAATATCCATTTAGTTATTTATTTATGATTTATTGATTCAGATTTGACATTGGTGATGGGTTGAGTTGTTCTAACATCCATTTGCAACTACATGATTATTCAGATGGCTCCATAAAGACATAAATAATTGTGCAACTGTGCATAAAATAAACTAATGCAGAATAAAGAGGAGAATGGTCACTTGGAGGACAACCTGAACCATTTTTCACCAGGACCCAGAGACTTCAGGAGAGGAGGGAATAATTAGGATGAATCGATGATTAGTGATAAAACTAAGAAAGTCATGTGTTTTGGGCTTTTGGGTCTTGTGAATAGAATCATAGAATCCCTGCAGTGCAGAAGGGCCATTCAGCCCATCGAATATGCACCGACCCTCTGAAAGAGCAGCCTAACTTCAGCCCACTCCGCGCAGCAGCCCTGTGACCCCACCTAATCTATGGGTCAATTTTGAGGTGGCCAATCCACCTAACCTGCCCATTTTTAGACTGTGGGAGGAAACCGGAGCACCCAGAGGAAACCCACGCAGACATGTGAAGAAGGTGCAGTCAATAAAGTGCTTTTGAAGTTTTTGATTATTCATTAATCGGACCTGGACATCACCGCATTGTTTGCGCATTCCTAATTTTCCCAACTGCGAGTCCATTTCAGAGGGGCATTTATGATTCAGCCATGTTGCTGTGGGTCTAGAGTCACCCGTCGGCCAGGTCAGGTAAAGACGGCGGATTTCCTTCCCTAAAGGACATTACTGAACCACATGGGGTTTGATGCCAATCGGCCATGTTGTCATGGTCATCATTGGACTTTTAATTCCAGATTTTTATTGAATTAAAATTTCACCATCTGCCGTCGTGGGATTCGAACCAAGGAACCCAGAGAATTAGTCTGGGTGTCTGGATTGCTAGCCCAGTGACAATACCACTGCACTTTTGCCATTGTTGTAATATTGCAAACACAGCCGCCAATTTGCGCACAGTAAGCTCCCACGGGTAACACTGGAATTAGCTAATAGCAAAGTGTGGTGAATTATAAACCTCCGTAATTCACACTGTATTGTACCACATGTATTGAGCCTGTAGTCTGTACCGGATTGTGTGTAATCGCGCGGCCCTGCCCATAGGGGGCGATGAGGAGTTTGTACTGGGTTCCACCCTTGGCTCCGCCCATGGCTCCACCCACGGCTCCTCCCCCAGCCGGAAGTATAAAGATCAGTGCTGTGAGCCTGCTGCCAGTTCATCTGGAGTTCATCCCGTCACAGGCAGGCTCTGTTGTAAGACGATTAAAACCACTGTTCACTTCTAACCACGTGTCGCGTGAATTAATGGTCTCATCACAAAGATCGGTTCATGTCGGTGACGGGACCATCAATATTAGTTCGAGAGATTTTCTGACTCTGATTAATGAGCTATCAAATGCATTAATCTCAGCTGATAAACCTCTTCAATGTTTCCACCATTTGTTTATTTTTTACTTTCAGATCTTCAGCATTCGAGATATAATCGGCGGGTTTCTCCGTTTCAGAAAGAAGTGTCGATGCCGGGACTGAATCGGTCGTGTTCTACGACAGAAAAATTGGCGCCGTTCCCAGAGCAATTCTTCAACCACTAATGGGCCAGGAGTGGCCCAGTCACAGCGGACCATGGCTGAGGGCATAGGCAGCATTGCCCGGGTGCTGGCCAACATGGCACAGACCCAGAGGGAGGTGACGCAGTCACTGGCTGATGTGGCACAGACCCAGAAGGTGATGGCACAGTCACAAGATGACGTGGCGCCGTCTCAGAGGGATGTGGCCCACGCCCTCTGAAACTACAGCGCGTTGTGAACACAGCCCAGTCAATCACACAAACCCGCCTCCCATCCATTGACTCTGTCTACACCTCCCGCTGCCTGGGGAAGGTAGGCCGCATGATCAAAGACCCCTCCCACCCGGCTTACTCACTCTCCCAACTTCTCCCATCGGGAGGGGTATACAAAAATCTGAGAACACTCATCAACAGATTGGAAAGCAGCTTCTTCCCCACTGTTACTAGACTCATTATGGACTGATCTGATCTCTTAACACATTTTCTCTGCTGAGCAATGCTGCACTCCTGTATACGTCACCCAAAGCCTGTGTCTATGTATTTACATTGTGCATTCATGTATATCCTGTCTTTTTTCATGTCTGGAAAGATCTGTCTGGACTGTGTGCAGAACAATACTTTTCACTGTAACTCGGCATACATGACAATAAAGCAAATTCAATCCAATGATTTGGAGGGGGCATCAGGCCAACATGATGTGAGAGACCTTCCTAATGTTACACTGGCGGGCCCCTCCAGAGTGGTCCAGGCACCCAAACCGCATCTTCAGGACGGCAAACTAGCGCTCAATCACGCACCTGGTTGATACATGGACGTCATTGTAGCCGGTTTCCACATTGGGCTCTTACCTCTGGATAGGCATCATCAGCCATGACAACAGAGGATAACCCCTGTCACCCAAGAGGCAATGTGCACCCTGTTGAGTGTGCCAGGATGAAGGTGCCGAGTGCACTGCCTGGGTATCGGGTGCAGATGTGCATTATCTGCAGCTGATGGTCACACACCAGCTGCATGTTCATCGAGTGGAACCCCTTTTGGTTTATGAAGACCGGCCTGTCATGAGCTGGTGCTAATAGGGCAACATGCCCCGCGCTGATCACCCCTTGGACCTGAGGTAGCTCAGCGCTGATGGTGAACCCCACTGGCTGGGCTTCCTGGTGGGCTCGGTCCACATTAAATTTGATGTATTGCACCAACCGGGCATATAGAGCCTACGTGACAGCGGGAATATACCTTGGCACCGAGGTTTGTGAGATTCTGGGCAGGTTCCCACTCGCCGCCTGGAGGGACCCCGTTGCAGAGAAATTCAGTGCGATCATCACCTTGACGGTCATCGGGAGCGGGTGTAGATTTATGATGAAAGCTCCATCGATTCTATACCATGAGTCCATTTCGCTGGACAAACTGTGAACTGGCAGCAATGAAGATTTGTAATTATCTACCGAGATATAGGGCACGATTGAATATACCTGTCGTGCCCGACTCAGTGACGCGACGAAGCCGTTAAACCTCGCGAGAGGCCTCTTGTGCGATTACTGACGCTCGGAACGTCTCATGAGATTAATAAGATCTTGTGAGACATTGCGATCTGGATCTCGCCCTCGCCGAGCGAGGTCCAGATTAACATAATTCAGTGAGCCATTGGGCTCAATTAACTATGCCAGCCATCCCGATTCCCCCGTGACTCGGGAATGAATCCCCATGCCTGGGAGATGCGCCATGGTGCCATTTAGCCTTGGTCGACACAAACATGGGTCAGGCATAACAGAACCTGGGGTATGGCCCAGGTCATCAATGACACCCGGGTGGTCAGGCTCTGGGCAGGCTGGTACCCTTGGTATTCCCCCTACCACCTGGGCACATTGACATTATCAGCCTGGCACCTTGGTGGTCTCCCTCAGGCATCCGGGCAATGCCACCTTGGTACCTTCAGGATGCCCGGATGGTACTGCCAGGCTGCCAGGGCCATTAGTCAGAGTGCCAAGATGGCAGTGCCAAGATACTCAGGTGCCAGGTTGTCTGTGAAAGGGATTGGGCCCAGGGGTGCCATTCCTTAAGAGGAGAATGATGGGGTCTTGAGGACCCCCTAAGAGATAGGTTGGGGCAATGGGGCGGAGGTCCGGAGGCCACGGGGAGGTGTCCGAGGGTGGTTGAGTAATCTGGGCGCCATTTAAAAATGGCACCCCAATCTCTTCCTGCACCGACCGGCTGAGCTCATCAATACAGGAAATGAGGTAAGTGCAGGCACCGAGAAAGTCCCTGGGATACGCCCCCAAAATGAGACACTGTTTTCTGGCACGTTAAACCTCACCCTGAGTTTGAAGAGATACTAATTAACATTTAGGGATAAATATATCCATCTTCTTTTAGTGTTTAGAATTTGAAGAGAGGGATTTTGGCGATGTTTAAGGAGGCCTTTGGTTCTGTTAGAGTCGGACAATATGGCTGCCGACAGGTTAAGTGTTGTGGCCAGAGGTCACGATGAATATCTGTCTCGACCAATGGCCACACAGCTTGGAGGGAGCATTGATCTTGACCATTTTTCCACCAGTTGCGTTCGATTTTGTAGCTCGCAGGCTCCAGAAAGCAAAGATGTGGGACGCGATTCAGGAGACAAAGGTTTATGCCCGCTTTTGGGCCGGTTTGGTGGGGTGTTTCTCGACGGCTGCAGCACCCCTTCTTGTGGCCTCGGGGAATTCCTCCCCGTCAAGGCCACATTTAGAGAGACTTTCTGCTGCCGAGATGATCTCACCAGCAGGAAGGGTTATTCGCAGATTGGGACACCATTTTGAACAGCAGCTCTGATCCACCGCCTCCCCCCCGCGTTTTCTGAACCTTGTTGCGGCCCCAGGAAATCCCCCTTCAATTGGCAAGGCCCCTTCGGGCCCGATCCCAGCACCATGGCAGTGCCCCATGAGCCCTGGCAGCGCGACCCAGGATCCAGGGACTGCCAAGGTACCAGTGGGAGTGCCAGTGTACCACCTACCCTGTCCCCAAATGGCTCATTTAAATATGCTAGTTTGGATCCCACCCAGCGAGGGAACAATCCGGATCGTGCTGGGTGGAGCAAGTCGGCTGACTGAATAATAATCTTTATTAGTGTCACAGACAATTCTGAATTCTCCCTCCGTGTAGCTGAACAGGCACCAGAATGTGGTGACTAGGGGCTTTTCACAGTAACTTGATTGCAGTGTTAATGTAAGCCTACTTGTGACAATAAAATGATTATTATTATATAAGTAGGCTTAGCACTGCAATGACGTTACTGTGAAAATCTCTGTCGCCACATTCCGGCACCTGTTCTCATACACAGAGGGAGAATTCAGAATGTCCAATCCACCTAACCTGCACGTCTTTGGACTGTGGGAGGAAACCGGAGCACCCGGAGGAAACCCACGCAGACACGGGGAGAACATGCAGACTCCGCACAGACAGTGAGCCAAGCCAGAATTGAACCTGGGTCCTTGGCGCTGTGAAGCAACAGTGCTAATCACTGTGCTACCGTGCCACCTTCAGCCTGGCGTGGAACACGATCTGGTGATCTCCCGGTAGTCATCCAGTGTGCCAGGTGCAACGCGATTGCTGACTCGCGCCCATGGATTATAGTGAATGGAGGAGAATGAGTAAACATGGCAGATGACTTGGTGTAAACGAGATCATTAAAGGCAGATCTGAGGGAACACTACAAGTCAATGACAGAAGAGGTATCGTGATGAGCGGATTACAAGATGCAATGTTGTGCAGGAGCTGATGTAAAATTTCTTCTGTGGTTTGAGGATTAAGGTAACGTTTGGATCATATGAAGCATAATGTCGGTGAGGAATCGATTGTACCTTTGTTGTTAACAATGACCCCAGGAGTGGAGAGGACATGGAAGATGGCAGGGCTGAGCAAAAAACAAGATTGACTGAAGGCAGAGAAGTGGGATGACAGAGAGTTGGAGGGATGTGACTATCGGGTGAAGTCCTGAGGGGAAGATTCACTTAATGCAGAGGTTAACATAGTAGGTATCTGGAAAGGGTAGTGCTTTGTTACGAGCAGGAAGGAAAGAGGCTGATGATCTCTAAAATGAAAACATGGTGAAATGAGGAAGCAGCGAATTCGGAATAGGATTCTGTTATCACAACCACTCCACCGTCAAGTCGATTTGAGCGGAACACGTGGTGGAAATCAGTTCATTAATCAGCAAAGTTATCTTAAGATGAGAAAACAGCTCGGCCGGAAACAGGCGATGATGGTGGTGGAGCTGATGGAGTTAATTGAGGGAGACAATGGAGGGGGAACATAGGAAAAGTATAAGAGAGATATGCAGGCCATGTAACACCTGGCGACTGCTCCACCCAAAGGTTCAAACCTGAGTTGGAAAAAACAAAGCTGGCAGGCTGCGGAGGAGTGAAGGTTTGTTAAGAAACTATTAACGTGCCCCAAAATTTTAGCCTATCCTTTTCCAGACCTGTTCTGATAAAACATTCCAGGCAATTGTGTTCAGCTTCAAAACGTATAGATCAACGGAGACAAAAGGGTTAACCTGAAGATGTGATGGAATCTGTAACTTGATCAGGAGAACGTCTCTATCTTTGCTTCACTTAGGCTGTTGGCTTTATTAACTGCCACCATATCTGTTCTAATGCCGCAGAACAAATTTAATAAATCTGTGTCTGCTTCATATTAAAATGCATTCTTCACCTTGTAATTTTGCAAAGCTCTTTAATAAACTCAGTTTTGCATTTCATTTGTGTGGGATACTCGCATTTTCAGTGCGGCAAGCCTCTGCAAAGTTCTCCTGGAATTACTTTTGCATCGACAGAATGCTGATATTGCATGAGATCTTTCTCCCTCATGCGACTTCAATTAACTGCAATGAAGAGCGAATGCAATAAGAAAGGACATTCAGATTTGATAAGAAATGATTACGTGTAGGGAGCAGCTAGATTCTGAAGCAAGTGGATTCCAGTCGGCGTTTACAGTTTTGGTTTGCTATCATGAAGTCCGCAATTAGGCCAAATCGACCGGCGTCAATTGAGCGACAATAACAGTACATGTCATCCAGTAGGTAATGTGAAGCACTTTCTCAAAGTTGGATGGTGTGTTTCCAATGGGGACCTGCGTGTTAAATATGTATCGAAACTTTTTGTCCTTCATTTAGCAAAGCCTCATGGCTACGTAGAAGCTTGCAGCACAGAAGAAGGCCATTTGGCCCATTCTTCCTGTCCTGGCTCTGAGGAAGAACTCGCCAACTAATCCCGCGCCCTGCTCCTTTCCTCTGTTTCGGTAAATCTTTCCTTTTTGGATATATGCCCAATTCTCTTTGGAAGTTACTACAGAATCAGCTTCCACCACCCTTTCAGCCAGCGCAATGCACCCTAAATCAGAACAAATCCTTTGCAGAAAACCATTTTCCATAATTTCCTTTCTGCTTCCGCTGCCAATTATTTCAATAATGTTGGTTGTGAGATGAATGATTTGCTCTTGTTCAAAAGAATGGCAGGGAATCTTTGACGCACTCCCGAGAAGGTAACAGCCAACAACAGCATGTTGCATTTTTAACATAGCAACACTTCCCAAGGCACTTCACAGACTAAAATTGAACCAAGTCACTTGAGGGGCGCGATTCTCCGCTCCCCACGCCGGGTGGGAGAATCGCGGGAGGGTCTGGCGAATCATGACACGCCGCCCTGGCACCCCCCCCCCCCCCGCGATTCTCCCACCCCCCAGAAAATGGTGTGTCGCGTTTTTCGACACGTCACTCGGAGAATCGGCACTTGCCGTTTTTCACGGTGACCGGCGATTCTCCGGCCCGGATGGGCCGGGCGGCCTGACGAACCTGACCGGTTCACACCTGCGGCAACCACACCTGGTCGCTGCCATCGTGAACAGCGTGCGACAGGTAAGTGTGGGGCCTGTGGGGGGGCGGAGGGAGGATCGAGCACTATGGGCGTGCTCATGAGGTGACTGGCCCGCGATTGGTGCCCACCGATCGTCGGGCCGGCGTCTCTAAGAGATGCACTCTTTTCCCTCGGCCGCCCCGCAAGATCAAGCCGCCATGGCTTGCAGGGGCAGCGGAGGGGAAGATGGCAACCGCGCGTGCGCGGGTTGGAGCCGGCTAACCTGCGCATGCGCGGCTGACGTCACTTAGGCGCCACCGGCCGCGTCATTCTCGGCGCGCTGCTTTGACGCAAGCGTCAAGGCCCGGCGGATGAGTTTCCCGCAACGCCGCTCCTAGCCCCCCCGGGGGGGGGGGGGTGGAAAATAGGGGGCGAGGAGCGGCCTCCGACGACGGAGTGAAACACTCCGGGTCTCACTCCGGCGTCGGCACTCAGTCTCCCTTTGGGAGAATTTTGCCCGAGATATTCGGATAAATGATCAAAAACTAAAGAGTTAAGGAGTGTCCTGATGTCGGAGAACGCGGTAGAGGGACAGAGATGTGAGCCTTGGTTCAATACTGCGTCTGAAAGATGGCGCCTAGATTATGCATTGAAGCAGAATAGTTGAACTACAGACTCGACTTTCAGAGGAGAGGGTGACTCGGTGGTAATGGGACTGGACTCGTGATCTAGGTTCATCCACAGCAGACATTGCTTCAAACCATAGCAGCTGTGGTATCCACGCCGAGAGAATATACGTGAAACGGCAAGTAGGATGCAAACGATACACTTTTATTAACGATACACAAATGCTCCTCTCTCGGAAGGGTCTCCCTCCCCTACTGTGATGGCTCTTCTCGTTGACGGGGAAGTTCATATTGTGCGAAGGTCAGGAGGACCCGAGTCCACACCCTGTGTTCTTCATGTGGGGGTTATAACAGCAGCTAGTGAAATTTTAAAATTCTGTCAATGTCAAATCTGGAATTGAAAGTTCGTCTTAACAGTGGTAACCATGAAACTTGCACCAATTGGTGTAAAAACAAAATCATCTGGTTCAGTTCGCTCCTTCAGGGAAGGAAATCTGACAGCCTCAGCTGCTCTGGACGGCACGTGACGCCAGATACACAGTAATGCGCTTGACTCTGAAATTCCCTCTGAGATAGCCACTCAGTTCGAGGGCAATTCGGGATGGGCTAAAAAGAAATACGGTGGCCTTGCCTGCGATGCCCACATCGGGCAAAGTGCTGAATAATGCCCAGGAGACAGAAAGGCAGCAGAGTTCAGTTCGAAAGGAGGAAAGGAAGAAGTTAAACAATAAAGCGGAGCATGGCTGGTGCAAGTCCAAGCTTAAGGACAAGCAAGATATACGTTTCATTATTCTTGATGTCTAATCACCATTTATTTAAAGATCATGCGACTGACCTTGTGCCAGTTGTTAGCAGAGAGGAAAATGTTCAGCCCAGATTGATGCTGATGCGGACCACAAGTAAAATCATTTCACCATCAGCCCATTAGCGCAGCCAACTAAGAAACAACAAAAGCACTTAAGTGCCAGTGTAGGATCTCGGTATAAAGGGCAGGAGCAGCATTTCCCTCGCCAATGAAAATAAACCCCGCATAATGGGTTCTTATTTTTAGCAGCTGTGTAAAGATGATCCAGATAATGACGAGCACAGAGTAATTTCAAAGGGCCCTGTGTAACAAAGCAGTTTAAATGGACATTTATTTGGTTACCCAATATGTGGTTACTTAGTACCTCATGTTAACCAAGTAAGAACTGGCCACAATTGATTTTTAATTTCCACTGTGTAATGCAATGCCATTCACAGTCCCAACTAATCCGTCCACTTGTATCAATGAAGATCACTGAACAATCAAACGCTAGGCTGTAAGCACGGTAGCACAAGTGACTAGCACTGTGGCTTCACAGCGCCGGGGTCCCAAATTAAATTCCCTGCTGGGTCACTGTCTGTGCAGAGTCTGCACATTCTCCCCGCGTCTGCGTGAGTTTCCTCCGGGTGCCCCGGTTTCCTCCCACAGTCCAAAGACGTGCAGGTTAGGTGGATTGGCCATGATAAATTGCCCTTAGTGACCAAAAAAGGTTAGGAGGGGTTATTGGGTTACGGGGATAGAGTGAAGTGAGGGCTTAAGTGGGTCGGTGCAGACGCGATGGGCTGGATGGCCTACTTCTGCACTGTATGTTCTATGTTTGAAGTAGGGTATTCCACGAGGTGCTTCACCCAGCATGGTAACCGATTTTTCACTTTCAGTTTACAACTACTCTATTTTTTCGAGGGCTCCTTGATGCCATGTTCAGTCAAATGCTGCCTTGATGTCAAGGGCAGTCGCTCTCAAGTCACCTCTGGCATTCCGATCTTTATCCGTAACTTTGCTATCATCATCACTTTAGATCCTCACTGTCTTCAGGTGATGTCCCAGAGGACTGGAGAATAGCCAATGTTGTTCCTTTGTTTAAGAAGGGTTGCAAGGATAATCCAGGGAACTACAGACCGGTGAGCCTTACGTCAGTGATAGGGAAATTACTGGAGAGAATTCTTCGAGACAGGATCTACTCCCATTTGGAAGCAAATCGACGTATTAGTGAGAGGCAGCATGGTTTTGTGAGGGGGAGGTCGTGTCTCACTAACTTTATAGAGTTTTTCAAAGAGGTCACAAAGATGATTGATGTAGGTAGAGCAGTGGATGTTGTGTATATGAACTTCAGTAAGACCTTTGAGAAGGTCCCTCATGGTAAACTGGTACAAAGGGTGAAGTCATACGGGATCAGGGGTGAGCTGGCAAGATGGATGCAGAACTGGCGAGGTCATAGAATGCAGACAGTAGCAATGGAAGGGTGCTTTTCTAAAAGGAAGGCTGTGACTAGTGGTGTTCCGCAGCGATCAGTGCTGGGACCTTTGCTGTTCGTAGTATATATAAATGATTTGGAGAAAAATGTAACTGGTCTGATTAGTAAGTTTGCAAACGACACAAAGGTTGGTGGAATTGCAGATAGCGATGAGGACTGTCAGAGGATACAGCAGTATTTAGATTGTTTGGAGACTTGGGCGGAGACATGGCAGATGGAGTTTAATCCGGACAAATGTGAGGTAATGCATTTTGGAAGGTCTAATACAGGTAGGGAATATACAGTGAATGGTAGAACCCTCAAGAGTATTGAAAGTCAGAGAGATCTAGGTGTACAGGTCCACAGGTCACTGAAAGGGGCAACACAGGTGGAGAAGGTACTCAAGAAGGCATACGGCATGCTTGCTTTCATTAGCTGGGGCATTGAGTATAAGAATTGGCAAGTCATGTTGCAGCTGCATAGAACCTTAGTTAGGCCACACTGGGAGTATAGTGTTCAATTCTGGTCGCCACACTACCAGAAGGATGTGGAGGCTTTAGAGAGTGTGCAGAAGAGATTTACCAGGATGTTGCCTGGTATGGAGGGCATTAGCTATGAGGAGCGGTTGAATAAACTTGGTTTGTTCTCACTGGAACGACGGAGGTTGAGGGGCGACCTAATAGAGGTCGACAAGATTATGAGGGGCTTAGACAGAGCGGATAGTCAGAGGCTTTTCCCCAGGGTAGAGGGGTCAATCACTAGGGGTCATAGGTTTAAGGTGCGAGGGGCAAGGTTTAGAGGAGATGTACGAGACAAGTTTTTTACACAGAGGGTAGTGGGTGCCTGGAACTCGCTGCCAGAGGAGGTTGTGAAAACCGGGACGATAGTGACATTTAAGGGGCATCTTGACAAATACATGAATAGGATGGGAATAGAGGGATACGGACCCAGGAAGTGTAGAAGATTGTAGTTTAGTCGGGCAGCATGGTCGGCACGGGTTCGGAGGGCCGAAGGGCCTGTTCCTGCGCTATACTTTTCTTTGTTCTTTATTCTAACTGTTCACGTTCTTTCTTTCAAGAACATCTCCAATTTATATTTTTATTTCACTATTCTAACGTGTGATATACATTTTTCCTGGCGTTGCCAAGGCTCCAGAATTGTCCGAGAGTCTTCTGACATTGAAAGATAAATCTTGCTGTGAGCATTGTGGGGAAGAAAAATCATTAAGTCATTAAGATTTCCTACTTCACTTAAAAGCTTTTTTTTTAAGTTTTAAAGCTACAGAGATGGAAAAAGTAACTGTTGGAGGAGGCAGGGCGGGTGGCGCTGGGAGTAACTCTGATGAAGCCAGGGATACATCCAACCAGGGTTGGTTTCCTTACCTATTTGCCTTACCCTGCATGTGATCCATGGCAAGAAGAGACCCAGACACAAGTATTACCGTCGCAGGCTCACAGTTAGAAACGAGAAAAGAATATTTTGAGAGGACTATTAACATGTTACCCCTAGTGGCTACTGAAACAGAGACTCTGACATAATTTCAATAGAAATAGGAGATGTACTAAAAGAAAGGACGTGAACAGTTAGAGAGATGACAGCGAAGTTATGGATAGAGAGTTGAACGTCAGCGGTGAGGTGACATCAAGGCAGCATTTGACTGAGTATGGCACCAAGGAGCCCTAGCTAAACTGGAGCCAATGAGAATTGTTACAGCTTGCCAAAGGGAGGAAGAGAACCATGAAGAGAAAGGGGTCGAGGATGAACCCCAGAGATCTTTCACTCTGAGACACCTCGCTAAACCCAGGGTGTCCAGACGGTGACTAACACAACTCAGATTTTTGAGAACCAGCGATGCCAAAGGCTACTCATGTCCAGGGAACTGGTTGGTTACATCTGTCACCTACTGTAGGATTTGGGGCCGAAGGGACTCAGAGGACAGCCACTCTCAGTGTCGCTGAAAGTTACAGCAGCACTCAATTCCACCAATGGTTCCGCCCAGGGCTCCATAGGTAACCCCTTTGAGATTTCACATGCCTCCACCCACAAGCGCATCCAAGAGCTGATGAACGCAATATTTACAAGGTGTGGCCCACTAAAATGGCCGCTCCCAAAGGATAAAGGGGATTGTGGTCAAGTCAGGACACAGACAGTACACAGCCCCTGTGTATTGTGCAAAGGAAAACCAGACCGAATTGAAACCTGCACCTGTTAAAGGTCAATCACCAATTTCCCCAGGACAACAGACTCAAATGAAGGAATAGCAACAGTAACAGACTCCCTGGCGCCACCTACCCTTATTTGGAAAGGCCTACGCACTTGGAACAATAACGACTGGGACCCGCCCAGCTATCAAGATACCCGCCCCTAATTGGCCGGGATCGATCAGAGTGGTTGAGACCCTATCGATCTATTGAACCCTGGGTTAACCCCACCCAAAACGGCGCGAAAGAGAAGAAGGATAAGAAGCCCTGCGCACTAGGGATCGGCCTCTTTTGGGATCGGCCTGTGCCCACACCAATTACAGCATAACGACCAGCCAAGTTCAAGACCACGATCGCTACCTGAGAGAGAGACGAGCCACAGCCGAGACGAACCTGACGATTTCCAGCTGACACTAGTGGGGACTCATAAAGGCCTCATCTACCTGTACAGAGCCGGTCATCCAGGAGTTAAGTAAAGGTCATCTTAGTTGATAGGTGTAGTTTACACTACGTGTATCATTGCACAGAGAGATAAGTCTTGTGTTTAATAATAAACTGTCTTTTGAACTGACATACTGGTTGTGTGGTCATTTGGTCAATACAAGAAATATACCCTCTGCTTGTGGTTCGATAATAAAAGAGCAACAAAGGGCACACAGCTTCATTCATTTCCACCAGGATCAGGCAAACCTGGATGTAAGAGCGATGGGCTTTGCACAAATCTCTGGGTTTCCACTGGTACAGGGTGCCATCAACTGCACTCATGTGGCACTTAAGTCTCCAGTGCATCAAACAGCGAACTATGAAATGCAAGGTCTTCCACTCACCGAATGTTCAGCTGGCCGTTGGTACAACAAGCGGATCCACCAGGTGTGTGCATGATTCCCAGGGAGTGTGCATGACTCCTACCTTCTGAGCCACTCTCAACTCCCTGACAGGTTTCTAGGTCCACAGAGATGGAGGGTTGGCTCCTTATGGACAAGGGACAATCAGTGAGGATGCAGCTGATGACGCCTGTGCAGAGCCACAGAGCGCAGCAGAGCAAAGGTACAATGAGACTCATGCTGCAACTTGCACTTTGGTGGAACAGGCCACAGGGATGCTGAAGATGAGGGTTTGGTGCCTGAACCCGTCTGGTGAAGCTCTGCAATGCAATCCACAGAGAGCGTCACACATCATGGTCACTTGCTGCGCCCCACACAACCTGATGCTGCAATGGGGGGAGTAACTGCCTGAGGAGGAGATGGAGGAGCGGCATATCTCCTCCGAAGAGGAGGACATCAAAGGGGATGAGGCTGAGGATGTCCTCGAGGGAGGGGATGTCAGCCCTGAGGCAAAGGCAAGGTAGAGGCAAGGAAGATGACCTTGTGATGTGCTCATTACTGCTAGATTCAAGGAGGCTGGTGAGGGGATCCAGTGAGGACATCCCATCATCTTCACATGGCTTCTGTGAGCATTACTCTCCCTTCTGACTGATGCCAGCACACACCCTCTGTGATAAGGTTCCTGTCATGGGGAGGGAGTGTTTGCCATAGTTCCTACTTTGCAGGAGGATGATGATGATTACAGTGGGGCAGTGGTGACAGAGCGTCTGACTCCAGTGCGGTTGATGGCAGCTCACTTGCTCTCAGTGACGAGAGTGATATCATGGTGTCAACACGAGGAAAGTTTCACCTCTCCTGATCTTACATCATCCTTTGTGAGTTGTACCCTTGAGGGTCTGTGTCACCGGAGGCAACTCAAACGGTGCAGGGAGCACGCATGGACGTTGACTGGAATGAGTGACGCTGACCCTGTACTTTATGGGTTGCGTCCTCATTCTATGAAATACAGGCATGACTGATGTGTTCAATCACTGAGGGGACAGCATCAATGTGCTGGGAAACTTGCACAAAGCACGTGGAGGAAGCCTGAACCAAGCACCCGGCCTTTTCCTTGAGTTAGAATCGAGTTGGAGTGAGTTTGGGATGTCCTGCCCCCTCTGGCATTGACACTCCTGAATCCCAGCAAATAACTGCACCATGGAGTGCATGTCCTGCAGGAATATAGAACAGTGGTTTTGCACCAAGGTCTCCTTGGTGGCTGCCACCCTCGCTGTGTTAACCACCGTGTATTGCAGTGTTGGCACAGCCACCTCAGACGTAAGGCAGACAGACTCGTACAGCCTTTCAATCGAGCGAATGCACCAGACATCCCTTCCTGATTTTCCCAAGTTTGTCTTTGGAGCTCCAGCTGTTGAGGCATGACCGAGTCCAGAGGCTCCGCATCTGACTGGGCCTCAGCAGATTCCCGGCCTCCAGCAACCCTGCGTGCCAGCACCCTGGGACGTCCCTGCCTCCACCTGCTGCATCTCTGAGAGAGTGCGGTGCTCACCAGAATGTGACCTTGAACCTGCTCTGGGTCTAGTTCCACCCGAGCTGTGTGTCTCTGCGCTGGTGGAAGGTGTGGCCAAATGCTGTGACTATTCTTTGATGTTAGTGTCTGAGACTCCCTCCTCTATGCTGGTGCTGAGGACCTGGCTGGTGAACTCCCTGGACGACTTCCCTGGTGTGCTTGTGAAAGTAAGGAGAGGCCATTAGTGCATGGTAGGGGCCAGAGAAATGAGCAGAGAGTGAGATCTCTGTGGATGTGTAATGGTGTTTGAGTGTCTGAGTTGAGAGTGATGGGAAGATTGATTTACTCTAACAGAATGTAGCAGATCATTCATCCTCTTCCTGCACTGGATGGCTGTCCTTCTCTGTTGGGCGTTGGCACTCCCTGCTGCTGCCACCACCACCCATGTTGGATTGGTGACTTTGCTGGCAGTTTCCTTCTTGAGCGTGGGTAGCGGATATGACACTGGGCCTCTACTGCACGGAACAATCTCTCCAGGGAGGTGTCCGAGAACATGGAGATGGATTTCTTGGCAGCCACCACTTCTCGGCAGCCTATTCTGCATGGCTGGTGTGCACCGGGGCAGCCTTCAAATGTGGCGCCCCGATGATTACAGCATTGACGTTACGTCAGGGGAGGCAAACTAGAGAGCGTCTGCCAGCGATACGGCATAGAATCCGTGAATAAAACATTTTGGCACTGAATGCTCCACTATACGATGGGAAAGACCACCATTGGTGTTGGAGGATTCAGCTTTGCTTTTCCCGCCCACCTTTGCCGATTCCAGTAAAATCTTGCCCAGGGTGTTGCCTGGTATGGAGGGCATTAGCTATGAGGAGAGGTTGGATAAACCCGGTTTGTTCTCACTGGAACGACGGAGGTTGAGGGGCTACAAAATTATGGACCGAGTGGATAATTAGAAGATTTCTCCCAGGTGGAAGAGTCAATTACTAGGGGATATAGGTTTAAGGTGCGCGGGGCAAAGTTTAGAGGAGATGTGCAAGGAAGGTTTTTTTACACAGAGGGTAGTGGGTGCCTGGAACTCGCTGCCGGAGGAGGTGGTGGAAGCAGGGACGATAGTGATGTTGAAGAAGCGTCTTGGCAAATACATGAATAGGATGAGAATAGAGGGATAAAGAACTCGGAAATGTATAAGGTTTTAAATTCGACGGGCAGCATGGTCGGCACAGGCCTGGAGGGCCAAAGGGCCTGCTCCTGTGCTGTACCTTTATTTTTGTCCTTTGCACTTTCTTTGTATAATCTAAGCTGACAGTCCAGAGCAGGAGTGAGGGAGTGCCACGCTTTTCAATGCGCCAACTTTTTCAGATGAGACCATCAATCAAAACTCCATCTGCTCTGTGAGATGAGTGTTAGAGATCCCGCTGCACTGTTGGGTAGGGCAGTCGAGTTCTCCCCAATGTCCCAGCTAGTATTTCTTTCTCAACCAACACCATTATCTGATCATTGCTTTCTTCTAATATTATTCTCTGTGAATGGGCTGATGCCAGCCCACATTACAGCCCTAAATACACTTCAACGTTAACGCACAGGCTGTAAAGTTGTTTGGCGTGACGTCATGAAAGGTTCTGGATAAACACAAGGTCTTTTACTCCATGTCTGTCTTGGAACATAGAGCGAGATTTAATGGCCGCGCTGCGCAGTGAGCGTTAGGAAACACGCGGCTAAATGTGTCTCTGTTGGATTTTGCTCCCATTGCCCAAAGTCTAACCCAGCGCCGGCCATAGGGTTGCTGGCGCCCTGGGCAAGCTGAACTTCGGCGCCCTTGGGGGGGGGGGGGGGGGGAGGTGGGTGGGGCCGGGGCCGAGGAGGGGCGGACCCGAGGGGGGGGGGGGCGGGGGGCGGACCCGAGGGGGGGGGGGGCGGGGGGCGGACCCGAGGGGGGGAGGGGGGGCGGGGGGCGGACCCGAGGGGGGGGGGCGGGGGGGGGCGGACCCGAGGGGGGGGTGGACCCGCGGTGGGATGGACCCGAGGGGGGGCGGACCCGCGGTGGGGGCGGACCCGAGGGGGGGGCGGGGGGGCGGACCCGAGGGGGGGCGGACCCGAGGGCGGGGCGGGGGGGGGACCCGAGGGCGGGGCGGGGGGGGCGGACCCGGGGGGGGGGCGGGGGGGCGGACCCGAGGGGGGGGTGGGGGGGCGGACCCGAGGGGGGGGTGGGGGGGCGGACCGAGGGGGGGGGGCGGGGGGAGCGGACCGAGAGGGGGAGCGGACCGAGCGGGGGGGGCGGACTGAGGGGGCGGACCGGGGGGGCAGCCCTGGGGTGGGCGGCCACCGCGCATGCGCTGGTTGGCACCGGCCCAACTGCGCATGCGCGGGACCCGAGTCTCTGGCGCCCCCTCGCACATGGCGCCCCGGGCGACTGCCCGAGTTGCCGGTGCCTTGAGCCGGCCCTGGTCTAACCCACACTTGTCTATCAACATGTGGAGAAAAATAGGAACAATACCGTTGATCAAAATGCTTGCTTATTGAGTGCTGAGGGACAAGTTGGATCATCAATGGCCTGCAAACTGACGGAGAGAAAGGGCTCACATCAAGCCAAGCTCAATAGCACATCTGTGGTGACTGAAGACTGCGTAAAATCATACATGGTTAAAAATGTAAAATGTATTCAGTCATAGAATCCCGACAGTGCAGAAGGAGGCCGAGTCTGCACCAGTTCTGCGAAAGAGCATCTGACCTCAAACGCATGTTTTGCAGTCGTTCGCGGTATCTTTGAATCCAGCAGCTGTCAACGTTGTTCATACCCTCTGCTACCAGGTTTGGGGGGGGGGGGGGGGGGGGGGGGGAGAGCTGGTTGGCAGGTTGGCAAGAATGGCTGGAAAATTAATCCCATTATGTTTCTCTGTTTAATTTGTTCATGGGATGTGGGCGTCGCAGGTTGGCCCAGCATTTATTGCACATCCCTAATTGCCCTTGAAGTGGGGTTGGGGGGGGGGGGGGGGGCTGCAGTTAAGTGTCAACCACGTTGCCGTGGCTCTGGAGACACTTGTAGACCAGACCGGGTAAGAGCATTCGTTTTTACAACAATCCACAATGGTTTGATGGTCATCGTTGGACTTTTAATTCCAGATTTGTCTGAGTGAATTTCAATTTCACCATCTGCAGTGGTGGGATTTAAACCTGGGCCCCTGAACATTCCTCTGGGTCTCTCTGGTTTACTAGCCCAGTGACAAGACCACTATGCCACCCCCTCCCCAGTGTGCCACTATAAGGAACTCTAACTATGTTGAAAACTATTGATCACTTCAGTGTCAATATTCTTATATTTGTGAAGCAACCTTCCTGCTCACAACAGCAATTTCACATAATTATTGGTATCAGTCACTCTATGAGTGAAGCATCTAATTGTGAATAAAAGCGATATTAGCAAAGTTACACAAGGTAACAAATACGTATAATTACTTCAATCAATAAATCTGCAAGGATTTCACAAAGCCTTGTGGAAAGTTAAATACTGCACCTGAGGTGAAGTAAATACAAGATCTGTAATGGGGTGTTCATTGGGATTTAATTAACTGTTAATAAGACTGGCTGGGATGGGACATCTCCTGGTGACTCGTGTCACTAATGGTATTGGATCATCTCCATATAGATTTTTTTTTAGGAACATGAACAGGGCTACCTTTGACTCGGCTTTTCAATGCAAGTGTGCGAATGCCAGCAAAGATCATTCAGCAGATAGCACGTGTATTTTATTGGGGGGCGGGGGGGGGGGGGGGGGGGGGGGGTGGTGCTTGTTGAACGCTTTAGATTTTTTACTTTGCATTTCTCCTACCAGCTCCTGCGGTGCTGGCCTCCTGTGGTTGCTGGTCACAGCAGCGGAGCTGACAGAATGTTCATGGGTCAATGGTGAGGAGGAACCTGTTTGGTCTTCCTCTCCATTTCTCGACTTATCATCTTCAGTACTTGATGCGTGACTACCTCTATTGCAACAGCGCAACAGGTGGTTGTTTTCGACGGGCGCAGGAGCGATGGATTGAAGGGCCTTTTCTGCGCTGAGGACCTCTGTAACTCTATGAACCTATGGCAATGCCAGGGGTCAGCCTTGGCTCAGTGGTACATATGAATGTGTGAGAACGTTAGCAAAGACCATTCAACAGATAGAACACACTTTTTTGGCGGGGGTTGGTTTGCAATATGCTTGAACGCTTTTTTTTTTAAACTTTGCTTTTCTCCTAAGTTCTCCTGTGGTACATGTGAATGCCTTGCGAATATATTGAAGAGCCCGATCGTCTCAAATTAAAATGGTTGCCCCATTTTCAACCAGATATAGCGGCGGAATGTTAAATGTTCTTCTGACTTGTTGCAGCATGGTATGCACTGCCCATTATTCCCCCTCACACACCAATACCAGATTGATCCTGGGGGTATCAAATAAGGAGATAGCAACAGGTAGCAATAAGGAGGGGGGGCATTCAGCCCCTTGAGTTTGCTGTCCCATTAAATTAAATTATAGCTGATCTGAAGCTGAACTTCATTTACCTACTTTCAGCTCCATATTCACAGGTCCCCTTCCTCAATGACTCTTTGGCCATGATTCAACGGCCGCTTAGTTTCTTTCCTGCTGTTATCAGACTCCTAAATTACCCTCTCATGGACTGACCTGATCTCTTCACATATCTTCTCTACTGAGCAGTACTGCACTATCAGTCTGCTTCACCCGATGCCTGTATCCATGTATATACATTGTATATTTATGTATGCCCTCTGTTTTTCTTTGTGTATGTAATGATTTGTTTGGACTTTATGCAGAACAATACTTTTCACTGTACCTCAGTACACATGACAATAAACAAATCAAATCAAATCATTCAAAGGCCATTGAATCTCGTGAAAAGCCTCTCACGAGATTCGCAACGTTCGAAACGTCTCGCAAGATTCAACTGCTCCGCCGTTCAATCTGTTTTTCATCTCCATTCTCCTGCCTTCTCCCCACAGCCCCATATCCCCTGATTAATCAAGAACCTATCTATATCTGTCTTAAAGACACTCAGTGACTCGGCCTCCATAGCCTTCTATGGCAAAGAGTTCCACAGATTCACCACCTTCCGGCTGAAGAAATTTCTTCGCATCTCAGTTTTAAAGGATCGTCCCTTCAGTCTGAGGCTGTGCCCTCTGGTTCTACTTTTTCCTATTAGTGGAAACATTCTCTCCACGTCCACTCTATCCAGGCCTCGCAGTATTCTGTAAGTTTCAATAAGATACCCTCTCAACCTTCTAAACTGCAACGAGTACAGACCCAGAGTCCTCAACTGCTTCTGATATGAAAAGCTCATCATTCTAGACATCATTCTTGTGAACCTCCCCTGGATCCTTTCCAAGACCAGTACATCCTTCCTTAGATACAAAATTGCTCACAATGCTCCAAATGGAAGCTGACCAGAGCCTTATACAGCTTCAGAAGTACATCCTTGCTCTTGTATTCTAGCCCTCTCGACATGAATCCTAACATTTGCCTTTCTAAATGCTGACTCCACCTGCACGTTAGCCTGAGGAGAATCTTGAACTAGGACTCCTAAGTCCCTTTGTGTTTCTGATTTCCGAAGCCTTTTCCCATCTAGAAAATAGTCTATACCTCCATTCTTCCCACCAAAGGAAGGCCTTTCCCACCTTACACTTTTCCACGTTGTATTCCATCTGCCACTTCTTTGCCCACTCTCCTAGCCAGTCTAAGTTCTTCTGCTGCCCTCCTGCTTCCTCAATGCCATCTGCCCCTCTGCATACCATTGCGTACCCGCACCTGGTGGGGGTCTCCCAGGCCATTGGAGATGCCTGGTAATCGGGCATTGGGCAGGGTGGCACCTTGGCACACCCTGTGCAGCAGGGCACCATTCATACGCAAGGAAATACAAAGCACCTTTATACAAAAGTAAGCAAAATACTGCATGTGGTGGCTTGACACATACTCTGGAGGCTTCCAGTAGTCAACAAAGGGGTTTATTGATGAAAGTCAAAGGCAGTTAGATAACAGGCACAGAGCTTGATGCAGCAGATCTTTACAGTTCAGCTCCCTGGTCCACATTGCCTGCCCCAGCGCCCTGCACGAATTCCCCATTGACCAGGGTTTGCAAGCTTCCGCACAATTTGCCCCGAGCCGGTCACATGGTCCACAGTGCCCACCCCCCTTCAAGGGGCCACGCGACAACATTACTGGAATCTGGAATTCTGGAATCTGAAACAAGGGGCAAAATTCTCCGACCCCCCCGCAGGGTCGGAGAATCGCCCGGGACCGGCGAAAATCTCGCCCCCGCCGTGGCCGGAATTCTCCGCCACCCGGGAATTGGCGGGGGCAGGAATCGCGCCGCGGCGATCGGTGTGCCCTCCGCGCCGACCGCCGAGCCTCCCACGGCGATTCTCCGGCCCGCGATGGGCCAAAGTCCCGCCGCTGAGAGGCCAATCCCGCCGACGTGGTTTCAAACACCTCTGATGGCGGTGTGAGTGGCGGCGCAAGGGGGCTCCCGGGGTCCTGGGGGGCGCGCGGGGCAATCGGACCCCGGGGGTGCCCCCACGGTGGCCAGGCCCGCGATTGGGGCCCACCGATCGGCGGGCGGGCCAGTGCCGTGTGGGCCCTCGTTTTCTTCCGCCGCGGCCACGGCCTTCACCATGGCGGAGGCGGAAGAGAACCCCCTACCGCGTATGCGGCGGTGGTGACGTCAGCGGCAGCTGACGCACCGGCGCATGCGCGAACCGGCGAAGGCCTTTCGGCCAGCCCCGATGCCAGCCGGCGGGCATCAAAGGCCATTGGCGCCGGTTTTGGCGCCAGTCGACGTGGCGCCAACCAGTCCGGCGCCGGCCTAGCCCGCAAAGGTGTGCAGAATTCCGCACTTTTGGGGAGGCCCAACGCCGGAGTGGTTGGTGCCACTCCGCTACGCCAGGACCCCCCGCCCCGCCGGGTAGGGGAGAATCCCGGCCAAGTTCAGAAGATGCTGGGAAAACTCAGCAGCACCCCCAGCATCTGATTCGGGAAAGAACAGAGTTAACGTTTTGAGTCCTTTTGGATTCTGGTCAGAATTGAAGGGAGCGGGAATGTGTTAGATACTATAGTAATATCTAATTCAGCACCTCGCTGTGATGTCCACCTGCCCATCCTTGGCCTGCTGAAATGCTCCACTGGTACCCGGCGCAAGCTGGAGGAGCAGGATCTCATCCTCCTCTTGGGAACGTTGCAGGCCACAGGACACACCATTGAGTTTGGCAACTTTAGATTTTAACATTTCCCTTCTCTCTTGAACCCCATTTTATAAAATATCTCATACATGTATTGCTTCAATACAATCCCCCCCTCCCCCCACATACACACACACACACACACAAACACCAGGCCATCTGTCTTTTGTTCTCAAAGTTGCCACTTTTATTTGCAGCTACATTTTAATTTCTAACACCCCATCCCTCCCCTCAGTTCTGATGAAGAGATAGAAGGACTCAAAGCGTTAACTCTGCCTTATCCCCTGAGCCTTGGACTGGGGTGAGCACAGGTGGCTGCACTTAGAGATGGTGCCAGACCTGCTTCATGGAAATCATACAATTGACAGGGCAGGAAGAGGCCATTCGGCCCATCGAGTCTGCACTGGCCCTGAGAAAGAGCACCCTACTTAATCCACTTAATCTGCACATCTTTGGACTGTGGGAGGAAACCGGAGCACCCGGAGGAAACCCGTGCAGACACAGGGAGAATGTGCAGACTCCACACAGACAGTGACCCAGCCCGGAAATCGTGCCCGGGACCCTGGAACTGTGAAGCAACTGTGCTAACCACTGTACCACTGTGCCGCCTGTCCACATCATTTCATAGATATCATAGAATTTACAGTGCAGAAGGAGGCCATTCGGCCCATCGAGTCTGCACCGGCTCCTGGAAAGTGCACCCTACCCTAGGTCAACACCTCCACCTTATCCCCATAACCCAGTAACCCCACCCAACACTAAGGGCAATTTTGGACACTCAGGGCAATTTATCACAGCCAGTCCACCTAACCTGCACATCTTTGGACTGTGGGAGGAAACCGGAGCACCCGGAGGAAACCCACGCACGCACGGGGAGGATGTGCAGACTCGACACAGACAGTGACCCAAGCCGGAATCGAACCTGGGACCCTGGAGCTGTGGAGCAATTGTGCTATCCACAAGGCTATCGTGCTGCTACCGTTTAACCCTCTAAACACCAGCACACCCTACCTGACGTGAGGCGTTCTAAATTGAATGCGGCCCTCCCGCTATAGGAAATGAGAGAGGCAGCGAGGAAGGTTGAGAAGTAACATGTATTATAGATTGCAAAGGAAAGAACAGAAGAAAGATAGAGCAGAGAGTTTCTTTTCGCATTGCTTCGCAAGGATCCAGCCTTCAATATATTACGGACATTTCTCTGTCATGTTTGCTGGTATCAATTTCTCACCCCATGCCTTCGATATTGTTGCTGCTCATGATGGGAACTCGATAAAAAAAAAATTCAGCATTTTAGAAAGCACTTGGAGAAATATACACTGAGACCTCTAAGTCTTAAAGCGGAGAAAATAAACAGAAAAAAACTCCTTTCATCTCAGACCTGAAAAAGAAAGTTTTTGTTTGCAAAAAAAAAAATCAATCCATTTTATTGACATTAAATTTTTCCGTTATATTGCTCCATGTTTCCATGTTGAAATTAGAATTCTAGGCAGCTCGCCGATACCATCATGCATTGAGTGCAGCACAGTTTGTAAAATGGCTTTGTGCAACAGGAAATATGACAAGCAAAAACCCTCGCTTCAATCTCGTTTGAAAAATACTCAGTTGTTCGAAATGAGAAGCCCCTCAGTTCTTTTGTTAACTACATGTCAGTATGTTAATGATTTATTCTAATAGCTGAGATCAAGGGCAAGGCCCGTGATGTGATCTTGGCTGTGAGAATAGAGGAGAATGAAGATAAATCAGATGGCGGTAATTAGGTGATGCAAGACTGTGTATGTGAAGACATTGTTATATTGGGATGGTGTGCTGCCCGGGGGGAGGGGGGGGGGGGGGGTGCGCCAATTATTGGGCTTTCAAGCTCCATGAAATCAAAGCAGCAAGTTTTTCCCTCAGGAGTTACTTCCCTGCTAAGCATCGAACCGTTAGAAAGAAATATGATGAATCCCTTTTGTCTGTTTTTTGTTTCTGCACCTTGAGTTTTGCTGATACAATCAGATCGCTGAATTGAATGATTTTCTGAGTTTAACAGGATGATTGAATCGGATTAACATCCAGAACACTGGGGTTTTAGATCACCTATGTGCATGCATCGGCCTGCGAGTGTGTGTGTGTGTGTGTGTGTGCGTGCGCGCATCGGGGGAGATTTGTGGGTTTGTAGGCGTGTGTTGACAGGGGGACGGAGGAGGGAGGGATGGATAGAAGAGCACACATTAACACTCTGAGTTCTGTCAAAGGGTTTACCTGTTGACAGAAGCATCTCCACATTTGTGGTAAACTTTCAAATGCTACAGAAAGGGGTGGAAACTTATTGTCTGTCATCAGAGTGTCTTTTGTAGTGGAAGGCGTGTGTGCTTCTTAGCCCTCATGGGCCAAGTTAGAAATAAAAACCACATGTTTTTGTGGGTTTGAATAAAGAGGATTATTTATCCACAAATTCAACCCAAAAGTCTAAACGTTGATGTCCATCACTCTGGCGCACACAAGGAAAGTATATTTAAAGCAAAGAGCATGGGCTGGATTCTCTGATTGGCAGACTAAGTGATGACGCCAGCGTGGGAACAGTGGCTTTTTACGCCAGAAACAAAACGGCATAAAAAACTGGACTGATCCTCCGTCTGATGGAGGGCTAGCAGCCATACAGCGTAAAGATTTATATCTGCGGATACAGCCGGAGAATTGCTGGGACCGTGGCCGCGCAGGTGCACGGCGGCGGCTCTTGTAAGATTATTGGTCTCTAGATTTTTGGAGACAATGATGACTCAACCTGTTACTGTAGCTGCCGTCTGTAGTAATCCACGGGAGGCAGGAGTTCCATCACCTCACCAATATTTATTTACAATAAATAATATTTACAGGAGCAGCTACAAACAGTGCTGCTAGCAGTCCAGTCAACTTAAGACTGGCTCACAAAGCCTTCACAGGTGATTATATGGGCCCCCTCAATGAGCTATCATTGAGGGAGCTCATACTCCAATTGGCCAACCAATAAAGCCAATTGGTTCATTACACCGTCCATTTTTGTGTTTTCTACAGACCGCTCAGGTTTTTCTGGGTCTTCAGATGAAAACATATTTCGGGTAAATTTTCCACCAGTTATTCCAGCTGGTTTTGGTCACATGACAAATTTACCACCTGGAATGACGTATCTGAAAGCCATTGCTATAAAAATGGAGTTAATGATCACACCTCCTCTGAGTGAATTGGTTTCTGCCCTGCTCTCATTGTTAGAATTCCAACTTGGAGACTTGGGCTTAAATTTTCATCACTGAGGTATGTAGCGGGGGTTGGGGCAAAAAGCCAGTAAAAGCGCGATCTTCATTGCCCATGGGTGGGTGCATGCTGAAGTTATGCTAGCCAAGCTAGGAAAGAGGTCGGAGGCAGCTACGGGCTGCTGGATGCTGAGGTAATCTGTTTAAAATTCCCACCATGGTGTGGGACTTTCTCCAAGATAAAATAAAAACACAAAAGCCCACCAGCTCTTTCGCCTCACACACACCTGTGCTCCCTCCACGCTACCTTATGACCTCCATCACCCCTTGTGGCCGCGTACATACCGCTGCCAAGCTATGCCCCTCCAACAAAATCCATGCCCCCTCATACCAGCAATGCCAAGCTATTTCACTTTCACGCTGCATCTAACCAATTATCCCTATAGTGCCAGGTGGATCCAAACAAAACAAAGATATATCTTTTTAAAAAGAAGTTCATTCATAACTTTCTATTATATAAAAAAAATTAATATCACTACAAGCTAATAAATGTGCCAATCATTCAGGGTCCCGAGAGTGCCAATAACAAAAAACACCATGCTCTTGAAACCACTTAACCTTGTGCAAGTGAACACTGTGAAATTGACTGTAGAGATCAGAGAGCCTACGCTGTCAATCAAACTTTGTTTTCTCTGGGGCTGAAATGTTTCAGCAAGAGTAATCATTGTGTCCAAGCATACACAATAAGGCTTGTATTACAATCCCAGACCAGACCCCAACAGTTGCTATGATGCCGAACAGAAACCTTGATATTTGATTTACTTTGTAAGATGGTGCGGAAAGGATACTTCACTTGAGGAGTTATTTCATGCACAAATAGGGCTATGGTACATTACAACAAACTTGATCACCAAAAGTGTCACTAACTTCAATATCACAAAAACAATAGCTTACAATTGCCAGTTAAAAAATGCCAAACAATGCAGTGAAAAAATAAATCATCACGGCTATCTTTATCTCCACTCAAACAACACCCATCTCAGTTCTAAATCCACTTATAAATACACTTAGCAGACCCAGAACTACTTGCCTGCTGCCTTTAAAACCAGCATTTTTGAAACATGACTGCAGCAACCACATCCGAACATAGAATTTTAATCCTTACTGCACAACTACACATAATACTATATATCCGAAATTCCTATATTTATTACACTTCTGTGACAGCCCATGCAACCATAACCTCTCTGGTCAATTTCACAACATTCTCTTACAGGCATTAAGTGGTTTAAAGAGCTTACTGTTGTTGACATTGACACATTAGAAATTCTGGATGATTCACACTTCTATTGCTTCATATTATAACCATAGATTTCCTATGGTGCAGAAGGCCATTCAGCCCATTAAGTCTGCATCTACTGTCTGCAAGAGCACCGTACTCAGACCCACTTCCCCGACCCATCTCCACACCCCCACCTAACATGCACATCCCTGGACACTAAGGGGCAATTTAGCATGGTCAATCCACCGAGCCTGCACATCTTTGGTTTGTGGGAGGGAAATCGGAGCACCCAGTGGAAACCCATACAGACACAGGGAGAAAGTGCAAACTCCACAGACATTCACCCAAGGCCAGAATTGAACCCGGGTCCCTGGTGCTGTAAGGCAGCTGTGCTAGCCACTGTGTCACCCCTATTAAAATTATCCGAATTGTGGGTGTCATGTGAGTGCCCTATAAGAAAGAATTTGTTTGACCACGTGGTTTGTAGCACGGCTTCAGTGATGTCATTATTTGGGTGGAGCTGGGCTGTGGCTGTCAGGTGAGAGGGGGATTTTAGTGTTAGGGTTTCGGTTTTGGTTTGTTCATTTGGGCTGCAGAAGAGAAGCAGTGTTTCCCTGTTTTCATTTTAACTGAACTGAAAGTACATTGGGTGCGGCAAACTGTGGTAACTTTAAAGATAGAATTGCTTTCCGGAAGGAGTTTTGAATCTGCTGGTTGGAGGCTGGACCAGAATCTCAGAGAAAGGACCAGTCCCATTCAAGTGAGATTACAGTGTGCTGGACCACGCCCTTGAAAGGGGTTTTGGTTTATTGGATTTTGTATTGAATTGGAACAATTACCATGAGAGATTGATTCAGAGTTATATACACAGATTACTGTAGCTGTTGTATGTTTTTTCATGTTTGTAATTGATGAAAAATCATTGCTAAGTGTTTCATATATGTTAACTACATTCTTATGATAAACTTTGTTTTGATAAAAGTGCCTAGGAAGTCAATCATACCTGACTCGAAAGCTCTTGTGCTTATCCTAGCCAAATTCAACATATAAATTATAGGTCAAATGAGCTTCAAAATACACTTTCTAAACCCTGGCCCATAACAAAGGTTATGAATGTTTTACATTTTTTTAAAGCTTTGTTTTTTACACAGCCGACTATCACTATAGGGATTATTCATTTTATACAGTAAGATTGACAAGGTCAATAAGCACCATGGGCGGGATTCTCTGATCCTGAGGCTAAGTGTTGACCCCAGCGTAAACAGCGTTGTGTTTTACGACGGTGTCAACAGGCCCCTAGGAGCAGCAATCGTGTTCCGCACAAGGGGCCAGCATGGCACTGGAGCAACTCACACAGCTCCAGCTGCTGATACCAGCGTCAGAACGGGTGCCGCAGGTCTGTGCATGTTCTACGGTCGGCAAGAATTTGCGCATGCGCATAGGTTTCCTTCTCCGCGCTGGCCCTGGTGCAATATGGTGGCGAGCTACAGGGGCCCGATGCGGAGGAACATAGGCCCCCACCAAGACTAGCCGGACCGCCAATCGGTAGGCCCCGATCGCTGGCCAGGCCATCGTGGAGGGCCCCCCTGCAGGATTAACGGTGAGGTCCCGCCGGGTAGGACGACAAGTAAAGGCCGCCAGCGGGACTTGGCCGATCTTGGCGAATCGCTGGGGGGGGCTACGTAGAGTGGCCCCCGACCAGCACCGTGCCGACCACGCCGACGCCAATAGCACAATTCTCCTTTTGCCGGAGAATCGGCGGACCGGCGTTGGAACGCCATCGCGTGAATTGCACCCCCGCCCCCGGCGATTCTCCGACCCCATTCTCCAAATCCTGCCCCTTATCTTAGCATTGAGGCATGAGGGTCCCTGGATGGATTAAGGGATAGAGCTTGTTATGGGGGCATGAGGACAACCTTTTGAACTTACCTTTTAATAATTCCCCTTATGCAGACTAGCGATCATCACTCCTCTGAGTGGCCTCGAACCATGACTCTTTAAAACCCAACCCAACTCCATGGGCTGGATTGTACATTGTCGGGATACTCCGTAGCTCAGACAGCGCACCCACGCCCGGGGATTTCCCGATGGCATGGGGCTGCCCACAATGGGAAACACCAATGGCCACTCGCGAGACAAGAATCCCACCCCATGAATATCACAAAGGAGTAGTACATGCCACAAAAACAGATTGCTGGACAATCTCAGCAGGTCTGACAGCATCTGTGGAGAGAGAAGGGAGCTAATGTTTCGAGTCTGAGTGACTCTTCGTCAAAGCTGCAGAAAACTGGAATTAGGGTCAGATTTATACTGTTGAGGGCAGGCATGGAGCAGTGGGGCTGGATGAAGGGCCAGCGATGGGTGGAGATTGACAAAAATGTCGTGGAGAGAAGAGCAAAAGGAATGTAAATGATTCAGAGTGACTAAGAAGGGTGCTGATAGTGGCACATTACGAGATCAGAATGTGGTAATGGAAGAACAAAGGTGAGCAGTGTGTCGAAGGACAACCTGGTACAGGGAACAGTTGGCCCAACCGTGGTAGAGTAGGGGGAGGGGACGCAATGGTGAGGGAAAAACAGATTGATGGAAGAAATTAAAATGCACCGTGCTCCTCGATGACGCCGTTATGGAGCGGGTGGAGCATTGTCTAAATGATATAGTTATGTTTCAAATGTCAAAACGGGGTGTAATTGAAAATATGAAAAGATGTGGCATTTGAAACTTGGAAGTCTGGCAGTATCTGGTCTGAGAGAAAAATGAGAGGATACAGGGAAAGATCCCACAAAGGGTTAACAGCAGTTGCAGAGAGCAGGATTATAACATGCAGATAGCCTTGGTCAAACAGGCTTAGCAAACAAACAAACAGGATTTTTGTACGAAGCTAAAAACAAGGGCCCACACCTTCATTGAAATTAACTATCTTAGTAAGCACCTGGAAAAGCATGGATGAGGGTTTCAGTTGAGCTAGGTGATAAATGTAAACCTTTCAAGTTAGAATCAAGTGGATTTTTAGCATGACGCTAAAAGCAATGTTTCACACCTTCATTGAAGTAAAATCAGCAGGTAGAAAAGAATGACGAGGGGGTCAAATATATAGGTGTGAAATTCTGCTAACACCAGGTAAATTAAAGAAAATTGGAGACTATCAGTCTACGAGAAACATAATTTAAAGCCAAAATCAAAGTCAAAATTATGAGCTGGGGACACAATTGGAAAATAAAACTATAGAAATGTCAGGAACCAAAATTCACACCCCTATTGAAACCAAAGCATTTTTGAATATCACAAAGGAACTTTGAACATCACAAAGGAAACATTGTAATCAAAGACCTGAGAGGTGAGATCATGTCAAAATGAATACTTCGTTGTAATAGAATGTTTAGATCAGGGATACATTTTATAATCCAAGTGAAATAAAAGGTACTTTACTATAAAGTCATAAAAACGTAATAACTGTTAGAAAAATATATAAACCCAGAGACCAGAGCAGGAACTACCAGAACTCAGAGAGAAGGAGAGAAGGAACAAGGGAAGCAAGCAGAGTCAGCTTACAGTCTGCTCAGTCATGGGAAAGAGACAGAGCCAAGTAGCCGAGCTAAAACAGCTTAATACATCTAAGGAAGACCAGAATTTAAAGAGAAGGCAGAGTCAGCTCAGAAATAGCCAGCAGAGTCAGCTCTCACAGCTCGGTACATGGGAAAGGGACAGAGTCAAGTAGCCGAGCTAAAATAGCTAATACATCTAAGGAAGACCAGAATTTAAAGAGGAGGCAGAGTCAGCTCAGAGTCAGCTCAGAGGCAGAGGGCAGAGTCAGCAGAGCCAGCTCTCACAGTTCGGTACATGGGAACGATGGGACATAGCAACCGAGCTCACCAGCGAATACATCTAAAGAAGACCAGATTTTTAAAAGAAGATTGATTGTCAAGGTGGGCCTGAAGGTCCCTTCAACCAACCAGAATGATCCAGAAGCAAGATCTTTTTACTTTTCTGTAAAGACAGTGATTGCATCTTTACAAAATATATATAGTAATAAAATAACTTAAAACTTTTAACCTGAAACAATGGTTATTAGCCTACTTTACTTACTTAGCAATGCAGGACCCAGGATATAAATGCTACTAAGGGGTAAGTAGGTAAAATTCTCTGTGAAGGTATGGGTTATTACCGGGGATAACTTGAAAACATAGTTTGACCTGAATAGCACGCACTGAAGCCTGCATTGGAGTCGGGGAGTGAGAATCCCTGTTTACCATTGAGAATGTCGGCCCTTTTTGGTATAGGGGGACGTCTAAGAATAGTGCTGAGTTTTCAAGAACAACGTTTTAAAACAGGCGCCGCTCGATTCCATCATAAAAAAGGATTCCCCACCCGATTGCCAATTACGATATCGGCGTCGGGGAATGGATAATCCCACCCCTTTTGTTTTCCCATCAATGACCTTCAAACAAGCAGAATACTGGGAGGTGAAGATCGTGGTCACTCGGATTCAGGTAACAAGTTATTTAGGTCTATCCTTAAGGTTAGACATTGTTGGATGATAGCATCTTACAATTTAGCAATGCCTTGCTGAGCTGATGTACTGTTTATCTGAGACGTGCGTTGTCTTAGAGGATATACCTTTTACTATGTAAAAGGATGTTATTGCTTGAGCACAAAACTGTACCTAGGTATGTTTATAAACTTTTTAACAGTTGTCCAGCGTCTGAACTTTGCTTTCAATTTTTGATCCCTAATTCATAGGAGAATCACTTTTTTCAATCTTATCACTCATTATTTATAGCTGGATTCTCCAATAACTTAACATATAAATCTGCATTCCTTCACGGTGGCAGGGTTAAAAAATTAGTCAGATTATTCTGGAGTGAGTGAAATTGGCAGGCACATTTTCATGCAAATGATGCTCAAAGTTTGAAACTCTCTTCTGCAAGAGGCCATTGACGCAAAATTAATTGGTCATTTTAAAACTAAGGTTGATGCATTTTTATTAGCCGAGATATAAGCGATATGCGAAAAAGGCAACTTCTTGGAGTTAGGATGCATATGACTTTGGGGCGGCAGGGTGGCACAGTGGTTATCACTGCTGCCTCACAGTGCCAGGGACCCAGGTTCAATACCGGACTCGGGTGAGTGTGGAGTTTGCACTTTCTCCCGTGTCTGCGAGTGTTTCCTCCGGATTCCCCGGTTTCCTCCCACAGTCTGAAGCTATGCAGGTTAGGTGGATTGGCCATGCTAAATTGCCCCTTAGGTATGTCGAGAGGTCAGGTGGGGTTACTGGGTTACGGGGATAGGGTCAGGGTGTGGGCCTAGGTACTCTTTCCAAGGGCCGATGCAGACTCGATGGGCTGAATGGCCTCTTTCTGCACTGTAGAGATTCTATGATTCTATCATATTAGCCATGATCCTATTGAATGGTGGAACAGCATTGCTGGGCTAATTAAACAATTCCCGTTTCAATGTTCCTGGGGGCGATTCTCCGATATTGACGGCAAGTATTAGCACCGTCGTGAACGCCGTCGCGTTTCATGACGGCACAAACAAGGCCAGGCACGTCCTATTCTGACCCCCACCGGGGGCCAGCATGGCGCTGGAGCGGTTCACGCTGCTCCAGCCTCCTCGCTGCGCCAAACAGCGCATGCGCAGTTGGGGCAGCTCAATCCTGCACATGCGCCGTTGGGCCGGGCCATCCTGCGCATGCGCGGGGAACTCCTTATGCGCGCTGGCCCTGACCCAACATGGGGTTGGTGTTCAGGGGCTGGACGTGCCAGGAAGTAGGCTCGGGGGTGGGAGAGGTCGGCCTGCTGATCGGTGGGGCCCGATCGTGGGCCAGACCCCATCAGAGGCACCCCCCCCTCACTGAGAAGGAACCCCCCCTCCCCCACCACAGGCCGCACATCGAGCATTCCTGCATCGTTCCCGCCGGTAGCAAACAGGGGTGAACTGAGCCGGCGAGACTCTCTTTGTCTTGATCCATCCGGGTCGGAGAATCGGCGGCCCCGCCGATTCCAGCGGCCCGCTGCCAGCGCCGCGCCAAATACGCCGGCGCAAATGGTGCCAATTCCCCGCACCTCGGAGAATCGTGCGTCGGCATCGGGGCGTTGTGGCGCGGTTGCGGCAATTCTCCGGCCCGGCACGGCGTTCGGAGAATCGCCCCCAGGTTCCCTTGGTCAGATTACCACCCAGCAGATGAAGGTGAAAGTGGTCTCCATGAATGCTTCAATGGAATAGGATCTTCCCAGATGATGAGCTAAGATTGGCTGAAAGGCCTTCCTCATCCTAATGCCTTTGTGAGCATGAGCTTGTGATTTGAACTGAAGTTGAGTGCGTAATCCTGACAGCAAAATTCCTCTCCCAGTCAAACAATAAAATGTGATACTTGTGTTCAGGAGGACGTGATTGCCAATGGAAATGACAAACTAGTCACTCAGTACCATGATGTTCAGAGACAGTGATTACCAGTAAAATATAATTTGAAGCAATAATTATACAGATTGTAAATCCAGAATACATCAGGAAATAAGACATCCATGTTTTCATTGAAGAACAGCTGGTGCATATCACATACACATAATAAATCAAAATGATTGGGACCTCACTTTAAATTCAGTGATAAAGTTTAAAATTCCTACACTGCAAGTTCATTCACACCAACTGCTGCCATTTACAGATTGTATATCATTTCAATATTTTGACACTTTCTCGCAATCTTAAGGTGTGTAGATGACTCGTATTGAACCAACATGCAGGAAGTGTTTCCAGAGCATCTAGCAGCCAATATGTGCGTGCGTGTGTGTGTTTGTGTGTACCCTCCATATATAAATATCAACATTTACAAATCCGCCTCTCAGTGATTTGGTGAAAGTACATTTTGTTTCCTTCGAATGATTTTCATGCTCACTAAGATGTGGGCACGCTCCGGCCCTATGGGTAGCTCAAATGTTGTGGGTTTCCATCTGCTATGGGCCAGGGTTTAGAGAACCCCAAAGTGTATCATGGAGTTCACCTGACCCACAACTTTTAATAGATTGTGGTTATGGGGAGCACACGGCTCACTCTACAGGTGTGGTGGAGCCAAAATGGAAAAGTATTTTTTTAAAACAATGCAATGTTCATTCCATGAACTCAAGTGAACCTTTTTAAAACATACAGTGAACATCTTAGCAACCATCAATTCAAATACAACCCCCAAAGAATACAGCACTAGGTAATCCCTAATAACTTCCCAAACAACATCCAGAATATTGGATATTGGACCCCATGTTGGGCCCCTTCTGGGCAGCAGGGTAGCATGGTGGTTAGCATAAATGCTTCACAGCTCCAGGGTCCCAGGTTCGATTCCCGGCTGGGTCACTGTCTGTGTGGAGTCTGCACGTCCTCCCCCTGTGTGCGTGGGTTTCCTCCGGGTGCTCCGGTTTCCTCCCACAGTCCAAAGATGTGCGGGTTAGGTGGATTGGCCATGCTAAATTGCCCGTAGTGTCCTAATAAAAGTAAGGTTAAGGGGGGGGGGGTTGTTGGGTTACGGGTATAGGGTGGATATGTGGGTTTGAGTAGGGTGATCATGGCTCGGCACAACATTGAGGGCCGAAGGGCCTGTTCTGTGCTGTACTGTTCTATGTTCTATGTTCTAATACAAAGGAAACACCTTTTAACAGAAGCACATTAGGTTTACATTCGCGACTGAGAACATTTATAATTCTGAATTCACCAAATGATCAAGATATAGTTTTTTCATGGTAGAGGGAACAACAGTACACCTGCTCTGTCTGGCTTCAGCTCCAACACTGAAAACAAAACTAAAACACAGCCTGCAGCAAACAGCCTAAAATGAAAGTAAAAAGTTGATAGATAGCCCAGCTCCACCCACTCACTGACATCACTGCAGTAGTAAACACAAATTTCTTAAAGGTACTCTCACTACAGATATTTATATACACACCCATTTCTAAACACCTATTTCTTAAAGGTACTCTCACATTATACACCCCACAATAATAACTCAAGTGTGTGATCGAAGCTGACACTTCAGAGTACGGTTGAGGGACTTCTGCCCTTTAGCAGGTGTCGCTTTTTGAAGGAGGGATTAAGCTGAGGCTCTGCCCTGTTCTCTCGGATGGGCAGAAGATATCATGGAGTTGTTTGACTTGCATTCTCAGCTTCTGATTCCTGAAGAGGTGAAGTTACTAATCTATTAGTGGAGCAAAGCTGGGAATTCAATACAGATTTCGTATAAAAAGTCCACATCCTGAGTTCTTCTTGGGTTTTCTCACTGTCCACCAATTGATTGTTTTAGAATGACAGCAGGCAGAAATTATTTATTCATTCAGCCAAACCTGACACTTATTTTGAAGTACTGAGGCACTCTGATAAAGAGATACAGGATTAAAGATGCAGAGGCAAATGTCCACTGTAGACACTCCGAATGATATTACCAGGCACATACCAGGTTGAGATCAATACCTATTTGGAGCTTCATTGGATCAACTGCCTGGGTAAGATGAAATAAAACTCTGCAACCAAAATATTGTTTAATATGAGCAAACAGTCAATTGGGGTCCCTGCTGAGAGTTCAACGGTCAATGTGAAGCTTCAATAGTTCTCAGCTGAATGGAACTCACACCTACAACCGTGCTGACGTATTCCAACCTCGCCCGGATGACAGAATGATAATGGAAGCATCATGCGATTTTGAAGTCATAAGGTGATGTAAGAAGCCTTCATACCCAATTTACATAACACAGAATTCATGTCACTTAAGTGCTGCTGTTAAACTTGGAGTATGAATGCTTCCTGAATTTATTGAAGCAACTTTGCACAATTACTATTACAATTTGGTGATGATTCTCTTCTTTCCCTGCTCCTCATTTGTTTATAAAAAAAGGGGATATGCTTGCTAATTCAGTGGATGTAATTCTGCGTTTGGGAGAGTTCTCCCGCTGGAGAATTGTTCCGAGGCAATTCAATATCCCTCGCCATGCAAATTATGAGGTGGGGGGGTTTGGAGGGTGGTCCTTGGGTGGACTTTGGCGGCCACTCCCTTAAAGGAACTATCCCCTTGGCCCACGGTGAGGTCCACCATGTCAGGTTCACGTTTGGTGATACCTGTAGTGATCCGTGCCCAAGTAATCTTTGGGCCAGAGGGCAGGAGAATCACGAGGGCGCGGAGACTGTGGTGCTGGGTCAGCTAAGTAGATACAAATAGGTCAGTAAGATCCATTTTTGTCCTCCCACTGGCGAGAACCACAATCCTATTATAAGCAATTTAAAGTCCAGTAAAGGTAATAGTTTGTCCCCATCCAGTTGAGTATGCGGCTGTTTATCAAGATTCTTTGTTGTTGAGGTAGGAATAGGCCCCCATTGAAAACTTTTTTAAGACAATTGCTCCCGGTGAGGTTTTAGAACAGGTTGCCTCCACTTCAATAAAATGAAAATGAAAATCGCTTATTGTCACGAGTAGGCTTCAATGAAGTTACTTTGAAAAGCCCCTAGTCACCACATTCCGGTGCCTGTTCGGGGAGGCTGGTACGGGAATTGAACCGTGCTGCTGGCCTGTCTTGGTCTGCTTTAAGAGCCAGCAATTTAGCCCAGTGTGCTAAACCAGCCCCTTTGGAATGTAGAAAGTACAGTGATGCAAATGTTCAGCCATCTTTGACTGTGATTTCCAACCAAGTAACCAACCATCAAATTGGTTGCCTGTCCTTTGCAGGCAAATTAAATATACCCAGACATTGCACCTTGTTTTGAATTAAACGAGAGCACGATGGACAATCACTCCCTGGAGCATTTGCTATGGCAACGCCTCAATCAATCAGAACTGACTTGCCAAATAGTCAGCGCCCTTTTCTCCTGCATCATATTTCGCTGCTCCCTTTGAAATTTAGCATTCTTGCATGTGTCCTGTCGAATGAAAGATGAAAAACTTTGAGGGGATGTCTCTCTTTTCAGTAATACACAAAAATAAAGATATTTCCCGTTCTTTCCTACCAAACAATCTTCTCTTGTACTAGATATGACAGATGAACCGGATTTTAGTTTACCTGTTCATTCTTGGGCTGCAAGCAACACTGTAATGGGAGTTCATTCCAAATTTACTGAGGGTATTAAGAGGCAAACGTAGATAATGGGGTTGGAGTCACATTATAGGGTCACTGTCTGTGCGGAGTCTGCACGTCCTCCCCGTGTGTGCGTGAGTTTCCTCCGGTTTCCTCCCACAGTCCAAGGATGTATATTTCCTACGTATTTCCTATGTATATTTGAAAGGGGCAGCACGGTAGCATGGTGGTTAGCATAAATGATTCACAGCTCCAGGGTCCCAGGTTCGATTCCCGGCTGGGTCACTGTCTGTGCGGAGTCTGCACGTCCTCCCCGTGTGTGGGTGGGTTTCCTCCGGGTGCTCCGGTTTCCTCCCACAGTCCAAAGATGTGCGGGTTAGGTGGATTGGCCATGCTAAATTGCCCGTAGTGTCCTAAAAAAAAAATGTAAGGTTAAGGGGTGGGGGGTTGTTGGGTTACGGGTATAGGGTGGATACGTGGGTTTGAGTAGGGTGATCATGGCTCCGCACAACATCGAGGGTCGAAGGGCCTGTTCTGTGCTGTACTGTTCTATGTTCTATGTGCGGGTTAGGGGGATTGGCCATGCTAAATTGCCCGTAGTGTCCTAAAAAAAGTAAGGTTAAGGGGGGAGGGGGTTATTGGGTTACGGGTATAGGGTGGATACGTGGGTTTGAGTAGGGTGATCATGGCTCGGCACAACATCGAGGGCCGAAGGGCCTGTTCTGTGCTGTACTGTTCTATGTTCTATGTTCTATAAGTCAAGCTGGTCAGGGTGGCGCTGGTTCATTTCTCTAAAAGATGTTAGTGATCATAGGAAGCAACTGATGAGAGACCCCCCTTTAAAGGGATCTAGATGGTAGGATACTCTTTAATAGAGGGTTTGAAGAGCACAGACTTCTCTTTAACAGAAATAATGAGATGTTCTTTCACGTTGGCCACCTTGGCAAGACTTCATCTTTGAATATGACCTTGATAGTGGAAATTTCTCATGGATTCTTATACAAGGGACCTTGATGATTGGATTCTATCAATCAGAAGGGCTTTGATCAGGAGATTGTTTCTGTAAGGAGATCCTTGAGACTGAGGCTGCCTGGGTTTTGATGATAAGATTCCTTCTGAAAAATACGTCCTTATGATGTGAGTACTTTAAGGCTGGTGGCATTGAATCTAGGTGATGAAGAGCTGAAATGATTCTTTGTGGTTATAAATAGTGGAAATACTTCAATAATTACTCCTCATTAATTCTAATTCAACGTCAATTTGGACTATCAATTCCAAGTGAGGGATCTGCATTATAGCTTCACACAAACTACAAAATCAATTACTGCAGCTCCAACTGAAACTGCACCTGTATAATAATGACTGATGAAAGAATATTTTTAACCTGCGGTATGTACACCAACCAAAGGCGGAATTAAAACCATTTTTGACCATCAGTGTCACAGCCTGCAACCGTCGGTAATGTTGCAACTTGAATTGACAGCCTTCCTGGGCCACATGACTTGTGGGTCCAACATATGTTGGACGTGCTTGGCCATGATTTGAGTACAACAAATTGATTGGAGGCTTAAATCTGAGCCTGGCTTTCTTTTCTGCTTTCTCTCGGTTCACACAGGCTGTATGGACAACTTGGTAGCACAGTGGTTAGCACTGTTGCTTCACAGCACCAGGGACCTGGGTTCGATTCCTAGCTTGGGGTCACTGTCTGTGTGGAGTCTGCATGTTCTCCCCGTGTCTGCGTGGGTTTCCTCCGGGTGCTTGGGTTTCCTCCCACAAGTCCCGATAGACGTGCTTGTTAGGCGAATTGGACCTTCCGAATTTTCCCTCAGTATACCCAAACAGGCGCCGGAGTGTGGCGTTGAGGAGATTTTCACAGTAACTTCATTGCAGTGTTCATGTAAGTTCATGTTCGGGAATCGAACCTTGGACTCTGGAGCTGTGAAGCAACAGTGCCATCCACTGTGCTACTGTGCTGCCCAAGTACAAGAGCAACAGGAAAGAGCAAAAGGACATATTAAGACAAGTGACCAGAAGCTTGAACAAAGAGGAAGGTTTATAAAAACATCGTGAAGGAGGAGAGCGAGTTAGAAAGGTGGAAAGATTTGGGTTCAGGCAACTGAGGATGTGATAATCATCTGGCTGCTAATTTTGGAGTGAGGTCAATCAGAGATGCGGACAAAGTGAGAATTGAACAGTACAGAGATCTCAGAATTGTGGGTAGGGGCAGCACAGTGGCCTAGTGGTTAGCATTGCTGCCTCACGGCGCTGGGGTCCCAGGTTCAATCCCAGATCTGGGTCACTGTCCGTGTGGAGCTTGCACATTCTCCCCGTGTTTGCGTGGGTTTCGCCCCCACAACCCAAAAATGTGCAGAGTAGGTGAATTGGCCACGCTAAATTGCCCCTTAATTGGAAAAAATTATTGGGTAATCTAAATTTATATTTAAAAAAAAAGAATTGTGGGTAGGGCCAGGAAGAGATATCATGGACCCTGGTGTTACTCTCGTTTCTGGGCCCTCACCTACAAAACCCTCCCCCTTACATCCTTTGGGTGGCCATAATTGGGAACCGAAGTCACAGTGGGGTTGAACTGTTTCATGCAGGTTTAGCAAAACCTTTTGTACTCTATTTATAAAGCCCATCGAAATCTCAGGTTTCCGTACGATACACAAAACAACCACGCCTTTGTCACTGTTAGAACCCTTCATGGGAACCATTCCAGATGGAGATGATTGTTCCCTAGTGCTGATTGGGTTATGAGTTAACCATGCTAGTATTACAGGTCAGCTGCGAGGGAGGAGTGAGGACCTGCGATGTGTAACCGGGTCCTGTGTAAATACTGCTGTTATGCTGAATAAATGTCTTTCTTGGGAACTCCTTGGACTCCCCTTTGCTGTTTACTTCAGTCAGCCAATCGGAAAAAACTTAGTAGTGCATATTAGGCAACCAGCTCCACTTCTTTGAACCTTGCCCATCACAATAGTTGGACAGCAACATTCCAAAGCCTGGAACCTAAGCACCGCAAACAACAATACCTCAGATGGCCAGGGTCCCAGGTTCATTTCCGACCTTGGGTGACTGTGTGGAGTCTGCACGTTCTCCCCCTGTCTGCGTGGGTTTCCTCCGGGTGCTCCGGTTTCCTCCCACACTCCAAAAATATGCAGGTTGGGTGGATTGGCCATGATAAATTGCCACTTTCTGTCCAAATGGGTAGATGGTTTCCGGGGATAGTTTGTCGGCCTAGGTAGGTTGCTCTTTCCAAGAGTTGGCGTGCACATGATAGGCCGAATGGCCTCCTTCTGCATTGCAGGGATTCTATGATTATATGATTACAATCTATTAACGCTCAACTCCTGGTTTCAATTCCAAGTTTAAAATGGTAAGGCCTTCCACTAAATTAGCAACCACAAATTCACCTGCAGTCATGTGTTTTTTTCCTACAGGTTCACACAAGTTAACAGAAAAATTACACTTTGCATTGAGCGATAAATATTTTTTAATTTTAAGTTGAAACAATTCACACTTAAACATTCCCGACAGGGAAGCTAAGTAGTGCAGAAAATAAATCTGAAATATAAACAGGAAATGCTTGAAATACTCAGCAGGCCTGGCGGAGAGAAATAGAGACAGGGGCGGGGTTTTTCCACCATCACGTGACATGTTTTCCGATGGTGGAGACTGAACTTGCGGTCACGCCGATGTCAATGATGTGGGTCACCGGTGCAGCTTGGGGGGAACCTGCCGTGGGGTCTTGGGGGGAGGGTCATTCTCGGCATAACCCAATGATCCCGGGCAGCACGGTAGCATTGTGGATAGCACAATGGCTTCACAGCTCCAGGGTCCCAGGTTCGATTCCGGCTTGGGTCACTGTCTGTGCAGAGTCTGCACATCCTCCCCGTGTCTGCGTGGGTTTCCTCCAGGTGCTCCGGTTTCCTCCCACAGTCGAAAGATGTGCAGGTTAGGTGGATTGGCCGTGATAAATTGCCCTTAATGTCCAAAATTGCCCTTAGTGTTGGGTGGGGTTACTGGGTTATGGGGATAGGGTGGAGGTGTTGACCTTGGGTAGGATGCTCTTTCCAAGAGCCGGTGCAGACTCGATGGGCCGAATGGCCTCCTTCTGCACTGTAAATTCTATGTAATTCTATGTAATTCTATGTAATCCCCCTGGTGGGAATGGCTGGAAAATGCTGGGGAATGTTTAAGGTCCACACAATCTGCATTAGTTCCGATGAAGGGTCAGAGACCTCTGTTTCCCTCTGCGCAGAAGCGCCGGGCTATTCTCGAAACGTCCCAATCCTGATGCAGCAGAAACAAACCCTTTTGCCGCTCTCCAAAAAGCAATCAGACTTGCAATTCAATTCAAACTGTGCTAAGTTGTTGGTTGGTGCCAGGGGACAAAAAAACTGCATACAGAGTATTTGTCCCAGAAATGCTAAGTGGTCAGGGAAGAGAAGCTGACACCAACAAAATACAAAGAACAAAGAAAAGTACAGCACAGGAACAGGCCCTTCAGCCCTCCAAGCCCGTGCCGACCATGCTGCCCATCCAAACTAAAAGCTTCTACACTTCCTGGGTCCGTATCCCTCTATTCCCATCCTATTAATGTATTTGTCCAGATGCCCCTTAAATGTCACTATCGTCCCGGCTTCCACCACCTCCTCCAGCAGCGAGTTCCAGGCACCCACTACTCTCTGTGTAGAAAATCTGCCTCGTACATCTCCTCTAAACCTTGCCCCTCGCACTTTAAACCTATGACCCCTAGTGATTGACCCCTCTACCCTGGGGAAAAGCCTCTGACTATCCACTCTGTCTGTGCCTCTCATAATTTTGTAGACCTCTATCAGGTCGCCCCTCAACCTCCGTCGTTCCAATGAGAACAAACCAAGTTTTTTTCAACTGCTCCTCATAGCTAATGCTCTCCATACCAGGCAACATCCTGGTAAATCTCTTCTGCACACTCTCTAAAGCCTCCACATCCTTCTGGTAGTGTGGCGACCAGAATTGAACACTATACTCCAAGTGTGGCCTAACTAAGGTTCTATACAGCTGCAACATGACTTGCCAATTCTTATGCTCAATGCCCCGGCCAATGAACGCAAGCCTGCCGTATGCCTTCTTGACTACCTTCTCCGCCTGTGTTGCCCCTTACAGTTACCTGTGGACCTGTACACCTAGATCTCTCTGACTTTCAATACTCTTGAGGGTTCTACCATTCACTGTATATTCCCTACCTGCATTAGACTTGCCAAAATGCATTACCTCACATTTAAACTCCATCTGCAATCTCTCCACCCAAGTCTCAAATGATCTAAGTCCTGCTGTATCCTCTGACAGTCTTCATCACTATCCGCAATTCCACCAACCTTTGTGTCGTTTGCAAACTTACTAATCAGACCAGTTACATTTTCCTCCAAATCATTTATATACACCACAAACAGCAAAGGTCCCAGCACTGATCCCTGTGGAACACCACTAGTCACAGCCCTCCAATTAGAAAAGCACTCTTCCATTGCTACTCTCTGCCTTTTGTGACCTAACCAGTTCTGTATCCACCTTGCCAGCTCACCCCTGGGGCGAAATTCTCCGCGGACCGACGTGACGCCCATTTCCGGCGGGAAAAAGCGGTGTGCATGACTCCGGCGTCCGGGCCTTCTTTTAAGCTGGCAATCTCCGTTCCCGGAAGGGCCAGCAGCGGACTGACGCGATAGGCGTCAGTTTCCCCAGCTGCGGAAGTGGCGAGTCCCGGCGTTTGTGTGGTGGGGAGAGAGAGAGACCCAGTGGGGTGGGGAGTGGGGGAAGAAGAGCGACCCGGCATTGGGGGGGGGGGGGAAGAAGAGCGACCCGGCATTGGGGGGGGGGGGGAAGAAGAGCGACCCGGCATTGGGGGGGGGGGGGGGAAGAAGAGCGACCCGGCATTGGGGGGGGGGGGGAAGAAGAGCGACCCGGCATTGGGGGGGGGGAAGAAGAGCGACCCGGCATTGGGGGGGGGGAGGGAGAAGAGCGACCCGGCATTGGGGGGGGGGGGGGGGGGAGAAGAGCGACCCGGCATTGGGGGGAGGGGGGAGAAGAGCGACCCGGCATTGGGGGGGGGGGGAGGGGAGAAGAGCGACCCGGCATTGGGGGGAGAAGGGAGAGACCCAGCGTTTGGGAGGGGGGGAGAGGAGAAAGATACGGCGTTTGTTGGGGGGGGGTTGCGGAGTTGAGAGGGGGAGAGGGAGGGAGGGAGAGGGAGGGAGGGAGGGGGAGAGAGGGCGGGAGGGAGGGAGGGGGAGGGAGGGAGGGAGGGAGGGGGAGGGAGGGAGGGAGGGAGGGGGAGAGAGGGAGGGAGGGAGGGGGGAGAGCCGGAGAGAGGGAGGGAGAGAGGGGAGGGAGGGAGAGAGGGGAGGAAGGGAGAGAGGGGAGGGGGGGAGGGAGGGAGAGAGGGGAGGGAGAGCGGGGAGGGAGGGAGGGAGAGAGGGGAGGGAGGGAGGGAGAGAGGGGAGGGAGGGATGGATTGCGGTGTGGAGAGGAGAGGAGAGGAGAGGGGGGTTACGGCGTTGAGTTGAGGGGGGTGAGGGGGTTGCGGCGTTGAGTTGAGAGGAGAGGGGGGGGGTACCTGCGTTGAGAGGAGAGGGGGGTACCGGCGTTGAGAGGAGAGGGGGGGTACCGGCGTTGAGAGAGGGGGGGGCGGCGTTGGAGGGGGTAGGGGTGGTGAGGGGGGGTTGAGGTAGGGGGCAGCGGCGTGCAGAGGGGGGGGCGACGGATGGCCGGGACCAACGCACCGTCGCCCCCTCTGCACGCCGCTGCCCCCTACCGCAACCCCCCCTCACCACCCCTACCCCTTCCAACGCCCCTACCCCCTCACCACCCCTACCCCCTCACCACCCCTACCCCCTCACCACCCCTACCCCTCACCACCCCTACCCCCTCACCACCGCTACCCCCTCACCACCCCTACCCCCCCCACCACCCCTACCCCCCTCCGACGCCGCCCCCTCTCTCTCAACGCCGCACCCCCCCCACTAACGCCGCACCCCCCCCCACTAACGGAGGAAGGAATGGGGGGAGGAAGGAGGAGGGAGGAGGAGAGAGGGTGGGTGTGTGGGTACCGGCTTTCAGAGGGAGGGGGATGTGTGGGTACCGGCCTTCAGGGGGGGGGGGGTACCGGCCTTCAGAGGGAGGGGGAGGAACCGGCCTTCAGAGGGAGGGGGGGGGGGGTACCGGCCTTCAGAGGGAGGGGGGGGGGTTACCGGCCTTCAGAGGGAGGGGGGGGTACCGGCCTTCAGAGGGGGGGGGGGTACCGGCCTTCAGAGGGGGGGGGAGGGTTGTGGGTACCGGCGTTGAGAGGGGGGGTGTGTGTGTGTACCGGAGGAGAGGGGGGACCTGCGTTGAGGGGGGGGGGTTGCGGCGTTGAGAGGGGGGGGCGCGGTGTGTTGCCCCGGCCATCAGTCGCCACCCCCTCTCTGCACGCCGCTTGACCCCAACCCCCCCCGCACCCCCCCCCGCACTCGCCCCCCCCCGCACTCGCCCCCCCCCCGCACTCGCCCCACCCCCCCGCCCCTCGCCCCCCCCCCCCCCCCCCCCGCACTGCCCCCCCCGCCCTCCCCCCCCCCGCACTCGCCCCCCCCCCGCACTCGCCCCCCCCCGCCACTCGCCCCCCCCCCGCACTCGCCCCCCCCCCGCACTCGCCCCCCCCCCCCCCCCCCCGCACTCGCCCCCCCCCGCACTCGCGCCCCCCCCCCCCCCCCCCACTCGCCCTCGGACACTGAACGGCGTCAACCATCATCAATGGTTGACGCCGTTTTAAAGCTACTCTGTTTTTCGCCGACGTGACCCGTGGCCACGTCGGCGGGACTTCGGGGCCCATCCGGGCCGGAGATTTGTTGAAACAAAAATATAATGAAATCCCGCCGGCGCCAGCTGTTTTGAGAGGCTGCCGGCGGGATTTGCACAACGCCGGTTTTTGGCCGGTCAGAGAATAAAAAACCCTGCGGGAGCGGGATTAACGCCGCTGCCGGCCGATTCTCCGACCCTGCGTGGGGTCAGAGAATTTTGCCCCTGATTCTGTGTCACTTCACCTTTTGTACCAGTCTACCATAAGGGACCTTGTCAAAGGCCTTACTGAAATCCATATAGACAACATCCACTGCCCTACCTGCATCAATCATCTTTGTAACCTCGTCAAAAAACTCTATCAAGTCAGAGAGACACGACCTGCCCTTCATAAAATCATGCTGCCTCTCACTAATACGTCGATTTGCTTCTAAATGGGAGTAGATCCTGTCTCGAAGATTTATCTCCAATAATTTCCCTACCACTGACGTAAGGCTCACCGGCCTGTAGTTCTCTTGATTATCCTTGCTACCCTTCTTAAACAAAGGAACAACATTGGCTATTCTCCAGTCCTCCGGGACATCACCTGATGACAGAGAGGATCCAAAGATTTCTGTCAAGGCCTCAGCAATTTCCTCTCTAGCCTCCTTTAGTATTCTGGGGTAGATTCCATCAGACCCCGGGGACTTATCTATCTTAATATTTTTCAAGACGCCCAACACCTTGTCTTTTTGATCTCAATGTGACCCAGGATATCTACACACCCTTCTCCAGACTCAACATCCACCAATTCCTTCTCGTTGGTGAATACTGATTCAAAGCATTCATTTAGTACCACGCCCATTTCCTCAAGCTCCACACATAGATTCCCTTGCCCATCCTTCAGTGGGCCAACCCTTTCCCTGGCTACCCTCTTGCTATTTATGTATGTGTAAAAAGCCTTGGGATTTTCCTTAATCCTATTTGCCAATTACTTTTTGTGACCCCCTTCTAGCCCTCCTGATTCCTTGCTTAAGTTCCTTCCTACTTTCTTATATTACACACAGGCTTTGTCTGTTCCCAGCCTTCTAGCCCTGACAAATGCCTCCTTTTCCTTATTGACGAGGCTTACAATATCTCTCGTTATCCAAGGTTCCCAAAATTTGCTGTATTTATCCTTCTTCCACACAGGAACATGCCGGTCCTGAATTCCTTTCAACTGACATTTGAAAGCCTCCCTCATGCCTGATGTTGATTTACCCTCAAACATCCGCCCCCAATTTAGGTTCTTCAGTTCCCGCCTAATATTGTTATAATTAGTCTTCCCCCAATTTAGCACATTCACCCTAGGACCATTCCCATCCTTACCACCAGCACTTTAAAACTTACTGAATTGTGGTTACTGTTCCCGAAATGCTCCCCAACTGAAACTTCTCCCATCTGGCCAGGCTCATTCCCCAATACCAGGTCCAGTACAGCCCCTTCCCTAGTTGGACTGTCTACATATTGTTTTAAGAAGCCCTCCTGGATGCTCCTTACAAACTCTGCCCCGTCCAAGCCCCAGGCACTAAGTGAGCCCCAGTCAATATTGGGGAAGTTGAAGTCTCCCATCACAACAACCCTGTTGTTTTTACTCGTTTTCAAAATCTGTCTACCTATCTGCTCAACTATCTCCCGCTGGCTGTTGGGAGGCCTGTAGTAAAGCCCCCACATTGTGACTGCACCCTTCTTATTCCTGATCTCTACCCATAAAGCCTCACTGCCCTCTGAGGTGTCCTCCCGTAGTACAGCGGTGATATTCTCCCTAACCAGTAGTGCAACTCCTCCACCCCTTTTACATCGCCCTCTATCCTGCCTGGAACATCTAAATCCTGTCCTTCCCTCAACCAGGTCTTTGTAATGGCAACAACATCATAGTTCCAAGTACTAATCCAAGCTCTAAGTTCATCTGCCTTACTCGTAATACATCTTGCATTGAAACATATGCACTTCAGGCCACCAGACCCGCTGTTTTTAGCAATATCTCCCTGTCTACTCTTCCTCAGAGCCATACTGGCCCTATTCCCTAGTTCTCCCTCAATGCTTTTACCTTCTGACCTATTGCTCCGGTACCTACCCCCCTGCCATACTAGTTTAAACACTCCCATGTGACATTAGCAAACCTTGCAGCCAGGATATGTATGCCTCTCCAGTTTAGATGCGACCCATCCTTCCTATACAGGTCACACCTGCCCCGGAAGAGCTCCCAGTGGTCCAGATAACGAAAACCTCCCTCCTACACCAGCTGTTTAGCCACGTGTTTAGCTGCTATATCTTCCTATTTCTCGCCTCACTGGCACGTGGCACAGGGAGTAATCCCGAGATTACAACTCCGGTGGTCCAGTCTTTTCACTTTCTGTCTAGATCCCTGAACTCCTGCTGCAGGACCTCATGCCCCTTCCTGCCTATGTTGTTAGTACCAATATGCACAACGACCTCTGCCTGTTTGCCCTCCCCCTTCAGGATGCCCTCTACCCATTCGGAGACATCCTTGACCCTGGTACCAGGGAGGCAACATACCATCCTGGAGTCTCTTTCACATCCAGAGAAGCGCCTATCTGTGCCCCTGACTATAGAGTCCCCTATGACTCTTGCTCTTCTGCGCTTTGACCCTCCCTGCTGAACATCAGAGCCAGCCATGGTGCCACTGCTCTCGCTGCTGCTGTTTCCCCCCGACAGTATCCAAAGGGGTTTACCTGTTCGAGAGGGGGACAACCACAGGGGATTCCTGCACTGACTGCCTGCCCCTTCTGGTGGTCAACCATTTCTCTGCCTGCACCTTGGGTGTGACCACATTTATATAACTGCTATCTATGACGCTTTCCGCCACCTGCATGCTCCTAATTGCATCCAACTGCTGCTCCAACCGAACCATGCAGTCTGTGAGGAGCTCCAGTTGGGTGCACTTTCTGCAGATGAACCCTTATCCTGTCTGACCTGCATGAGGCCCTTCCACTCCCACACTACGGTATTCAACTTAATGTCACCAATCAGGGATGGGCAATGAACACTGCCGTGCCACTATTGCCTCAACTGCCAAAAATTAAAGAGTGAGGTGACATTTGTCTTATTACAGTGTCTTGAAAAGAAATAGGTTTATAGCAGATTTTGAAAAACAACACATTTTCTTCCTCTCCATCTACATTACCCAACCACCATTTTTGAATAGTATCTTGGTCAAGAGGCAGATACACATGGTGGGCGGGATTCTCCGATAACCAACGGCGAAATCAGGAAAGGCAATTGGGCGGAGAATCGGTCCCGATGCTGAAATCGTGGGAGGTGCCGATTTGACCCCAAATCGCAATGCTTCAGCACCTCGACAGTGGCATCAATGTGTTCCAGAACGCACGTACAGTAAACACTGTTTGCATATCATTAGCGGGTACAACCTGGTATTATCATAGAATTTACAGTGCAGAAGGAGGCCATTCGGCCCATCAAGTCTGCACCGGTTCTTGGAAAGAGCACCCCACCCAAGGTCAACACCTCCACCCTATCCCCATAACCCAGTAACCCCACCCAACACTAAGGGCAATTTTGGACACTAAGGGCAATTTATCATGGCCAATGCACCTAACCTGCACATCTTTGGACTGTGGGAGGAAACCGGAGCACCCGGAGGAAACCCACGCACACACGGGGAGGATGTGCAGACTCCGCACAGACAGTGACCCAAGCCGGGAATCGAACCTGGGACCCTGGAGCTGTGAAACAATTGTGCTATGCACAATGCTACCGTGCTCCGGGGTCTCCCCGAATCTCCGACTCCGATGGGCCAAGTTCCCGACAGCGCAGTTCACTTGTGCTTTTAAAAATCGAGAAACTGGTGAGGCGGCTGCTGAGGGAGAGAGAGAGGGGTAACAGAAAGTGTCCAACATCGCCATAGTTTGCTGATAGTTGTATCGCTGGCTGGGGGGGCTTCTGCCAGGGCCGGTGGGGGGGGGGGGGGGGGGGTAGTGGGAGGTGGCCAGGAGGTGGGCTGTGGGGTCAGGGTGGACAGCATGTAAAAGTCCACGGATTCTGCTTTGGTGTCAACACTTAGTCTCAGAAATGGAGAATCCAGACCATGGTCTGCACCATCACTATGGTGACTGTTGACGACCTTTTCTTTAATTCATTCATGGGATGTGAACATTTCTCATGCCTTGCCACGAAGGCATGAAAGAAAAAATAATCTAAAAACAAATGTATTTTTTTTCCATGTTCTCTTCTTTAAATTCTGTTCTCTTTTTCAATGGACAATTGCTGGGTGGATAAAATAGCTGCAGCTAGCCACACGCTGATAGTTCTGGAAGATTCTATGCCGCTCCAATGGGAAAAGGTAATTCATCGTCTGCACCAGCATTGTGCTAATGATTTCACAGTTGTCTGCTCGAAATACAATGGGCTGGATGCACTGATCTGGAAGCCAAGTTCCGACGCTGGTGCGGGAACTGTGACGCTTTATGGTGGAAAAGCCGGCAGTGCAGCCTCACCGATCTTGCGACCGGTGAGGGGCTAGCAGCCGCACCGAGTGAAACTCCCGGCTTCCATGACAAAAACAGCTGGAAAATGGCCAGGCCCGTGGCCGTGCATGCACAAGGCAACGACCTGCAGTTGTGCGCGGAACCGACCTGCCAAATATTGCCCCCCTGGCCACCCCCCACAAGTCCCCCCCCCCCTGCCCCAGTCCACCAGCATGGTACCCGGCGGACTGTGGCAGCGTTGGACACAGCCCGCAGCCGCCCATGCCGGGTTCCCGACTGCTGAGACCACAAGTGAACCGCGGCGACAGGAACTCGGCCCATCGGCGGCCCCGGAGAATAGAGGGTCAGACCCGCTAACGATAGGCCAACGGTGCTTAAACGGCGCACGGCGAGCAGCATATTTACACCATTTTCAGAGTGCCGGAGGAACTCGACTCGCTGTCAAACTGGAGCCCACTGCGAATTTGACGTCAGAGGCTATTGTTCGCCCAATCGCATTTCGCGATGTCGGCACCGGTCGATGGTGAATCCCGCCCAGTGGGTTTTAACAGGCGTCCTTAAAGCGCATTGTTAGCTGAATGGCTCAACCTGAAGCCATCCTGTCAGATGACCAAGACTTCAGTTGTTTGAATTAGTTTAATTATACGGTTTTTGGACTCAGTTTTCGGTTGCTGTTTAACCTCGAAGGAAGAAACTGGATTACAGGCTAACAGCCTGCCTCTGACCTCCATTTCTCCCCAAGCCAGATCTCCAGAGAGACTCCTGTATTTTGCCTAGGGACTGAACTAATGCCCAGAATACCTTGCTGCAATTTCTACCGCCTAAACTGAGGTCCGAGGGCAAAAGACTAGGAATTCAGCCAGACAAAGCCAACCTGAAAGAATCTTCTTTGGAGATTGCCTTACTGTGCTCTACTCATGTCAATTGATGTCAATAGCTTTTCGATTTATTTTTAAGTAACCAGCAGTTTCTCAAACATTCTTTACCTTTTCTTTCGCTGCTTTTCTATCTGGAATGCTCATGAATGTGAATGTTTGTCACGAACCATCCCTCAGGTTCTGAATGTGCCAATAATTCCTAGTTTTGTTTCACCTGAAAGAATTTGCCATGGGATTATTTTTAAGCATTTGACCTCACAAACTGGGGTTTGGAATCCATACCGTAGCCCATTTTAATAAGGGAAATAAATCATAGAAACAAACATACAAAATAGAGGCAGAAGGAGGCCATTCGGCCCTTCGAGCCTGCTCCGCCATTCATTATGATCATGACTGATCATCGACTTATAACAATAATAATCTTCATTGATGTCACAAGTAGGCTTACATTAAAACTGCAATGAAGCTACTTTGAAAATCCCCTTGTCATCACACTCCGGCTCCTGTTCGGGTACAGAGAGGGAGAATTCAGAATGTCCCATTGCCCAAACAAGCACGACTTGTCTTTTGGGACTTGTGGGAGGAAACCGGAGCACCCGGAGGAAATACACGCAGACACGGGGAGAACATGAAGACTCCGCACAATGTCCCTAGCTGGAAATCGAACCTGGGTCCCTGGCGCTGTGAAGCAATAGTGCTAACCACTGTGCTACCATGTCGCCCTAACCCTGATCCTGCCTTCCCCCCAATATCCCTTTTTGCCTTTAGACCCAAGAGCTATATTTAATTCCTTCTTGAAATTACAGTATGTTTTCCCCTGAACTACTTTCTGTGGTAGCGAATTCCATAAATTCACCACTCTCTGGGTGAAGAAATTTCTCCTCAGCTGAGTCCTAAAGGTTTACCCCTTGCCCTCAAACTGTGACCCCTACTTCTGGACTCCCCAAACATTGGGAACATTCTTTCTGAATCTACCCTGTCTAATCCTGTTAGAATTTTATAAATTTCTATGAGATCACCCTTCATTCTTCTGAACTCCAATGAATATAATCCTAACTGATTTAGTCTCTCCTCACATGACAGTCCCGCCATCCCAGCAATCAGCCTGGTAAACCTTCGCTGCACTCGCTTCATAGCAAGAACATCTTTGCTCAGAAAAGGACACCAAAACTAGTGGCCCATACTGAGAGAAACTAATAAAATTAGTAAGTTAAGATTATCGCTGTCGCAGACAGAAGAGGGGAACTCGAATAATAATTCAATCCAACTCGCTCTCATGTTTGTGACAGTGTCAGGCCAGCATTTGTTCTCCAGCTCCAATTTCCCTTGAGAAGGTGGTGGCGAGCTGCCTCGTGAACCGCTGTGGTCCATGTCGTGTAGGTACACCCACAGTGCTGTCAAACCCACAACGTCGCTCGTCATCATTCTTTTCCTGCTGATTTCTCCCATTCACTTCTTGAACCCTGCGAGGGGATGAGGGGCTAGTTTAGCACAGTGGGCTAAACAGCTGGCTTGTAATGCAGAACAAGGCCAGCAGCGCGGGTTCAATTCCTGTACCGGCCTCCCCAAACAGGCACCGGAATGTGGGCGGCTAGGGGCTTTTCACAGTAACTTCACTGAAGCCTACTTGTGGCAATAAGTGAGTATTCTTATTATTTACTTACCCATCTGTTGTGATCCAGCATCAGCATTTAAAGTGTCATGATATGCACTCATGCACGTAATGAGATACAGACAGGCAGTGACAGACACCCAGTACAGCCAATCAACACGCAGGACAGAACACAACCAATCACCAGGCAGAACACGAGAAGGTGGTCTCCCACTATAAAACACACGAGGCATCAACACTCTGCCTCTTTCCACTGGTGACAACTGTAGTGACAGTCAGGGTATTTATATATCAGTTAGCAACATCTACACGTGGCTCAGAGCTGGTCTGGTATAGTTAGTTATAGTAAGCACGCTTAGATTAGTAGAGTGTCAAACCCACAGCGAACTGTGTGCACTGCTTAACAAGTTCAATAAAGCGTATTGAACTAACATCAAAGTTTGGAGTCTACTTTCAAGTACAACTGCATCCAGTTGCAGTCCGTATTACCCCAGGGTGATTAACACGACACAAAGTATTGAGTTACTCATCTCACCTCTCTGAGGTTGACAGGCCTTTTGCATATTTCCAGAATGATGTGATTTTATTTTGAAACAAACTGATGCCAGTGGCCAAGTTGAAAGGATGCAGTGTGCTCGTCAGTAGGAACCTAACGTTTGTCATCTTTCAAAATGAAAAATAGCCACGTTTCAGCTTAAACGGCCATAAGCTCTGGGGAAAGCCATTGAAAGGCCTTCAGAGTGCCTCTCAGGCTTTCAGTCCATCATGTTTGACCTCCATGTTTGTTTGACACCTAAGTAAGTATTTGTTAATGTTTTCCCTCTTCATTGAATAGTTAGATGAAGCTATTGAAGCACCTTTTCTTATTATTTTTCACTCGGTTCAGTCTATTACAGATAATTCCTCAGTGAATGAGACCGACATGTTATGCTTTGAGCAGTCATTCATATGAAGAAAATTATTCTGAAGGCAAACATAGCGAACACAAAATTATCCATACATCAGTGTGAGGTATTTATCTTCCTCCAAAGTGATGAGAAATTCTCGATTTCAAATTTATAATCTGCCTTAGAGGTAGGGCTGGATTCTCCGCCGCCTGTCGACACCTAGGGTTCCCGTTACGACAGAGGATCCAACATGACCCAGTTGCATCATATTATTGGGCTGGGCACTGGATTCCCCAAGCCTGCATGAATGTCTGGTCCTCTGGGTCGGGATTCACGTGGGCACGAATTGGTGCAGGTATTTGCCAGTCTGGCCCTGGCGGATTGGACCTCACGGTGGGCTAAGGGGGTAAGTCTTGAATGGAGTTGCCCCCAAAGTCCATTGAAGGACCCCTCTCCCTCCCCCTCACAATGCAAATACTGCCCACCCCACCACCACCAAACCACCTCCCCCCTCAGACACCCTACACCAGGGAACCACCCAATCAGAAACCCACCTCATTACAGAAACTCCCCCATTGTAGTGACACCCATCAGAACCCTCCCTCCTCCCATTACAGGACCCCTGCCTAGAAGCCAGGGAGCAGTCTAGATCGACAATGGAAAAATCACGGCTTTAAATCACACCTCTGCCTGACACCTGTTGGCTCAGGCAAAGAAAGCAGTTGTAAATTTATAGAAAGTGAAAACCACATTAGCTGGTTATGAACCCCCGAGACATTTGATCTGCACAGCTTTCATTCACATCAATGGAACATTTGCTTTACTAGGCTGTGATTGACAGCTTGCATACAGCCAACTGTTTGGATTGTGAAATCTCATTTCCCTTCATGCTTGAATGGATCTCAAGTTTCCAGCTGTGAAACTAACCACGATGTTGATAAACATCTAGCTATGATTGGTAGCTTTTGAACCGCATCAAAAGCAGTTAAGTGCTCTCACATCCTTTTTTTCTGCGGAATCCCTCGCAATTCTTCTACACTGTAAATTCTATGAATTCCCACCATTTTTAAATTTGCATGGCAATGGATAGTTACAAGAATTATCAGAATCAATAAAGGGAGATAAAACTATGCTCAGGGGGTACTCAGTCTTGGACATCCCATGATCTTATTGCTGTCATGCTGTTATATTCAGTGCACCTGGGCAGCCAGTGCATGACCTGTGCCTTTAAGCTGATGGGAGTCCAATACTGCACCCCTATCCCACCCTTTATATGACCATTCTGAATTCTCACTCTGAGACATCCAGTGACCACTTGACCTGGCAACCTTCATTCTGTACACTCCCTCCCCCCCCAGATCAGGAGCCCAAATCCACCAAGCTATTGACAGCAACATCAGGGAGAGTGTGCACAACCCTTTGGCGCCCATTCAGAGATTTTAACATTGACCGCGAGAGGGTCCTCATTGAGGAACACCTGCACTTTAATGTCTGAGTGGTGCTAGCTGCTTCTTTGATGCTAAAATACCTCCACTTTAGGCACGCTGTTCAGGCACCAGAGTCTGCAAAAGATCCAGTGTAAACAATTTCTCTCAGACAGGGCACCTTCTCTTTCGAGGAAGCACTTCAGAGTTAATTGACCATCAAGGCGCAGTACGGTAGCACAGTGGTTAGCACTGTCGCTTCACAGCTCCAGGGTCCCAGGTTTGATTCCTGGCTTGGGTCACTCTCTGTGCAGAGTCCGCACGTTCTCCCCGTGTCTGCGTGGGTTTCCTCCGGGTGCTCCGGTTTCCTTCCACAGTCCAAAGATGTGAAGGTTAGGTGGATTGGCCATGATAAATTGCCCATCATGTCCAAAAAGGTTAAGTGGGGTTACTGGGTTACGGGGATAGGGTGGAGGCATGGGCTTGAGTAGGGTGGTCTTTCCAAGGGCTGGTGCAGACTCGATGGGCTAAATGGCCTCCTTCTGCACTGTAAATTCTATGATTCTATGAAATGCTTTAATAACTAACAAAGCTCATCCCTCCTTTGAAATAGCCTTCAGCTGTACAGCAAGAGGCTTGTAACAGTCAATGGGGAGTGAAATGGACTTTTAAAAAGTAAGTACAAAGGAAAAACTTCAAGGCTGTGAAAGGGAAATCCAAGAAACAAGCTGCAGAATGGCTCTGTCCTGAATCCCGGGAGGCTGCTGCATTCGACTTTAATCTCACTAACGAAATTCAGGTCATGCAAATGGGCCAGCACACTGCCCAATTACAGCCTGACTGACCTCCCACATTCCTGGAGTCGGAGATCGACCTAATTTTGGACGCCATTGAGGGGAAGAGGGACACCGACTTCCCCAGGGGGATGCAGAGACTCAAGCCTGACATTTTCAACAGGACGTGGGAGGAGGTGGCAGAGGCTGTGAGTGCCAGCAGCCTCACCAGGCAGATCAGCACGCAATGCAGGACGAAGATGAACGACCTCCTTCGAGCAGCTTGGATGAGTAACCACCTCAGTGCCCCGGCATCATTCCTGTCCCCACTCCTCACATCTGCGTCCGGATCCCCGAAAGGCCATCAATACCCTACCTGTCTGCATCTCCCTTACAACCCATCCTCCATGAAACCCCAGCATGTATTGTTCTCTTTGGCCAGGAGCCTTGCACACACATGTCACCAGCTACAAACCTCCCCATAAACTCCGTCTACCAGCGACTCACTATATCCTTTCTGTATCCGCAAGGATAAAGCATCCCATAATTGCCAGGAGCACCAGAGGCCGGGAGGGGGCATCACAGATTTCTGGGTCCACTCCCCCTCAGAGGAAAGAGCCCTGCAACAAAGAGCAGGGATGGACCAAATGGCCTAATTCTGCAACTATATCTTATGAACGTATGGGGGAGGCCGAGGAGAGGTCAGGGATGAAGTCTGGCATGCGCCAAAGAAGTGAGAGTCCAATGTAATGCAGATGCCCCCTAAAGCAAGTGAGTCGCCCCTCTTCCACAGATCTATCCATCCCAGGACCCCACCCCAAGTATTTTGTCCTGCAGGATCATCATCAGATGAGACCAGGCCATATGCGGTCGCTGACCCCACCCAAACCCTCAGAACACGCAAGAGTACCACTCCGGGGAAGATACTGATGTTTCTGCTATTTTCACCTGTACCATCCGCCATCGCAGAGACTATCAGCTCGGTAGGCGATGTTCATGATCAGGCTCACACTCTGGTGAGCACCGCACAATTGCTACAGCACACCAGGTGGAGGCAGGGTCTTCCAAGGGTGCGGCCAGTCGGAGGGCTGCCCAATTCCAAAGAACAGCTGTCGCCCAGACAGACTTTCTACTTCTGGAAAAGATGATCCAATCACAGAAGCAGAGTCAGAATGTACAGGAGCGAGTGCCAGCAACTTTCCAGTACCTACAAGTATAGCTGGAGGAATCTGCTCACCTTCAGGTGCCGAGAATGCGTGACACCGAGGCCAATAGTGAAAGAGTGGTGTTCGCAGTGGAAGAGCCATGCGTCAGGATGTTCAACATTTGGGGCACATTGTGCTATCTCTGGCTGAGGCACAGGGCAGGAGAGCCCAGTCGCAGGCGGACATGTCCCGGTCATGGAGGGACATCACAGTGGTGCTCCAGAGCATAGCCCATTCTCAAAGAGTCATGGCGAGGGCATCAAGAGCATTGGCTGGGCTCTGACTGACCTTAGCTAGTCACAGACTAGGCCCAGGCAGTGAGGGACATGTCCCAGGCAGTGAGGGGCATTTTCCAGTCTCAATGCACCAAGGCTGAGGGTATCGAGACGATGCTTCAGATGAGGGAGGACCTCCAATACTGGCATCGCCAGGTGATGATGGGGCCTCTGTAGCTCACACCGGCCTCCCCTTCATCCCATGGAGTAGCCCAGGGAGCAACGCGAGGGAGGAGGAAGTGATGGGTCCCATGCCGACACCTCCCGCAGGGTAGAACAGGCTGACATGTTGTCACCTGTGATACCCGTAAATCGGCCGGGTCCATGACACATGAACGCCCCACGTGGTTATACAAACATCGTGATGTGGCAGGGCATCAGGGAAGCAGTATGCACCTGCCTTGTATGACAGTATCTCCAGTGATGCTTGTTCTCTTGTGATCATGATTGTTTAAAGCAACTGACAGGAAAGATCTCTGGTGCTCCACTCAAAGGACTTTGGCTACAGGTCGCTCATGCTCAGCTGAGCATGAGCGACCATGAGTTGGGAGTGATTTAAGAGAGGACATTAAGCGGACAAGCGAGATCCAAAATGTCAGCAAGTGTGCCAAATAAGTCTGCGCCGACCAGTCTGGGTGAGCCAGAGAGGCCGTGTCCACAGTACCAGTTACATTTTAGAAGTTTGGGGCGGCCATAGCACTGAAAAGGGTGGGATTGGGGAGTCACATTTTCCAACGTAACAACCAGAGCAGGTCTTTCACCAGGACCTGAACATTCCTAATACAAACCAGGCGCGATTCAGCAATCTCGTTGTGCTCGGCACAGATCTGGGTGCAAGGGGTGAATCACAGATCTGGGTGCAAGGGGTGTATCACAGCCAGCCCCCCAAATCGGGCTCCACATCGGGCACCAGGCCAATCGCAAGCCATACGACCTGCTCCACCAGGCACAATCCGGATCTTGCACTTGCTGTGCGGAAACTTTCAGTCCTCGAGGCACTGCCACGCTCTCCCGCTTCGGAACGTTACAATTCAGATCACCGTTTCTGCCATTAATTCTCCATCAAATAAAAGCGTTCTCTTGAACGATAAAGCTGTGATACATTGAAAAGAGAAGTCAGATGAGCGCCAGAGGGAGAACAGAATGGAAGGTTACGTCGATGCGATGAAAAGAAGAGGGGTGGGTGAAAGTTCACATGGGGCGCTCACAACTCCATAGATAGATGGGCTGATTGGCCTGTTTTGAGGCTGTGGATTCTGTGTAATTCTGTGATCTAACACCCACAGTGTTTTGCTTACTCTACTGCAAAGGAAGAAAACCTATTGATCCTGTAGAAACTGCAACTCCTTTTGGAGGTTCTTATTTGATTCATTGATCAACAGGTTTGCATTGGGCTGCAGATCTTTATCCCAGCGGAATAAAAAACACAAATTTATCAGGTTATGCTTGTTTTTTCCCGAAGCAGAACCACCAGTCTCTCTTCGGATTTTCTGCAGAGATTTTCACATTCGTCCCTTGAATGGGTAGACTTTTAAATCTGATTATAGGTCCCCGGACTGTTAAACAGTCTGAATTAGGCACTGGTTCATATTGATTACTGTTGCTGAGGATTACTTCATTCAAAATGCTCCTCCACTTCTAATAAATTAGCCTGTCAACCCTGTGAGGCAAAATGGAATGGAAACTCGTGTTTTTTGACAAGTTATTTGACTGCTCTTTCTGTACCTACTGATGGCTTTCATTGGACAAAGCATCCATTTAAGCTTTAAATTTGATTGATTTATTCTTTCTTCGTTGGGGGATGAAATCAAGTGCACAGGAAAGATGACGAGCAAAACAAAGTTTTCAAATTGAAGTTCTGTTACTTGCATTTGATCCGAACAAACAACTTTCAATGTTTTTGACGTGCAGTTTAAAGAACTGGACTGATCTGCAGGGTAAACAGGAGCAGTAATTGATAAGGGCACTGCAGTCATCTTTTCCTTTCTGTTATTTGTCAGTCAGGCTCTCAGGTAAGATCTTCATGGCTAAGGTAGAACAGGTTAGGCCGAGGAGCGTTAGAGTTTCGAAGGATGGGAGGCAAACTTATCGAAACATAACGGGCGCAATCCAACGGCAACTCTGCGCCAGAAAAGCAGATCGCCGCGGCACAATGTGGCCGATGAAAGTAGGGAGACCCCACTCCCGGGATCCACCCGGCTCTCCACGCCTTGCGAGATCCAACGCGGTCTGGCAAGATGGTGCGATGTAAATGCTGCCCATTTTTGGCGGGATCGCTTTTTGACAAATCTGCATATTAGACAAGACAGTGCAGATTCCTGAGATACTTGAGGCTTTGCAATTGGGGACCAGACGGAACGGACCTCGTGAGGGTCTCCCAAGAGATCAGAGGCCCCCAGCTGGCTGCCCTTTGGTCAGGATGGTGCCCTGGCACTGCTGGTGCCAGCCTGGCATCCTGGCACTGCCAAGTTGCCTGGTTGGCACTGCCAGCTGCCATGGGCACTGCCAGGTTTGTACAGCCAAGGTGCCAAGCTGGTATTCGTTTGCTTACACCGGAGTGCTCAGCATGGGTGTTGCGGGGGGACGGAAGGCAGGAACCCTCCCATAGTGCGTTTGGGGGCTGGGGTGGAGGTCAGAGGTTGCTTCAGGGGCCTCAGAGATCGAGACCCCATTTAAAAATGGCGTTCCAATCTCTCATTACACTGGAGAGTTCCGGCGAACGGTGCTCCCACTGTACAAAACGAGGCTATGTATCTAAGGGCCCCGTATCTGAGGAAGGAAGTGCTTGCCTTGGAAAGGGTCCAGAGGAGGTTCACAAGAATGATATCTGGAATGAAGAAGGATGAGGGGTATCTTATTGAAACTTACAGGATACTGCAAGGCCTGGATAGAGTGGACGTGGAGACGATGTTTCCACTTGTAGAAGAAACTAGAACCAGAGGACACCATCTCAGACCAAAGGGACGATCCTTTAAAACAGAGATGAGGAGGAATTTCTTCAGCCACAGGATGGTGAATCTGTGGAACTCTGCCGCAGAAGGCTGTGGAGGCCAAATCACTGAGTGTCTTTGAGACAGAGATAGATAGGTTCTTGATTAATAAGGGGATCAGATCAGGGGTTATGGAGAGAGGGCAGCAGAATGTGGATGAGAAAATATCAGCCACGATTGAATGGCAGAGCAGACCCGATGGGCCGAGTGGCTTTATTGTGCTCCTATGTCATAGAACATAGAACATAGGACAAAGAACAGTACAGCACAGAACAGACCCTTCAGCCCTCGATGTTGTGCCGAGCATTGTCCGAAGCCAAGATCAAGCTATCCCACTCCCTGTCATTCTGATGTGCTCCATGTGCCTATCCAATAACCGCTTGAAATTTCCTAAAGTGTCCGGTTCCACTATCACAGCAGGCAGTCCATTCCACAACCTAACCACTCTCTGAGTAAAGAACCTACCTCGGATATCCCTTCTATATTTCCCAACCTGAATCTTATAGTTATGCCCCCTTGTAACAGCTACATCCACTCTATCTATCCAGCTCATCATCTTATAAACCTCTATTAAGTCGCCTCTCACCCTCCTCCGCTCCAAAGAGAAAAGCCCCAGCTCCCTCAACGTTTCCTCATAAGACCTATCCTGCAAACCAGGCAGCATCCTGGTAAATCTCCTTTACACCCTTTCCAATGCTTCCACATCCTTCCTATAGTGAGGTGACCAGAACTTCACACAATACTCCAAATGTGGTCTCACCAAGGTCATGAACAGTTGCAGCATAATCCCGCGGCTCTTAAACTCAAGCCCCCTGTTAATAAACGCTAACACACCATAGGCCCTCTTCACGGCTCTATCCACTTGAGTATCAACCTTCAAAGATCTGTGGACATGAACCCCAAGATCTCTGTTCCTCCACCTTCCTCAGAACCCTGCCGTTGACCCTGTAATCCGCATTCAAATTTTTTAGCACCAAAATGAATCACCTCGCACTTATCAGGGTTAAACTCCATCTGCCATTTATCGGCCCAGCTCTGCATCCTATCAATGTCTCTTTGCAGCCTACAACATTCCTCCACCTCATCCACTACTCCACCAATCTTGGTGTCATCAGCAAATTTACTGATCCACCCTTCAGCCCCCTCCTCCAAGTCATTGATAAAAATCACAAATAGCATAGGACCCAGCACTGATCCCTGTGGTACATCGCTGGTAAATGGTCTCCAGTCTGAAAATTTTCCATCCACCACCACCCTCTGTCTTCTATGTGATAGCCAGTTACTTATCCAATTGGCCGAATTGTCCTCCAAGCCACACCTCCTTACTTTCTTCAAAAGCCGACCATGTGGAACTTTATCAAATGCCTTACTAAAATCCATGTATACGGCATCAACTGCTCTACCTTCATCTACACACTTTGTTACCTCCTCAAAGAATTCAATCAAATTTGTGAGGCAAGACAAATTTGTGAGCCCTTCATGAATCCGTGTTGACGATCCCGGATTAAGCTGAATCTTTCCAAATGGTCATAAATCCTATCCTTCATAACCTTTTCCATTTACTTACCGACCACCGAAGTAAAACTAACCGGCCTATAATTACCAGGGTCATTCCTATTCCCTTCTTGAACAGAGGAACAACATTCGCCACTCTCCAGTCCTCTGGCACTATCCCCGTGGTCAGTGAGGACCCAAAGATCAAAGCCTACCTTATTCCGGATGCTCCTTGCATTGAAGTAGACACACTTCAACCCACCGATCTGTCTGCCGGTACACTCCTGCGACCTTGATACCCTCCTCAGTACCTCACTAATCTCAACACTGGCTTCTGGACTACAGCTCGTTTTCCCATCCCCCTGACAAATTAGTTTACACCCCCCTGAAGAGCCGCAGCAAATTTCCCTCCCAGGATATTGTTGCCCCTCTGGTTCAGGTGCAAACCATCCTGTCTGTACAGGACCCACCTTCCCCGGAATGTGCTCCAATTATCCACGTAACTGAAACCCTCCCTCTTACACCATCCCTGCAGCCAGGTGTTTATATGTACTCTCTCCCTGTTCCTCACCTTGCTCGCACATGGCGCCAGCAACAAACCAGAGATAACAACATGGTTTGTCCTGCTCTCAGCTTCCTAGCTCCCAAAATTCCTGCTTTAAATCCCCGTCCCTTCTCTTACCTATGTCGTTGGTACCGATGTGTCCCACGACTTGTGACTGTTCCCCCTCCCCCTTAAGGATTCTGAAAACACGGTCCGAGATGTCACGGACCCTGGCACCCGGGAGGCAACATACCATCCATGAGTCTCTTTCGCTGCCACAGAACCTTCTGTCTGTCCCTCTAACTATCGAGTCCCCAATAGCTATTGCTCTCTTGCTCTCCTTCCTTTCCTTCTGAGCCACAGGGATGGACTCAGTGCTGGAGATCCGTTCACCGTGGCTTACCCCTGGTAGGTCGTCCCCCTCAACGTCATCCAAAGCAGTATACTTGTTACTGAGGTGAAGGCCACAGTGGATCCCTTCACTGACTGCTTCCTCCCAGCCCCTCTCACCGTCACCCATCTATCTTGATTCTTCAGAGTAAGTACATCGCTGAAGCTAGTATCTTTGACCACCTCTGCCTCCCGAATGATCCAAAGTTCATCCAGCTCCAGCTCCAGTTCCCTAACACGGTTTCTGAGGAGCTGGAGATGGGTGCACTTCCCACAGGTGAAATCAGCAGGGACACTGACGGTGTCCCTCACATCAAACATTCTGCAGGAGGAACATTGCACTGCCTTCCCTGTCATCCCCTCTCGATAAAACAAGAAAAAGAAAGAAAGAGCTTACCTGTTATTCACTCTACCCCTTAGGTTAGTGTAGGTGGAAGGGTGGGAGACACTACGGGTTTCGTAACCGCCCAACTTAAATACAGGTAAAAATAAAACACTTAACTACTGCGCCCCGCACAAAAACAGCAATCAGCTGCTATGGGCCCACGCAAACAATTTAAATCTTTACTACTTACCCAGCAGTCACTCTGTCCTCACTCCGATCGGATTCAGCTAGAAACTCCAAACAGTAGGTTTAAAATAAATTTACTCCCCTTTTCAGCAAGAACTCACTCAGCAACCAATGCGCCCCGCACGAGAAAAGCAATCAGCTGTTATGCACCCACGTAAACAATTTAAATCTTTACCACTTACCCAGCAGTCACTCTGTCCTCACTCCGACCGGATTCAGCTGGAAACTCCCAACAGTAATTTTTTTTTTAAATTGACTCCCCTTCTCAGCAAGCACTCACTCTGCAACCACTGCACCCCGCACGAGAACACCTCAAGGAAAAGAAAAACTACTTACCAATCACCAGCCAATCACTTAACTGCAGGCTGTGACATCATGGTTCAGCTTCTTTCTACTTCTACCTGCCCTCGAGTCTCCCTCTTGATCTTTACTTGCCTGGGATCCTTACAGTGATTGTTTTTTTTTGTTTAGAGGAGGAGGTAGGGAGGGAAACACTGAAGAAGTGTTTGGGGTTTAACTGTCACTTGACAACAGCTCCTCCACAAACCACCTTCTGGATACAGTGACTTATGGTCTTATGTGCAGCCTCAGCCACGCGTTCCCTATTCAGGCCCCTTATACAGCGCGAATCGCAATGTATAGCTATGTGTTTCTCGGCATTGCGAATGCCGGCAAATACACGGCTAAAAGTGCTCACGTGGGGGACTTTTGGGAGAATCGTGCTCATAAGATCCTGAGGGAACTTGTAAGGGTTTCCGTTTCCTTCCACATTACTGTGATTCTTGCACTTGGGAATTGCAAGAATAAAATACACGCAACCAAAGTTATTGCTCAACTTTAAACTATTACTCAATCACACACCTCAGGCCTGGATTCAGTTCAGAGTATGCTGAATAACCTGGTCTTCCATACATCTTTATCTTGATCTTTGCCTCTCCTGAGCTGTGCAAAACTGCAAAGTCAAAGACAATTCTTGATCTCCGCTCCTGCTGTTTACACAGCAGAGAATAATGTGATTTCCCTCAAGGTGATGTGCACTTAGCTCATTGTGTTATTTTGGTCTTTAATGCTTCTTCCATGCAAGCAACTAACGGTGATTCATAATTGCAGTTAACTTATGGCATTGTCCCAATTGCTAGTGTTCTCCAAACCGATCAGGAGTCAAGTTTTCAGTGAACTCATTCTTTATTTCCTTCAGACTTGACAGGATGGATGCTGAGAGGACGTTCCCCCTTGTGGGAGAGGTTAAAACGAGGGAGCACAGTTTCAAAATAAGAGCCCCCCTCCCCCACCCCCCGATTGAATTGGAGATGAGGAGACATTTCTTTGCCCAGAGGGATATTGGTCTTTGGAATTTTCTTCCTCAGAGAGTTTGGGTCACTGAATATGTTCAGGGCTGAGTTACACATATTTGTGATTGACAAGGGACTCGGGGGCTATGGAGGACAGACAGGAAAGAGCTGAGACCACCATCAAATCAGCTATGACCTGATTAAATGCAAGGCTCAATGGGCCAAATGGCCTACTTCTGCTGCTATTGCTTCTGTTCTTATGTGAAAATAAGTTTGAAACAAGGTTTAATTTACTGAGACAGGTGATCACAATTTCAGGATTTTGAATGTGCCAATTTCTTCCGGCAATTTGTATTAGCCCTCTGTGCGGAAGGTGTTTGATAGCTGAAATGGATTACCAAAAAGACACTGGGCAAAACATCCCTGATCATCTTAGAGACTAACTATTCTTGATCTCCCTGAAAGGACAGACTATTTAGCACCTCAGACATAGGTTGGAACGCTGACAGTACAGTACTTCCTCAATACTGCAATGGAGTATCAGTCCGGATTTTGTGCTCAAGTCCTGAGGGCGGGACTTAAATCCAAATGCTACCGATACAGAGATGTACTGCCGACTGAACCAAAACTGAGGGAGTTTGCGGACGAGCACAACATTAAAGGCCAGAGATTATTAACATTGGCCATACAGGAAAATGTGGAAGGGGGAAGCCACAGCTGATGACTTGTGATGAATATAGGAATGGGTACTGGAGCAATAGGTCAGAAGGTGAAAGCATTGAGGGAGAACTAGGGAATAGGGCCAGTATGGCTCTGAGGAAGGGCAGATAGGGAGATGTTGCTAAAAACAGCGGGTCTGGTGGCCTGAAGTGCATCTGTTTTAATGCAAGAAGTATTACAGATAAGGTAGATGAACTTAGAACTTGGATTAATACTTGGAACTATGATGTTGTTGCCATTACAGAGGCCTGGTTGAGGGAAGGACAGGATTGGCAGCTAAACGTTCCAGGATTTAGATGTTTCAGGCGTTGATAGAGGGAGATGTAAAAGGGGTGGAGGAGTTGCGCTACTGATTAGGGAGAATATCACCGTTTTACGATGGGAGGACACCTCAGAGGGCGGCCAGGCTATATGGGTAGAGATCAGGAATAAGAAGGGTGCAGTCACAATGTTGGGGGTTTACTACAGGCCTCACAACAGCCAGCAGGAGATCGAGGAGCAGATAGGTAGACAGATTTTGAAACTTCCCCAATATTGACTGGGACTCACTTAGTGCTAGGGGTTTAGACGGGGCAGAATTTGTAAGTAGCATCCAGGAGGACTTCTTAAAACAATATGCAGTAGTCCAACTAGGGAAGGGGCTGTACTGGACCTGGTATTGGGGAATCAGCCTGGCCAGGTGGTAGATGTTTCAGTAGGGGAGCATTTCGGGAACAGTGACCACAATTCAGTCAGTTTTAAAATGCTGGTGGAGAAGGATAAGAGTGGTCAGAGAGTGAATGTGCTAAATTGGGGAAAGGCTAATTATAACAATATTAGGCGGGAACTGAAGAACCTAGATTGGGGGTGGATGTTTGAGGGCAAATCAACATCTGACATGTGGAAGGCTTTCAAATGTCTGTTGAAAGGAATTCAGGACTGGCATGTTCCTGTGTGGAAGAGGGATAAATACAACAAATTTCAGGAACCTTGGATAACGAGAGATATTGTTGGCCTCGTCAAAAAGAAAAAGGAGACATTTGTCAGACCTACAAGGTTGGGAACAGACGAAGCCTGTGTGGAATATAAGGAAAGTAGGAAGGAACTTAAGCAAGGGGTCAGGAGGGCTAGAAGGGGTCACAAAAAGTCATTGGCAAATAGGATTAAGGAAAATCCCAAGGCTTTTTACACATACATAAATAGCAAGAGGGTAGCCAGGGAAAGGGTTGACCCACTGAAGAATAGGCAAGGGAATCTATGTGTGGAGCTTGAGGAAATGGGTGAGGTACTAAATGAATACTTTGCATCAGTATTCACCAAAGAGAAGGAATTAGTGGATGTTGAGTCTGGAGAAGGGTGTGTAGATAGCCTGGGTCATATTGAGATCCAAAAAGACGAGGTGTTGGGCGTCTTGAAAAATATTAAGGTAGATAAGTCCCCAGGGCCTGATGGGACCTATCCCAGAATATTGAAGGAGGCTAGAGAGGAAATTGCTGAGGCCTTGACAGAAATCTTTGGATCCTCACTGTCTTCAGGTGATGTCCCGGAGGACTGGAGAATAGCCAATGTTGTTCCTTTGTTTAAGAAGGGTAGCAAGGATAATCCAGGGAACTACAGGCCGGTGAGCCTTACTCAGTGGTAGGGAAATTACTGGAGAGAATTCTTCGAGACAGGATCTGCTCCCATTTGGAAGCAAATGGACGTATTAGTGAGAGGCAGCATGGTTTTTTTGAAGGGAAGGTCGTGTCTCAGTAACTTGATAGAGTTTTTCAAAGAGGTCTCAAAGATGATTGATGTAAGTAGGGCATTGGATGTTGTCTATATGGACTTCAGTAAGGCCTTTCACAAGGTCCCTCATGGTAGACTGGTACAAAAGGTGAAGTCACACGGGATCAGGGGTGAGCTGGCAAGGTGGATACAAAACTGGCTAGGTCATAGAAGGCAGAGAGAAGCAATAGAAGGGTGCTTTTCTAATTGGAGGGCTGTGATTAGTCGTGTTCCGCAGTGATCAGGGCTGGGACCTTTGCTGTTTGTAGTATATATAAATGATTTGGAGGAAAATGTAACTGGTCTGATTAGTAAGTTTGCAGACGATACAAAGGTTGGTGGAATTGCGGATAGCGATGAGGATTATCAGAGAATCCAGCAAGATTTAGATTGTTTGGAGACTTGGGCGGAGAGATGTCAGATGGTGTTTAATCCGGACAAATGTGAGGTAATGCATTTTGGAGGGTCTAATGCAGGTAGGGAGTGAATGGTAGAACCCTCAAGAGTATTGAAAGTCAGAGCAATCTAGGTGTACAGGTCCACAGGCCACTGAAAGGGGAAACACAGGTGGAAAAGGTAGTCAAGAAGGCATAAGGCATGCTTGCCTTCATTGGCCGGGGCATTGAGTTGTCACATGTTGCAGCTGTGTAGAACCTTAGTTAGGCCACACTTGGAGTATAGTGTTCAATTCTGGTCGCCACACTACCAGAAGGATGTGGAGGCTTTAGAGAGGGTGCAGAAGAGATTTGCCAGGATGTTGCCTGGTATGGAGGGCATTAGCTATGAGGAGCGGTTGAATAAACTCGGTTTGTTCTCACTGGAACGATGGAGGTTGAGGGGCGACCTGATCGAGGTCTACAAAGTTTTGAAGGGCATAGACAGAGTGGATAGTCAGAGACTTTTCCCCAGGGTAGAGGGGTCAATTACTCGGGGTCATAGGTTTAAGGTGCGAGGGGCAAGGTTTAGAGGAGATATACGAGGCAAGTTTTCTACACAGAGGGTAGTGGGTGCCTGGAACTCACTGCCGGAGGAGGTGGTGGAAGCAGGGACTATAGTGATATTTAAGGAGCATCTAGCCAAATACATGAATGGGATGGAAATAGAGGGATACGGACACCGGAAGTGTAGAAGATTTTAGTTCAGACGGGCAGCATGATCGGCACGGGCTTGGAGGGCCGAAGGGCCTGTTCCTGTGCTGTACTTTTCTTTGTTGTTCTTTTGTTCATTTCCGCTATATTGTATAAGATGTATTTGGTGCAGTCAGGGTTAAAAGCCTTGTGTGTCTATGACTGTAGTCAAGTGTTAAAAAAAAAAATCTTAATTTAAAAGGCAACTACCTTTTTAAGAGCCAGAGGTACAATTAAAGCATCGTCAAAGCTTTGGCTGATGGACTTTGTTTGTATTGAGAAGAGTTCCTTGTGGAGTAGTCAACTGGATGCATTGTGTTCAGTTGGTACGATGGTGTAACTAATGGGAGGAGCTAGAATACCAGGCATTGTTGCAGAAAAGCAGGCCGAGCAGTTCTGGAGATGGAAGTCAAACCATGACACAGGGAGAACATCCAGACTCACACAGACAGTGACCCAAGGCGGGAATCGAAGCCGGGACCTTGGAGCTGTGAAGCAACAGTGCTAACCACTGTGATACCATCCTGCCCTTCGTCTGCTGCCACTGCTATTACAGATAGTGCATTCCCAATCATTACAATTCTTGGCATTAAAAAGAAAATGATCCCCTGACCTTCCTCTGGTTGTATTGGCGATTATCTTAAATCAGTTTCCTCTGTTACTTCCCCCTCCTGTCGGTCTTGTTTTCATTTACTTATTTATGGGTTGTGGGCATCACTGACTTGGCCAGCGTTTATTGCCCCTTGGGAAGGTGGAGGTGAGCCGCCATTTTGAACATCCGCCGCCGCTGTGGTAAACTGCTGCCATCCATTTGGAAACAGATTCTCCATCTTTACTCCATCGAAACCTGCCCCCTCTAATTTTTGAACAGCTCCATCAAATACAAATTTAACCGTTTCATCTCCGATGGCAAACACCGCCAGCTCCCTCAGTCTTCCCACAGAATTGAATTCTCCAATTCCTGACTGTAAATCTTCTCTGCGCCTTCTGTCAAGCTTTGACATCTTCCCAGAATCAGCCACAACATTCTAGCTGCTGTCTCGTGCTGTGATTTGCAAAGTGTTATCATAACGTCCTCATTTTTGTCCTTTATATTTTGATTTATAAAGCTCTAGTTATCGTATTAAAGAAAAAAACCAAATCCACTGACTTGCCCTGCAGACTTTAGAAGCGTAAGGAGCTTTATCACTTTTACCTTGTGCCTGGTATCTTCCTCACAACACTTATTCATAAATCTCTTGTTCTGTTGATACAGTGACCTTTACTGTTTAGTTTCAAAACAGGAACTCCTTAACCCCTTGACTGATTCTCCCACTTTGATCCTGTACTGTTACAGCATCTTGCACTTGGCTCTCGATAATTTGATCAGGGAGCCAGTGGATTTATGTTTCAAAGGCCGTCTTGTCTCCGCTACTATTCCTCGATGATTTAAATGGTTTTCCAACAAGGAAATAAAGAGAAAATTACATTTGCTCAGTGAGTTTCAAGGAAGTTCATTTGAGAATCTTTGCTGTTAAATATTGCAACGTTTTCTTTGAAGGATTGTTTTCAGGGTGGTTTCACACTGAAAGGGTCAAGCAATGTAACAGAGAAGGCTCTAAAGGAAAACTAGTGGGCAATTGGATAAAAATGGTGCCCCGGGAGTTGAGAAGATCTTCCTGGAAACGGGCAAGAAGATCTGCTGTTGTCTGACTCCCTCCCAATCCGCTGACATCAGTTAGTTCAGCAGACACCAACGATCAAAGCTAATCTGTGTGGATCAGTATCGTTTGAAGGAACGCATTCGACCATTAAGTCATTGGCAGAGCTGGACTGCATTATTCTGATTGCACAATAGCTGCTTCTGCACTCATTGCACGCTTCATGAGATTGATTCCAAAACCTTCTCACTCTCTTGACTAAGATAGAAATGCTGAAGAGTCACCAAAATCAATAGTAATATTTTATTTTTGCATTCCCTCCAGCAAGATGAGATTTGAAAGCAATTCCTTGCTTAATACACGCGTTATTTGCCATTATTCCAGACACGGTGATCTGCAGACAGATGAAGACAGCTCGGCAATGAATGCTTTCAAACCTCACTACAAATCAAAGCGTTACAGAGTTGAAAGTTACACACTTGACACAGAGGACAAAGGAGTGCAAGACAACCTCAGATCACTGGTGTGCAGTGGTGCTAAAGTAAATTCTGAACAGCGTTTTAGTCAGATGTAACTTAAGGAATGAAAATCAAAGGGGTGCTTTATCACAAGGAGGAAACAACAAAGTGAGAAAAATTTAGGCAGAAGAAGAAAAAGATAAGATGGCTAGCTCGTTAAATTCTTTACATAGCTTTCACTGCAATCGAGATGAACTAATTATAATGCCCTTGAAGAACGAGTTCCTTGAAGACTGATGTTTAAATATCCACCATCTCATAAGCGAAAGCTGAAAACTTGAAATAGAATGACTTAGTGCATTCCTCTGGAATGTAAGCTCTGTAACCCAGCATGGTTTCAGCTTTAACCCACACTTTCGTCTGGGTTGATTTCATAAAATTGAGTGTCAAGTTAAAACTGACCTCAATGGCCATGGAGAGTAAAAATGACGGACGTTCCCAATCTGCGTCATAGCCTCCTCTGCAGATGCATGTATGTGGCTGAGAAGATCTAACTTCACTGCAATGTTTTTAGTGTCAGTGTTTATACAGCTCGGATGTCACTGGCCAGGCCAACATTTATTGCCTGTCCCTGTGTTGCTGGTCTCCCTAAACCATCGTGTGCTGAAGTGTTGTTAGGTAGAGAGAACCTCCACCTTGTTACTCTTCAAAGGCCATAGAACAAAAAACGTACAGCACAGGAACAAGCTCTTCGGCCCTCCAAGATGTTCTGATCATGTTGCCCAAAATAAAAAAAATACCTTCTGCCCTTACTCTGCCCTTCATATCCCTCTATATTCTTCCTACTCATGTACCCATCCAGATGCCTCTTAAATGTTGCTAATGTGCCTGCTTCCACCACATCCTCTGGCAGCGCGTTCCAGGCAACCACCACTCTCTGCATGAAAAAACGACCCCGCACATCTCCCTTAAACCTTCCCCCTCTCACCTTGAACCTGTGCCCCCTTGTAATTGACACTTCCACCCTTGGAAAAAGCCTCTGACTATCCACCCTGTCTATGCCTCTCAGAATGTTGTAGACCTCCATCGGGTCTCCCCTCAGCCTCCGTCTTCCCAGTGAAAACAATCCTGGTGTATTCAACCTCTCCTCATAGCCAACACCCTCGAGACCAGGCGAATCCTGGTGAACCTTCTTCGTACTCTCTCCAAAGCTTCCACGTCCTTCTGATAATGTGATGACCGGAACTGCACGCAATACTCCAAATGCGGCCTAACGAAGGTTTTATTTAGCTGCAACGTGATTTCCCAACTCCTGGACTCAACGCCCCGGCTGATGAAGGCAAGCATGCTATTAAAATGTAATGTAAATCGCTTATTGTCACGAGTAGGCTTCAAATGAAGTTACTGTGAAAAGCCCCTAGTCGCCACATTCCGGCGCCTGTTCGGGGAGGCTGTTACGGGAATCGAACCGTGCTGCTGGCCTGCCTTGGTCTGCTTTCAAAGCCAGCGATTTAGCCCTTTAGATTTAGTTTGATATAATCGAGTGGCTTGCTCAGTTGCATCAAAGGGCATGTTGGAGTGAACTATGTTGGTGTGGGGCCAGAGTCACCTGCAGGACAACCAGGGTTTGAATATTGGAGTAGGCCATTCAACCCCTTGAGCTTTCCCCGCCACTCAACTCGATCATGGCTGAGAATCTACCTCAAAGTCATTTTCCCACACTATCCCCATACCCTTTGATGATAGTTGGGTCTAGAAATCTATGGATCGCTATGCACTCAATGACTGAGCCTCCACAGCACTTTGGTGTAGACTTCTCACATCTCCATCCGCCAATCCGCCGGTGAGGCATACCCTCTTCTTATTTCAATGGCACTCGGTCCTCAGATTGAACCTCTACAAACATCGTCCTTCCATCCTCCGAAAACATTTCAAGCTCGCATTCCCTCGTCTCTTTTTCTTGGTGCAGGAGAAGAGAACACAGAAGAGCAGAGAGAGGCAGTGAACTAGATCTACACCCGTCAGTTATCACCATATCGATGTCTGTAGAGCAGGATGTACTGGAGATAACGGTTCAATTGTGTCAAAATAATTCCGCATCAACTAATTTAGAGAATCATGGAATTAAGATCAGTGTCAGAGATTGGTAAAAATGATTGAAGTTATCAGATTGCGGTTAAAATTTTTTCCAGAATTTATGCCACCTCGTCCATTTGAGCTGGCATTATTGAGCTGGCGATGCCCATTCGAGCTGGCATTATTGAGCTGATTGCCTCGTGTATGGGAAGGTGTCATTAATGTTCTGAAAAATGCAACAACGGACTAGTATGGAATACAAACAACAGCATAGATGAGTTGGACTGAATGCCTCTGTTCCATGTGTTTCTCACACAAAATTTGACATGATCAATGATTGATTCTGGAACTGTTTCTTCCATTTGGATGAACGACTCCTGAAGAAATTCACTCTCCATGTTGGTAGATGCATTTGCTCAGACTCAGCTCCTCCAGTCCCATGTGGGAAATTAGTTGGCAAGACTCTGCCAGTGCCACGAGTCTCTCACAATCCTTTTTGCTCCAGTCCAGGTGGTGTCCTGCTCTTGAAGATCTTCCTTTAATTTACTTTGTAAGGTCTTCTTTGGTCGGTTCAATTGTTTTCTCCTAGTCTATTTGACTGCCACTCAGGAGAAGCACACATCCGGGAGGTCAGATCCATGTCCTGCCTACCTCAGTCACCATGATGTCCTGCATGCACGTCTGGCCAGTTCTCTGTCACATTTCTTCATTGGTGATGTTGTCTCTCCACGTGTTCCCCAGGATCTTACACAGACAGCACTGGTGAAAGACATTCAATTTATGTGAAGCCACTGCTGTTCTCTTCCAAGGCTCGCTGGCATAAATTGTGGTTGGTATTATTATGGACATCACAGAATTTACAGTGCAGAAGGAGGCCATTCGGCCCATCGAGTCTGCACCGGCTCTTAGAAAGAGCACCCTACCCAAGGTCAACACCTCCACCCTATCCCCATAACCCAGTAACCCCACCCAACACTAAGGGCAATTATGGACACTGAGCACAATTAGCATGGCCAATCCACCTAACCTGCACATCTTTGGACTGTGGGAGGAAACCGGAGCACCCAGAGGAAACCCACGTACACACGGGGAGGATGTGCAGACTCTGCACAGAGTGACCCAAGCCGGAATCGAACCTGGGACCCTGGAGCTGTGAAGCATTTGTGCTATCCACAACGCTACCGTGCTGCCCTGAAGTTGTGACATGAAGGGTCACAACTTCATAGCCATGTTGATGATGTTGGATGCCCAGACCACATTGAGCTGCTGGAAGACTGATTCTTTTGTGGATGTCAATCTCTGTATAATCCTCTCTGGAGATGTTGCTTCCTAGGTAAGGGAAGTAGTAGAGGTGCTTATGTTCAATTGTCCCATGGCTATGGGAGGGCAATCTTGCTGTCCAGTCATCAATGTTTTGGACTTCTCCCATCTGGATCAGTTGGATTTAATCTCAATTCCCTTGGTGCTGGGAAATTATGTGCATCAAAATGACACATCTCCCTCTCATCACCCTCCATCCCTCCCTCACTATTGACGCTGAGGATCATTTATGCCTTTGGTATGCTTCAAGATGCAGAACTCCCACAGCGTGCAGTTTAATAAACGAAAAAAGCTCAAATTTACGTGACAATTTTCACCTGCATTTTAGTGTTAAGATGCCAACTCATGAACTTAATTTTCAAAGAAACCTTCTCAATTCTGTCATTAATCATTCTGAATGTCATAGTGGAATTATGGAGATAAAGAGAATGTTGGCTGATTGGTGGGATGTGACAAGTGCTGTTCTCCAATGATTTGTACTGGGACTCGGCTTTTCACGATATACATTAATGACTTCAGTGAAGGAATAGACAGGTTTCTTTTCTATTCATCAAGGGACGTGCGCTTCACTGGCGAGACCAGCATTTATTGCCAAACCCTAATTGGCCGTGAGAAGGTGGGGTTGAACTGCCTTCTCAAACTGCTGCAGTCCATGTGGTGTAGGTACACACATAGTGCTGACAGGGAGTGAATTCCAAGATTTGCACACCCAAGTCCAGATAATATTTAGTTAGAAGGCAGGTTGGTCCCTATAGGCTTCTTAAACATACTTTGATTGTCTTCTGGAGGTTGAAAAGGAACGTCCTGGATTCTGTTGACCGGATGTTTTCCCTTTTTGTTTCACACCTCCGAGAACTTTGTGCAGCCAATGGTGGGTGGGGTGAGACATAGATCATGCTTTTCAGTACTCCCATGACAGCCTTGTACAAGCTCAGTGAAGCAGCTTTTTTCCTCGCCATCATTTTTGACTGATTGTAACCTCAAGGTAATTATAGAAGCAGAAGACCATCTTAGTCATCCATCTGGAAATACCCCACACTCCCCCATCACAGCATGCAATTGGTTTTTGAATGATTCCATGGTTTGCACCTTCACTGCTCTACCTGGAACTGCATTCCAAGACCAGGATTTTTAGGATGGTAGCATTTCCCTTCTCACCAGCCATTAGCAGCGAACTCATTGCCACCGATACTGGCTGTTCCATGATAAGTGCGCTCCACTCCACTCTAGGTGCGGGGGAAGGGGTGAACTGCTGCATGCACCAAACGTTCACAATAATACCCTCAAGGTGGAAGTGCATGTTGTGACACAGATGCAGTTTTGGTAGCACAATGCCTTAGAATCTTACAGCGCACAAGGAATAATTTGACCTATTGTGCCTTTCCCAGCTATTGGAAAGAAAACACCCCATTGGTCTCACTCTTTTGCAGTTAACCTACAAATGCTTTCTGTCATAATATCCACTCATGTATATCATGAGATGCAGACAGGCAGTGATTGACACACAGGATAACCAATGAACACACACGACACAGAACAACCAAACATCGGACAGGACACCACCACTATAAAGCCCACAGGGCATTAAAGCTCTCTCTCTCTCACAGGACATGGCTAGGGAGATAGTCGCAGTGCACAGGCCAATGAACATCATCACCATGTGATAGAGAGCGAGTCTGGTCAAGCCAGTAGGAGGTTATCAGTTAGGCTAATAGAGTGTCAACCCACAGCAGATTATGTACAGAAATCAACAGGTTCAATAAAACAGTGTTGGACCATCTCCTGTGTCGGAAGCCTGTTTCTCGTTTTACTGCATCCAGTTGCAGTCGATGTTAGACCAACACAGATAACACATCATTTTCTTTTCAAGTCTTCATCAATTCTCTACAGAAAGTTGCTATTGAATCTGCTTCCGCACTCTGTCAAAGATCATAATTTGCTGTCTCCTCCTATATCCCATAAATCTCAGATTGATCTCATATCACTCTCTGGTTACTGAGCCCCCCTCGCCATGAGATTTCTCCCTCATTCTTTCCTCAGATCCATGGCTCTGCTGTGCAGCACTTTGAACACTGGCCCAGCATTCTCTAAACTGGACATCGCACCCGCATTCCAGTCGCCGTGCGATACAGGATGACTTTGACTTCAGACATATCTCCGAGCCAATGCACTAGCTTGCTTCCTCTGTAAACAGGAGCTCACCCAATCTCTGTTACCTACATGCTAAATCACATAAAATCCCGTTCACCTATTAGCTCTGTGGTCAATGGTTGTCAGTCTGGCAAAGCCTCGATTTTAACACTCACAGCCTGGTTTTTAAAGCTCTCCCTGTTACTTTTACTTCCTCCAGCCCGACAAGTCTAAGCTATCGTTACGCTCCTCCAATTCTGATCTCTTGCGCGTACTTGACTCATCATGGCTACACCTTCAACGGCTCAAGCTCCAAGTTCCAAAATTTCCTCTCTCAACATCTTTGCCTCCGGACCCCTCTTTCCTCCTCAACAATGCTCCATAAAAGCTTACCCTCCCTACCAAGCTTTAGATATCCCCATCCTAATAGCTTGTTATCTGTTACTCAGGGGGCAAAGCTTGTTTGTTAACAGAGGAAGCACTTTGCAGTGCAGGTGCCCTATAAATGCTTGCTTCTGTTATTATTTTTACCAGTTGGACTCTTTTCCCAGATGAACCTGCAAATTAGAGAAAGTCTGATGGAAAATTCTGCCCAAAGCAATAATCTCGCTCTTCTGCATTCAGCTGCTATGTGACCTGTTGCACGATTCTGACTTTCCCGTTTCTATTTCATTGTTTTCCTTGCCTTGATATATTCTCTCAAGCTGAATTCATTATAGTTAAAAAGTAACTTTTCCCTTCCACTGTTTGAATGCATTAAATCCCTGCCCAAAGTCTGAGCATTAAATACTGCTAATGGATGAAATGTTGCTTTAGATTTATTATCTAATCAATCACACACCACTCCATAAGCAGCAGAGGCTCTATCTGCTTCGCCAAGATTAAAATTAATCAGAGACTGGAGTAAATTGCATTTTGCATGGTTTGCCTGCAGAATTAGAAATCCCCCCAAAAGCAGAGAAATCACTGTTTGGATAGCCCTTCATCTCAACGTTACTACGGTGCAGATTTGCTGGAATTACTAACTCCTCGGTCAGCTCCCTGCAGCCCCCAGATCTGTCAGTTACAATCCAGTCTGCTGAATGTCTGGAAAAGTACAAAGCCCAGAGTTACACAGAATGTACATCTAGAAACAGGCTGGACCCATCCACATGGGCCTCCTCCAACTCTATATCATCAGTACATCCCTCTATTCCTTATCCTTCTATTCCGTTTTCCCTCACATAACTGCCCAGCTTCCAACTAAATGCACCTGTTTTTCTCCTCAGTCAGAATCGCAGAATGATAGAGAATAGGAGGCCATTTCGCCCAGCCAGCCTCTCCCAATTCTCCCCAGCCTGTACTTTTCTTCCCCACAAATATTCATCCAATTCTCTTTGAAAGTTACTTTTGAAATCGGCTTCCATCACCCTTTCAAGTCATGCCTTAAAAACATAAGAATTCACTGAGTAAAAGAAAGGTCCTCATTTCACCTCTGGTTCCTTTGCTTATCATCTTCAATCTGTGTCCCCCTGGCTACTAACCCATAATTGAACAGGTTTGACATCCTCACCACTCCCTGGATAAAGAAGCCTCTCCTAATTGCTTGTTGATTAAATGCAACGTTCTGTGATCGGGATAGTTTTATTTGATCCGGTGTTCAGTGCTTGTGTCCAACTGTGACAGTGGCTCCAAACTAAATAGAAATGAATCGTTGACCTCCAACTGTGGTCTGCAGTCACAGTGCTGGGATCGTAGCCAATTAACTGGAAAGCTAGTTTTGGATGGAAAGATGTCACTTGTTAGCCATCTGTGACTTTCATGGTGACCTGATTTGAGAGGCAGAGGACACTAATATGTACTGAAACTCTTTGTGGATATGTTTCAGAGTGGGCTTTATTTGGGACTTGGGGCACTATGAGGAGGCGGTCTGGGGCGCGCGAGACGATCTAAGGGGGGGACGGACTATTTTTGCAGTCCGGGTCCGCGGGCTGTGTCCGCAATGAAGCACTGCGTGGCGGCTGCAGGCCGCCACCGTGCGCATGCGCGGCCACGGACCCGGCAATGCTCCGGGCCGTATCGGCAGTGAGAGCTGCTGTCTGGCTCTTAGCGCCCCCCCTCCCTCCCGGAGCAGGGAATCGGTGGCCGCTTTGTAAACCTGGTGTAAAACACCACTGTTGTCACGCTGCCGTGGGAACGTAGTCTCCCAAACGGAGAATCCAACCCACTGACTCTGTTTCTCTGTCCACAATTGCTACCAGATTTGCTGAGGTTTCCCAGCATTTTCTGTTTTTATTCCTGTTAGTTTCTAGTCATGTTGTTACATTGTCAGAAGCTTTTGAAATAGCAAGATGCCTCAGCAGCGGTGACTCCTTTATTTGATCTGTCGGAGGTCACAGAGACATCTGTCCATTGCAGCGTTGGGAGGAATGACCATCACACAGTCCTTGTGAAAACAAAATCCCGTCTTCACATTGAGTATCCCTCCATCGTGTTGTGCGACACTGCCACCGTGCTAAATAGGATAGATATTGAGCAGGTTCGATACCCCGCTGGGTCACTGTCTGTGCAGAGTCCGGACATTCTCCCCGTGTCTGCGTGGGTTTCCTCCGGGTGCTCCGGTTTCCTCCCGTAGTCCAGAGACGTGCAGATTAGGTGGATTGGCCGTGATAAATTGCCCTGAGTGGCCAGAAAAGTTTAGGAGGGGTTATTGGGTCACAGGGATAGGGTGGAAGTGAGGGCTGAAGTGGGTCGGTGCAGACCCAATGGGCCGAATGGCCTCCTTCTGCACTGTATGTTCTATATTTTCTATGTTCAGACGTGGCAAATCAAAACTGCGCATCCATTCAGCACTGTGAGCCAGCAGCAGCAGAATTGCATGCATCTTGAATCTTTTACCTCATGGCGTGGCATAATCCCAACTCTATCACTATCATCAAGTTGGGGATTAACCATGGTTCACTGAAAGGTGCAAGAGGGCATACTAGAGCAGAACCAAGCATACCTAAAAATTAGCTATTGACCCGGTGAAGTGACAACACAAGCTACTACTGCATGCCAAACAGCAAATATCAAGCAGAACTAAGCGACTCCACAACCAACGATCATATATAATCTCTGCAACACTGTCACAACCAGCCGTGAATGCTGGTGGACAATTAAACAACTCACTGACAGAGGAGGCTTCTCCTCAATTATGGGAGAGCCCAGCACCTCAGTGCAGAAGATAAAGCCAAAGCACTTGCAGCCATCTTAAGCCAGAAGTGTCATTTACGACTACTCAGATACTGAAGTGGTTTGTGTGGCTATGCAATGAGACCTCGACAATATTAAGGCTTGAGCCGATAAGTGTGAAATAAAATTCATGCCACACAAATGCCAGCCCATGATCATCTCCAACAAGAGATCTAATCACCACCACCCCTTGGTTACCATTGACCAGAAACTAAACTGAACCAGCCGTATAAATACTATGGCTGCAAGAGCAACTCAGAGTCTGGAAGTTCTATAGAGAGTAACTCCCCTCCTGACTCACCAGGGCCTGGCCACTATCTACAAGGCACAAGTCAGGATTTTAATGCAATACTCTACACTTTCCTGGATGAATGCATCTGCAGAAACATTCAAGAAGCTCGACGCCATCCAGGACAAAGCAGGCGCCCCATTCACCACCTGTGCACAGAGGCAGCAGTGTGTACTGTCTACAAGATGCTTTGCTATAACTCATCTTTAAAACATAGAAACATGGAAAATAGAAGCAGAAGGAGGCCATTCGACCCTGCTCAGCCATTTATTATGACCATGGCTGATCATCAAGTTCAAAATCTTGATCCCGCCTTCCCCCCCATCTCCCTGGATCCCTTTAACCCCAAGAGCTATATATATAACACCTTCTTGAAATTACACATCTTGTAGCCTCAACTACTCTCTGTGGTGGCGAATTCCACAGATTCACCACTCTCTGGGTGAATAAATTTCTCCTCACCTCAGTCCTAAAAGGTTTACTCTTTATCCTTAAACTCTGACAGCACTTTCCAAATGTCCAATCTCTACCACCTAGAAGAAGCAGGGTAACAGATTTATGGGAACACCAACAGCTGTGAATTCCCCTCCAAGCCACATACCATCTTGGCTGAGTACTAGATTGGCACTCCTTCCATTTTGCTGGGTGAAAGTCCCGGAACTCCCTCCCTATTAGCTCTGTGGATGTTCCTACAACGCAGGAACTGCAATATTTCAAGAAGGCAGCACACTACCACCTTCTCAAAGCCAATTACTGATGGGTAATAAAGGAAGGCCTAGCCAGTGGCACCCACAGCCCCTGTATTAATTTTTTTAAAATCCTTTTGAAATATTGATGCTTGGCCCTTCTTTAACATGGTTGATTATAACGGTTTGGTTGCTCTGTTTGTTGGTCCCTCTCTCCCTGTGTGATGAAGCTCTGTGTTGGAGTTCAATCTAGGCGTTAATAAATACTTGCTATATTTTAATAAGGACTAAAGATGGTAACTGTATCATGTCGCCCTGTAACAAATGCTAAGCCATCTTCTAAATAAGGCATTGAGATCATTTAAATGACCACGCTGAAGTGTTTTATTCCCCCCACTTGTGGCTCTATCCTTTGTTCTGAACAAAAGCCTTTCAAACATTTGTAATCCTAATGCTTGCATCGTTAGTTATTTCTTAAAATATATATATATAACTTTAAAAACTGACCAGTGTCATGTATTATCCTTCACTGGTAAGGGTACTGAACGTGGGCACTGATACTTAATCAAAGGTGTGAAAAAAGCACAAATGGTGAGCCTACCATATTGGCCGAAATTCTCCGGTTGTCGAGATCCTCTTTTTCCGCTGGCAGCGCATCCCCGTCCGCAGGTTTCCCGGTGGCGTGGGGTGGCTTTAATGGGAAATCCCATTGACAAGTGATGAGAAGAGAGAATTCTGCTGCCGGTGAATGGCACGCCACTGGGAAACATGCAACAGGGGAACCGGAGAATACAGCATGCTGTCCTTATTTACTTTCATAGAATTTACAGTGCAGAAGGAGGCCATTCGGCCCATCGAGTCTGCACCGGCTCTTGGAACGAGCACCCGACCCTATCCCCATAACCCAGTAACCCCACCCAACACTAAGGGCAATTTTGGACACTAAGGGCAATTTAGCATGGCCAATCCACCTAACCTGCACATCTTTGGACTGTGGGAGGAAACCGGAGCACCCGGAGGAAACCCACGCACACACGGGGAGGATGTGTAGACTCCGCAGACAGTGACCCAAGCCGGAATCGAACCTGGGACCCTGGAGCTGTGAAGCCATTGTGCTATCCACAATGCTACCGTGCTGCCCTAACTTTGAGATGAGTGAGTGGTGGGAGTGCGACTCCCTGTGTCCCTGACACCAACTTCATGGAGAATTGGGCTGAGATCTGGACTTCACAGTGGGAGGAAATTGATGTGGAGATGCCGCCGTTGGACTGGGGTGAGCCCAGTAAGAAGTCTTACAACACCAGGTTAAAGTCCAACATGTTTGTTCCAAACACTAGCTTTCGGAGCACTGCTCCTTCCTCAGGTGAGGAATTCATCTGAGGAAGGAGCAGTGCTCCGAAAGCTAGTGTTTGAAACAAATATGTTGGACTTTAACCTGGTGTTGTAAGACTTCTTACGGAGGAAATTGAGAAAGCAAAGCCCAGGCTTTTTAACCTGCTCCAGCCGTCCGATATCTCCGCAAACCTCCAACCTCAGTGCTTGTGTGTTCGCCATTCTTATCACCCCATCATTGATGGAGTGTGGCTTCAACTGCCTGGTTATTGAGCTCTGGGATTCGATCTCTAAACATCTCCCACTCTCCACCCCGCTCTTCTCCAGAAACGTGAAATCTGCAATTCCTTTAAGTCGTTCACTGGGATTTTAAAAATGTAACAATTTCTAAGGGGGTCTTAGTCCAATCACTGAATTTACTAAGTTCTAAGGTGAATAACTCGATTTGCTCTGGTCTCTCCACATAGCACCAAGTGTGAAAGATTTGATCTAATCTAATAAATCTCTTCTGCTGCACCTTCTTTAGTACCTTGACATCCTTCCTGAAGTGTGGTGCCCAGAATTGGACACAATACACCATCTGAGACCCAAACGCTAGTTTATAAACGTTCAGCGTAACTTCTTTGTTTATGTGCTCCACACCTACAAGTATGAAATCGAGGATCCCTCATGCTTTTGTACCAGCCTTCTCAACTTGTCTTCCACCTTCAAAGACTCGTGTATGTACCTCCTTGGTCTCACTGTATCCGAAATTCCATTGTGAATGCAGCATTTGTTTACATCGCTTCTACGTATTTATAAAATCCAAATGAATGACCTCACACGGCTCTCTGAATTAAGTTTATCTGCTCTTCGTCTGCTCATTTCTTAGGATGACCTGAAGTCTGTTCCTATTCTCTTTACTACTGATACTTCTGAGTTCATATAGAATCATAGAACCGCTAGAGTGCAGAAGGAGGTCATTCGGCCAGTCGAGTCTGCACCCACCCTCTGGAAGAGCTCCCTACCTCGGCCTACACCCCTACCCAATCCTGGTAACTCAGTAAGCCCAACTAACTTTTTGGACACTAAAAACCCACCTAATGTTTAGGACATGAAGGGGCACTTCAGCATGGCCCAATCCACCTATCCTGCACGTCTTTGGACCACCCAGAGGAAACCCATGCAGACACGGGGAGAATGTGCAAGCTCCAAACTGGCACTCATGCAAGACTGGAATCGAACCCGGGTCCCAGGCGCTGCGAGGCAGCAGTGCTAACCACTGTGCCACCGTGCCGCCCGCACCTATGTGCGCTGGCCTGGGTACCTGTTAGCAGATCTTGAATAGCGATCAAAAAGAGCAGTGAATGCCGACTTTTGGGAACACCATTTGTATACTTCACCCACTTTGAAGATGTTGGTTGAGAGATTTTCAGAAGATTTCCCTTTTAATTAAAAAAAAACATTTCACAGAGGGGAAAATTCTGCAATCCCACTGCACTGGAAATCCTGCTCCCTTTGAAATGTAATCAGCAAGGGACGATCTCATTTCACACTTCACAATGCACAATTGCTTTCTTTTATCAAAATGCTTTTCAGTTTCTTTGCAGCCTCAAAGCATGGGTGCGGAAGGCACTGAGGAGGAACACAGTGCCAATCTCAGATACGCTGCGGGACAGATCAACAGAGACTTGAGCCATCCTGGCGGGAACTGGGAGTAGAGCTTCCCTGCATTCCAGAGGTGCATTACCCGGGAAGTCCAGGAATGAGTGAAAATATAGCGAGTGGTCAGCAAAATCACAGAGCTGAGCACCATGCAAATGCCTGTCATCGTGGGCTTGAAGCTGAATTATCATGGAACCATTAAATGATACAGCACAGAAGATCATTCAGCTCACAGTGCCTGGCACTGGCTCTTTCCATTAACTCTTCAATTGTTTCTCCTACCAATATAGCCACACCCTGCAGGCCTTGTAAAATTAAAGTCCTACAGTTTCATAAAGCAGCCCGTAATTGAGACGAGTCTGTTCAAAGGCAGTAGCAGGCCATCTACCCACTAATAACCCACCCCTCCACATTAAATCCATTTCAGATTGTCGATCCAGTCTCAACAAGTTCCACTTACTGATAGGTCGCAGTTGGTTCACATGAGGGAGTCCGGAGACATGGTCAGCGCAGGCATCCTTAGAAAGCCGTCATCTCACAATGTGGCAGCTATTTGAAGTGATCAGAGTGTTGCCCTATTGCTAAATGTTTGGCAAACCACTTTGTTTTGAACTTGAGAGATGGAAAAGAAAAGCAATTTTCCTCATGATGAACCGATGTCAAGATGTTATTTTGAAGCAATGTTCTCCCTTCAATTATGATGTAAGAGTGCTGCAGCATCACCGTGCCTTCACAATCTCAATAGTCAGTGGCTCACCAATGGCTCTGAGGTTTGATTGTGCGATGACTTGTGTAAGGTTAGAATTGGAGGAGTGCAGAGTTCCTGAAGGGTCGTGGGACCGAACAAGGTTACAGACAAAAGGAAGGTTAAGGACAGAAAGGAGTTTAAAAATAGGAATGGGAATCTGAAGCTTGAGGTATTTTTGGATTGGGATCACAATTAATAAACATTGGGCTGACGCTGGCACCAAGAATGGCGCAAACTACTCCGGCATCGGGCCACCCGGAAGTTGCGGAATTCTCCACACTTCCGGGGCTTAGGTCGGCGTGGAGGGGTTGGCGCCACACCAACCGGCGCTGAAGGGCCGCCGTGGGCCCGCGCATGCGCAGATCCGCCGCCGTGGTCTGGCGCATGCGCAGAACCGTCGGCACGTTCTTGCGCATGCTCAGGGGGATTCTTCACCACGCCGGTCAAGGCGGACAGAGGCCGGCGCAGAGGGAAAGAGTGCCTCCACGGCACAGGCCCACCCGCAGATTGGTGGGCCCTGATCGCGGGCCAGGCCATCGTGGGGGACCCACCTGGGGCCAGATCCTCGTGTGCCCCCCCCCCCCAGAAGACTCCGGTAGACGGCCAACCAGCTAGGTCCCGCCGTGATGGGCCATGTCCATTTCACGCTGGTGGGACTGGCCTAAAACGGGCGGCCGCTCGGTCCATTGGGGCCTGGAGAATTGCCGGGGGGTCGCACTGTCTACGCCCCCGACCGGTGCGGCGTGAACTCCGCCCCCCGCCGGAAAACCGGCGCCGGAGAATTCGGCAAGCAGCGTTGGAGCGGCGGGGCGGGATTCATGACATTTCCCCCCCCCCCCCCTCCCGGCGATTCTCCGACCCAACGGGGGAATCGCAGAATCCTGCCCATTATTTCTGCGTCAGTTGCCTCCTAGATTTGGCCATTTCAATGACCTCGTAGCTGATTTCCCACATTTTTACCCTCTGTAAATATGAGGTCATCCAATACTCTACTGTCTTAACTCACAGCAAGCCCTGTTCCTCTATCACCATTGAACACGCTGACCTACACTGATTCCCAATCAAGCAATGCCTTGCTTTAAAAATTCTCATCCTTGTTTTCTGATCCCACCTGATCCCTCACTGCCTCTGTAGGCCCCTCCAGCTCACAGCCATGTAACACAACATGCAAAACCTAATCCTGACCAACAGATCCATCACAGAACCAATTCATGTTCGGACTGATGTCAATCAAGGCTGTGCCATTGCACGGACGCTCTCCTTGATCTTCCTTGCTGTCATGTTCCATCCCATCTTCAGCAAGGCTGAAATCCAGCTAAACTTCAGGACAAATGTAAATCTGTTCAACATCCGCTGCCTGCAGCCCAGTTCCAAGGTTCTGCCCTCCTTTATCCACCCCATACAGATGATGCTTGCATCTGTGCATACTTGGAGACTGAGCTCCAAGCTATTGTGAACACCTTCACTGAGATGGACGAGAGTATGGGCCTTACACGAAACATCTGTGAGACAAACATCCTCTACCAAACTGCCTCCGCCACACAGCACTGCCCCGGGTTACCACAATCCACCATAAAGCCTTGGACAATATGGGCCACTTTCCATACCTTATTGTCCTACCGTCAACAGGGGCAGACATCAACATAAAGGTTCAACTCTGTCTTCAGCGTGCCAACATAGCCTTCGGCTTTCTGAGGAAGATAGGGCTGTGTTCCCCGATTTTGAGGCTACAACCGGAACATGTGTCCTGTTTTACGATATAAAGGTCGACGTTGCTCCCGCACCGATCCTCCTCCCGGTGGGGGGGGGCTAGCAGTTCGCGCCACGTAAAATCCCCAGCGTTCCCGACAGAAACGGCCGGAGAATTGCCGAGTCCATGGCCGCGAATCGCATGGCGGCGACCTGCAGCGGACGTGCCGTACAACATGAATCCGGCTGTGCGCGGACCCGGTCTGCCAGATAGTGACCCCCTGTAACTCTCCTCACCACCCCCAGATCACCCCCCCAGTAGTCCCCCAGGCCCCACCGAAACCCCCCCCCCCCCCCCCCCCCCCCCCCCCCCCCCCCGCCAACACAGCCGACTGTGGCAGCGTTGGACACAGTCCGCAGCTGCCACAATAGTTTGACTAAACCTCAGACCACAAGTGATCCGTGCCGTCGGGAAGTTGGCCCATCGGTGGCGGAGCATTGGGGGAGGGCCTTCAGGTGACGTCCTGAGGCCGTCACAATGACGTGTGGCGTATTCACCGATGACGCTATTTCGGAGGGGGCGGAGCATCCGGAAATAGGTGCCGCCCCTGATTTTGGTGTCAAAAAGGTTTCTCCGCTCAATCGCTGAATGCGATCTCGGCTTCGGCAATTGGAGAATCCCGCCCTCTGTGTTTGAAGACCAGGAGCTTAGACCCGGCTTCAAGCTCAATGTCTTCACTGCAGTTGTGAGACTTGCTCTGCTACGTGACTCGGAGGTGTGGACTACATACAGGAGGACAACCCAGGAGAGGTACCACCTACGCTGACTGCACAAGATCCTGTAAATCCATTGGCAGGCATGGCGCACCAACGTCAGTGTTCTCGCTCAGGCCTTCACCCCAGCATCAAAGCATTGACCACGTGTGGTGAATCACAGTGCGTGTAATTCACACTGTTATTATATATGATGTACTGTGTCTGTGTAAGCTCGGTATATGAGCAGTGGCGTGGCTCTGCCCCTAGGGGGAGATGAGGAGTTTGTACTGGGCTCCACCTTGGCTCCGCCCATGGCTCCGCCCATGGGTCCTCCCACTAACTGGAAGTATAAAGCTTGGCACTCGTGAGCCTGCCTTCCAGTTCATCTCGTCGCATGCAGGCTCTGTTGTAAGACTATTAAAACCACTGTTCACTTCCAACCACGTGTCGTGTGAATTGATGGTCACATCAATTTAATAGTCTTAGGAAACAAGAAGAAATCGAAGAAACAACTATGGAATCAGCCCTCAAACCTGATCGACTAGAACTCGACCCGCAGGCTGCAGAGGCAAGAGTAATCTTTCAGCACTGGCTCAGATGTTTCAAGGCCTACCTGGCTGAATCAAGCACTGCTGAAACTACAGAGGAGCAGCAACTCAGTCTACTGCACGCAAGGGTGAGCCACCGTATATCTTCTGAACTCAGTAGTACTAACTCGTATACGGGGTCCATAGCCATGCTAGATCGAATGAATGTGAGGCCCGTCATCTACGCACGCCATATTTTTACGACCCGCCGCCAGCGGCCCGCGGAGTCGTTAGAAGAATTCCTGCGAGAGTTTTAGATCAGGACTGTAATTACCAGGCTGTATCAGCCGAACAGTACATGGAACTTGCCGTTAGAGACGTGTACGTGGCAGGCCTCAGATCGAATTATGTGCGCCAGCGGTTGCTAGAAAAAGGGGCCCAGAACTTAGAGGACACAGTTGAACTAGCTACCACTATGGAGGTCTCATTCCGCAGCCTCACCTCGTTCCCTGCGGACCAAGCGACCCCATCCTGGACCCCCGACCAGCGACTGCCCCAAGCCTGCGCCACACGGCCACCCAGCCACCCAGCCATCAAACAGCCCCAGTGTGCTGTTTTTGCGGACAGCCCCAGCACCCACGGCAGCACTTCCGGGCCCGTAACGCGACCTGCAGCAGCTGCGGTCGCAAAGGACACTATGCCCGGGTCTGCCTGCAAAGCAGGCCTCCTCTCCTAACTCCCCCACAGTCCTGTGCACTCGTTTCCAGAATCCACAGGCCCGCAGGCCCCGAAATGCTGCGGCCTGTACTCCGACTCCGCCCTCAAACGACACGTGCGACTCATGGGGGCCGCCATCTTGGCAACACACCTCCACGCGGCCGGCCACGTGCAACTCATGGGGGCCGCCATCTTGGGCGCCATCTTCCTCGCCGCCCGCCACGTGCGATCCACGGGGGCAGCCATCTCCTTCCAACTCAGAAATTTGTCTCGAAGAATACGAATTCAGAGGGCAGTCATCACGGGGCCACTCCAGCACAGCTGATCGAGCCGACGACTACCCGCAACTCAGCGCGGTGACATTGGACCAGTCGCGTCCAAAACACCTCCGAAATTCAATGATGACCGTTCAAATCAACGGGTACAGGACACCGTGCCTCTTCGACTCCGGGAGCACCGAGAGCTTCATACACCCAGAACTGGTAAGACGCTGTTCGCTCCCTATTTTCCTTGCATGGCCAACTATCTCCCTTGCTTCGGGCTCCCACTCTGTTCACCTCCAAGGGCGCACCGTCGTGACCCTAACGATCCAGGGCAACAGCTACTCAAACTTCCAGCTGTACGTGCTCCCTGAACTCTGCGCCCCACTCCTACTGGGACTCGATTTCCAGTGCAACCTCAAAAGCCTCACACTCAGCTTCGGCGGGCCCTTGCCCCCACTCACTATCTGCAGCCTCGCCACACTAAAAACCGACCCCCCTCCACTCTTTGCCAATCTCACGGCAGACTGCAAACCCGTAGCCACTCGCAGCAGGCGATATAGCCTGCAGGACAGGGTGTTTATCAGAACCATGGTCCACAGGCTCCTACATGAGGGGATCATAGAGGCCAGTAACAGTCCCTGGAGAGATCAGATGGTGGTCGTCAAGACCGGGGAAAAATTCCGAATGGTAGTGGACTATAGCCAGACCATTAATCGGTTCATGCTCCTTGACCTCTATCCACTCCCCAGAATTGCAGACATGGTGAATCAGATCGCCCATTATAAAGTCTTCTCCACCGTGGATCTGAAGTCTGCATACCACCAGCTCCAAATCCGCCCGGAAGACCGCCACTTCACGGCGTTTGAGGCCGATGGCCGCCTCTTCCACTTCCTCCGGGTTCCCTTTGGTGTCACTAATGGGGTCTCGGTGTTCCAACGAGCAATGGACCGAATGGTGGACCAGTACGGGCTGCGGGCCACGTTTCCGTACCTGGATAACGTCACCATTTGCGGCCATGACCAGCAGGACCACTACGCTAACCTCGATCGATTTCTCCAGACGGCCCAGAAGCTCAACCTCACGTACAACACGGAGAAATGCATTTTCCGCACGACCAGGCTAGCCATCCTCGGCTATGTCATGGAGAACAGAGTCCTGATGTAGTGTCGGAGTTGGATCCTGCAGGCGCCAGGTCCCGGACCGTATGCGCCCACTCTTAGAACTCCCTCTCCCTCATTGTCCCAGGGCCCTCAAAAGGTGCCTGGGATTTTTCTATTATTATGCCCAGTGGGTCCCTCAATATGCGGACAAAGCCCGCCCACTATTTAAGGCCACACTCTTCCCTCTATCGGATGAGGCTCGTCAGGCCTTCACTCGTATCAAGGAGGACATCGCCAAAGCGGCCATGTGGGCGGTGGATGAATCCGTCCCCTTTCAAGTAGAGAGCGATGCCTCAGAGGTAGCTCTCGCAGCCACTCTGAATCAGGCTGGGAGACCAGTCGCCTTCTTCTCCTGAACCCTCTCCGCTTCGGAACTTCGACACTCCTTGGTCGAAAAGGAAGCACAAGCCATCGTGGAAGCTATACGTCACTGGAGGCGCTACCTCACAGGTAGGAGGTTCACCCTCATCACCGACCAAAGATCGGTTGCCTTTATGTTCGACAACTCTCAAAAGGGGCAAAATCAAAAATGATAAGATCCTACGGTGGAGAATCGAACTCTCCACCTACAAGTACGACATTATGTACCGACCGGGGAAGCTCAATGAGCCTCCAGATGCCCTGTCCCGCAGCACGTGCGCCAGCGCGCAAGACGACCGCCTGAAAGCTATCCACAATGACCTCTGCCACCCGGGGGTCACCCGGCTCGCCCACTACGTCAAAGCCCGAAATCTGCATTTCTCCACTGAGGAGGTAAAAGCCATCACCAGGGACTGCCCGATCTGTGCGGAGTGCAAACCGCCCTTCTATAGACCAGGCAGGGCCCACCTGGTCAAGGCCTCCCGGCCCTTTGAACGCCTCGCTATCGATTTCAAAGGGCCATTTCCCTCGACCAATAGGAATGTGTACTTCCTGAACGTCATCGACGAGTTCTCTCGCTTTCCCTTTGCTATCCCGTGCCCCGATATGACCTCCCACGCAGTCATTTGGGCCCTGCACAGCATCTTCACCCTGTTCGCGTTCCCCAGCTACGTACACAGCGACAGGGGTTCGTCCTTTATGAGCGACGAGCTGCATCAGTACCTGCTCGAAAAGGGCATTGCCTCGAGCAGGACTACCAGCTATAACCCCAGGGGGAACGGGCAGGTGGAGAGGGAGAACGTGACGGTCTGGAAGACCGTCCTACTGACCCTCCGGTCCAGGAAGCTCCCGACTTCCCATTGGCAGGAAGTCCTGCCCGACGCGCTCCATGCTATTAGTTCCCTCCTATGTACGGCAACCAACCAGACCCCTCACGAGCGGCTATTTGTTTTTTCCAGGGGCACTATCACAGGGGTTTCGCTCCCAGCATGGTTGAAGACACCAGGCCCGATTCCCCTCTGGAAGCACGTCCGGACTCACAAAACTGACCCACTCGTAGAGAGAGTGCTCCTGCTCCATTCGAACCCACACTACGCATTTATAGAGTACCGTGACGGACGTCAGGACACTGTTTCCCTCCGGGACCTGGCGCCTGCAGGATCCAACTCCGACACTACATCCGCTGAGATACCCCTCGCACTATACCCCTCCCAACCCCCCGCGCCCGGCGCCCCCACGCCTGCAGTTTCGCTGCCCGTGCTCCGCGCCCCTGTGCCCTTGGGTTTCCGGCGCTCCCTGTTACCAGTCGAACCAGTCGGATACGAAGCTCTGACCGAATCACCCCCCGGAGTCCACCATGGTCCCCTCGCCGACCGCCACTGCCCAGCCACCAGAAGAGGCTGCAACCCCGGTGCTTCGTTGATCCCAGAGGATGACTCGGCCGCCGGATTGACTTAATTTGTGATTTATAACCTGTAAATTGTAACTTGTAACTCGTAATTTGGATTTTATAGACACATCACCCCCGCTGGACTCAATGTTTTTTACAGGGGTGAATGTGGTGAATCACAGTCCGTGTAATTCACACTGTTATTATATATGATGTACTGTGTTTATGTAAGCTCAGTATACGAGCAGTTGCGCGGCTCTGCCCCTAGGGGGAGATGAGGAGTTTGTACTGGGCTCCACCCTTGGCTCCGCCCATGGGTCCTCCCCCTGACCGGAAGTATAAAGCTTGGCAGTCGTGAGCCTGCCTGCCAGTTCATCTCGTCACAGGCAGACTCTGTTGTTAGACTATTAAAACCACTGTTCACTTCCAACCACGTGTCGTGTGAATTGATGGTCACATCACCATGTTCGGTCAGCTGCGCTGGGTGGGCCACACATCATCCGCACGTCTGACACAGTATTCCCAAACCAAGCGTTCTATTTGGAGTTGTGAAATGGCAGGCGAGCCAGAGGAGGGCAGAGGAAAGGCTTCATGGACACCCTCAAAACCTCCTTGAAAAAGTACAGCATACCCAACAATATCTGGGAATCGCTGATCCAGGACTGTCCGAAGTGAAGGGAAAGCATGCGGGAAGAAGCTGAACACCTCGAGTTTCATCATCGAGAACAAGATGAGGCCAAGTGGCGACAGTGAAAGGAGCGCGTGACAGCACAGGCATCCCACCCACCCGCTCCTCCTACCATCATCTGCCCCACCTGTGACAGAGACTACAGGTCAGGCACTAGACTCCTCAGTCACCTGAGGATTCATTGTTACTGTGGAAGCAAGTCACCCTCAACCCCGAGGGACTATCTAAGCAAAGAGACCCACTGGCTGACATTGGTTCCCAAACTAGCGACGCCTTGATTTTAAAATTTCTCCTCCTAGTATCAATATGGATTTGCATTCTGCACAAATCATAAACATTGGTGTGTGTAATCCACAAAATTAAACATTGGGATTTCACTGCAGAAAGTGAGAAACAGAAATTGGAATGATTTCTGAGTCCTGAACCCAGCTCGGAGACAATAGATATGGGGCTGCATTCTCCGTGCAGCACATCGGCGGGATGCTCCGTTGCGCCGGCCAATCAATGGGGTTTCCCATTGTGGGGCAGCCCCACACCGTCGGGAGACCTCCAGGCTGGCGGCAAAACGGAGCATCCTGCCGACGGAGAATCCAGCCCATGGGCTTTGGGTTTTACTGATCCTTTCATGAGCTGTAAGCATTGTGGCAAAGGCAACATTTGTTGGCCATCACATCTCGGCGAAAATGGTAGCTAATGGTAGAAAATGGTAGATCTTTTTGATCTGCTAGAGTGCATCTTGTGTAGCTACATCCCTGGTGCTGTTAGCAAATATGATGAATGTAAGAGATTGTTATGTTATATTTGTGCAGCAATTTTATTAAAAGCCCTGATTTCTAATACATACAGGCAGCATGTCTGCTAAATCTGTAATTAAGGATTCATAAAAGGTGAGGTAATCATTGATTTTAACCATTTATTGTTGGCAGAGAGATGACGAAGGAAACATTGTTTTGATTGATGGAGGTTCTGTGGTTTGTAGATAATTTGAGGGATTGTGTTTAGTCTGAAGTAAGCAAGTCATGAGACATCTTAGTGGGATACAAATTGTGGAATTAATGGGAGGAGTCAGGTCTGTCGGTAGATTTTTTGGTAATTCTGCCATAGGGTTTGAGGCTGATAGAAGGATTTCGAGGTTGTTCCTGAAAGGGTCTCTCTGGGAAAATCTGCACAGAATACATCAAGTAACCCTGATGGACAACTTTATTTATGAATGGAGTTTGAACGATAGTGGGTTGCGTAGAAAATATATAGCGGCAGTTGTAGATAGGGAGGTAAAGTTTTTTTCCTATTATTTAAGAGCTGTTTAACTGTTAATTGTAAAGATATTTTTTGATGTTAATGTGGTTAATTCTGTGTTTATATTAAAATCGGTTTCAATGTAAAAGGTACCTGTTGGTCCGAGTCATCGCTGCTGGCAGTGAAGAATCCTTTCCTCACAGTTTTACAAATTACAAATTGTCCGGTATTCCAACAAAAACATGGGGTCTGGTCTGATATCCTAACACAAGGGATATGCAAACCAATCTGGAGGCCATTTAACAGCCACAGGTTGGTCCGCTTCAAGTGGGGCCCATTTTAAACTCACTACAGGAGCGCAGTGAAGGATGTTAGAAAGCTTAATTTCTACAGTGACTCGGGAAAGGCAAAGACCAGGAACCTGGGGGAGGGCAGCCCTTTCCTTTTCAGATATGGACTTGGAAGTGCTAACGGAGGCTGCGAGTGGGATGGTGTTCTTCTTGAGGGTGGCAGGAGGTGACCACTCGTCCAGGCTGAACAGTGGTGCCACCGACTGTGGCAGAACCATGGTGGGAAAAATCTGGATCGAGTGCCGAAACAAATTCAATGATGTGATGGCAAGGAGGCTGCTCCACCCGTCTTCGAAACAGTTCTCTGGGTATTCGGCCTCCAGCAGACACACCATTTTAGGAGCCTCATGGCACATGTCACCCAAGAACATAGGATGCCTGTGTGTACAAGCCAGTTACTGACCCCTCAGAATGGTTCAGAGCCAAAGGGCAGCTGGGGACATCTCACCACTGATACATGACGCCTGCAATGAAATTGGAGCAGCTACCATCGGGCCTGACCTTGCTCTCTGGTGTCCTTACAAGACCACACAATGCCCAATGGAGGATCCAAGTGGGTGGTGGGCTTCCCGACCTTCAAACCATTAGATCAATGGAGGAACAAGCGATGGAAATTGCCAGGTTAACGGACCTGGAGGAAGTCGACTGTGGCACTTTGCCGATGGCGATTAAAGAGAAATGTATTCATTAAGGAGCTGTACATCCTCAACACCGGTGCCCCAGAAGGCTGTGTCCTCAGCCCCCTACTATACTCCTTATACACCTATGATTCTGTGGCCAAATTCCCCTTCAACTCGATTTTCAAATTTGCTGATGACACCACCATAGTGGGTCGGATTTCAAACAATGACGAGACAGAGTACAGGAATGAGATAGAGAATCTGGTGAACTGGTGCGGCGACAATAATCTCTCCCTCAATGTCGACAAACAAAGGAGATTGTCATCGACTTCAGGAAACGTAGTGGAGAACATGCTCCGGTCTACATCAATGCGAGCGAAGTAGAAAGGGTCGAGAGCTTCAAGTTGTTCGGTATATAGATCACCAACAACCTGTCCTGGTCCCCCCATGCTGACACTATTGTTAAGAAAGCCCACCAATGACTCTACTTTCTCAGAAGACTAAGGAAATTTGGCATGTCAGCTACGACCCTCACCAACTTCTACAGATGCACCATAGAAAACATTCTTTCTGGTTGTATCACAGCTTGGTATGGAGCCTGCTCTGCCCAAGACCGCAGGAAACTACAAAAGTTTGTGAATGTAGCCCAGTCCATCACACAAACCAGCCTCCCATCCATTGATTCTAACTATAATTCCTGCTGCCTCAGAAAGGCAGCCAGGAATATGGCACGAGCTTTGTAGGAGGAGCTTCCAGATGCAGAAGCAGCTGTGGCCAGTCCTCCTTGGAAGATGGAGGACAGACACAGCCGTGGTCAGCTGATCACAGGTGCAGGGCCTCAGGAATCACTGAAAAAGAAGTTTTATTGAGGCAAGCAAGAACAGATGTACCGACATGTTGGAGTTCCTTGATACAGTGCACAGTCATGGGCTGAGAATGAAGGAAGGAGTCCATTCAATTAATTAGCATCGCAACAGCCAGGAATCTGAGTGCCTGACCTCCTCCGCGGAGAGAGTGGTCAACCTCATGGAGAACCATCTGTGGCAGCACCTGGAATGCATGCAGGGACTTTGCATCGATGTATACAGGATGTGGTGCTGTTGGCACAGAGATGGTTGGAGAGAATGCTGGTTGCACCCCAGCTGGTGCTCTCCTCCAACCATCTGGAGCATCCGACAACGAACATGGCCACAGAGGAAGGGAAGACAGTCAGGTTGGATGGCCGCCAGCTGCCATCAATGGCCAACTTAAACAAGCCTAGGAAAAGCCCATCATCACCTCTCAACTGGGTGCCAAGAGGGCAGGAACGTGAGGCTGAGGTGCAACCAAAAGAAAGTAACAGATTTTCCAGTAATAAAAAAAGGGAATACAACTTTGCATATGCAGTGTCCATGGACCCCATTAGGCAGCAAATGATGCAGGCATCTTGGAAGTCAATAAATCAAAACAACCTATGGTTGTATGGGACTGCTGCCGGCAACACCCTACACCCCAGATCAGGCAGTCCATGTGCTGCCACAAAAAAACAGAATAGTTCTTCATCAACACCTTCAGCAACTTAATTGGTCTTAATTAGGAATTGAGCATGATTGCGAGCCCCCGAACTGGGCAGTTGAATTAGTATCTGAAATGTCATCAGGAACTGGCACACCAGCAGACATAGATATTTGGCAGTCTCTTGCCCTTCCATTCCCAGCCCCTGCGGGATCTGAAAACACTGCTCTTCCAGTAGCTGAATTTCCCATTTGTAAGATTATTGAGAGAGGTCCCCAAGCCAACACCATAGAGCCATACAATCTCCCTCTCTTGTTCATTAGAACATCCTTTGCTGACCATTTTATCAGTGGTTCGAGTTCTGTTATCTTTGACTGAGGGCGGACTATTGGCCAGGCAGAAATTTCCGGCTTTCTTCTGGAGGCCTTTTAGGAACTTCAATTTTCTGCTGCACCACCACTAAACGGTGTTTACCTTTATGTCCGCACATAAACTGGATGCCAAAATTGTTACGATCCCAGCTGATGTTACTACTGGACAGGAATGTCCCAGGATGGGATCTGGCTCAATAGATTGTAACTTTAACTTTTATTTTTAGAAATGTGGATGAGAGGTCACATGACTGCCAATTCACTTTTTACTAAAGTAGAAAACATTTTTCAAACAGGAAAAGGTTAATTATAACACAATATTCCTTCACCCCACCCATATCTTCACAAATATACACATATTTCCCAGGATAACGCAAGTTACAGAAGACACCTTACAGCTGTACGGTTCTCGGTCAGTACACAGTCCATATAAACCAACAGGCCAACTGCAGTCAGACATACAAGACTCTGAAACCAAGTGGCAGTACAACTTCTGGAATGTTTGAGGGGTCTTTGTCTTTGTAGGCTTTCCATCTCCGCTGATAAGCCTGGGTATTCCAATATAAATGGCTCCCTTTTTGAGGTTCACCAGGATGTTGCCTGGTATGGAGGGTGCTAGCTATGAAGAAAGGTTGAGTAGATTAGGATTGTTTTCGTTGGAAAGACGGAGGTTGAGGGGGGACCTGATTGAGGTCTACAAAATTATGAGAGGTATGGACAGGGTGGATAGCAACAAGCTTTTTCCAAGAGTGGTGGTGTCAGTTACAGGGGGTCACGATTTCAAGGTGAGAGGGGGAAGGTTTAAGGGAGATGTGCATGGAAAGTTTTTAACGCAGAGGGTGGTGGGTGCCGGGAACGCTTTGCCAGCGGAGGTGGTAGAGGCGGGCACGATAGCATCATTTAAGATGCATCTGGACAGATATATGAGCGGGCGGGGAACAGAGGGAAGTAGATCCTTGGAAAATAGGCAACAGGTTTAGATAAAGGATCTGGATCGGTGCAGGCTGGGAGGGCCGAAGGGCCTGTTCCTGTGCTGTCATTTTCTTTGTTCTTTGAAGTTAGGATGTACAGCCTCCTGGTGATTGTCAGCAGCTCACCAGAGATAACGAGGGGCAAGATTTCTGTGTGAGAAACTGCAGTGTGGCCTCTTTTGTTCTGGGGTCACGGACAAAAACTCTCAGGCAGAGAGAGGGTCAGCCATTTCACAGGGTCTTTTGATCAGTCAGGGACCAGTTTTCAAATTAAGAAATATTAATGAGGATATATTTTACAAATAAAAACATTGTGAGCTTTTCTTCGGGGACATCACTCTGAGAGCAAATATTTAATTAATGACTAGCACTGACCACTCTGCCAATGATTACTGGATATATTCCTGGCGGTTTCTCCACATGACATCTCTCCCCACCCACCACTCACACTGCCTCACATCTATAATTTGTCCATGTTCATGGCACACAAGTATTCCCCTGCCATTCAGAAGTGAACAGCCTCTTAATGAACCCACTGGATGATTCTTAACCTCTGTCAAACAACTCATTTCGACCTTCAATTTTTGTGACAAGAATAAATTCAACATCAAAATGTAAAAAGTACACAACCGCTTTAATAGCCTGATGCATTTTCTCTAGGATTGCTTGCAGTGGTATTCTGAAGGATAATCCGAAATCAAGGGCAGCCACGGAGGGGCAGTAACTCTTAAGATCTGCACTGTCATGTCCACAAACCTAGAGTCAATGGAAAGGTTACACTGGCTCGTAAGGATACATGAGCGACTGAAAGAAATGTCACTTTTATTTATATTATCCTGTTCTGTCATTATATTTGGTCAGAAATGCAAAAGGAGAAACTATCTAACTAGCCCACTGTTTGTCTTAAAGTTAAAACATCTGCATTACACATGAGGGCAATGCTGTTGCTCATGAAGAAGATGTCCTGCCACATTTTCTAGGGGAAACTGAGGATAAATAATAAATGGGAGCCTTGCCAGTGATGCCATATCTCAACAATGTATTTTAATGACATGGAGTGTTTCTTGAATGCTGCGGTGTCAGTTCTCATCAAGAACGGGCTGATGTGAAATAATTCAGGATTGGGTAGTTATCCTTCCATTTACGAAGGCTGATGGGCATGCAGCAAACAATTGCATTTCAGATGAGGTTTTTTAAAAATTCATTTACGGGATGTGGGCATTGTCATAATATACACACAAGTATATGATGGTGCACAGACAGACATTGATTGACACACAGGATGACCAATGAACACACAGAACACAGCAGCCAATCACCAGACAGGACACGGCCACTGTAAAGCCAGAGGGCACTAGTTTTTCCGCTCTCTTGGGATGCAGCCTCTGAGACAGTCAGAGCCTGTGAGCAGCAACACGAACATCCACCATGTGGTAGTAAGATAGTCTGGTCAGGTTAGCCTCAGGTCTCCAGTCAACTCAGCATAGTGTCAACCCACAGTTAAAATATGTTTGATAGTTAAGAGTTCAATAAAATAGAGTTGCATTTATTCAAGTGTTGGAAGCCTGTCTCTCTCACTGCTATGGTAAACGCAGTCCTCGCAGACCCAGCATACCCAACACATCAGGCATGACTGGTTAGTCGAGCATTTATTGCCCATCCCAAGTTGCCCTTCAGAATGTGGTGGTGAGTTGCCTTCGTGAACCTCTGCTGTCCCTGTGGAACAAGTACACCCACTGTGCTGTTAAAGAGGGAGTTCCAGGATTTTTCCCAGCGACAGTGAAACAACGGCGATATATTTCCAAGTCAGGATGTGAATGTCTTGAAGGGGGACCTCCAGGTGGTGGGGTTCCCAGGTATCTGCTGTTCTTGTCCTTCTAGATGGTAGTGGTCGTGGGTTTGGAAGGTGCTGTCTAAGGAGTCCTGGTGAGTTACTGCAGTGCATCTTGTAGATTGTACACACGGCTGCCACTGTTTGTTGGTAGTGGAGGGTTTGAATGATTTTGGAAGGGGGAGCAATCAAGCGGGCTGCTTTGTCCTGGATGGTGTCAAGGTTCTTGAGTGTTGTTGGAGATGCACTCATCCAGGCAAGTGGAGAGTATTCCATCACACTCCTGACTTGTGACTTGTGGATGGTGGGCAGGTTTTGGGGGGTCAGGAAGTGAGTTATTTGCCGTAGGATTCCTAGCCTTTGACCTGCCCTGATAGCCACAGTATTAATGCGGCTATTCCAGTTCAGTTTCTGATCAATGGTAACCCCAAGATGTTGATTGTGGGGGATCAGTGGTGGTAATGCTATTGAATGTCATGGGGTGATGGTTAGATTCTCTCTTGATATCTTCACTCGGAGCACTTTTGTTAATGGCTGATGAGGTTAATCCTTGAGAGAGGTTCTGCCACAAGTGGCCACATATGAAGCTATCGAGAGTCATGGTGGGATGTTGTTCTCTGAATTGGTGCTTGTTACCAAGCCACTAAAGCCACCGGTCACCGTGGTAATGCCTGGAAACCCACAGGAGGCATCACCATTATCCTCTGTCATTTGCCAGTGACTCCCAGGTGCAATAATCGATATCTGGGGCTTCATGTCACTTTTGCAAGCATCCTCAAAGCAGAACTTTGAGAATGCCGCTGGTTGGCCGAGTCTGGCTACCTCATCGAACAGAAACTCTTTGGTCATGAGACTGTTTCCCATCCTGTAGATGTACCTGCACCGATGAAGCAAGCTCCCTTTGATGAGTTGCTGACAAAAGTGGGAGCTCTGACTTTGAGAGATCGGCCACCTTTGTGATTTTGTCCTGCTGGCATATACCTATAATGCACTGCAGACGGTGAAGATGAAAATTACTGAGCTTCTTTTCCTGATGGATGTAAGTCAACCATGTTTCGCAGCCACACAGCAAGGTACTGAGAATGGCAGCTTCATAAACCATCAGCTTAGTCCTCAGGGAAACCTTGATGTTGTGCGGTGTGCATTTCATAAGTTGGCCAAAGCTGGTAGCTACCCCGATGCATGAGTCAAGTTCTGCATCAAGGCGGCACGATGGTTAGCACTGCTGCCTCACAGCAGCAGGGACCCTGGTTCAATTCGGGCCTTGAGTGACTGTGTGGAGTTTGCACTCTCTTCCCGTGTCTGCGTGGATTCCCTCCGGGTGCTCCGGTTTCCTCTCACAGTCCAAAGTTGGAGGGGTTAGGTGGATTGGCTGTGCTAAATTGCCCCTTAGTGTCCAAAGATGTGCAGGTTATGTGGGGTTATGGGATAGGATGGGGTATTGGACCTGGGTGGGGTGCTCCTTCAGAGAGTCAGTGCAGACTCGATGGGCTGAATATCCTCCTTCTGCACTGTAGGGATTCTATCAAGGATGAGATTGTCAGTCAGTGAGGACCTGAGGACAGGGCAGCACAGTAGCACAGTGGTTAGCACAATTGCTTCACAGCTCTAGGGTCCCAGGTTCGATTCCCGGCTTGGGTCACTGTCTGTGAGGGGTTTGCATGTTCTTCCAGCGTCTGCGTGGGTTTCCTCCGGGTGCTCCGGTTTCCTCCCACAGTCCAAAGATGCGCAGGTTAGGCGGATTGGCCTTGCTAAATTCCCCTTTGTGTCCAAAAAGGTGGGGTGGGGATTACTGGGTTAAGGGGATAGAGAGAGGCGTGGTTTTAGATTGGGTGCTCTTTCCAAGGGCCGGTGCAGACTCGATGGGCTGAACGGCCTCCTCCTGCACTGTAAATTCTATGATTCGAAGTAGAATTTGCTCAGTAATTCCAGCAGATTGTTATTCAGTGTGATCAGAGGCAGAGATGCAGCAAGTTGTCCCATGACCACGATTTTCCTGACGCTTAATGTCAGGGAGAACAGGTCACAAGGCACGGTAGAGGCAGTCCATGACTCTTTGTAGCTGCTTTCCCGTGCGGGTGACAAGAGCAGCAGCATCAGCTAGAGGATGTAGTGATCTCTGTATGTGCATGTACACAAGGGGTTAATGTGTAATCAGTCACACCACATGATCACTAGAGGGCCGGACCAACAGGGTGTAAAAGGCAACCACACTGGGTCTCTGGCTGTCTTGGGGGTGCACTGTGACCAGGGCAATAGAAGACTAGTTCAGATGGGTGGTGTAGTTACATATAGTTATTGTAGTTAGATCTTGTTAACCTTATCACGAGTATCAAAGTTAAAGTAAAGAACTCATGCAATTATTGTTATAGTTACTCAATAAACCTTTTGTTACTACTGGACGAGTTCAAGTCTTCTTCATTGAGATTCAGAAGACCTCATCACTAACCAAGGATTGAGTAGCACATGTTACCTACCACACAGATAACAAAACAGAGGAGTTCTGTGATCAGGACACAATGCTGCCTTCACTATCAGCCAAGATAGATTCAGTCTCAAAATAAAAAAAATCTGATCTTGTCTTTCAGAACGACCTCAGTAGAATAGGAATAAAATGTAACCCAGAATGTTGCTCACTTGTGTGACCTTGTTTAACAAGTGTAACTGTGCTCCATTACACAGAACCTGGCCAAAGCTGAGTTGTTGTGATATTTTTAAACTACGCATCAACCTATAAAAGTTGAACTCTGTCAGTTCATAATAATTACTCGAGTATTTCATGCATTCCTTAATGCTTAATTTTATGGTGGCATTAAATGTGTTATCATAGCTGTGCTCATAAATTGATGTTCGTACATGAATCTGACTTCATTTTTGATGTCTGGCAAGTGGGAGAGAAACAGAGCTAATTTGTGCGATGGTATGCAGCTTTCCTGCTGTGACTGGGATGGGTTTGAATAATTGTTATTAAACTTCGAAACTAGATGGTTCAAACCAGTTACATTTTCAGCACTGAATACAAAATAAAGGCGGAATCACCAGTTACGCTTTCTGGTATGGCACTCGGGATTGGGTGGAGAGGGGCTTGTCAAGGAAGTTATAACCAATCCTTCTGGCATAGATCATTAATTTTCTGTCTATTGTTCTTGCAAACACTCTCAGCGATGTATCATTCCCTCCGTAATTGATGTCAGCTGAGATTCAGTGGATGGCACCCTGGCCTCCATTTCAGCAGGTTATGGGGTCAAGCCCTGAAACAGAGGTTTGATTGCAGGACCTAATGCTGCACTTTGAGAGGTTCTGTTTTTCAGATAAGGTCTTATCTGTGCTAATATTCATAATAATCTTATTGGCTTATTGTCACGAGTAGGCTTCAATGAAGTTACTGTGAAAAGCCCCTAGTCGCCACATCCCAGCGCCTGTTCGGGGTGGCCGGTATGGGAATTGAACCCGCGCTGCTGTCCTTGATCCTCTTTTAAAAAAAATACCCATCCATAGTTGCCCTTGAGAAGGTGGTAGTGAGCTGATTCTTGAACCGCTGCTGCCTCTGAGGGGTAGGTACACCAACGGTGCTGCTAGCACAGTGGTTAGCACTGTTGTTTTACAGCACCAGGGTCCTGGGTCGAATCCCGGTTTGGGTCACTATCTGTGCGGAGCCTGCACGTTCTCCCCGTGTCTGCGTGGGTTTCCTCCAGGTGCTCCTATTTCCTCCCACAAGTCCATGTTGATTTGCTGGCCATCAACCATTAGCACAGTGTTTAGCACTGTTGCTTCACAGTGCCAGGAATCCGAGTTTGATTCCCAGCTTGGGTCACAGTCTGCGAGGAGTCTGTACCTTCTCCCCGTGTCTGCGTGAGTTTCTTCCGGGTGTCCTGGTTTCCTCCCACAAGTCCCGAAAGGCGTGCTTGTTAGGTGAATTGGACATTCTGAGTTCTCCCTCAGTGTACCCGAACAGGTGCCGGAGTGTGGTGACTGGGGGCTTTTCACAGTAACTGCATTGTAGTGTTAATTTAAGCCTCCCTGTGACACTAGTGAAGATTATTATTGTTGTTATTATTAGTGAGGGAATTCCATGATTTTGCCCCAGTGTTAGTGAAGGAAAAGCAATATACTTCCAAGTCAGGATGGTGACGACTTGGAAGGGAACCCCCAGGTGATGATGTTCCCAGGTATCTGCTACCCTTGATCCTTCTAGATGTTAATGGTCGTGGGTATGAAAGGTGCTGCCTGAGGAACCTTGGTGAGTTGCTGCAGTGCATTTTGTAAATGGTACAAACGGCTATTTCTTTTTTTCAGTGGTGGAGGGAATGAATGTTTGTGGAAGGGAGAAGCAATCAAGCGGGTCCTGGATGGTGTTGAGCTTCTTGAGTGTTGTTGGAGCTGCACTCATCCAGGCAAGTGGAGAGTATTCTATCACACTTCAGACTTATGCCTTTTAGATGGTGGACGGGCTCTGGGGAATCAGGTGCTGAGTTACTCGCGGCACGATTCCTAGCCTTTAATCTGCTCTTGTAGCTATTGTATTCATGTCCCTCTATTACTTTCTCTCTCATGTACACATCAAGCATCCTCTTCAATGAGCAATGTTCTCTTCTTCAACGTCTGCATCACTTTTGCTGTAAATATATACCTTCTAATTCTCTATCGGACCTGTTGGTGACGATCCTATGTACCCTCTGGTTTTGAAATTATTGACAAGTGAAATGTTTCTCCCATTGATTCAATTGTACCCCTTCATAATTTTGAAGATTTCTACTCGGTCTCCACCTTAGTCGCCCTATTCCAGAGAAAAGAGACTTGCAGTCGATTCTTGTTGGTTTGAATCTCTCAATTCGAGTGAAGCTGTTGTAAATATTTTCTTCACTTTTTTCAGCAGTTTAATATTTTCGTTAGTGTTGGCACCAAAACTGGACCTGTATTCCAAATATGGTCTAACCAAGGTTCTTTTTTTTAATATTTATTGACGGGATGTGGGCATCGCTGGCTAGGACAGCATTTATAGTCCATCCCGAATTTCCCTTTGGAAGGTGGTGCTGAGATGCTGCCACTGGTACCTTTATAACCCTTCATGTACATGTAAAGCAATTGAGGTTTTTCCTTTATTTTACCTGTCAGTATTCTTTCATGTTCCCTTTTTGCTCTCCAAATTTCCTTTTTAAGTTCCCTTTTTGCACATTCTATACACCTTGCAGATTCTACTGTTTTGAACCCTTGCTAGCTGCCATGAACCTCCCTTTTTCTCCTTATCCAATGCTGTATATCCTTTGATAATCCAGGTTTCACTGGATTTGTTGGTCCCACACTTTTTTCTTGATTTGACTATGTTGGCCCTGTACTCCATCTATTTCCTTCTTGAAAGTGTCCCACTGTTCTATCACAGATTTATTGAAACATATCTTCTCCCAATCAACTCTGGCGAAATCTTATCTGATCCTATTAAAATTGCCCTTGCCCCAGTTTAGAACTTTGATCTCAGGCTCATCCTTGTCCTTTTCATAACAACCTTGCATCCAACTGAATTATGATCGCCGTCTGCAAAATGCTCCCCCATTAATACTGCAACCACTTGCCGGCTTTGTTGCCTAAAATTAAGTCCAGGACCGCCCCCTCTCTTGCAGGACCTTCTGCGTGCTGGTATAAAAAAAATCTCCTGGAGGCATTTTAAGAATTCCGCTCCCTCTCAACCTTTTAATTTCTGGTCACCCCATTTAATGTTGGGGAAGTGAAACTATCACAACCCTATTACTTTTACATTTCTCTGAAACATTCCTATGTATCTGCTCTTCTATTTCTCTTGCACTGTTATGGGACTTATAGAACACTCCCAGCAATGTGATTGTTCCTTTTTGGTTTTTAAGTTCTACCATATGGCTTCAGTTGAAGAGCCTTTTAAGATGTTGCCCCTCCTTACTGCTGCAATTGATTGTTTGACCATTTTTTACCTCCTTCTCTATCTCATCGGAAGATACTGTATCCTAAAATATTGAGCTGCCAATCCTGCTCCTCCATCAATCACGTTTCAGTGACAGAAATTGCATCATACCCTCTTGTTGTAATTTGTGCCCTCAATTCATCTGCCTTGTTCTCAAGACTCCTTGCAATAAAATAAATACCATCCAATCTTGCCAAGCTCACTTGTGACTTAACTGGTCTGGACATTCTATGCCTTCCTGACTCACTTGATGTCTCTGATCATTTTGGCTGTGCATTTATCCCTGCTGAACCTTCTCTCAGGTTCCCAGCCCCTTGTCAAGTTAGTTTAAACCTTCCCAACAAACCTCCCTGCAAGGATACCGGTCCCATTTTGGTTCCGGTGCAAACCATCCGTCTTGAACAGGTCCCACTGTCCTCAAAAACTGTCCCAAAAGTTATATCGTTCAGGAGAATTCAAAAAAGAGTAAACAAAATGTCCTGTGTTAAAGGAACAATTACAGTAATTAGTTTTAAAGGGGAACAGTAGACTTCTGAGGTAGGTGAAACATTTGATTCCATTTTAATACAGTCTGGGAATTGAGAGTTAAATCAGTTGTGAGTACAAAAGCCAAGACTTATGTTATTAGTGTCTTTCACTGTGAAGACTGACACAAAGTATTTGTTGAACACCTCTGCCATTTCCTTGTTTCTCCACTATTATTTCCCCTCTCTCGTTCTCTAAGGGGCATCCTATGTTCACTTTAGCCTCCTCCTTCCATTTTATACATATAAAGAAGCTCTTACTGTCCATTTTTATATTTCTTGTTAGTTTACCTTCATTACTTATCTTTTAAGTGACATCATGTTGGAGCAAAAAGAATGAAAAGTGGCTCCTGGCTGGGTCTTTGTTTTTGATCCCTTTCACCCAACTTTTCGGGGGAGTTTTGATGACCAAACGTCCGTTGTGAATTTCGGAACTGGTCGATGGAGTCATGTCGAAAACCTCATCAAAGGAGCTCACCTCAAAGAAAGCTCAGGAGGGAAGCCCTTTGAAGGAAAGCAAACGAAGGAAGATGTCTGTCGCGCCCATTACTTTAGGCACATTGGTGGAATGATGGCGCAGGAGGCCGAGAAGTTTGACAAGAAAATGGATTGGTGGTTCCAATGACAGGGAAAGGAGATTTTTAAAAATCCTTTAAAGCCACTGTCGAAGAAACTTTGATGCGGAAGGGAATCAAGCACTGAGGAATAAATAGGATTGACACCAGGTGCCGATCATTTCCAAAGTTCCGGCCCCCTACTGGCGTTGGGATTGAGATTCATGCACCAGCGGGACAATGCAAATGATGGGTCACTAAGACCCATTTGCATCCTATAACGGACCGGGCAACATATTCTCTGAGCTCTCGTGATTTTCCATTTCTCTGGGCCAGGAATCACACGGGCAATTTCTGGTGTAGGTCCTGACAAGCGTGTATCTGATGCTGTGATGCTCACAGCGAGCTAAGGGGTTAATTCTATAAGGGAGCTGTTCCCAACATCCACCAGAGGGTTCCCTCCCCACCACAATGCAAGTCCTGCCAACCTCACCCCCATCAGATGCTTCCCGCCAACCCCCTCCCCCCACCCCCGCCACCAGAGATGGCCTAATTAAGTACTTTCCATTCCTCTCCCTTCACGGTTGAATAACTTTGAAGTGGCAAGCTGTGAAATTAACAGAAAACACTTAAATCAGTTTGAAGCGGTCCAGGAGCTGTCAATTAAAGCTTGATGTTCCTAAACATTGCAGTTAGTTTCGCAGCTGACCACTTTAAAGTTATTCAACTGTGAAGGGAGATGAATGGAACAATGCTGACACTGGGCGCTGGATTTTCCGGGACACTCCGCTTCACCGGCAGGCACTCATGCCCATGGATTTCCCGACAGCATGGGGGTGCCGACAATGGGAAACCTCACTGGCCGGCTGTCGGGGTGGAAGGTCGGCAGGGGCGTGCCACACCAGAAATGAATGAATGGAGTGCCGATCAAAGATCTGTCTGAGGGGGTTTAAATACAGCTGACTGGTTTTCTTTGTCCAGGAATTGCAGAGAATTTACATGGCTAAGGATTGGAAATCACTTCAGGGAGGAGAAATCTAGTGTAATTCAATTCCAGCAGAAGATCCAAATGGAGAATAATGCCCCATTTCTCCTCATCCCCCCTCTGGAACGATGGCCAATAACTTCAAGTCTATGTTGATGGAGTCACTTGCCATAGGGCATTTTGTTTCTTTATTTACCTGTAAAGGGCTTGATCATGTCATATAATAATGCTATTGCTAAGAAAAAGTATATTTTCATTATTCTGTGTAAATTCATGGGTATTGTTATAACCTGCCCAGATCCTATTGACTGGGTACAATTGGTTATGCCAGGTTCTTTGGGGAATATGGGCCAGTTCACTGAGTCCTCGGTAGGTTGTAGAATCGCCAGTGGTGTGGGAAATTTCCGTCACGCCTCTCCGACGCCTTGCCGCCAATTCTCTGGCGACCCAAGAATCGGCGCCCGCTGAAATAGGCCCCCACGGCAATTCACCGCGGGCGACCGGCCGAACTCCCGCCGGTGTGGTTTACATCTGGTACCACCTGCCGGGAGCTGTGACCCGCAGCCATGGTGGCGGTCCTGGGGGGGCAGGGGGATTCTGACTCCAGGGGGGGGGGCCTCAGCAGTAGCCAGGCCCGTGATCGGGGGCCACCAATTGGCGGGCCATCACGATCTGGGGGGGACCTATCTTACTCCGCACGGCCCACTGATGCCGGCGCCGAGGTGGGCCGCTGCGCCTATGTGCAGACCCGCTTGCGGCCGCTGCACTCATGCGCGTCTGCACGGTCTGGACAGCAGGGCCCCACCGGCAGCCAGAGCTGCGGGTCGCACGCCGGGGCTCTGCTAGCCCCCTGGAAAACGGAGAATCACCCTGGACTTTCAAGGAAAAGTCCGGAGTGATTTTCACTCGTTTTCCTGCGGGCATGGGGACTTAGTTCCAAAAAGGGAGAATCCCGGCCATGAGATCCTCCAATGGTGGGAGGGGCAGAGGGGTTAATTATTAAGAGTGTGGCCAGTGTGGTACCGGCTAAACAGGGAACAGTAGTGAACTAGTGGTACTTTGTACACACTGTTGTAAATAAAGTTACTTTCTATTTGACTCCCCAAACACGTGCTGGATTCTTCATAGACCTCACAAGACGTATTGAAGAGTTTAAACCTCACTTTAAGGAAGGGACTTGAACTTGCCTAGCTCAGAGTAAAGGGGAGACTGCACTATTAAAGCCATTCTCTTTGGGCTGAACATGTCAGTGCGACTGCAATGAATTCGTCACCAGCAACAGGGACTGCCTCGGACGATAATTGCCCAAGAAGACACTCCACTAGCTTTCTTCTCACAAAGCATGGAATATAAGAAAGGTGCACAATGCTATTGGATATCAAACTGGTTTGTAATCAGGTGATTTGAATCAGTTATTTGTATCCATGTTAAATTTAGCAGAGTATTGTTGGAAAAACCATATCTTCAAAAGCTATATTTTCATTTCAAAATAGGGAAAGACACTGCAAGATCTGGACACTTGAATGCTGACCAGGAGTTGTTTTTTTAACAGGTCATAGGTTAACCTTGGAATTGTGAAGTCGAATGCCTGTTCCAATAAATCACCTGACCAGCATTGCACTTGAGGGAGAAGAACTGTTTATTTTGTTTGAACTGTAATCCATTTAATTGATGGAGGAAAAAAAACGGCAAAGGCAAAGGCAATATGATTTACATCACAGAGACGCATCTTAGGTCTTGGGCCTCTTGTTTTTGAATACGCTGTGTGTTTAGAGGAGTACGCTGAGAAGGAAGGCTACGCTGACTTGCTCTCTCCCTGCATTACTTGAAATTCTGAGCGTGGTTAGCAACGTATTGCCAGAGAATCCCCACCTGACTATAACATGGCTGCATTTGTGATCCTGAAAAATTGAGATGAGAACAATTGATCCAGCTCTTATTCTCCTCCAAAGCGAAGCTCCGTTGGTGAGAACCTCCAGACATCTCCTGGGTACGCCTTCACATGAGAGAACTCCAGGTCGATAGCATTGAAAGCCTGTTCACTGTATCCTTTATGCCGATAGCATTGAAAGCCTGTTCACTGTATCCTTTATGTTACAAAGCCCATCTTCCAAACTGCGGGACACTATCTGTTTGTCCTTTATGCGTGGGTGTATCTGCCTGTGCACGCTGGGCTTTTTTTTTAAGCGGCCCATTTAGCTCAGTGGGCTAGACAGCTGGTTTGCAATGCAGAAACAAGACTAGCAACATGGATTCAATTCCCGTGCCGGCTGAGGTTATTCATGAAGGCCCCACCTTCTCAACCTCTCCCCTCGCCTGAGGTGTGGTGATCCTCAGATTAAATCCCTACCAGTCAGCTCTCCCCCCTCAACGGGGGAAAGCAGCCTGTGGACATCTGAGACCATTGCAACCTGAGCTACCTTTACCTTTCTGCTTATCAAGAAGAATTAGTCAAGCTCTATATTCTCTTTTAGTTCTGCTTCCACAATCTAATTGTGTGTGTGCCAATTCTCGCAACTTGTTTTAAAGAAGAAACTATGTTCTAGAATAAATTCTGATTTTATTGAAAGAAGCCAGGTTAAAGTCCCTTTTGTTTTAAGTCTAACAGCAGCGAAGATAAATAATTGACCATTTTGGCCAGTGAATTGAACTGTCAAACTAGTGGTGTGATCTGTGCAGTGTGGGAATGGCTAGATCAACTGCACGCTCCTGCCATCCCAGTCCTTTTCCCAATTAATGCCTCGACTATCCATCCCACTCATTGAGAAAATGCGGATTGTGTCAATAGAAGCCAGTTCTCTCTGGTTGCAGGAATATTGGGCTGGATTCTCTGATTTTGAGGCTATATCCCCACGCTGGCGTGGGAACAGTGGCGTTTTACGATAGAATAAATGGCGTGAAACGGTCACCGATCCTCTGTTTGGCTGGGGCGAAAATTAAGGCAGCCTAGAGCACCCGGCTCTCGCTGCCGATACAGCCCGTAGAATTGCCACGTCCGTGGCCACGCGTGCGCACGATGGCAGCCTACCGGACCCGATCTGCAAAACAGTGCCCCCCCCTTTCACCGGTGGCTCGTGCGCCCTAGACCACCCCCCAACAGTGCTCCCTGCCCCGGCAAAGTTCCCTTGCCCGTGGATCGCCCGTCCCCCGACTGTGGCGGCGCTGGACTGAGTCCGCAGCCGACAGGCCGAGTTCCTGACGGGCGAGACCACACGCGACCCACGCTGTCGGTAACTCGACGGGTCGGGGGCAGAGCGTCGGGGCGTGGGCCTCAGGCAATGTCCTGAGGCTGTTGGTACACTGCTTTGGAGGGGGCAGAGCATTGCGAATGCAGTGCCGCCCCCGGTTCGGTCGTGAACGGGGATTCTCCGGCCGATCGTTGAACGCGATTTCGGCATCGGCGACCGGAGAATGCCGCCCATCGTTTGTGTGGTGATAACTTGAACACTTTTAGACCTCCAATTGTTCCTGCAGTAAAATGAGAAAGGCTTAATTTGCATTCGTTGATGAGGAAGAATCTTCTTTCGTGAGCATTCTTTGCGCTCCCTCATATGTTTAATTGAAAAGCCAGCTCGCCATGCCAGATGAAAGGCCATAGCGTACTCTCGGAAGCGATATTGCAGTGTGAGTACTTGATTCATATTTAATTTTTGTTTTGAGCCCAGCCAGCTGGATTAATGCAATAAGTGACAACCTCCATCTCTATCACTGTGTACACCAGTACCCGCCCAACTTTCATTGGTCTAGCTTGACTCTGGGCATGGACTTGATAGGCTGTCTCTGAAGATTTCAGCTAATGCCTGCAGATGTATAGTGAAGCAACTGCGCTGAAAACATAGCTTGCTACATTGTCTGATCCTATAAAGTCGTGTGTGGTCCCTCAGTGCTGCTGTCCACGGGTTCAGTTGGTTAGAAAATGATTTGATTGCGCACTTTGGAGCTTGTCAAATTGTGTGTGCTTCGAGCGAGATTGGATATTATTATTCCTCCCTAATAAAAGTGCAGAAATGCTGGCAGCCCGTTCCTCTCTGCAAAGACCAAACCAGCCTCAATCCACTTACGACAGATGTCAGCCACATTCATTGAATTCCCCATACTCTTCCCCTGTCAGCTCAAATACTTTCTTCCAGCTGTTGCTTTTTAAACAGGTAGAGGACACAACTTTGTTGAAGTTTATTACGAGACTAAGGGGTGATGTATTTTGATGGAGTCACAAAATGTCTTCCCTCGTGTGTCCTTTTCGTTCTGTATTCTTTCTATCATCATAGAATTTACAGTGCAGAAGGAGGCCATTCTGCCCATCGAGTCTGCACCGGCTCTTGGAAAGAGCACCCCACCCATGACCACACGCCCACCCCATGCCCACAACCCAGTAACCCCACCCAACCTTTTTGTACAGTAAGGGCAATTTAGCATGGCCAACCCACCTAACCTGCACATCTTTGTACTGTGGGAGGAAACCGGAGCACCCGGAGGAAACCCACGCAGATACGGGGAGAACGTGCAGTCTCCGCGCAGACAGTGACCCAAGCCGGGAATCGAACCTGTGACCCTGGAGCTGTGAAGCAATTGTGTTGACCACTATGCTACCGTGCTGCCCTCTATCGCCTCGCTTTTGTTTTTCAGCGCTTTCTATTCCGCATCACCCAATTGTTCGACCCGATACTGAGTGTTTTATTTCAGGTCTCCACCTTTGTCAAGCATTACGGCTAAGTTGCACACTAATTTCTCACTGGAACTTCACATTCATCCCTTTAAGCCCATCATTGGCAATCAATGAGATTATGGCATATCTATGTGTTGGGCTGAACATCCCCAAATAAATGGCTTGGTGTCAGATTCTGAGCAAAAACCGGCATATTTTTCTCTGGAAACATGGCAAAGACTTCTGACCAGATCTCTGTCAAAAATAAATCGGACGCATGCTTTGCGCCACCTCTCCGACAGAGCAGGGCCTGATAGAGTGGCTCCTCAGGGATCCAGGTGCTACCTTTAAAGGTCACCCTGATCTGAGGGAAAAAACTCCCTCCCACTCCCCATGGCCATAGAGGACTTAAACCCCTCCCCCACGCCCACAACAGTCTTTGGGGTGCCCCCCCCCCAACAATGGAAGTATCGGGGGGGACACTCTCACCCTCCCCCCACCCCCCACTGTCACTGGCTCATACCCTGGCACTGCCCCCTGGCAGTGTCACCTCAGCGCCCACCTCAGTGCCTCCAGGCACTTCCCGCTGACATTGCTCCCTGGCACTGCCCCCAGCAATGCCAGGTGGCAGTCCTCCTCTTGGACCCCCACCCCCTGCCCGGAGTCTCGAAGCACCTCTGCTCTTCCAGCGTGATCATCGCAACTGGTTTTCATTTTCAAAAAGTAGGAGTGATTCGTGCCAGCATGATATCACGTTGCCTGGACATCAGGGATTGGCGTTCCGCATTGCTGGACGCCATGGTTTAAAGCCATTTAGTTATATTTAAATTGTGTCCACAATCTGAGCTGGGACACGGTCAATTCAAGCCCCCCTTGACCCAGAGTCTCAACACAATTGAATTAACAGATAATTCTGAGAAACATATCCAAAATCTAATTACAACCACCAGGTTTGTAAGTTTAAACACAAATTACCTTTCATTTAAAACAAGAACTATGATGAAATAGGCAGTAGCTGGTTAACTATTATCTAATTCCTAATCTCCCATTATAACTTGTGCCCCCAGCCTTTCAGATCCAGTGCTCGGTTTTCAGCCCATAATAATTTCACTGTACATAGAACATAGAACATAGAACAGTACAGAACAGAACAGGCCCTTCGGCCCTCAATGTTGTGCCGTGCCATGATCACCCTACTCAAACCCACGTATCGACCCTATACCCGTAACCCAAACACCCCCCCCCCTTAACCTTACTTTTATTAGGACACTACGGGCAATTTAGCATGGCCAATCCACCTAACCCGCACATCTTTGGACTGTGGGAGGAAACCGGAGCACCCGGAGGAAACCCACGCACACAGGGGGAGGACGTGCAGACTCCACACAGACAGTGACCCAGCCGGGAATCGAACCTGGGACCCTGGAGCTGTGAAGCATTTATGCTAACCACCATACTACCCTGCTGCCCCTGTAGATTCGTAGAATCTTTACAATGCAGAAGGACAGGTCCTCATCGACCCTCTGAAAGGGCACCCCACCTAGGCTCAGGCCCTCACCCTATCCCCATAACCCATTTTGGACTAAGGGGCAATTTAGCATGGCCAATCCACGAAACCTGCACATCTTTGGACTGTGGGAGGAAACCGGAGCACCTGGAGCAAATCCACGCAGACACGGGGAGAATGTGCAAATTCCACACAGACAGTAATCCGAGGCCAGAATTTAAGCCCGGTCCCTGTCGCTGTGATGCAGCAGTGCTAACCACTGTACCATCTTGCTATTATCATTCATTCAGGTATACTGTATGTTCAGAAATGTTACAACTCACAGCCTTTCTGGAGAGAGAGAGAGAGAGAGAGCGAGGGCAGGTCCTTGTCCCTGTGTCCAGGTCTTAACTCCGCTTTCCTTCATTCTCTACAAATCATCCCACCCGGGCAGGATCCAATCACCACTTGTTACCGGGCAGAATTCTGGTTTTGGCCAATTTATTGGCCATGAGTTAACCAATCAGACCAAGTACCACCCCATCTCTCGAGTGTGACAGAATCAGGTTTCTGCTGTCTAAAGATTGCAGCACCATAAACAAGAAGCTGTAATTTCTTGAATTCCTATTGTCACTTCAGCTTGACTTAAAGATACATGTCCATTAAGCATCCATGGATCAAAAATAATAATGGAGAAATTAAAGGAAGGGGAAATAAGGGAATCAATCAGAAGGACCTTTACAAAATGAATGTCAATTGATTGACAATTCGCACCCTTTCTGGGGCCATAAGAGGCTACAAAGAGATTTGCACCCTTGACTAATGGATCATCAAAATAGTGCCCATTAACTCTAACATCTGCCATCTTCCCTAAACTCTCAATATAATTGATGTACAGAGAGATCTGGGAGTTCAGGTCCATTGTACCCTGAAGGCACACAGCATGCTTGCCTTCATCGGATGTGGTATTGAGTACAAGAGTCGGCAGGTCATGTTATAGTTGTATAGGACTTTGGTTAGCCCACATTTGGAATACTGCATGCAGTTCTGGTCGCCACATTACCAGAAGGATGTGGATGCTTTAGAGAGGGTGCAGAGTAGGTTCACCAGGATGATGCCTGGTATGGAGGGTGCTAGCTATGAAGAAAGGTTGAATAGATTAGGATTGTTTTCGTTGGAAAGACAGAGGTTGAGGGGGGACCTGATTGGGGTCTACAAAATTATGAGAGGTATGGACAGGGTGGATAGCAACAAGCTTTTTCTAAGAGTGGGGGTGTCAATTACAAGGGGTCACGATTTCAAGGTGAGAGGGGGAAAGTTTAAGGGAGATGTGCGTGGAAAGTTTTTTATGCAGAGGGTGGTGGGTGCCTGGAACGCTTTGCCAGCAGTGGTGGTAGATGCGGGCACAACAGCATCATTTAAGATGCACCTGGACAGATATATGAACGGGCGGGGAACAGAGGGAAGTAGATCCTTGGAAAATAGGCAACAGGTTTAGATAAAGGATCTGGATCGGCGCAGGCTGGGAGGGCCGAAGGGCCTGTTCCTGTGCTGTAATTTTCTTTGTTCTTTGTTCTACCCATCCTTGACAACAACCTACCAGTCTTAAAATATATGCAAAGTACTACTGATGCTGGAAACCTGAAACATCAATGGAAAATGCTGGGAAAACTCAGCAGGTCTGGCAGGAACTGTGGAGAGAGAAACAGAGTTAATGTTTGAGGCTGCAAGACTCTTTTTTGATCTTCTACCAATCTTAAGTTTTGAAATTTTCACTTGACGTATAGTCTAAATGGCATTTTAGGGGAAGAGAGTTTCAAATTTGCCCCACTTTTTGTGAAGGAGCGCATCCTGACATCACCTTGAATGGTTTAACTTTAAATCTAATTGACTCTGACTGATCCTGAATACTTCACAATCAGATTAGCTATGATCTCATTGAATGGGGAGCAGGCTTGAGGGGCCAAATGGCCCACTCCAGATTCGAACGTGGATTCTCCGCTGCCTGACGCCAGCAAGGAGATCTATGACTGGGTGAAGAAACCAGCGCCGTTAAGAAAACGGGATTGGTGGCGCTGATCTGTTTCCATTGCTCTAGTCTCCAGCTGGCGGCGGTATCAAGGCTCGCACCCTGTGCAAGTGAGAATCATGCACATAGGTCAAATTAACCAACTTGCACCCTATTCATGGGCTGAGCACTGGATTCCCCACACCTCCGTGATTCTCTGGTCTCTGGGCTGGGATCCACTTGGGCCTGGATTGGTGCAGGGATTTGTCAGCATGGCCCTGGCAAGGTGGACCTTGTTGGGCCAAGGGGGTACGGCTTTAAGGTAGGTGTCCCCAAAGTCCATTGAAGGGCACCCTCACCCCTACAATGCAAATCCTGCCCACCTCATGTCCGCCAGATGCCCCCTCCCTCCACCAGCCCTCCCAACCAGACCTCCCACCAGAACCCATCAGAGTCCCCAAACAGACCACCATCAGAGAGCCCCATAAAAGAGCGCCCTGTCTAGAAGCTAAAGTACAGACAGAAACAGTGAAAAAGTATCACTGCTTTAAAACTCACCTGTTGCCGACAGCTGCTGCCACAGGCAGAGAAAACTGCAGCTGTAAATTCCTAGAAATCGAAAACCACATCACCTGGGTTTAAACCCCCTCGGATCTTTTGATCAGCAGGGCTTTTATTCACGTCAATGTGAAAGTGCATTTACTGGGCTGTGATTGACACCTCCCAGACAGCCAGGTGTTTGGATTTTTAAATTTACTTTCCCTTCACGCTTGAATGGATCTCAAGTTCCTTGCAGCGAAACTGTTTATTAACTACATCTCGCTATGATTCTCAGTTCTTGATCACATCAACAGCAATCAAGTGATTCCACTTGCTCTTTCTCTCAAAGGTGGGAGGCTCACATAGACTTGCTTGGATGGATATGCCCAAAATGCGAAAGCCAACGATCGAGATTTAAAATATGTACGTAACACCTAAATTTGGAAAAGAGTGACAAAGGAGGTTAAGCATGTAAAACATGAAATGTGCACCAGATGCTGGGATTATAATACATTAACAGCTTGGAGTCATTCAGGATCCAGTTGAGAAATAATTTAAAACTAGTATTGTGTCCATAGGCATGCACTATTTCAAGAAAATTAAATTAAGGGGGATATTTCAGCATGCTGTCCACCCAGAAGAAAATGGCAGGTGGCATAAATCACCTGCGGACTTACCCTCTGCTGTTGCCCAATTGTGTTTTGTTTTAAACTGTCCATTATCCTTCATTTTACTTGCCCGTGCCACTCCAAAATATTCTCACCCAGAGGGAAGGAGCAGAGCAGCATTCACCTCCTTCAGCATTTGCTTCTGTTCCTATCTTACAGATCGATAAGCACCAAGTTTGGGGACAGTTCATCAAATGGTAACTGAGCTCTCTGGTGATTGTACCTCATCTTCTCTCTGACTCCTTCTGCACTTTGCTACAGGCTCGGTTTCTCAATTAAAAATGCAACATCATGCAGCATGACTTTTTGAATTATGGTGGAATTGTAGCTAATTATTAGAGTAGTCTGGCCTGTTTAGTGCAATAAATATTGTCTATGCTTTTTGCTTTCATCCATTTACTCCAATTACAGGTAATTTACCACTTGTTCCTCTTTCCCCTACTTTTCTGATGTGCTTGCATTTTCTCTAATGGGCCAGTTAATTCAGCGAGGGAAGCTTTATTCCGTGTGTTTTCAGACGGGTCATATCATCCACATTAGTTGCAAAGTAAGGTGTTCTTGATAGCTAAGTACGTTGGCTAATAACTCCTGCTCGAAACTTTTTACTGGAACAGAAGCATATTAATGAATGAGTATTTCTTCCTCTTGCATCATTAACTAGATTAGCAGATGAGAAGCAAATGAAAGTAAAGTATCCAATGAACGGGCAAAATGAAGCATTTGAATGACCTTTGTGCCATAGTCAATTAGATTGCCAAGGCTCAAGCGTCCATGACCACAAATGAAGAATAACCACCAGCATAAGATATTGGAAGACTGTCATCATAGGAAGAGTTGTAGCTGTGGCTTAATGGATTGCACATACAAATACATATACATTTTAAAAATGTTATTGTTTTCTCAGAGTTACAATGTCAGTGCACAGAATTGATGATGCAAGCCCTGAATCCATCTCCTTGCTTGCTCCGAAAAGTACTTTTTTAATAATTTTTTTTTTCATAGAATCATAGAATGTACAGTGCAGAAGGAGGCCATTCAGCCCATAGAGTCTACACCGGCCCTTGGAAAGCACCCTACCCAAGCCCACACCTCCACCCTTTTCCCTTACCCAGCAATGCCGCCTAACCTTTTTGGACACTCAGGGCAATTCAGCATGGTCAATCCACCTCACCTGCACATCTTTGGATTGTGGGAGGAAACCAGAGAAAACCCACGGGGAGAAAGTGCAGACTCCGCACAGACAGTGACCCAAGCCTGGAATCGAACCGGGAACCCTGGAGCTGTGAAGCAGCAGTGCTAACCACAGTGCTAACATGCCGCCCAATATAAGGGGCAATTTAGCTTGGCCATCCACTGACCCTACACATCTTTGGGTTGTGGGGGTGAAACCCACGCAGACATGGTGAGAATGTGCAAACTCCAGAGAGACAGTGACCCAGGGCCGGGATCGAATCCAGGACTTCAGCACCGTAGGCAGCAGCGCTAACCACTGCGCCATCGTGCTTCCCAGCTAGTTCCGAAAACTAATTCAAATTAAAACTGAATCCAATTCATTTTCCCACAATAGGAAGTTGGTAGATCCAAGCTGGGGGGGGGCAGACATTACACCTAGAATCTCAGACATGGGGCGCGATTCTCCCAAAGGGAGACAAAGTGACGACGCCGGAGTGAAAACCGGAGTGTTTCACTCCGGCGTCGGAGGCCGCTCCTTGCCCCCTATTCTCCCACCCCAGGGGGCTAGGAGCGGCGGCACGTCAATCTCGCATGCCGGGCCTTGACGCTTGCATCAAAGTGGCGCCACCTGAATGACGCAGCCGGCAGCACCTAAATGACGTCACCCGCGCATGCGCGGTTGCCATCTTCCCCTCCGCTGCCCGCATGACATGGAGGATTGATCTTGCGGGGCGGCGGAGGGAAAAGAGTGCGTCTTTCAGAGATGCCGGCCCGATGATCGGTGCGCACCGATTGCGGGCCAGACCCCTCCTGAGCACCCCCCTGGTGCTCGATCCTCCCTCCGCCCCCCACAGGTTCCACACACAGCGGCCGCGCGCTGTTCACGCTGGCAGCGACCAGGTGTGGTTGGTGCCAGTGTGAAACGGTCGTATTAGGCAGGCCGCTCGGCCCATCTGGGCCGGAGAATCAGCGCTTGACCGGAGCGGCGATTCTCCGAGCGGCCTGTCGCAAAACGCGACACGCCGTTTTGGGGGGAGTGGGAGAATCGCGTGCGGGTGCCAGGGCGGCGTGCCGTGAATCATCCGGCACTCCCGCGATTCTCCCACCCGGCGTGGGGGTCGGAAGAATCGCGCCCATGATCTTGGCCTACACTTCTAACAGCAAAGTCCTCAGTTCCAGCCACGCACAAAGACTTGAACTTATATTCTAGATCCGTTTTCTGAAGTTATGTGCTAAAATACCAGTTGATGTTAATACTGGACGGGAAGATCCCAGAATGGAATCCTTGCTCAAAAGACCGTAACTGTAACTTTTTAATAAAATGTGGAGCAACAGAGTCATGGGATGGCTAATTAGTTTTAGCAGCAAGAAAAAAGCATTTATTAAACATGAAAAAATTGGATTCTAATACAATGCTCCTTTACCCCCCCCCCCACTTTAGCTTAACAATTACACCCATGATTTAGGATTAACATGCATTATTAAGTACATTTTGATCTACATTTGTCTCATTCACAGAAAATCCCTTTTAAGCACAGAAAATGACTGCTGGAAGATACAGTCTCTACTCTGAACCCCAGGTAAATGTTCGTGGATGACTCCTGGATGTTTGCCGTGTGAGAGTTTCTGAACTCCACTCCCAAAAACACGCTTTTTTGCAACTTCTCGCATAATTATAATGCTTTCCCTTGGTAGTTTGCATTCCAAAATCCAGGCCATGTTTTCCAAATGACAGTTTTAACAAAGGTTCTGCTCCACTATTAACAGTGAATCCAGTCCACAATTTTACACCAATCCCTTTAGGATTTAATTGTCTTGATTCCTGTGCAAACTGTCCACAATTGCTTTAACTCTCAATTCCCAGACTGTATTAAAATGGCATCAGAGATTTGATTTAACCTTGGAAGGCTGCTGTCCTACTTTAAATCTGGTTACTGCAATTGTCTCTTTAACTCAGAACACTTTAGTTGTTCTTTCTTGAATTCTTCTGAAGAATACCTTGATCTCTGTTTACTTAACTCTAGTCACCTTAAAAATAATTTTTGTCTCAATTTCATGCCGACCTGAACAATAACTTATATTTTAGGAAGCCTGCTTGTTTGCAGCTCCCGTTCTTTCCAGTCTATCTTCTGGCCGAGTTGAGAACTGTTTACTCCCCGAGGGACAGTCACCAACTGCCCACAAATTAAACTAAAACTTAAAAGCTGCCGCACCTTAAAAAAGCCCCAGTTGCTAAGCTCTGTCTGCAGACATCTACTGGTTTATTTCTTTACCATTCATGTGGTAACCCTCTCTAAGCACAACAGAAACACAGTTGGAACTTAACCAACCCTCAAATAATTCAAACTCCTTTGTCCAGCATGAATCTAACAAAAGGTTTTACCCTTCCAGGCACATAAACCTTCAAGTTGACAAACTTTAAACATACCTTTTTTCGAATGTTTACCGATGCAAATATAAATCCCTTACTACTATCTTTGCTTTCTGAACACCTCCCCCTTTGAAAGAAAAAGAAGGAAGGAGCAGTGCTCCGAAAGCTAGTGATTTGAAACAAACCTGTTGGACGTTAACCTGGTCTTCTAAGACTTCTTACTGTACTCACCCCAGTCCAACGCCGGCATCGCCACATCATTAATATACCTAATTAATTTATTTCCCTTCATAAAACTTTCTGGAATATCAATTGCATCATCAGCTACCATCAATGATTGATATGCTCCTGTATCTCTCACAATTTTAATTTGTTTACTTAAATTGCTACATGCGCAATGGAAAACTTCTCCCTTTGAAACGCAACATCCAAAACCTCCAATAGCCTGACTTCCTTCACCAGAACTCAAATCATTATTTGAATAATCTTGAGACCTTTTCTCACTGATTCTAAAAGAGCACGTTCCACCTGCACCGCTGCCACAGTTTTAACAGCCATTTCATTTTCAGATGCTTCCTTTTCTACTACTGCAACTGGTCTTCCATTTAGTTTCCAAAAATGTGCCGTCTTATGTCCCTTCCATTCTGTTACAGTGGAAACACAAGTTCATAGGCGTCAGCTAACTCTGCTCCCTGTCTGGCAGCTTTAACCTTTTGTTCTTCAACATGCTTCCTAACAACCAAAGGAATTGAGGACGCGATTCTGCGACCCCCACGCCAGGTGGGAGAATCGCGGGAGGGCTGGGCGAATCACGCCACGCCGCCCTGGCACCCCCACGTGATTCTCCCACTCGCCCCAAAATGGCGTGTACTGTTTTGCGACAGGCCGCTCGGAGAATTGCCGCCTGCCATTTCTAACGGCGACCGGCGATTCTCCGGCCCGGATGGGCTGAGCGGCCTGCCGAATCCGACCGGTTCACACCGGCGCCAACCACACCTGGTCGCTGCCGGTGTGAACATTGCACGACAGGTAAGTGTGGGGCCTGTGGGGGGCGGAGGGAGGATCGAGCACCACGGGCGTGCTCAGGAGGTGTCTGGCCCGCGATCGTTGCCCACCGATCGTCGGGCTGGCGTCTCTAAAAGACGCACTCTTTTCCCTCCACCGCCCCGCAAGATCAAGCTGCCATGTCTTCCGGGGCAGCGGAGGGGAAGACGGCAACCGTGCATGGCTGACGTCACTGAGGCGCCGCTGGCCGCGTCATTCTGGGCGCGCTACTTTGACGCAAGCGTCAAGGCCCGGCGTGTGAATTTCACGCGCCGCCGCTCCTAGCCCCCTGGGGGGGGGGGAATAGGTGGCGAGGAGCAGCCACCGACGCCAGTGTGAAACGCTCCGGATTTCACTCCGGCGTCGGCTGTTTGTCTCCCTTTGGGAGAATTGCGCCCTGAATCTATAAATTATTCTGAAAGAATCACCTTTCTCAGGGCGACATGCGTTTTCTCTACTTTCAAACCAATGGTTAAAACTATTTTTGTTTCACCCTCTCAATATCAATATGATTGTGTCCCAGTAGTTTTCTTGTGTTTCTAAATTTCTGCCTGTATGGCTCAGGAACTAACTCAAACACACCAAGGCTGGCTTTCTCGACTGTATCATAATTAACAGATACCACTTTTGACAATGGTGCATACATCTCACTAGCTCTACCTACCAGTCTAATTTTTAACAGCAATGTCAAAATTTCTTTTGACCGTCCCATCTGTTTAGCTACCTTTTCGAAAGAAATGAAGAATGCTTCCACATCCTTTCCCTCGAATTTTGGAAGAGCTTGTATAAATGTAAAGATTTTCCTATTTGGCTCATTTCTAGAACTACTTATTTCCTTAACCTGCTCTGGTATTTCTTTTTTTCAACTTCTTGCATTTTAAATTGAAATTCTCTCTCTCCCCCCTTTTCTCCTTCTGTCATTGCTAACTTCTCAATTTCCAATTCCTTTTGAAAAGCTTTCTGTTTTTCCTGCATTTCAGATTTTTTTCAGTTCTATTTCTTTCTCTTTTTCCTTTGCTTCTAATTTAATTTTCTTCATTTCTATTTATCTCTCTTTCTCTTTTTCTTTAATTTCTAATTGTTTCTAAGTGGTCTATCTGACAATCCATGCAGTTTTAAATGTTTTCCACAATGGTTTCAATAAGGTCAGCTTTCCTGTGTCCTGTAGCTAATCCCAACTCCAAATCATCTACCAATTCAGTTAACTGATCCTTAGCTACATTCTGTAAACTAGTCACAGTTAAATCTTCCACTTTCAGGTAAATCTTAGAAATTCCCACTGCCAATTTAGATTCTAACTGTACAATGTACCTCACAGTAACTCCAATTGTTTTGTCCAGTATCTCAGTACCCGACTTATTCTTTTTTAAGGATTCACAGATCAACAATAAATCTACTATTCAGCAAAACTGCTTTGTACATTTCAAAATATTCCAACATATTATTACTAATCCAATAACCCTTTCTCCACATTCTGAAGTCTAAGATGAATCCACACTGTTGTTACAATCTCAGTTGATGTTATAACTGCATGGGAAGATCCCAGAAAAGAATTATGGCTCATAAAACTGTTCACCTTAATTTTTTTTACATAACGCATGAAGGAACAGAGTCAAGGGACTGCTAATGAGTTAAAAAAAACATTTATTAAGCATGAAAATTTGGAATATAGTACAATATTCCTTTACTTCCCCCCTCAGCACAACAATTACATGCATGTTTTAGAATTAACATGATTACAAAGTACATCTTAAACTACAATGGTGTCAGTAGCACAAAGTCCCTTTCAAACACACACTTACTGTGAGCAAACACACACTCTACAATGATCCCCAAGTGAAGGTTTGTGGACATGTCTCTTCAGAATCCCCTCCAAGGTGATTTCCACATGAGAATTTCCAAAATTCCACATTCAAAAATATGCTTTAAAATCTTCTCACATAATTATGATGCCTTCCATTGTCAGTTTGCATTCCGAAATCCAGACCAGGTTTTCCAAATGAATCTTCTAAACAAAGCTTCCAGCTTCAGGGCAGCATGGTGGCACGATTCCCTGCTGGGTCACTTTCTGTGCGGAGTCTGCACGATCCCCCCGTGTCTGCGTGGGTTTCTTCCGGGTGCTCTGGTTTCCTCCCACAGTCCAAAGACGTGCAGGTGGATTGTCCATGATAAATTGCCCTTAGTGACCAAAAAGGTTAGGAGGGGTTATTGGGTTACGGGGATAGGGTAGAGATGGGGGCTTAAGTGGGTCGGTGCAGACTCGATGGGCCGAATGGCGTCCTTCTGCACTGTATGTTCTATGTTCACTTATAACAGTGAATCCAGTCCAAGGTTTTACACCATCCTTTTTAGAATATCTTTGTTTTGATTGCTGTGAAAACTGTTCACAATTGCTTTAACTCTCAATTCCCAGATTGTATTAAAATGGCATCAGGCATTTGGACCAAATTCTCCGTCATTTCACACGGACAGGATTCTCTGGTGCTGCCAGCAGTGTACCGACTTCCCGGCCGCATGGGTTGGCTTCAATGGGAATTCCCATTGACAATGGTGGGAGCAAACAAACCCACTGCCAGCAAATAGTGTGCTGCCTCCTGCCACCGAGAAACACGCAGCTGGGAGGCTGAAGTGTCCCACCCTTGATTTACCTTTGAAGGTTGCTGTCCCACTTTCAATCTGGTTACTGCAATTGTCTATTTGAATCACACCACTTTGTTTACTCTTCCTTGAATTCTTCTGAACAATATCTTAGCCTCTGTTTACTTAACTCCAGGTCACCTTAAAAATGACTTCCATCCCACTTCCCTGGTTATCTGGGGCGGGATTCTCCGCCCCGCCGCGCCACATTTATGCCCCGACCAGCCGGCGGGATTGTGAGGCACGACCTACCCTTCACAAAACCATGTTGACTATCTCTAATCAAATTATTCCTTTCCAGATGATTATACATCCTATCTCTTATAAACCTTTCCAAGACTTTTCCCACAACAGAAGTAAGGCTCACTGGCCTATAGTTCCCGGGGTTATCTCTACTCCCCTTCTTGTACAAGGGGACAACATTTCCTATCCTCCAGTCCTCTGGCACTATTCCTGTCGACAAAGATGACTTAAAGATCAAAGCCAAAGGCTCAGCAATCTCCTCCCTAGCTTCCCAGAGAATCCTAGGATAAATTCCATCCGGCCCAGGGGACTTATCTATTTTCACACTTTCCAGAATCGCTAACACCTCCTCCTTATGAACCTCAAGCCCTTCTAGTCCAGTAGCCTGTACCGCAGTATTCTCCTTGACAACATTGTCTTTTTCCTGTGTGAATACTGACGAAAGATACTCATTTAGCACCTCTCCTATCTCCTCGGACTCTACGCACAACTTCCCACTACTGTCCTTGACTGGCCCTACTCTTACCTTAGTCATTCTTTTATTCCTGACATACCTATAGAACGTTTTAGGGTTATCCTTGATCCTACCTGCCAAAGACTTCTCATGTCCTCGCTTGGCTCTTCTAAGCTCTCTATTTAGAGCCTTCCTAGCTAACTTGTAACTCTCAAGCGACCCAACTGAACCATCACGTCTCATCTTCACATAAGCCTCCTTCTTCCTCTTGACAAGTGATTCAACTGCTTTAGTAACCCATGGTTCCCTCACTCGACCACTTCCTCCCTGCCTAACAGGTACATACTTATCAAGGACACACAGTAGCTGTTCCTTGAACATGCTCCATATTTCCATTGTGTCCATCCCCTGCAGTTTTCCTCTCCAGGCGATGCATCCTAAGTCTTGCCTCATCGCAACATAATTGCCTTTCCCCCAGCAATAACTCTTGCCCTGCGGTTTATACCTATCCCTTTCCATCGCTAAAGTAAACGTAATCGAATTGTGGTCACTATCACCAAAATGCTCACCTTTCAGATGTTTGGTGCAGACTCAATGGGCCGAATAGTTCTATGGTTCCTCTCCTCTGACCTGACCATCACGAGTGAGCCTGCCAGGACTCCCGACAGCCTCGCTCCCGGGAACAACGGAATGTTCAGGCCACTCCAGCACAGCAAGATGGCGAGCCACATGGTCAATCTTCTCATACCAATTGGAAAGCAAAACATCTCACCGCCCAATTGGATGCAGCTTGAACGTCAACCGAACAATCTTTTTTTTCCCATTTTCAATATTTTTATATCTGGCTCAAAAAAAATGGAAAAAAAAATCAACCATTTTTCATGTCCCGATACTGTTTCTCCATGGTCACACAGAGCAGTGTCCTGGGAATTGATCTTCAATTCCTGGCAACTTCCAGTCAATATTGGAGGGTGACAGCACTCGGAGGAGTGCAGAGGTCCTGGGCCTTGTACAGGTACAATACTGAACTCTTGGTTTCATTGCCTGACTTGAAGTATGTGCAGTTTTAACCCGAGTACTCTAATGTAGTCACTGGAACATGAGGGAAAACTGCAAGGCCGTCATTGGCTGTAATGTAAAAAGCGCAGAAACTGGGGAGTTGAAAGACTTTGAAACTGATATCTCACAATTAAGAATAATAGCCTATTGTCACAAGTCGGCTTCAATGAAGTTGCTGTGAAAAGCCCCGAGTCACCACATTCCAGCGCCTGTTCGGGGAGGCTGGTACAGGAATTGAACCCGCGCTGCTGGCCTTGTTCTGCATTACAAACCAGCTGTTTAGCCCACTGTGCTAAACCAGCTATAATTAAAATGGGTGCCAAGTTAGAAGTTCAAATTCGGAAATGTTGCTCCCAAAAGACAGTGAGAGATATCAAGATTGAGAGCAAGTGTATGATAGGTAAGTGCATGAAGGAATATAGAGCATGAGTTGGGAAAATGTAGTTGAAGAGCAGATCAGGCGTGATCTAATTGCAGGGCCGAACCGTCTCAAGGGGCAAAATGGTCTATTCTATTTCTCATCGTCTTTGGACTAAATTTCCCTTTAGTTGTACCTGAAAGCTTAGTCCTGTTCTCTTCAACTGTGCAGTGTGCGCTCACTAACCCACTCATTAGGATACAATGCGGGTGGTTCCCCCATGGCTCCTGACAGCCCACCGCTTAGCAGGATCGTTTTACCGTATAATTGCCTCATTGGACACAATAAAGTAACAAGATGGGACAGTAGCTGATCTTGCGGCAGATCCACAAATAAAAGGAAGGGCACAATGTCCTTTAAGACATCTCTGTTGGAAATATTTCACAGGAAAGATTATTTTTCAGAACAATCTGTAGATAATAGACCCAGCAACGGGCCTGAAGTGTTCCTTTATCATAATGATTAGGGGCCGGGGAGAAGCAGAGAGAAAAAGCACTGGCAGCAAAAACAAATAGTTGTGGCTAAAATGTCAAGTGGAAGCTTGCGTCGCAATAGCTTATTGTTTAATGGCTTAGCTGATCAACTTCCACAATCACAAGCATTAGCTCTGCACAGCCTCATATTTTCCCCCACACACCCCGCACTTCATTTTAAAGCTGTTCCACTGTATTAATTTATCCTTCTCCCAATGCCTATTTTAAATTATCCCTTTTTCTGCTCCTCTGACCCAAAATGCATTACTTCTACGAATGCTTCTTTCTAATGTGTCTTATCGAAGGACAAATAGACCTTCAGCTGCTCAGTGAAAGGTTTCGCACTCCAAAGAAGCAATGTTTCTTTGGTTGATGGAGATTTGATAGAAGATACTAATTTCTTGTCAGGGAGAGGTCAACCCCAGGAGTCCCCTGCTTTATTGTGCTGGATTCAATCCTCTGTCCACACTGAGTTGTCTATCTCAGCCAGGTTGACCGGGAGGCCCTTACATTTGAACTACCTGCATGGGATGGAAATGCAGTGGTTCCAATTCTAATTCTCGTCCCAGTGCCCAAAGACAGACTTTTGCCTATTCCCATAGGTAGTAAGCCCCGGAGCAGATCGATAGTCTGTCGCCAAGGTCTAATATCTTGAAGGGCGGGGCTCCACTTCAAGCATTCTAGACCAGGAACCTCACCCACTCTTAGCGCCAGCCATTTTCCTGTTTGGAAGGATTTGCGGGTGGACGCACTCAACCTGTTTGACCACATTATCAAGGCTCCTTCCCAGGCCATCACGTCCTGGAGTGGGACTCGAACACAGGGCTTCAGGCTCGGAGCCCACTGCCCCACAACAGCTCCTTTGATGCAGATGTTGGGGGTATAAAATCAGTCAAGGTTTTGACTCCAAATTACCATTCAGTTAGAAGTGGAGAACCAATTGAGGAATTTCAACATCAGAAGAACATTAATCTTATAATGTGGACATCAGGAATATTTTATAGAATATTTCAAAAATATGGCACCATGAAACAATGGGATGCACAGATTCCATTGACCTCAGTGCAATAAGTCACTATTTGCACTCGTCCAGGAAGGAGCGTCGCAGAGGCAAATTGAACATTCCAGAGGAGGTCAAGCTCAAGATCACAGTGACTGATAGAAGGCAGCATTGGTGGAGTCCAACAGCCAGGTTTGTCACTCATATCTCAAGGAGTTTGATTACAGAGAAGAGGACAGCATACAAGGATATGAGCAATGGTAATGTCACAGAATGAGTATACCAGAAGCCCAAGCTTGTGTTCCTGGGGAATGCAGGTTCAAATCCCACAAAGGCAAGCTGGTCGAATTTGAATCCAATTAATTAAATTCAAATCTGGAATTGATAGCTCGTTGCCAGCAATGGCAACCATGAAACTGTCACTGATCGTCATTACAAAAAAGTCCATCCAGTTCACAAATACCCTTCAGGGAAGGAATTCTGCCATCTTTGCCTGGCCTGCTCCACATGTGACTCGAAAACCACAGCAATGTGATTGACTCAATGTGAAAGGACCTCGCAAGTTGCATAGTTTCAGGGCAATTAGGGCTGAGCTGGGCTTGTCAATTGTGGCCACATCCCAAGAAAGAAAATGCCAAGAAAAAAATAGCTTGCATTTAAATCCTGTACCTCAGGAAAAGTAAATTGGCCTTGAGAAGGGTGTCATGCAGATTCACTGGCATGATACCAGTACTTGGAGGATGAAAGTAGGAGAGAAGATTGCACAAACGTGGTTTGAATTCCCTGAGCATAGATGATTGATGGTAGACCTGATCAAGCTGGTTAAAATGCTAAAAGGATTCAATTCCTCTGATAGGGGAATCAAGAGCAAAAGAGGATATCATCATAAAAGCACAACTCGACCGTTCAAAAGGAAAATCAGGAAGCATGTTTCTCACACATGAATCTACTACCTCCAAAGGCTGTCTATGCGGAGGGCCAACTGGAGCTTTCAGGAATGAAATTGCGAGATATTTATTCATCCATGAGTATGAAGAGATATGGAGTGAATGTGGGTGAATAGAATTGGGGTAGAGATCAGCATGAACGGTCTGGTAGGCTAGAGAGAATGATGGACTGATTCTCATGTGTCTATCTCCTTTTGTAGTTGGAGAAAAGTGTAGCAAAGAAATAATAAGTTTCCAGGGGAAGAAAATGGAATTCAACAGAATCTATACAAGCAATAGATTAACAACAAAAGCTGGTAAAAGTAGGGAAAATCCCAAGATATTTTATAAGTATCTCAATGGAAAAAGGATAACTAAGGAAAGAGTGTGGCCCTTTAGGGACCAAAGGGGGGAATCTGTGGGTGGAGCCGCAGGATATTGGTAGGGTGTTGAGCAAATACTTCGCATCTGTCTTCCCACAAGAGAATGAGAATGTGGGTATGGAACACAGAGAGAGACACTGTGAGGTTCTTAAGCAAATTGACAAAGGGAGTGACAAGGTGTTGGAGGTATTGGTTGTCATAATATCCACTCATGTATATAATGAGATGCAGACAGGCAGTCATTGAATCACAGGATGACCAATGAACACAAAACACAGAACAACCAATCACCAGACAGGACACCACCACTATAAAGCCCACAGGGCATTAAAACTCTCCCTCTCTCAGGACCCAGCTACTGAGACAGTCAGAGTGCACAAGCTAGTGAGCACTATTACCATGTGGTAGCTAGTAAGTCTGGTCAAGCCAGTAAGAGGTCATCAGTTAGATTAGTAGAGTGTCAACCCACGGCTGAACATGTACAGCAGTCCACTAGTTAAATAAAACAGTGTTGAATCATCTCCTGTGTCAGACATTTGTTTCTAGCTTCACTGCATCCAGTTGCAGTCAATGTTAAACCAATCTGCCTAACACATCATTGGTGGGCTTAAGAGTGGACAAGTATCCAGGTCCAGATGAATTGTGTCCTAGGGTGCTTGGGAGCGAGGGAGGAGGTTGCAGGGGCTCTGACCCAACTTTTTAATTCCTCTGTGGCCGGGGGGGGGGGGGGGGGGGGGGGGGGGGGGGGGGGGGGGGGGGGGTGGTGCCAGAGGATTGGAGAACAGGCTAAGGGGTTGTAAAGATAAATCAGGGAACCACAGACCAGTGAATCTCATGTCAGTGGTAGGGAAGCAATTGGAGAAAATTATGAAGGACAGAATCTATCTCCACTTGGAGAAGCAGGGTTTGATCAGGAATAGCCAGCATGAGTTTCTCAGAGGGAGGTCATGGCTAAAACATTTGATTGAATTTTTTGAGCATGTGACAGATGTGCAGATGAAGTTAGTGCAGTTGATGTAGTTTACATGAATTTCAGCAAAGCCTTTGACAAGGTCCACCTGGGAGACTTATAATGAAGGCAAATAAACATGGGATGCAAGGTCACTTGATAAAGTGGATTCAAAATTGACTTAGTTGTTGGAGACAGAGGGTGATGACAGATGGCTGCTTTAATGACTGGAACCCAATGTCCAATGGCCTCCCACAAGGATCTATTTTTCATTTTTCATTTACTGTTTCCCCTATTTATAGAAACAATATAGATGACTATGTGGACGAAAGGATAATTAAGTTTGCAGGTGACACTAAGATTAGCTGGGTGGTTAACAGTGAGGTTGAGTGTCTTGGGTTACAGGAAGATATAGATGGGGTGGTCAAATGGGCAGAAAAGTGGCAGATGGATTTTAACCTTGAAAAATATGAGGTGCTACACTTTGGAAGGAGTAATATGAGATAAGGAAGTATTCAATGAATGACACGACAGTGGGAAGTTCCAAGGAACAAAGGGACCTTGGTGTGTTTGTCCATATATCTCTGAAGGTGAGGGGTGGGGGGCGGGGTGGTGCAGGTTAATCGGGTGGTGAAAAAGGCACATGGGACACTTGCTTTTATCAATCGAGTACAGTAAGAAGTCTTACAACACCAGGTTAAAGTCCAAAAGGTTTGTTTCAAAAACGAGCTTTCGGAGCACTGCTCCTTCCTCAGGTGAATCTATTATCAATCGAGGCATAGATTACAAAGGCAGGAGGTCATGATGGAGCTGAATAGAACTTTGTTGAGTACTGGAGTACTGTGTGCAAGTCTGATCGCCACATTATAGGAAGGATGTGATTGCACTGGAGGGGGTGCAGAGGTGATTCACCAGGATGTTACCTGGACTGGAACATTTAAGTTGTGAAGAGAGGTTGGATAGGCTTGGGTTGTTTTCACTGGAGCAGAGAAAACTGAGGGGTGACCGAGGTGTACAAGATTGTGAGGGGCGTGGACAGGGTGGCTAGGGAGCAGCTGTTCCCCTTAGTCGAAGGGTCAGTTCTGAGGGGGACACAAGTTCAAGGTAACGGGCAGGAGGTTTGGCAGGTGGGGTTTAAGGATAAGCTTTTTCACCCAGAGATTGGTGACAGTCTGGAATGCGCTACCTGGGAGGGTGGTAGAGGCGGGTTGCCTCACATCCTTTAAAAAACTACCTGGATGAGCACTTTGTGCATCATATTCAAGGCTATGGGCCACGTGCTGGCAAATTGGATGAGGTAGTCAGGTGTTTTTCATGTATCGGTGCAGATTATATGGGCCGAAGGACCTCTTCTGCACAGGCGCCGGAATGTGGCGACTAGGGGATTTTCACAGTAACTTCACTGCAGTGTTAATGTAAGCCTACTTGTGACAATAAAGATTATTATTATTAATTGGAGGAACTAATCATTAAACACCTTGCTCTCAGCCTCAGTTTCAGACATGTTCGCACCTCACTTCTTATCCATATTACTGTGTGGAGCTGAAAGAACGGCGTGGATTCTCCATTTGGGAGACTATGGACTGCACTTACCTCTCTTACATTTATTTCTATGCTCCCGCTGCCATGTGGCGTGGACCTCGTTTATTCCGCCAGCGGGGGGGGGGGGGGGGGGGGGGGGGGGAGAGGGGGGGGGGTGGGGGGGGGCGGTTGGGGGGGATGGAAGAGGGGGCTCAGAGCATCAAAGATTCCGATTTTGCCCCAACACCCGATTCTCCGTCCCATCGTGGAACACATTCTGGGAATCCGAGGACAGAGAATCCAGCCCTGAATATCCGCAGCCCTTTGAGATAGACAATTCCAAAGATTCACTACCCTTTGAGTGAAGAACATAGAACATAGAACATTACAGCACAGAACAGGCCCTTCGGCCCTCAATGTTGTGCCGAGCCATGATCACCCTACTCAAACCCACGTATCCACCCTATACCCGTAACCCAACAACCCCCCCCATTAACCTTACTTTTTTAGGACACTACGGGCAATTTAGCATGGCCAATCCACCTAACCCGCACATCTTTGGACTGTGGGAGGAAACCGGAGCACCCGGAGGAAACCCACGCACACAGGGGGAGGACGTGCAGACTCCACACAGACAGTGACCCAGCCGGGAATCGAACCTGGGACCCTGGAGCTGTGAAGCATTTATGCTAACCACCATGCTACCCTGCTGCCCCATTGAGTTAATGAGGAGGAAGAAATTCCTCCTCATTAACCCAATTCGAAATACTGAGCCCAGAATGAACACATTTAGCATGATGAAAGATGTGGGCGTGTAAAGGGTGAGTAAATGAGTTTACATATAAATATAATGTTGAGAGATTACTGCAAAGGAATAAGCAAATTGATTGGAGAAGGAATTTGTTCAAAGGCATTTCAGCAGAAGACAAAATGAACCCTTGTCAGCTGTAATGTTGAACATTCAAAATAAATGCGTATCTAAAATCAATGAACGTAAACAAATGGGACCCAAAATGGATTAACAAACTAACAGATGTGAAGGAAGGAGGACAAATAGCCCCTCTAACTCCTACAGGCAGAAAGGTGAAGGAACTTATACTGATAAATACAGAAATGTGCAGAAACATGTTAAAGTGGTGGCTAGAATTTAGAAATACAAAACAAAAGCAAATTTGCACAGCACACAACAGCAAATGTTAGGCTGGGCTGAATCCAATCTCAGGGTCCACGATGTGGCGGAGACTCGTAAAATTGGAATAGGTGCCGGACGTCGGTGCGCGCTGATCCGAACTAAATGCTCCAGGATTGAGGTCCATGACCGCGAGCCAGCGAGCCAGGCACCCTATGCTCCTGCCCTCCGTGAATCTCTGGTCACCGGGGCTGGGAATCACATGGGCGTGGATCATTTGCTGGCTCTACCAGTGTGGACTTGGCATGGTGTACCCGCGATGGGCCAAGAGTCCATCCGAGGAGCACCCACCCCATCGCAATGCACTACCTACCCAGCCCTCCTCTACCAGATCCCCCTGCACGGCACCTCCAGGGACCCCATTAATAGGGACACCACCCCCAGGGACCCCATGTAAAGGGAGACCCCTCAAGAACCCCATGAATAGGAAGACCCCCCCCATGGATTGCATGTAAAGGGAGACCCCCGCCAAGAACCACATGAATAGAGAGACCCCCCCAGGGCTCCCATGAATAGGGAGACCCCCCACCAGGGATCGCATGAATACGGAGACCACTCCCAGGACCCCCTAACTGAAGGAACGTCCTGCAGGCACCCGCCCAACAGAAGGAACACCTCCCCCCCATAGCAACCCCTGAGCTACAGAGACACCCCCACATCACCCACTAACTAAAGTGGGCCCACCCACATAGGGCCCCCCTAACGAGAGGGACCCCCACAGGGACCGCCTGACTAGGGGGACCTCCCCCTACAGAACCCCATCCCCTGCAAATGCATCCCCGTGGATCCACCTTGGACCCCTGAACTCGGGGGGGGGGGGGGGGGGGGGGGGGGGGCGGTGGAGAGATTGGCAGCAAGTCTTCTCTGAGCCATCTTGGCGGCTGCAGTGAGTGTGTAGCAAGGTGGCTCTGGGGAGCAGTCAGCAGTGTGAGCAGCCAAGAAAAAGCCTGTAAGTAGCACCAAAGCGTGACACACTGCAGCAATGGCCATCCGTGCTCGGCCACCCTGATCCCGAGGTGGCCCCCGAGTCCGTGGGCTTGGCACCAAGTCGTTCCCCGCTACTGCCCCCCGATCCGGCGTGCCTTGGTGAGAGTCATGGCTCAATTTGAAGCACTTTCACTTTCGAATCGGACGGTCCAGCGAGTATTGACGTACATACTACACCAGAGATACGAGCATTAAAATAGAGACTGATGCTCGCAACGGAGAACTGAGAGAATGCTGCACCTTTGAGGCGCTAGTCGGAATTTTCTGGCCGTTGCAATTTGCTTTTCCCACCGGCAGCGCACCCCGCCCGTGGGTCTGCTGGTGCCACGGGATGGTTACAATGGGAAATCCCATTGACAAGTGGCGGGCAGATAGAGTTACACCGTCAGCAAACGGCACGTGGTCGAGAACTATGCAGTTAATACTCGAGAATTCAGCTTGCTGTCTTTCAGTTGAGACATTAAACCAAAGCCCTATTTAAACTTTAATTTGGATGTAAAAATTCCCCTGCCAGTAGTTGAGGAAAATCAAGGAAATTATTTTGGTGTCATTGACAATATTTAATCCTCACCCAATGTCACGAAAACACAGGTCATGTGGTCATTATCACATTACTGCTCGTAGAATCTTGCTGTGCGTAAATTGGCTGCTGTGTTTTGTGCAACAGCGACGACCCTTCAGTACTTTGTCAGTAAAATGCTGTGGAACGTTGCGAGTTTTCGACGGATGCAATTCTCTCATTCTTACTTACACCAAATAGAGGATGCCACATAGCGAGAAAAACGGAGTTATCTTCTGGTGATGTGATATGTCTAACCATCTGTGAAATTATTTAAAGGTTTTATGGGGCGGGAAGGAAAAATGTCTTCTTTTGAGTGGATTTGCTTGAAGGAAAATGTGCCATTCTGTGTGGTATTACATTGATGCTTCCTCTATCTCAGCTCAGCCATGATAAAAGCAATAGGTTCTGAAGATCTGTCAGTCCTTCCGTGTGTGTGTGTGTGTGTGTGCGTAAATGATAATGGAGAGGCAGGAAATAATTATATAAAACGATGTAACAAGCACATCAGGGGGCACTAATGCTGCAGGCATCTCTTGGACGTTAAAAGCATTACTGGGATAGAAATGGACACATTTTGCAGGTTTATAGCCTGTGTCTCGATGAAAGATCTAGTGCAATATTAGCCATGGACAATTCTCAGGCATCTAAAGTCACCATCTGAAAGACAATGATAGGCGTCATCCACACGTTGATTAGGGACCTGTTTTATGACCTCTTTAGAGAAGTTAATTGGCATTGAGCTTTTCTATTGCAATTCCAGAAAGGTGCATGCGATGGTGGAGGGACTTGTGTGACCTCCCCCTGGATGTTCTGATTCTCAGAAGAAAACATTGGGCTGGATTCTCCGACCACTGACGCCGAAATTGCGTTCGGTGATCAGACAGAGAATCCCCGCTTATGCCGGAATTGGGGGCGACGCCGTTTTTGTGATGCTCCCCCACGCAAAAACGGAGTTCTCGGGGTGTACGGCGCACGCCATATGGACAGCCTCAGGGCGTCACCTGAGGCTCTCCCCGGATGCTGTACCCCCGATAGGCCGAGTTCCCGTAGGCGTCACTCGCCTGTGCTTATTCCGTTCGGGGACCTCAAGTGGCGGCTGCGGACTGAGTCCACTGCCGCCACAGTCGGAGGGTGGGAGTGGGGGTCGGGGGGGGGCATTCCACTGGCAGCAGGGGTTTCGTTGGGGTCTGGCGGGACGGGTGGGGGTGGTCCGGGAGTAGTGAGTTTGGTTACAGGAGGGCGGTTTTTGGCAGGCTGGGTCCGCGTGCGAACCTTGCAAAAGTCCATTGACTTTGGCGGGTCTGGAAGGTCCCAGTGGCAGTAGGGGCCATAAATTTCCAGCATCGGTCTGCTCCTCTCCTTCATCTCTCCCCTTTCAGTATATCTTTCTAATCCTTCATTACAGCCATCCAATGGAAGGGCGTTTTTTTGGGGGGGGGGGCAGGGGATTGTAAAATACAGCGCATGGACAGCGCTACACTTACCCCCCACCCCCCCCAGCCCCCGTCTCCCATTTTGACAGAGGGTAGTGGAGGTTGTGGGCATCACTCCTGCCCTTATTGACCCCCTGAAGTGGCTCCTTGAGTGGCTAATTAATGGCCATTTAAAGTGTCCCCATCCTGCCCAGTATTATTTTACTGTGGCAAGGGAGACTGATGCCATGTAGGTAGTCTGGCAGCTTTAGCTACACATGATGTTGTCAGACAAGGCAGAGGTCTCCTTTGGGGCTCCCCTGTGTCCATCAGAAGGAACTCCCCAACATCATACACCCCTTTAACCCTCCCTTCCCAGCTCCTCAAACCCCTCCCTTGGGCCTGCTAGCCAGCCCTCGCCGGCACCCCAGACTTACTGTGTGTTCGGCCCCCCATTAGCTCCTCTTTTTTTGGGATCTGCCAGTTACCCCATTGGAGGCCGCCACTCGAAGCTGGTGCCGGCCATCCGATTGGTTGGCAGCTCCCCGAGGTGGGACTTCAGGTGGGCAGCACGGCAGCACAGTGGTTAGCACAGTTGCTTCACAGCTCCAGCATTCCAGATTCGATTCCCGGCTTGTGACACTGTCTGTGCGGAGTCTGCACGTTCTTCCCCTATCTGCGTGGATTTCCTCCGGATGCTCCGGTTTCCTCCCACAGTCCAAAGATGGGCAGGTTAGGTGGATTGGCCATGATAAATTGCCCTGAGTGTCCAAAAGAAAAAGGTTAGCTGGAGTTACTGGGTTACGGGGACAGGGTGGAGGTGTGGGCTTGATTGGAGTGCTCTTTCCAAGACCTGGTGCAGACTTGATGGGCTGAATGGCCTCCTTCTGCACTGTAGATTCTATGATTCTATGATTCATCGCCAGATGGGGATGGAAGCCTCACCCGTGGCCAATTAACACCCGCAAAATGGTAAATGTGCAAAAGGCCAATGTGCCTCAGTTGAGCAAAATTAGCAAGACTAAATGTGTTTTCAATGGCCCTGGATTACACTACATGGTTTGTCCTGATGCAGAAACTGAAGCCATTAAACATTGACGTAATATATGTTGTATAATTATCTAATTAAAAAGTACTGCCAGTGCTAATATCTCTCTAAAGGACAAGTGCAAGATTTTGGACTTTAAGGTTATTTTAATTCCTTTACTGCATCTGTCTGTGCAACATAAATCATGGCAAATGGTATGCACTGGTAACATTGCCAATCAGATTGCAACAGAGCAGGCACGGAGTTTAATTAAAGGGACAGCATCATAATATTGGGCTTAATTTCCTCAAAGGACCATCATAGCCTGAAAGTTCTGCAGGTGATGTTTGGTGGGATACTGCCGACAAATGTCCGATTCTGGCCCTGCCCAACATGGAGCATCACTTTTCACACATCCTCTCAGACAGAATCAGCCTCGCCATTGTGGAAGCCGTCATAGTAGAGATCGATCTGGAGTGTCACACATATGTTATCTGTGGGAGTCACTGGGTGAAGCCTCGAACTTACCCTCTGCGCTGCTGAGGGAGATTTAAAGCATATTTCATAAAAAAACAAGGAACAGCAATGCATTGAATGGAAGCACCAGGGGTCAGGAGACATATGATTCACCTGGAATAACTGTTAATATTGTTGGATACTTTGTCCCTGTCCTTATTTTCTTTTCCAAGTATCCTAAGAAGTGATCTTGCTGGAATGCCAAAAGAAGGTCAAAGGCCTTTGTTATTCTGGAGGAGATGACGCTGAATATTTTCGTTGAACACCGTCTGCAGCCAGACTGGTGTGAGACACTCCATGTCCTTTTGAAGGCTGGTATCCACAGTCGGGATAATGGAAGTCTCAGACTGCAAGACAACAGCTTGAACTTCCACTGCAGGCTGAGACTTTGGGCAGCTTCTGCTCTTGTGTTTCAGTGGGAGCTGAGATATCATCCACTGGATGTGGCAACATGTTGGGCCCACAAGTGTTGTTGTGGAGTAGGCTATCTCTTTCACGTAGACTGGATGGGGCTCCAAGGTCTTCATGATGTTCTGTGTTAAATGGCGCCGGACTCCTCCATCTTTCTCAACAGTGACAAGAGGTTGCCAGCCAGGATGGCCAATCCATAAAGCATCTCGGTGGGCATGATCATCAATACACCCCATATGCCAACCGCCAATGTCTTTATCTGAACCCTCATCCTCTAATGAGCTGTAATATGAACAATCCTTCCCCAATGTCATGGTGCAGCCTACTCATGCCCAGTGCTTCATCATGTGCTGAGCCCAGTCTGCACCACTATCTAAGGTATACGCAGCTTTAGTATTTGAGCCGGTGGCTGAGAGTATCAGATTAAATGATAGTTCATTATCAGAGGTCAGATGTAGCTATAGCCCTTACTCATGAAGCTGCAGTGACTGTGCAGGCAGCAGTTCTTAGGGTTCTGAAAGGAAAAATGCAGAAGGTGAGGGTTGAGAAGGAAAAGGCAGGTTGGAAAGCAAGAGGTCTATAATCACACCATATGCCACTTGCATTTTATGCCTGGTAGCAGAGGATAAGGTGGGCTTTAAGCAAAGGCACAAGTCAGCAACATATGAAAACAACATACTGTCATTATGAATGTTCTCAGCAATGCCGGATGCCACAGGGTCACAGCCGACCCTATAACAGGAGAAATTCTTCATCCAAGGAACACAGGTGATATAGATGTACCTTTCCCCAATCTTGCTGCCCTCTGCTCCCTCCTATTTATGGCTCACTTGCCCAACAAGAGAGAGGAAAGAATGTCAGTGAGTTTGTTGTGTTGTGTTTGGGTGATATGTTTGCTACACCTGAATGGCTGGAGGGATGTGGAGGCAGTGAGAAATCGTTGTGCAGTTTGGGGGTCACTGATAGGTCTGTAAGGATAAGACAGCTCTGAAGATTCAGCATCAGTCCTCGTTGCTTGAGATTGCTGATGGATAAGAGTTTGGAGTGTGGTACATTGAGCAGACTGAGGTGTTGGTCAAACCATGGGTAGGTGATGTCATGGAAAAGTTAACAACTCACCATTGGTACAATCCAGCCTGAAGGTATTCTCAGCTCCGGAAGGCTTGATTCCTTTTTTCCTTTTTCAGCTTGGTAACTTCTAATTTTTGAACTGACTTTCTTGGCGAAGGTTACCATGGAGATTCTGCCCTCTAGCCAAAGCTAGGTGAATCTTCCAGCCTTGCTGAAACCCTCATGAACCTTGTTTCTTTAATATGAACTGCCAACTGCATTCTGTATGGTGCACAATAGAGACAAGCTGCCTCTAGCTCTCTGTCTATCTCCCTAATTCTTACAGAAAGGGCAGTCTGCGGGGTTTAAAGATGTTTTCAGAAAATGTGTAATGGCTTTCTGTGACATGTTCCCCTCTCAAAGCCCATTGCCATGATAAAATGAATCACGTGGGCCTTGTAAACAGGTAGACATACTGTTTAACTATCTTGTAAATCTCCAGATCCATTCTATATTGGAATTAATAAACATTTGAAAGTAGAACCATTTGTAAAACCTGACATTCCGAACACCTCCTTGTGAGGCTTGGTGATCAACACTCTATCTACAGTCATCCCAGATGCTTTGCCATTGTCCACAGGTGTGGACATCTTGCACCTCCTTCGCAGAAAAACAACTTAGATCCCACTTTAACCAAGAACACCAAACTGAAGAAGTTTGCTGTTGGGCAGAATTCAGAACAGGCCACATGTCCTCCTTTATTTGTCTATTTTTCCCCAATGTAAAGAGAGAGACCTGATTCCCAACAATCTTTTTAGCTTTGGATTAGTAACACTTTGACTTCCCAAGTGAGATCTTTATACTTCTTGCGGCACTTCTCCCAGGTCCTCTTGCCGCCATTCACTTCTGAGAGTGTGTATTGAGGGCATTCTGTCCTTTTACAGGAACATTGGGTGGGATTCTCCAACCCCCCCGCCGGGTCAGAGAATTACCAGGGCGGGGGTGGCGTGAATCCCGCCCGTGCCGGCTGCCGAATTCTCCGGCGCCGGGGATATAGCGGGGGTGGGGATTGCGCCATGCCGGTCGCCGGCCGCTATCAGCGGCCCCCCCCTCCCGGTGATTCTCCGGACTGCGATGGGCCAAGAGGCCGCCCGTTTTAGGCCAGTCCCGCCGGCGTAAATTACAACAGGTACTTACCAGCTGGACCTGGCTCCGTGGGTGGCTTCCGGGGTCCTCGGGGGGGCACGGGGGATCTGGCCCCAGGAGGTGCCCCCACGGTGGCCTGGCCCGCGATCAGGGCCTACCGTGGACCTGTGGACCTCCGCGATGACCGATGCGGAGATGATCCCCCCCCCCCCCCCCCCCCCCCCCCCGTGCATGTGCTGGGATTACGGCAACACATGCTGGCGCTGGCTTTGAGAGCAGACTAAGCAGGCCAGCAGCACGGTTCGATTCCCGTAACAGCCACACCGAACAGTGGCGACTAGGGGCTTTTCACAGTAACTTCATTTGAAGCCCACTCGTGACAATAAGCGATTTTCATTTCATTTCATTTCCTGCGCACGCACCAACTCGCATCAGGCAGCGGAGACCCTTTGGCGCCAAGCCCATTCCGTGCCGGCCGGCATGGCGCAAACCACTCCGGTGCCAGCCTAGCCCCTGAAGGTGCGGAGGATTCCGCACCTTTGGGGCAGCCCGACGCCGGAGTGGTTCACGCCACACCTTCGCGCCGGAGTTGCCTGCCCCGCCAATTCCCGCAGAATCCCGCCCATTGATTCTCACAACTCTCCCATCTCCAGTACTAATTCTTCAAAGCTGCATCAGAATGCCTGGGAGTGAGGTTGATGTGATGAGGGTGCGGGAGTGGCTGCGTTCCGCAAGCTCTGGCTCTGCTCATCCTTTAATTTATCCGAGTGCACATTGCATAATTGTCTTTTTTGGGGGATATATATCTTGCACAATGTCCCTGGTTGATCCTGATTGGAACTTTACAATGAGGAGCCAAGTTTAATTGCAGAGAATCTTCATTTTACTGTGACTGGTAGAATGTCTTGTGGTGGGGCCCAGCTTGTTGCTTGTGAGCTGGCCTTCACTACAATGATGCAGTGTGCATCAGGATGATGGGCACCATTGAGAATGTTGTTCTGGATGAAAATCCCAACTCAGTGAAGCTGGTTCTTGGAGCTCACTTTGAGGAATTGCAAGGTATCCTTGGGAAAAGAGTGGAGGAACAGAAACAAATCCTTGTATACGATAGAGCACTTTTCCTGGTAAGGGCCTGCCTTCGATATGTTGCTATCCTGCTGCATGGTGTTTCATCTATCCTGACGTGTTTGGGAGGCAGGGGCTGGACAAGGAGTGTCCATGAGCCCGGTCCCTGTGAGAAGTGGGAGGCAAGTTCCAGAATGAGTTTGAACATTGGCTGCCATGCTTTAGTTCATTGAATTTACATTGCAGAAGGAGGCCATTCGGCCCATCAAGTCTGCACCGGCTCTTGGAAAGAGCACCCTACCCAAGTCCACACCTGCACCCGATCTCCATAACCCAGTAACCACACCCAACACTAAGGGCAATTTTGGACACTAAGGGCAATTTATCATGGCCAATCCACCTAACCTGCACGTCTTTGAACTGTGGGAGGAAACCGGAGCACCCGGAGGAAACCCACGCACACACGGGAAGAACGTGCAGACTCCGCACAGACAGTGACCCAAGCCGTGAATCGAACCTGGGACCCTGGAGCTGTGAAGCAATTGTGCTAACCACTATGCTACCGTGCTGCCCTTTATCTGGAGGTAGGGATGTATCAGGTTGGACGGACCATAGTGTATCCAGCCTTCGAGGCCTGTGGTCAGTTGGGCCCCTTGACCACTGGCCCTATATTATTCTGGTCACAATGCTTGTCGTGAAGGGTTGGAGGTTGGAGGTGACCGATCATTTTGTGTCACTCCCCCTGGCTGGGGCCTAGGCTGTGGGTCACTTGGGCATCGGGTCGGTGGCATGATGGGAGTGAAAGTGCTTCATTCATTGGTGTCCTCGAATGATCCTGAAGACTGTTTGATCATCCTGTCACATCTTTGGCACTTTCAAGCAACATAGATTTTCTTGCAAATCTTCAATAATCCTGGACATCACTCTCTTGTGTTTATATTGTCAATTATTTGGTTTTCTCTTTTCTCCTGCAAGGTTGTGTGAGGTGCGAGCACAAGGGCAAGACTTGCCTGTTATCCTGTTCTAGCGACGGAGTCGATTATATGAAATGTGGTCTGCGCGCAGTTTTACTACTTTATTTTATTATGTGCTGTTATCTTTGTGGCTATGGGTTTGATTAATCCTTGACTGATTTACTGAAGAGACAGAATGTTTGTCATGCCTGTACATTGTTGGAGAATGTCTCTTGTGTGGGAGTAGGTTTGATTGAGGGGGGAGGGTTTAAGGGACCCTCCTCCAAGTGGCCTTATATGGTGGTTTCTTGAGTGTCCTCCTTGTTATGATTGGGTGGTTGGGAACCGCTTTAGCTCAGTTAGCTGGACAGCTGGTTTGTGATGCAGAGCGAGGCCAACAACATGGGTTCAATTCCCGAACCGGCTAAGGTTATTCATGAAGGCCCTGCCTTCTCAACCTTGCCCTTCGCTTGAGGTGTGGTGACCTTCAGGTTAAATCACCACCAGTCACCTCTTCCCCTCAAATGGGGGCCCATGGTCATCATAGAATAGAATCCCGACAATGCAGAAGGAGGCCATTCAGCCAATCGAGTCTTCACTGACCCTTTGAAAGACCACACTGCCTAGGCACAATCCATTCCTGCAATCCCACACTCAGGGGCAATTTAGCATGGTCAAACTACCTAACCTGCACATCTTTGGACTGGAGGAAACTCACTTAGACGCAGGGAGAATTTGCAAACTCCACACAGACAGTCCCCTGAGGTTGGAATCGAACCCAGATCCCTGGTGCTGCGAGGCAGCAGTGCTAACCACTGTGCCAATATTCCAGTCCCCCTGGGACTATGGCGACTTTACTTTTACTGGTTGGGTTTCCCCATGTGAAACAGTGTTTGTGTCTCTGTTGTGGCATCATTATCATTTCCATTAATATCCTTCTTGTGATGGCATGCAGTGCGGGTCAGATCTTGGGATGTCCCTTCACGAAGGCACTTGCTAGGAACACCCTGAGAGACAGGGTTTTGCTTCTACTGTGCATTGGGCCCAGCTCACTGGGGTTGAGCTGACTTCTGTACTAGACTGTACACTGTAGTCATTTAAATGTAGAAGAAGCACACTGTTTGTGAGTTTACTGCCGCAGTGATGCCGAATAAGGTATTGTTGGTCGCCTATTCATAGAAACATAGAATTCGCAATGCAGAAGAAGGCCATTCGGCCCATCGAGTCTGCACCGGCCCTTGAAAAGAGCACCCTACTCAAGCCCACAACACCACCCTATCTCCATAACCCAGTAACTCCACCTAAACTTTTTGGACACTAAGGGCAATTTAGCATGGCCTATCCACCTAGCTTGCACATCTTTGTGGGAGGAAACCGGAGCACCCGGAGGAAACCCACGCAGACACGGGGAGAACGTGCAGACTCCACACAGGCAGTCACCCAAGCCGGGAATCGAACCTGGGACCATGGAGCTATGAAGCAACAGTGCTAACCACTCTGCTATCGTGCCGCCCTAATCGCATTATCCCAATATTCATAATATCCATACTCGAAAAATGGCCTAAATGAGCCCTATCCCCATTATATCTAACTTGTGTTTATTAATTGCCACTGTTTACATTTCTGATATTGATACGGCAGGCAATTTATTTTTAACTTTCTGCACGGCATTTCATACTGTAAATTCTGTACTCACACTGGGACCAACTATCAGCGTAATACAGGGACCATGTTACATATAATTATCCTCTAACAAGATTTAAAGAACTTCTTAAGCTGTGATAGGATAATTGGTTCCTCGATGTTTGGAAAAGTTATTACTAAATTAAATATTTGTCTGTGTCTAGAATTATCATAATGATACTTTTGAGAGCAAGCAAAATAAATCTTTTTCGAACTCGCTGTTGATGAACCCTTTCAAATTGTTCGATTCATTTCTGCTCTCCGGTGGTTGTGGTGAATGTATTCACCTAATGCATGTATGATACTGTAACCTATGACCTATGACCTGGAAGTGGTGATACGAGCTGCTTCCAGGTACTGTACTGTAACCCCGGTGGGCTCCGCCCTCACCGGGGCCATATACAGACCGTCCACCTGCGGGCGGCACTCATCTGTACAACCGACTCTGGCTCGGCAAGTTCATGATTAATAAAGCCGAATGTTCACTCGCTCTCTCTGCCTCTCGGTGAATTGAGGTACATCAGTTGTAATCTGCTGTGGGGCATCAGTTGCTGGGGATGTTTATCAGGGGCAGGGGGGAGGGGGGTGGGCTGGAAGGTAAATACAAATGAGGTGACTCACTGCAAAAGCTTTTTTGGAAGAGGGAACATGAAAAGCCATGTACAGCCTCACACTGCCCAGTAAAGCTGAATCCAACATCCATGTATGATACTGTAACCTATGACCTATGACCTGGAAGTGGTGATACGAATCCATTGGGATTGAACACACACAAATGCCTAGGAACGGGCTTTCCATACAGTGAGGATGCCGGGAAGATGCCGTGGTGATGTGTAGAGTATTTCACGGGATGTGGATGCTGCTGGCGAGGTCAATATTTGTTATCCATCCTTAAATTTCCCTGGAGAAGGTGGTGGTGAGCCGTCTTCTCGAACTGCTGCAGCCCGTCTGCTGCATGTACACCCATAGATTTAGATTTATTGTCACATGTACCGAGGTACAGTGAAAAATATTGTTCTGCGTGCAGTCCAGGCAGATCGTCCCATATATGAAAACATAGAACATATTTAAACACATGAGGATACATAATGAAAATACATAAACGTACCATAGCGGGTGAAGTATACGGTATGTAGTGCTACAACAGAAATTGCGGAGTAAGATCATTTCAGTCCGTGAGGTCGGCAGACTCGATGGGCCGAATGACCTCCTTCTGAACTGTAAGTCTTCTATGGTTCTTTTGATTTTGACCCAATGACAGTGAAGGAATGGCGTTATAGATTCAAGTCAGGATCGTTTGTAACTTGGTGGGGAGTTTGCAGGTGGTCTGATCTGATGACTCCGCTTCCCATGACCTTCTAAGTGGTAGAATTGACTCATTTGGAAGGTGCTATTATCAGAGTCTTGGTGTAATGCATGATGTACATGGTGCATATGCTGCCACTGCGCACTGTGCTGGAAGTAATGAATGTTTAAGTTGGTGGGAAGTTTAAGTTGGTTGCAGTGATCACACTAATAATAATAATCTTTATTGTCACAAGTAGGCTTACATTAACACTGCAATGAAGTTACAGTGAAAAGCGCCTAGTCGCCACTCGCCAGCGCCTGTTCGGGTACACAGAGGGAAAATTCAGAATGTCCAAATTACCTAACAAGCACGTCTTTCGGGACTTGTGGGAGGAAACCGGAGCACCCGGAGGAAACCCACGCACACACGGGGAGAACATGCAGACTCCGCACAGACAGTGACCCAAGCCGGGAGTCAAACCTGGGACCCTGGAGCTGTGAAGCAACTGTGCTAACCACTGTGCTAACGTGCTGCCCACTAGCACTAATAACAGAGAAAGAGAGAAGGAAAATGGTAAGGGAGAGAGGGGGATTGAAGGCAAGAGACAAAGGTAGAAATTCTATCCAACTCCAATCTCTTCTGGTCATGTGACAATGACAGAGATAAAACAGCTTCCTTTTTGGAAAAGGAAATGTATCCTCGTGACCTAATTTTGTGTTTGACTGCATTGAAAATGTCGATTAATGATTGCAGGAGCCATCAGTTGTAGACGGATGGTAAATGCAGGTATTCAGCTGGAAAGTCTTGCTGAGGTTTTACAGGGCATCTCGAGGAGATGAGAAAAGTGCTGCTAAATTTCTTATTTTAGCAATGCATTGTATTGATTGATTCAACTTTTAACAGTTCCGTCGAAGGGCAGAATGAGTATGATAGATCTACGGGCGACATACAACTTAAGTTTGGTATTTTAAGCTCAAATGACCTCCTTTGGGCATTTAAGATATGTCTACATTGGTAAAATGAGCTCTGTAAAAATAAAATTACTTCTCACTAGGTGCAAGGTAAGAGTATTGCACAAAGTTAAGGCATTAAGTCTGCCTCTGAGGTATCTTGAGTCGATTAAACATTTTGAGTAAGTTTGTAAATGAATCTGGATGGAATAAATTTGGAAACAGTGCACAGTGGGGAATCCTGCTGTGAGACTTCAGTCAGCGGAATATTCTTGCACGCAGTTTATCTCCCAGAGAAAATGACTGATCTATTAAAAATTAACATGCGTCCTGAAACCCAATAATCACGTTTTTTAAATAAGATGAGCATCGCTGTAAATTTTCTCTCGCTGTTATGAAATACAAATTTTTTTTTGCGAATTCAATCACGGCAGCTACATTTTTGATTGTTTTTCTGTCTGCAGAGAGTAGAATTGCAGCGACTGTGCCTGTGGCCGATTTCATAAGCTGTGGACGAGATAGCAAAAAGAAATGTGTGCTGAACGTATTGCATTAACCATTCACCATGTGTGTAACTGTACCACGCTGTTGCCCATGAGGGCTCCACCTACGGACCATTGTAAGGTATTACCTGTGATGTATCATGTTGGTGTCTTTGTGGGCTCCGCCCCTGACTCCGCCGCCTTGAGGGGAGGTATAAAGAGCAGAGGCCCTGTAGGCGGCTCTCAGTAGCAGAGCAGTCGCAGGCAGGCACTGTTCTAGTCGATTAAAGCCACAGTTTACTTCAACTCCTTGCTTCGCGTGAATTGATGGTTGCATCAATTTAATCGACTACAACACCACAATGGAATTGGCCCACAAACCTGACCGACTGGAACTCGACCCGCAAGCCGTGGAGGCGAAAGGGATTTTTTCGCACTGGCTCCGCTGTTTCGAGGCCTACCTGGCAGACTCCTCCTCGCCTTCTGCCTCCGACGATCAGAAGCTGAGCCTCCTCCACGCCCGAGTGAGCCTTCGAATCTCTGTACAACACGAGGAAGCTTCCACCTTGGCAGACACCCTCGCGATGCTGAAGCGTCTATATGTAAGGCCCCAGACATGGTAAGACGCTGCTCGCTCCCAATCTTCCCAGCGCACCAAACCATCTCCCTCGCTTCTGGGTTGCACTCGGTGCAGATCCGGGGCTGCACTGCCACAACCCTAGCAATACAAGGTGCCGAGTACGCCGATTTTAAGTGATATGTACTTCCCGACCTCTGTGCTCCTCTCCTGTTGGGACTGGATTTCCAGTGTAACCTCAAGAGCCTAACTCTGAAATTCGGCGGGCCCCTACCCCCACTCACCGTATGTAGCCTCGCGACACCCTCCCCCGCTTTTCGCAAATCTGACCACCGACTGTAAGCCAGTCACCATCAGAAGCAGGCGGTATAGCATTCAGGACTTGACTTTTATCAGGTCCGAGGTCCAGCGACTCTTGTGGGAGGGGATCATCGAGGCCAGCAATAGCCCCTGGAGAGCTCATGTGGTGGTCATCAGGACCGGGGAAAAGAACTGGATGGTTGTAGATTACAGCTAAACTATAAACCAGTACACGCACCTTGATGCATACCGCCTTCCCCAGATCACAGACATGGTTAACCAGATCGCACACTACCGGGTGTTCTCCACGGTGGATCTGAAGTCTGCGCACCACCAGCTCACAATCCGCCTGGAGGACTGCCACCACACGGCCTTTGGGGCAGACGGGGTCTCGGTTTCTCAAAGAACCATGAACCGAATGGTGGACCAATACAGGCTGCGGGCCTCATTTCCGTACTTGGACAATGTCACCATCTTCAGCCATGATCAGCAGGACCACGATGCCAACCTCCAGAGATTTCTCCAAACCGCCCAAAACCTTAACCTCACTTACAAGAAGGAGAAATGCATTTTCCACACAACCAGACTAGCCATCCTCGGCTATGTCGTGGAAAGCGGGGTTCCAGGACCTGACCCCAATCGTATGCGCCCCCCCTGCAACTCCCCCTTCCCCACTGCCCCAAGGCCCTGAAAAGGTGCCTCGGGTTCTTTCCCTATTACGCCCAGTGGGTCCCCAACTATGCAGCCAAAGCCCGCCCACTAATCAAGGCCACCATCTTCCCACTGGCAACTGAGGCTCGCCAGGCCTTCAGCTGCATCAAGACGGACATCGCCAAAGCCGCGATGCGCACGGTGGATGACTCCGTCCCCTTCCAGGTGGAGAGCGACGCGTCAGAGATCGCCCTCGCCGCTACCCTCAATCAGACAGGCAGGCCAGTACATTTGTTTCACATATCCTCACCGCCTCTGAAATTCGACGCTCCTTGGTCGAAAAAGAAGCCCAAGCCATCGTGGAAGCCGTGCGGCACTGGAGGCACTACCTCGCTGGTAGGAGGTTTACCCTCATCACCGACCAACGATCGGTAGCCTTCATGTTCGATAATACGCAGCGGGGAAAAATCAAGAATGATAAGATCTTGAGGTGGAGGATCGAACGCTCCACCTATAATTACGATAGAGTATATCGTCCTGGGAAGCTCAACGAGCCCCAAATGCCCTGTCCCACGGCACATGCGCCAGCGCAAGGTGACCGACTCTGGGCTATCCACGATGACCTCTGCCACCCGGGGGTCAACCGGCTTCTCCATTACATCAAGGCCCGCAACCTGCCCTACTCCACTGACCACGCTCCAATCTGTGCGGAGTGCAATCCACACTTCTATCGACTGGATAAGGCCCACCTGGTAAAGGCATCCCGTCCCTTTAAGCGCCTCAATATCGATTTCAAAGGGCCCCTCCCCTCCACCAACCGCTACACATTTCCTCAACGTCATTGACGAATTCTCCCGCTTCCCCTTTGCAATCCCCTGCGCCGACATGACCACGCCCACCGTCATTAAAGCCCTACATAGTGTCTTCACCCTGTTTGGTTTCCCCACGTATGTTCACAGTGACCGGGGCTCGTCGTTCATGAGAGACGAACTGCGTCTACCTGCTCGGTAAGTGCTTCGCCTCGAGCAGGACTACCACTTATAACCCCCGGGGAAATGGGCAGGTGGAGAGGGAGAACGCGACGGTCTGGAAGGCCGTCCCCCTGGTCCTACGGTGTAGGTATCTCCCAGTCTCCCACTGACAGGAGGGCCTCCCCGATGCAATCCATTATTAGGTCCCTCCTTTGCATGGCCACAAACGAGACCCCTCATGGCCGCCTGTTTGTTTTCCCCAGGAAATCCACCTCAGGGGCCTCGCTTCCATCCTGGGTGAAGACACCAGGGCCCATCCTAATTCGCAAACATGTCAGGAGCCATAAGTCCGACCCCCTGGCGAAGGGGATCCAGCTCCTACACACCAACCCCCAGTACGCATATATAGAACGCTCCGACGGCCGACAGGATACGGTTCCCCTCCGGGACCTAGCGCCCACAGGTTCCACTACCAACGCCACCCCAAATTACCCCGCCCAAGCTACGCTGACCAGCGCCCCTACATGGCACCCGCACCCCCTCCCGCCCCCCCATTCCCCCTTCACCGACCCACAGGAACAAATCTCCAGAGGACACGCTCCTGGAGTCCGCGTCTGTACCCTCACCGGCAACTTCACTACCCATGCCCGCACGGATGTGTTCAACACCCGGGCCAGTTGCGATATCAGAGCTTCGGCGATCACAGTGCACGATCCGGGCACTGGGCAGGCTGAACTTATGAACGTGTCACCCCCGCCGGACTTCATTTTTTTAACGGGGTGAATGTGGTGAATGTATTGCATTAACCATTCACCATGTATGTGACTGTACCATGCTGTTGCCCATGTGGGCTCCACCTATGGACCATTGTAAGGTATTACCTGTGATGTATCATGTTGGTGCCTTTGTGGGCTCTGCCCCTGGCCCCTCCCATTGAGGGGAGGTATAAATAGCAGTAGCCCTGTAGGCTGCTCTCAGTAGCAGAGCAGTTGCAGGCGGGCACTGTTCTAGTTGATTAAAGCCACAGTTTACTTCAACTCCTTGTTTCGCGTGAATTGATGGTCGCATCAAAATGTTGAACCAAAAGTCACTTCAGCCCTCTCAGGTGGATGTAAAGGGTCTCATGGCACTATCAAATGTTTGGCTGAGCCACGTCTAACACAGAGTTACGGCTTCCAGGACTGTGGGAGGTGAGCTCCCCCCCCACCCCCTCCAGTGTTTGCAGCCAGTAGGCGGGGCTACTGTCTGTGTGTTAACTCCAGGCCAACATTCCTTTTCTGTGTTTTGTTGCCAGGTAGGAAGTCTCACCAGCCACTGGCGTCCCTGGAGAATGTGCAGGCGTGCTGCATACTCATTTCAGTCCATTGTTGTCAGGAAGGCAAGATTCCTCCTTACAACAGAAACTCAGACTGGTTAAATCAAGGTGCAATGAGAGCCTGCATAATGTTGGTAAGAAGGTATTCGGCACTAAAACTCCCCGACTGAACCCACAAAGCCTGATGAGCATATGGATCAATCAATCCCGCCGCACTCAGAGAAGTCAACCACAATCGGCTACACATCTTGCTCTTGAACCCACAGCATGTGGCTGTCTATTATGGTACATCCCTCCTCCTCAGCTCCCTAACTATACATTTGATTGGCGATGGGGAGTTCTGTGGAAAGATGGGTTATCAGTGTCGAGGCTTGCACCCCATGTTGCCACGGCTGTTGACTTCTTTCTGCAGCCACAGATCGCAGCAGAGAAGAGATTTGTTCAGCTCCCTACATCAACTGGACAGGTGGTTCAGAGTTTCAGCGTGTTGCTGAAGAGTTGCTTCAGGAACATGGACCGGTCTCAGGGAGGGTGATGTTGTCCTTCACTATGACCCAGAGAAATTAATAAGGCTGGTTGTCATGTGCTGCATGAAGCCAAGGTGCAAGGTCTCAGTCATAATATTTTGATGGAGCCAAAGAAAAGGGATGTTGGATGACAGGAACCAAATAAGATGGTGAGACTGCGGGAAGATCACTCCAAGAGAGCAGGGAGATCGGAGCATTGTGGTACAGGCTTTAACCCAATGAGCATTCTTCCCCATACAGGTCATGATTCGAAGAGTAGGCACATATCTTTGTGACAGCATTGAATCATACATAGCAGAAGGAGGCCATTCGGCCCACTGTGCCAGTCTTTGAAAGAGTTATCCAATTCACCTCACTCCCTTGCTTTTTCACCACAGCTTTCACATATTTCCTTTCAAAGTCAAAGATTTATTAGAAAAATGTTCCACAATATTAATGCAAATTATTACAAATATGTACAAATGATGCCTGAATGCCAACTTATGCCACTGTACCCACTCCCCATGGTTCATCACACACCCCTCGTCAATCCATCACCTTTATAGTCTCCATGCCAAACTTAGTGCCAACTCATGCCAACCTATGTCCCACCTGTTGTGTTCTGTGTGACGACCATGGTAATCATGGATACATTACATATTGTTCTTTAACTATAAAGATGATTTATTTGGAAAAGATAACTAACAAACTATAATACAGACAATGGCTACTAAATTAATTCAGTGAATTCTTCTGGAGCTACTCTAAGTGCGCCTATCCTCTTGTGCGTCTTACTACCAACTGGCTGGTGTCTTGAGTTATGTGATAGATCTCTATCACCACCAGCTGGTTGGAGGTCGCATTGCTAACTATATACAGAACTGCGCACAGGCACATCGCCAACACCACCCATCGACCTTTGTCCTTACACCCTCCATGCCAACTCATGGGCAGACTTCAGCAGCCATGCTGAGGTGAATTAAAGTATAGTTCTAAATATTTACTATAGAATTCACTCTCACTGACAAAAGCCCATTGATTTAAATCTCAACATTATATCAACAGAGTTATGTATTCATCGCCCTACATCAAAGGCAGCTAATCAATTTATAGCCACTTGGCACTGTGAAACTGACAATGAAACCGTGCACTTACCGATTTCCACCACTTACCTCCCGAGTTCCCCCACCCACTCCGCTCCACCCACCGTGACAATGATGTGTTCTGGAATATTCTAGAAGCTATCAAGCAGAAACTACTATCATGATAACACTCAGGTGTATGACAACAATGGCCAGAATTATTCAACTGTCGGGATACACTTTTCCCGATGACATCGTACCCCTGACCATGTGTTTCCTGGTGGAACAGGGCAACTTCAATGGAAAATCCCATTGACAAGCAGCGTGAAGATAGAATCCCGATGCCAGCGAACGGCGCGCTGCCGAGAAACATGCGGCCAGGTGGACTGGAGAATCCAGCTCAATATCTATTGAAATTGCAAGCTCATGGCTTTTTTCAACTGCTAGCTGGCTAATTTCTTTTTTGAAATTTAAAGGGCGAGGGATTTAAATTACCTGACAGCCTGACAGTTCCGCTGAACTCATCCAATTTTAACACACATTCATGTTTGATCTTCGCAATCCCAAAGAGGTATCTGACCTTTCCCAAATAGGTACCTGACCACTCCGATCGGGATACCTGACTTCTCCAATAGGGTGCCATACCTCTCCAAATAACTCCAGCTGGTTTAGACCTGGCCATCAATTTTCAAAAACCCACAAGTTTCAGAAACCCACATCACCAAAATTGCTTTAGCTTGAAGGCAGCTGCATGTCTAGAATCATAGAATCCCTACAGTGCAGAAGGAGGATTTCGGCCCAGAGATTCGGCACCAACCCTCCGAAAGAGCCCGCTAATTGTACTCACTTCGCTGCCTTAACCCCATAACCTCACCTAACCTGCACATCCCTGGACACTCAGGGGCAATTTTATCATGGCCAATGCACCTAACCTGCACATCTTTGGACTGTGGGAGAGAACCGGAGAACCCGGCGAAGGCTCACCCAGACACGAGAGACAGTGCAAACTCCAAGCAGACAGTCATCCTGATATGCAGCTGCCACCATGTACAGTGGATGTGTGATTCTCCATCCCACCGCACCCCTTTCCTTGTGCGGTGCCCGCCTCCCTCCGCCGGCAGCAGGATCCTCAGTCCCGGCAGCCGGCCAATGGGGTTTCCCATTGTGGGCAACCGCACGCTGTCGGAAAATCCGCGGGTGTGAATGTGCAGCCAACAAAGAGGAGGATCCCGCCGACGGAGAATCCAGCCCGTGCATCATTCCACCCTCCCCCAACCAAAAATGATTAGTGTCAGGTTCAGCGCTGTAAAGTCCGGATTCTGGACCCTTGTTCCATTTTGGCTGAGGTGTATGGAAGTTTTTGGATCAGAAAACCAGTAACATAGTCGTAACCACACTGCGTCTTGTAGCTCCAGCATGCCATTTGTCCAGCTCTACCTTTTAACACGAGCGGTTGCTTTGCTTGTCTGTCCTATCAAAGACAGCTAATAATTCACAGCTTAGTGAAATCTCCAGCCCCGACTCAACCGTGCCAGTCATTATCATCAACTGGCAGCAAATTGTTCCTGATTATAATCCATTGTGTTGCATCTCAACACAAAAACTGCCTGTATTTCACAATGGAAACTGGATTTAAACAGTGTGGCTGGAAGTTGATATATGCTAAATTAAATTGGACACTGCAGGCATTCAACGTCCTTTTTGAGGGGTCCCTTTTATTCAAAACACTCTGAACTTTATCCTGTTTCCCATAACTTCAATTGGGGTACTCATCTTTAAAGTCAATTCGCTGTTTCGGAGTGAATTCAGGAAATGTATCTTGACCCAAATGATAGTTGTAATGGGAAAGATGTTTTTTAAAATGGTGGTTTACCAATGTATCCCCACCAATACTCATTGCCCTGTGGCGGGAAAATGCTCTGAGGAACTTTAATTGGCGGGAGACAGGATTGCCACCCCGCACTCAGGATGCAGTCCAGTCTCAGAACACCGTTGGCCAATCTGATTGGTCAGTAACCCTGTCACCCCAGTCGCGTCAGTAGTGTAGTGGCTATAACTGGGAATACAAGCAGCTCCCAGAGTCAATGTCCTGCCGTCCAGAACCAGCCAAGTGTGGATGATGTCACGGTGGAGGTGGGAGGCATTAGGAGGTGTTGGGAGATGGTTTAGGGGTCAGGGAGCACCCAATTAGATGTTTTAATGGAGAGGTCAGGGGTCAGAGAGCACCCATAGGGCAGGGTCAGAAGGTCAGAGGATGGAAAGGGAACCACTGAAGGAGGCGGGTCCTCACCGCCGGCCACCCCCACCTCCCCCAACCCAACTACATTCTGCTCAAGGCCTGAGCAGGGTGACATTCCAGGCTATTCCTTATCCCCATCAGAAAATGGAGGCCAGGATAGGAATGTCCCTTAAGTGGTTATTAACTACCTACACAAGTGACTCAAGTGGGGCAAAGCCAGGCTTGTCAGCTAACGCATCACCCATTGCATCACAAATCTGTGGAGATGCCAGCGTTGGACTGCGGTGGGTGCACTAAGAAGTCTTATACCAGGTTAAAGTCCAACAGGGTTCTTTTGAATCACTAGCCTTTGGAGTGCAGCCCCTTACTCAGGCAAATGAAGAGGTGGGTTCCACAAACTCAGATATAGACAAAGTCAATGATGCAAGATGATACTTTGAATGAGAGTCTTTGCGGGTAATTAAGTCTTTACAGGTCCAGACTGTGCTTATCCCTCTCACCAGTCGCAGCGTCTGGCTTCCACCACAAACACACATAGCTGGTTTAGCACAGGGCTAAATCGCTGGCTTTGAAAGCAGATCAAGGCAGGCCAGCAGCACAGTTCAATTCCTGTACCAGCCTCCCTGAACAGGCTCCGGAATGTGGCGACTAGGGGCTTTTCACAGTAACTTCAATTGAAGCCTACTTGTGACAATGAGCGATTTTCGTTTCAACTCAGTTTTGTTAACACCGACTCCATCAGTAAGACTATCTGCTTCCACTCCTGTGATATCCTCATGTCTACCCCTGTCTCAGACCAGCTGTTGCCGATACACTGAGTTATGTCTTCATTACCTCCCGACCTGACTATTCTAACCTTCTCTTAACCAGCCTCCCACTGTCCATAAACATGGACACATCCAATACACTGGGCGTGATTCACCAAAAAAAAAGAATCCTGTTGTGGGTAGGTTTAGCGAGGTGTTTCCCGATGCTTTTATCGCCGGGAACGAGCCCGTTATCGAACGGGTCTCTGTTGCTGTTTGGGGCCTTGGCAGGGAGCGCATCGCCGAGGTCGCACTTACCTTCATTTCTAGCAAGGTGGACCTCCGCTCGACAGTGCAGAAAGAGGTCAGGCGCCATTTTCAAATTGCACCCGATCTCTCGATTCCCCCAGTGTGAACCCCAGACCCCCTTAACCAACCTGTTGTGGGGTCCTCGAGCCCCCGCACCCAGTCCATGAGGGCACCCCGGTCTGATCGCCAGCTTGGGCACAATGCCACTTTGGAACACTGGCAGTGCCCCTACCAGCCTGACAGAGCCAAATAGGCGGCCTGTGCCACCGAGTGCCTGGGTGGCACTGTCAGAATGCCAGCCTGGCAGTACCAAGATACCTGGGTGGCATCAGCTGTGCTAGGGTGTCACCCTGCCCAGAGCCTAACCCAGGGGCCTCCGATCGCTTGGGAGACCCCCCCATGTGCCGTTCACAATGGTCCCCATTTGCGGAGCCCCGTGCTAAACACCACCCGGCCGGGGGCTCCTCACTTAAATATGCAAATTTAGGCCCCGTACACCATTTCACCACATCTGGCAGCACAGTCGCACAGTGGTTAGCTCTGTGGCTTCACGCGGCCAGGGTACCAGGTGCGATTCTTGCAGGGTCACTGTCTGTGCGGAATCTGCACGTTCCCCCCGTGTCTCCGGGTGCTCTGGGTGCTCCGGTTTCTTCTCACAGTCCAAAGACGTGCAGGTTAGGTGGATTGGCCACGCTAAATTGCCCTTAGTGTCCAAAAAGGTTAGGAGGTGTTACGGGTATAGGAGGAAGTAAGGGCTTAAGTGGCTCGGTGCAGACTCGTGGTTTAACTGGCCTCCTTCTGAACTGTATGTTCTATATGTTATATGTTCTATCTCAAGAGATCCCATTGTATTTTGGTCATGATTTATCGGCTAGGGTGCGTCCTGTGTCGGGCGCGGCATGGCCGTTAGATTGTGCTCACTGTTTTATCTCCTGACTTGCATTAAGTCCCATTCACCCATCAGTCCTGAGTTCACTGACCTACAGTGGCTTCCAGTCAGGCAACAACTCGATTTTAAAATCCTCATCCTTGTTTTAAAATCCCTCCATGACCATGCTCCTCTCTACCTCTGTAATCTCCTTGAGCCTCACACCCTGTGAGAGGTCACACCTACAGCCTCAAGCTCTGCAGTTCCCTCCTTAAACCTCTCCACCTTTCTACCTCTTTCAAAACACTCCTTAAAATGTATCACTTGGACCAACATTCTGATTACCTGCCCGAGTATCTCCTCACCTGGTTTGCTGTCAGCTATGCCTGCTTGTGAAACAACCTGGAATCTTTGTTAACAGGTGCTATACAAATTTAGCGTGTGACATGTGGGGTATGCGATGTTGGCTGACGAGTGTGAGATTGCGTGGTGGGTGTGTGAAGCGTGGTACAGAAAATAAATACCCAGGAAGTTGGGCGGAGTCTGAGGAACCAGATGCTCATGACCTTGAACGTCTCCCATGACCTTACGCATATGGGTTTCCAACGCCTGACCTTTCGACCATCCAAGCCATGAAAATCAAGTACGCTCGATGTCACCAACTTTGAGGCACAAGCTGTCATTGACGATTCATTGAAAGCTCTCCCTTGGCTAGCAACACGTTTCTCATGTAGTAATTGTTTGCAAAGAGTCGGCTTTCCCTCCGAGCCGGAGAACAATCAGAGCCTTGTTGAGCCTTTAAGACAAGAGGAACATCCCGAGGTGAGATCACCTCCCCAGTGTTACCAGGAGCACTGTTGCTTTGAGAAAACAAGCTGGTTTCTGCGATACAGGCGGGAATACTCCGTTGGTCCTTCAACATTGATGTTGCCGCAGGCACTTTAACAACTGCCAAGCCACTTGCTGCTGTTTGCGTGGCTGCTACAAGACATCCTCGTGGCAGTTTGTGATCTGGAAGAAGCCGAGTGAAATCACAGGCAGCAAACTGAAGACAGAGCGAAGGGAAGTCGGGAAGGGAGGGGGTGGGAGGGTGGGGGGTATTCATTATGGCAACTTGAGGCGCCAGACCCTTTAACTGATATCCGACAAGCAGACGAAAGCATAACCTTTCCAGTGCCACAAATGAATTCATTAGACAGGCTGTCAATCTCAACTAGAAAAAGGAGTTGATATACTGAATAAGCAATTTTGAAATAATGAAACTGGAAATGGAGATAAACTGCATAAATGTCAAAGTGGCAAATGGAGAATTTTCTTCGAGAGGAAATACAGGCAAATTCAGTTAGCTGATTTACTTCAGCAGGCAAAATAAATGTAGATAACATTTCATTTAAACCAGCCCATCATGGATTCAGGTTTCAGGATGGCACAATGTGTGCAGTAGAAATCCCATTAGTGAGGCTATACCTGAAGATGTGAGGAACTCCGATTCCAATTGATTTATTTATTTCCCTCTGAATAGATTTGAAGGTTAATAATTGAACTATCAAAAATTATTTAACATCACGGTTCACTTGCTAATTGGCTGCGAGGGTTCCATTCTTTGGAAAACTGTCTGACACTTAGCACTGCAAATCTGGAATTCTGCCTTGTCCGATCTTTAATTAAAGAAACTGATAACGGGCGTCTTTGTCCCCTGGACCAATTAGGTTTGCAGATTAAACCTGCTTCGATTCCTGTCGCGTATAATCTGTATGGGCTAATCAGTGCCTCGGTCAGGCCTCAGTTGACAGACTTGGGGAAAATGTAAGTGTGTAGCAGGCTCAGATGTACTTTTCTATTCCCTTGGAAAGATGAATCCTGTTGAGTTTAACACTCACCACAGATTCACCGAGCAAGCACGTCGGCCAATGCAGACATGATTGGCCGAAGGGCCACTTTCAGGGCAGCATGGTAGCATGGTGGTTAGCATAAATGCTTCACAGCTCCAGGGTCCCAGGTTCAGTTCCCGGCTGGGTCACTGTCTGTGCGGAGTCTGCACGTCCTCCCCGTGTGTGCGATGGTTTCCTCCGGGTGCTCCGGTTACCTCCCACAGTCCAAAGATGTGCGGGTTAGATAGATTGGCCTGTTCTGTGCTGTACTGTTCTATGTTCTATGTTTCTGTGCTGCAAAATTCGATGACAGAAAATCAGGCACGTCGCTGATTCATACTGAGCTGCTTGCGAAAATCAGTTACATTCCAATGACCTCTTCTGTGTGGACGTTTTCAATTGGAAATGGTCTTCTGTGAACACTGGGTACATTTTGTTGGTCCAGATTAGCTTCTTGCTCTCCCTGAGTTAATAACGCTCAGCTGCGACCCAGTTGTGACACCATTCCTGGCTTCAGAGCCCATGGATTAGGGAGGGAGGGGGAAGAATCAGATAGGGATGCTGCTGCTGCTTTTTATCCACTGATTCTTATGTGAAAGTGTGTGGGTGGCTGCTGTCAATGAAGATCGGGTTGTACTTGCTGTCATGCACCCGTTCACATCCCAATTCAGATCAAAATATCTAATTGACACTCCCCTGTAACCTCCTCCAGCTCTACCACTCTCTGAAATTCTGCAACCATGGTCTCCTACCCCCGCCTGATTTTAATTGGTCCAGCAGAGGTGCCTGTACCTTCAGCTCACTGGGCCCTCAACCTCTGTCCCTCTTTATCTTTCGCTCCTACATCGGGCGGCACGGTAGCATAGTGGTCAGCACTGTTTCTTCACAGCTCCAGGGACCCAGGTTCGATTCCCGCTTGGATCCCTTTATTTGCGGAGTCTGCGTGTGGTCCCCGTGTGTGCGTGGGTTTCCTCCGGGTGTGCCAGTTTCCTCTCACAAGCCCTGAAAGACGTGCTGTTAGATGGATTGGACAGACTGAATTCTCCCTCCGTGTACCCAAACAGGCGCCGGAATGTGGTGACTCGGGGATTTTCACAGTAACTTCATTGCAGTGTTAATGTAAGCCTACTTGCGACGCTGCCTACTTGTGACGCTAATAAAGATTATTATTACTGTTAAGACACTCCTTAAATCTACCTCTGACAGATTTTTCCATATCCTGCTCTGTGGCTCAGTGTTAAATTTTGTCTGACAACTCTTCTCCGTCCAAGGATGTTTTTACTTTGCAAGATGAAGCCAAATTGTTGGATAAATGGTGCCATTGTTTTGGTGACACTCACTCTCAAGTTCCATGTTTGAAGACTGTCTAAATGCATGAGGGGTTGGAGGTCAAATGCCCTGGAATTGTTCCAGGAATCAGCATCCTCAGGTCAGAAAGAGTAAAAAGAATAAGACTTGTATTTTTGTAGCAGCTTTCGCACATTCCGGACATCTCAAGTCACAAAGTCAATGAAGTATGTGTTTTAACTCACACTTCGAAGGTTGGAAACACGGCAGTTAATTTGCGCACAGCAAACCCCCAAAGACAGCTTTGAAATAAATGACCGTAAAGTTTGCTATAATTGTATTGGTTTCGGGATAAATGTTGGTCAGGACACCAGAGGGAACTCTCCTGCTCTTCCTCAAAATAGCGCCATGGGACCTTTTCCATGAGCCGAAAGAATAGGCGAGGTCTCAGTTTAATGTCTCACCCAAAATGTGGCACCTCAAGCATTGCAGCACCCCCTTGATACAGCATTGGGAGTGTCAGCCTCAATCATGTACTCAAATCTTTAACATGGAGCTTGAACCGACAACCTTCTGACTCAGAGGCAAGAGTGTTACCTGGTGAGCCACAAGCTGACACCAGAAGGTGAAGAAGTCAGGACCTAATAGAGGTGTATAAGATTATGAGGGGCGTAGATAGGGTGGACAGGATAGCACTTTTTCCATTTTAAGAGGGATCAATAACCAGAGGGAATTGATTTAAGGTAAGAGCTCGAGGCTAAGAGGGGAGATGAGAAGAAACGTTTTCACTCAGAACGTGGTCGGATTCTGGAAGGATAGTTGAGTCAGAAAGTCTGGTAGTTTTTTGGATATTCACGCGCTGCCAGAGTTGCGGGCTAAGTGCTGGACAATGGGATTAGTGTAGTCAGATATTTGTTGACCAGCTTGGCCTTGATGGACCAAATGGCCTCCTTCTGCGCTCTAAACATCTATGAATCCATGAATGATCCATTGAACATGCTGTTTCTGTTGACCGTGTACAATTTATTCTATCAGAGACTCAACTTCAACTTCAACTCTTGTCTCGGATTCCCACAGGTTATCAGGCAGAAAGATTTGTATTTCCAGTGTAGAACCCTCGACCTTTCGTTGCAAAGCCATTTCCTACCTCGACAGCCCCAGTGGCTGAAGAATCATTATGATTAAGTTATTTCAACACATTTGGCTTCATCTGGGTGCATCGTATGCAAGCTGATTTCTCGCAATCTTTATGTGATGGACGAAGCTGCAGTTCTGCCTCTTCACTAACCAGTGGGTGAGAGAAATATCTTCTCGTCCGACTGCTCGAGGATACCGAATGGTTATTCCTGTATCTTTCATCCTCTACTTTTGAGCTGAGTGCAATGTTTTCATCCAAGACCTTGGATTATATCCAATCTTTGCACGTGTACTTTTCAAGAGCGTAGATTGAATTTTCCAGAATGCGATCATAATTTAATACCTTAAATCTCAGAATCATCCCTTTCATCACCCATTGAATCTACAACAAAGCCCCATCAAGGAAAAAACTAATTTAGGAAATGGGAGCAGGAGAAAGCCATTCAGCCCTTCAAGCCTGCTCTGCCACCTCAACGCCATTTTCCTGCACTATCCACGTATCCCTTGATGTTTTTAATGTGTAGAAATCTAGCGATCTCAGTTTTGAACATAACTCATTGACTGACCCTCCACTGCCCTCTGGGGAAGAAAATTCCAGAGGTTCACCCACCCTCTGAGTGAAGAAATTCCTCTTCATCACAGTCGCATATTCCCTGCCCCTTATTCCGAGACTGTGTCACCCGGTTTGAGACGGCCAAGCCAGGGAAACATCCTCCCTGCATCTACCCTGTCGAGCCCTCTCAGAATTCTGTACACTTCAGTGATATCCCCTCTCATTCTTCAAACTCCAGAGAATAAAGGCCCGGTTTATTTAATCATTCCCTACAGGATAATCCCTCCAAACCAGGAATGTACTCCCTCGATGAAAAGTGTATTGTTTGTTCAGTAAAGTATTCAAAGGTAGAGCACTTAAAACTGCACACCATACTCTGAATTGGGTCTCCATACAATGTTAGAATAACCTGGTTTAATTTTTCATTGAATATCCTCGCAACACAGTCTTCCATACGATTAGCTTTGTGGTTAAAATGTTCCAATTGATGAGAATCAATCGAAACCCCCTTCCTTAGTAATCTTTTAAGTGAGTTTGAAGATGTCGCAGAGAGATGGCCTTTCTCTTCATCTCACTGACGTTGCTAACTTGGGAGTGCAAGGTGGTGACAGTCAAGCCACCTGCATTCATTAAAGACCCTCACAAGGTGCAAGGGGCCCCGAGTCTCCAACCCACATACCCCATTGGAGCCATTCTGCGCTGAGAGCAGAGCATCCTCATTTATCCTTGACTGTCACAGCAATGCAGCTTTCAGGCTGAAGACATGTTTCCTGAACAAAATGCAGTTATTATGAAATGGAAAGTCGGTTCATTGGGCGAGATCTGTCTGTTCACATTGGCAGGAATCTCTGGTCTCGCCGCTGGCGCACCCCCTCCCCTGGGTTTCCCAGTGGCGTGGGGTGGGTTCAGTGGTGGGTCCACAAGGTCCCATTGCCAGCCAACAGCATTACCTGCTGCCTGGAAACATGCTGAGGGGAGGCCCATTGAAGCAAATAGTGAATTCAGGAGAAACCTCTTTGCCAAAGAGTGCTGAGAATGCAAAGCTGGGTGGCACGGTGGCGCAGTGGTTAGCTGTCCGTGCGGAGTTTGCATATTCTCCCCGTGTTTGTGTGGGTTTCGCCCCCACAGCCCAAAGATGTGCAGGGTAGGTGGATTGGCGACACTAAATTGCCGCTTAATTGAAAAAAATGAATTGGGTACTCTAAATTTATAAATAAAAGAGAATGCAAAGCTGCTGTGAGGGATTAGTCGCGATGAATGGTATATATGCATTTAAAGGGAATAATCACATGAGAGAGTAAAGAGTTGCCGAATATGTTAATAGAGTTAGGTGAAGAAGATAGAGTGGGGGAACACATATATGCTGGTACAAGCCAGTTCGGTTTATGTGCTGTGATGCTCGTCGTTTTGATCAGCATAAAAGTGCAGCAATATAAAAATTTTAAAAGAGATGCTGATTGAAGCTGTTATAAAACAGTGTGGGGGGGGGGGGGAGCACTCTGCTGTTTTACAAAGGGCCATATGGTGTTTAAAGAATGCTGTGAAACCAATTCGCTGTACAAGCCGAGAAACTACTATTCACCATGTTAATATCCAGATGCTTACCTTGTTCCTGTTTGATGAACCATCAATTGAATGCGAGACGAGTTTCTGTACAAAAGTAAGGCTTTAATCAGCTAGATGTTAGCCCTGCGGTCGACTATAGTAAATGGACGACCGCCGGGCGTACTGGGTATTTATACCTCGTCCTGGAGGTGGGGTTAACTCAGCCTCTCGAACCAATCGGGGAGCCGTCACATGACTGGTCTCAACCAATCGGTCGAGAGGCACATGACCGACCAGGGCCAATGGTAAGCCGGTGTTCTGCACCAATGGCAGGCAGCTATGTTAATCATACCACCACACTGTTTCTATTCAGCCTGGAAGAAGGAGCCTGTTTTAAGCTTCCATTAAAACAGTGATCAATGAAATAACGCACGCAGAATTCCAAGGCTACCGTAGTGTAAGCAGCCTGCAATGATGAGCAAGCATGGATACGAACCAATGATTGTTCAGTTTAATGTAACACTGAGCAGAAGGACAGTCACTGCCGTGATTATGATTCTTGATGCATACGTAGCTAAATTGCTTTTACATTGGCCTCAGAGGGTCTGTGAGTGCTCCTGGTTGTGGTTCAATGTGAGCACTCCCTCAAGAAGCTGGTGAGTTCAAGTCCCACTCTGGGCACTGGCGGCTGCCCCCTCAAAGCTACCAGCCAATCAGAGGATAGAAGCTCTACATTGCCAGCAGTGCCGAAGGGAGCAGTAGGTTTTGGATTGGATTTGTTTATTGTCATGTGTACCGAGGTACAGTGAAAGTATTTTTCTGCGAGCAGCTCAAAAGATCATTAAGTACATGCATAGAAAAGGAAATAAAAGAAACAACAGAATAGGGTAACACAAGGTACACAATGTAACTACATAACTCTGGCATCGGGTGAAGCATACAGGGTGTAGTGCTAATGAGGTCAGTCCATAACAGTGTCGTTGAGAAGTCTGGTAACAGTGGAGAAGATGCTGTTTTTGAGTCTGTTCGTGCTTGTTCTCAGACTTTTGTATCACCTGCCCGATGGAAGAAGTTGGAAGAGTGAGTAAGCCGGGTGGGAGATGTCTTTGATTATGCTGTCCACTTTCGCCAGGCAGCGGGAGGTGTCGATGGAGTAAATGGAGGGGAGGTAGCTTCGTGTGATGGACTGGGCGGTGTTCACGACTCTCTGCAGTTTCTTGCGATCTTGGGCCGAGCAGTTGCCATACCAGGCTGTGATGCAGCCCGATAGGATGCTTTCTATGGTGCATCTGTAAAAGTTGGTAAGAGTGCTGGTGATAGTGCTCCAGTGCCGTCACCAGGAATCATCACCAGATCCGTATACTCAGGTGAAGGAGGGCAGTGTGGAAGGTTGTGCAGAGAGATAGAGGGGGAGGGGTTTACCAGAGGCAAGGGCAGGGGGATAGCTTTCAGAAGCTCCTCCCCTTTCCCAATGCCAGCTCCCCCAATCGGGTACAAAGTGAAAGAGGAAACCTATAGAAGATTGCAGGCAATTCCTGTCATCCCTCCTGGCAATTGGCATTTGACATGGGAAAGCTGTGCAATTTACATTTAATCCCAGAACCACCATTACATTTGGTGGCTCAGTAATAATTGGTGTAAATTGGCTCATTAATGAGTCTAATTGACGTTCTGTTTGCTGCGACGTAAGGTTTCCCATTTTGGCCTGTTCCTGCCTCCAACTTAATTGTGGGAGGTTTTCCCACGGCTTTAACACTGATGTGCAGCCTTTGTCATGTTAAAGTGGGCCTGGCCACCATGTTTCCCATTGCAAAGGACTGGATCGAATTCTGCCCTATTGTTTATCCGCCAATTTCTTGTCCAATCAGTTGACCCATCCATACCCATTTGTAACCTTTATATTCATGAATGTTGACTTTGGGTTCTGCCGGGACAACTTGGCTCCTGACCATAATTCAACCTTCGCCCAAATATGGACAAAAGAGGTGAGGTGAGTGTGATGGTCCAAGATATGAAGGCAGTATTTGACCGAGTGTGGCATCAAGGAGCACGAGTAAAAATGGAATTAATGGGTGTCAGTTGGAAAGATCTCCAATGGCTGGAGTCATAACTGGCACAAAGAAAGATTGTTGTGTTTTTGGAGGTTAATGATCTCAGCCCCAGAACATCACTGCAGGAATTCCTCAGGGTAGTGTCATGGGCCCCCCCATCTTCAGCCGCTTCCTCAATGGTCTTCCCTCCAGCATCAGGTCAGAAGTGGGGTCGGGGTGACCAGCTGTCTGAGATTTTCCCTGATCCTCCTGGAACTTGACTTCCCATCCCACATCCTGGGTCCGGGCTTCCTGGGAGGCCATTTGTCCCAGATTTCTCAGGGCACTGAGTGAGGAGCCTTCTTAAGGTCTCCTTTTGCCACCTTTGGTGCCCGTGCATGTGCTACAGCACATGCTCAGTCCAGAGCCGACGCAATGCACATGTGCAGACACTCAGCGGTATGGGGAGCAGCAGCATTGTTTGTCACACCCCTCCCTCAGAGTTGTCCAGCTTTGGGGGTGGGTGATTGTGCTTGGGCGAGTGGGGTTGGGGTGGGGGGGGGAGGGAGAGTGGTATCTATCGGAAGGAGTTTACAGTGGGAGCATTCTGCCATAAGGGGGGATGGTTTCAAGCCAGTGAAGGATGGAAAGGGAGGGTGGTTCAGGAGATGGTGAGAGGTTCGGGCTCATTTGTTGGGTAATCTGTCATAGTACAAACCACGCCTACGCATCTGGCCCTGTATCCTGCCACCTCTCGCTGAGGGTGACACCTGGTTGGATGTTCAAGTGTCATGGGGGCCCTGCCCCAACCCATCCTCCAGCCTCTGACCTGTGATAGCTTTGGTGGGCGCCCTCTGGGGGTGCCTGGAACTGGATGGGTCCAACAGACTTTCGGCTGTCACTGGTGATGACATGCCACCCTGTTCTTCCCACAGCCTAGCAGATGCACCAGTGTTAGATGGGGAGGGATTTGGAAGCACTGAGGTGTTTCAGCACCTCCCCCGCGGGAGTCACTGGCATGGGCCCCTTCACTTCCTCCTCTCTCAGTGTGCTTGATGGCTCCGAGCTACTCCATGGGTTGGAGGTGAAGCCAAAGTGCACTTCGGAGGCTCCATTGTCACCTGGCGCTGCCACTCCTGGAGGCCTGCTATCATCTGAGGCATGGTCTCAATGCCCTCGACCAGGGAGCACTTAGACTGGGACACATCCCTCAGCGAGTGATGCGCCACAGGTCATATGGGTGCCTCCCAGGCCACCCTCCTGAGTACACTGTGGCCCCAGCCGACTGTCAATGGTATGGGCTGCTCCAGTGCAACCAATGCCATCTTCTTGGCTGGGTTGCGGGTGTGTGCGGAGTGGAGTGCCGATATGCAGCTCCTGCTTGTCAGGCTCTCCAGTGCCAATCCCGACCCCATCGTTACCCACCGGCATGCATTGGAATTGCAGTAGTTCTGCATGGCGCCGGTGCATAGAGAACATATAACATATAGTGCAGAAGGAGGCCATTCGGCCCATCGAGTCTGCACCGACCCACTTAAGCCCTCACTTCCACCCATCCCCGTTTCCCAGTAACCCCTCCTAATGTTTTTTGGTCACTAAGGGCAATTTATCATGGCCAATCCACCTAACCTGCATTCTTTGTACTGTGGTAGGAAACTGGTGCACCCGGTGGAAACCCACGCAGACACGGGGAGAAGGTGCAGACTCCGAACAGACAGTAACCTAAAACAGGAATCGAACCTGGGACGCTGGTGCTGTGAAGCCACAGTGCTATCCACTTGTGCTACCGTGCTAGCCCATTAGGATGTCCTGAGTTGCTCGGGACCAGCGCCACTTTTGGGGCCATAGAACACTCACGATTCAGTCCCAGCATCAGCACTTAGTCTCTCAAACAGGATTCCGGCCTTATAGTTTTGTACTGAGGGAGTCCTGCATGGTTAGAAATACTGGGCTGGATTATACCGGAAATCAGAACGGGCCGGCAGCGCGTGGGAAAAGCACCAGTGAAACAATGGTGACTTTCTCCGCTGCAGGGTTTCACCCTTGTAGAAGGAAACAAGCCCCACATGGATGGGCCCCACAATGTATCGCTGGCGGGGCAGCCTTTGGTTCACTCACCCGCCAGGGTTTGATGCCGCTCTGCTCTCACACCCATGTGGGTGGTTTTTCTGATGCGTTGGAGGGGAGGGGTTTGAGGTGATACAGGTGCAGAGGCCTGATAATGATATTCTAATTAATTCAAAAGATGCTCCCGACATTGAACATGGTTAACCGTGCCCTGTCACTGACGGGGGAGGGAACAAACGCGCCATGCATGGCTGGCATGAAATGCGATTCAGCTGCCCTCGGAAGATTTTCCTCTCCTGCCGCCGAACCTGCCCAACAGGATGGAGGGCAGAAAATCCCAGCCACTGTCTTTCAGACGAGACATTAAATGAGGCACCACAGGGGAGACAGTGGTGTAACCGTAATGTCATTTGGCTAGTTTAGTCGCCACACAGGAGTCTGATAGGAGAGTCGAACAAATGATTTATTACCAACGTAAAGTACAGACAAACACAGTCCCAGTCGGAACAATCTGCCGTTTGGATCCCATCTGGGTCCACTTTTAATGTCCTGAATTAACTATCCCGCTAATGGGTCTCCGCCCCTCAGCGGGGAAGCTCGTACTCCACGAAGCTCACCGGGAGATTAATCGGGTCGACCCCGTGGGTCTCGTTCGGGTGGGGGGGGGGTGTGGGTGTTCTTTGCATCTTGACAAATACATGAATAGGATGGGAATAGAGGGATACGGACCCAGGAAGTGGAGAAGATTGTAGTTTAGTCGGGCAGCATGGTCGGCACAGGCTTGGAGGGCCGAAGGGCCTGTTCCTGTGCTGTACTTTTCTTTGTTCTTTGCATCTATAACAATGAGTAATCCAGAGGCGTAGGATAATGTTCTGGGGGCAGGGGTTCAAATTCCGCCATGGCAACTGGTGGAATTTAAACTTAATGAATAAAATCTGGAAATTAAAAACTAGTCTCAGTAATGGCGACTGTGAAACAATCAGCGATTGTCATAAAAACGCATCTGGGGGCAGCATGCGGCGCAGTGGTTGGCACTGGGACTGCGGTGCTGAGGACCCGGGTTCGAATCCCGGTCCTGGGTCACTGTCACTGTGGAGTTTGCACATTCTCTCCACGTCTGAGTGGGCTTCACCCCCACAACCCACAAATGTGCAGTATAGCTCGATTGGCCAAGATAAATTGCCCCTGAACTGGAGAAAATATAACTGGGTAATCTAAATTTATTTTAAAAAATAAATAAACAAATAAAAACTCATCTGGTTCACTAATGCCCTTTAGGGAAGGAAATCTGCCGTCCTTACCGGGTCTGAGGGCAGCACTGTAGCACAGTGGTTAACACAGTTGCTTCACAGCTCCAGGGTCCCAGGTTCGATTCCCGGCTTGGATCACTGTCTGTGTGGAGTCTGCACGTTCTCCCCGTGTTTCCGGGTGCTCCGGTTTCCTCCCACGGTCCAAATATGGGCAGGTTAGTTGGATTGGCCATGCTAAATTGCCCTTCGTGTCCAAAAAGGTTGGGTGGGGTTACTGGGTTATGGGGATAGAGTGATTGTATTGGTTTGGGTAGGGTGGTCTTTCCAAGGGCCGGTGCACACTCGATGGGCCGAATGGCCTCCTTCTGCGCTGTAAATTCAATGATATGTGAATCCAAACCCACAGCAATGTGGCTGACACTTAACTCACTCTGCAATGGCCTGACAAACCACTCAGTTCAAAGGCAATTAGGGATGGGCAACAATTGCTGGCCATGTCAGCGACACCCACAACCCATGATAGAATAATTAACAAATAACAAGGATCTGTCAGCTCTACCAGCGGGATCTTTAATGGTCAGCTATTTTGAAGAAGAGCAAAGTCTTTTAGGTATTCTGGCCAACATGGATCCTTAAATCAACATCAAATGTCCAACAGTAACGCCCAAAGATGTGCAGGTTAGGCGCGTTGGCCATGCTAAATTGCCTCTAAGTGTCCAAAAAAGTGCAGGATGGTGTGGTTACAGTGTTAGGGTGGGGGAGTGGGTCCAGGTAGGGTGCTCTTTCAGAGGATCGTGCAGACCCAATGGGCCGAAAGGCCTCCTTCTGCACTGTAGGAATTCTATGGTTCTACGGTTCTACTGCTGTTTTTAAGGAAATTGACTGTAATGTTTCCCCTACATCAGAACAGTTATGAAATTCAGAAGTAATTTATTGACTGTAAAGCATGTCCTGAGGTTGTGAAAGGTGCTATCAAAATGAAAGTCGTGGTTCTAACCTTAACTTAAATACCTTGCTTATTTCAGTCTCAATTATATGTTTCGATATTTATAGATTTCAGTCATATCTCCCTTCAGTCTTAGATTCATACATCAGTAAAAGAGTCCATTCACTCCATTGGCCCTTTGAATATCCCATTGACCCATTGGCTAGCCCTTTGAATATCTTTTCAATGAGTTTTACTCCCCTGCTACTTCCCCATGAAAAATACCTCTCGTCCTGTCTCATCCAGTTCTTTTTTTGCTAATTATCTTCAATCTGTCTTTCGGTAACCCTCACTTTCACAAGCACAAAACAGGCGACTCCAGGCGCACGGCAATGTGGTTGACTCTGAAATGCTCTCTGAAAATGGACTGACAAACCACGCAGTTCAAGGACAATTAGGGATGGCAATAAATGCTGAACCAGACAGCGACTCCCACATACCCGGAACGAATATTAAAAACAAAAGAGTTGTTCAGGATAGAACGGAAGGTAATGCAAATCTGGAAACAATCCCTGAGAAAGTCAATGAGGAAGAGGTCAATTGAAAATGTCAAAACTGTTATGGTGTATCTTTAGGTTGTTACGTTTTCTGTATACATCACTAAGAGGGGAAATGACACAATGTATCATGTGATTCAGACTTGGTCACAGTTTGTTCTGAAGAAGGATACCAATTCGGACATGTGCACAAGCTCTCCAGTTGTATAAAACTGTGACCAACTCCGCAAATCCCCAATAAATGAGCCTTTGTATTTTTTGTGATTGGTGTCTTAATATTTATCCACAAAAGTTTCCACAAAAGAGAAACACGTTAAAAACTGAGATTGAGAGGAAAGGGTATTTTGTTAGGCAAAGGCGCTAAGTGTTGTGGAACCATAACCATTACAGATGCACCACAGAAAGCATCCCATCGCTGCATCACAGCCTGGTATAGCAACTGCACAGCCCAAGACCGGAAGAAACTACAGAGAGTCGTGAACATCCCGCGAAACTACCTCCCATTCATTGACTCTGCCTGCACTGTAAATTCTATGATATGTGAATCCAAACCCACAGCAATGTGGCTGACTCACTCTGAAATGGCCTGACAAACCACTCAGTTCAAAGGCAGTTAGGGATGGGCAACAATTGCTGGCCATGTCAGCGACACCCACCACCCATGATAGAATAATTAACATATAACAAGGATCTGTCAGCTCTACCAGCGGGATCTTTAATGGTCGGCTATATTGAAGAAGAGCAAAGTCTTTCAGGTATTCTGGCCAACATGGATCCTTAAATCAACATCAAGTGTCCAACAGTAACGCCCAAAGATGTGCAGGTTAGGCGCGTTGGCCATGCTAAATTGCCTGGGGAAAGCGGGCAGCATAATCGAAGAACCCTACCACCTGGGTTATTCCCTCTTCCAACATCTTCCATCAGGCAGGCGATACAAAACTCTTGAGAACACGCACTAACAAGTTCAAAAACAGCTTCTTCCTCACTGTTACCAAACGACCCTCTTATGGACTGAACTGGACTGATCTGATCTTTTCACACTTCTTCTCTCCTAAATGCTTCACCTGATGCCTATGTCTATGTATTTATATTGTGAATTTTATGTTTGCCCTATGTATTTTTCTCATGTACGGAATGATCTGCCTGAACTGTACGTAGAACAATACTTTTCACTGAACCATGGTACACGTGACAATAAACATATCCAATCCAAGACACTTTGATAGTGTTAAATTGATACTAATCAGCTGTCATATAAATGCAGAACAGATGTGAGAGGTTGAATGATAATCACACCCCTGTTCTTATATTCGAATAAACCATAGATTGAAATGTCCTTGAAAAAGATGCTCAAGGCTAACTTTGCATTCTTGGACTCATTGCGCACCTCTGATCTCAAAAGCAACTTATGTTTCTCCCATTGTACATCTAGAACGTTGAATTTTCACCTTCAACAAGTCTTTGACTTGGAGACCATCAGCAAATGCTGTCAGGTGATCAATAATTTCAAACAGCAACTGTAGATTTGAGAACATCGCATCGTGCCTATTGAAGAGGAAGATAGAGTCGCTGGTAGCACCTCTTAAATGGAGGAAATGATGTTGAAGAAAACATAAACAATTTACATTTATATAGCAACTTCCTCATCTTCAGACCAATCCGAGGTGTGCCCAAGTCAACGAGCTACTAGTCATTGCTATTATATTAAAGAAATTCAACAGTAGGTTTGTAGGTATTGGGGAGACAGAAGCATAGCTATATCATCACTGGAGTGGTAAGGCAGAGACTCGGGGTACTGCTCTGGGGATCAGGGTACAATTCCCACAAGGGCAGATGGTGAAAGTGTTGAATTCAATAAAAACCTGGAGCCAAAGTCAAATTAAAATAAAAACCCATTTGGTCTCCCATCCTTGTCTGCCCTACTTGTGACTCCAGATCCACAGTAATGTGAATAATTCTGAAACATGCCCTTGCAAGCCACTCAGTTAAATAAATGCTGGATGCCCACATCACGTGAATGAAAGGTTAAATGATGAAGGATATACTTTTGGCAGATGACAGGGAGAGCTCGACTGTTCTTCCAAATAAGAGGGCAGCCAGGACCAAAATGGTCTTGGCCATAAAGACAGTAAATTCAACACAGCAGTGTGCACTCAGTACTGAAATGCCAGCCAGGATTACGAGCTGAATTCCACAGTGGGATTTGAACCTTTCAATCGACTGACTCAAGTGAGAATAAAATCCCAAAGACAAACTGATTAAAAAGGAAAGTGTTTATCTGGGTTATAAAACATACAATAATATAAAAATAACACAGAACTAAATGTTCAGATAGACCCTGTGGTGATATGCATCACTGTAGATACACAAGGGGTTAATGTAAGTACATGTAGACTAGCTAGACACTAGAGGGAGCACCAGAGACATGACACACAGACACTCAACCAATAGGTCAGTAAGATAGGACATGACCAATGGGCATTCACGATACACACAGAGGTGACACTACCACAGGGGGGCATTACACCAACCCATATGTAAAGGACACAGCACACATGATCTTCCTCTTTCCAGTGGAGACACTCAGTGAGTACAGATACAGGGTTGATTGAACATCACAACTACCACGTGGATTGTAGCAGACTGGTTCGTCAGTCTGAGTAGCTATAGAAGGATTAACAGTAGTGGCCAACCCGAGTAGGAGAATTGTAAATAGTTTAATAAACGTGTCGAAGTTATCTCCACGTCTGAACCTTCCTTTGTCAGAGTGAACATCAAGGAAGCAGCTTATGCTAAGTCAAGAGCATAACAAGACAGACCCGATATTCTCCAACTGAATTATCATAGTTCTGGGATGAAGTTCAATAAAAGATTGACATGTTTCCAATTCTTATTATCCTTCTGCTTTTTTGACTATATATAGCCGAGTTTTCAGTGACTAATTTCGCTCTTCATCTTTATTTATTGTTATTTTTAAATTGGTGTTTCTTTGGGCTTTCTTCTTACCACAATAAACATTTATTTACGATGCTCCATATTTATTCAAACATAATACCCAGCAGCCTCAATCGGCGGGATTCTCCATTTTGGAGGCTAAGGGTGGGATTCTCTCGGCCGCGTCCGGCAGCGCACTCAAGCCCATGGGGGCGGTCTCAATGGGAATCTCCATTGGCTGGCTGCCGGAACGGAAGATCCCGCTGCTGGCGAGGTCACACCATGCTACAAAACATGTCGGAACGAAGAATCCCGCTCGAAGTGTTGACGCCGTGACAGGATCGGTGGACGTCTATGACAGCAAAATTGGTGCCAGTTCCAGAGTAATTCCGGATCCATTAATGGGCTAGCATGGGCATCACGTGGATCACGAGCGATTCCAATGGAAAATAATGTTGGATTCGCCGGAGTCGGGATTGGCACTTGAGGGGCTGACAAGCTGCTGCCGCATATTAGCACTCCACTCCCCACACTGACTCAAACCAGCCAACAAGACGACACCGGTTGCACTGGAGCACGCCCATCTCATTGATGGGTCAGCTGGGGCCAGAGGATACAGAGGGCGGTGGCCGAGGGGACACCCATATGACCCATGGCACTAATTTCACAGTGGATATTCAGCGGCGTGCGCAGCCAGATAGCTGCCTTGCCGGCTGCAGCAATGATGTTCCATGTCCATCCATCCCAACCCCACGGCCCACCTCCTGGGTGCCCCCCACTGCTACCCTTGGACCTGACAGAAGCCCCCTGGCCAGCGGCACAAAGGTCAGCAAACGATAGTGATGGTGGACACTTTTGTACACCCTCTCTCTCCCTTAGCAGCCTTCGCGACTGTTTCATGATTTTTGAAACCACAAGTGAAACTCGCCATCAGTAATTCCTCCTGGCGGAGGTGGAGCATTGCGGAGGCCCAGTAGAATACCGGGTTAGTCCCTCTAATGACATGCCAACGGAGTTTACTGTACGTGCGGAGTAGAAGGCACTAATGCTGCTATCGAGGCACCGGAATATGGCATTCTGGTGGGCGCCTGGTGCTGGCCACGATTTTTGCCTCATGTGCCATTCTCCGCCCAATCACGTTTCACGATTCCGGTGTCGGCCGATGGAGGACCCTGCCCAATGGTTTTTTAATATCCTGATGCAAAGAAGGCATCACCAATCTTGAGGATGCACATTTCATATCGCCAGTGGCAATAAAAAGAAAACATATAGGATTCCCAAGGCCAGTGGGAGGAACTGTTAACTATTTCCCATCGTTGTTTTCAAATGCCTCCATGGTCTCATTCCTCCTTGTCTCCTTAGCCTCCGTTTGGCATACAAGATCTCCACACTCTCCTAATTTTGATTAGATCAGTCTCTCATGGTTCTCCTGAATGACGGTCCTATTGATGCTCTACTCTACGTATTTCTGCAACCAAAGGATGCTTGGCTCACCAACTCAGAGAACCTCCAACACCCTTCCTTTTTGTATGAGGCGCGCATAATGAAACAGACAACGGAATCTTTCCGCATTATACCGGGCTTCCATTTGACTCATCTCAGTGACAATGTCATCAACAATGCAGCACTTGCTCAGTTCTGCAACGTGAGCCCAGATCAGGGCCTGGATTCTCCACCTCACATGCTGGGAGCGGAATTCCCGATGCAGCAGAGAATTCAGCGTTGGGGAAAAGCGGGATGTGTCCACTGCTCTTGTCCCCCACTGGCGTCGAATTCAAGGTCTGTACTCTGTGCCAGCAAGAGGCTGCAAATCGGTCATTAAGACACCTTTGCATTCCCCTGACAGGCCGAGTGCCATATTCACCAGGCCTGTGTGATTCTCCAGTCCTCTGGGCCAGGAATCACGTGGGTGAGAATTGGTGCAGGTCTTGACAAGCATGTACCTGATGGGTGGACCTTGTGGTGTATCAAGGGGGTAACTCTTTAAGGGAGTTGCCCCCAATGTCCATCAGAGGGCCAACATCTTGCTCCCACAATGGAAGGCCTCCCAACTTTCCCCCTCAAACAAACCTCCTACCAGAGACCCCCTAATTACAGAGACCCCCCCCCCAGAGAACCCCAACCTAAAGAGACCCCCAGATATCACATAATTATAGAGACTCCCTTGAGACTCCTGAATTAAAAAGACCCCTGGGGGTCTCTTTGATTAGACAGCAATGTTTATAAACATCAAGCTTTGATTGACAGCTCCTGGACCACATCAAAAATAGTTCAGTGTTTTCTGCTAACTTCACTGCTGACTCCTTCAAAGTCACTCAAGCATGAAGGGAGATGAATGGAAAGCACTTAACTCTCTTTTTGGTCGTCCAGGTGCTGTCAATCAAAGCTTGATGTTTATAAACATTGCGGTTAGTTTCACATTTGACTACGTCAAAGTCACTCAAACGTGAACGGAGATGAATGGAACAATGCTGACTCCTGGATGTGTGTGGAAGCTGTCAAACACAGGCTAGTAAAATCAATATAAAAGAGAAATGAAGGGGTAGATTGCAGATCAAAGACGTGAGGGGGTTTAAACACAGCTGACTGGTTTTCTCTTTCCAGGAATTGACAGGTTCTGCTTCCTCTGCCTGAGTATTGCACAGCTGAATTTAAGCAGTGTTTTATTTTCACTGTCTCTGTCTGGACTGCTGTCTAGATTCCAAACAGGGGTTTATTCTTCTGTTGGGCTTCTTGATAGCGGTCTCTCTACTGTGGGGTCTCTGGGTAGGGGTCTCTTTAATTAGGGGTCTCTGGGGGTCTGCTTAATTAGGGGGTATCTGGTGGGATCTCCTTAATTAGTGGGTCACTGGGGGGGTCTCTTTAAATTTGGGGTATCTGGAAGTAGTCTCTTTTATTGTGGGTCTCCAGGAGGGTCTGCTTAATTAGGGGGTATCTGGTGGGGGTCTCTGTAATTAGGCGGTCTCTGGGAGTCTGCTTAATTTGGGGGTTCTGGTGGGGTCTCTTTAATTCGTGGATCACTGGGGGGGTCTCTTTAATTACGGGGTATCTGGGGTTTCTAATTAGGGGCCTCAGGTGGGTAGCTGGGGTCACAAAGAAAATAAAGGGGAGAGGACTGACTTGCGCTGCGGGGAGTGGGGGGGGCGGAGTCTGTATTGCGTTGCGGGGGGGGGGGAGGGAGGATGCAATGGGTTTCCAGCTTCTCGCCGCTTGTCAATGGGGTTTTCCATTGTAACCACCCCACACTGCCGGGAAACCCGCTAGCAGGACAAGTGAATCTCGGCATCCGGGAGAATTCCAGCCTGTGTGTTTATTCTCACCCTGTCAATTTTGCTCCTCCTTTTTATCATCACTGAAGGAAAAACCCTTTGAGCACTTGAACACGGCTAGAGAAAAGCAATTTGTTGTGCCGACAAGCCAAATTTTGCAGTGTTCCTGGATTTTTCCTGGTGCTTTAGTGATTCTGGCTGGATTTAAAATGGCTGAAAAAGTCAATATCTGTTGTTTGTGTGTGAATTTCTTTTGATTTTTACTGTTATGTGGAATCACGTTCTGCCGCTATCATCCATTTTTGCGTAAAAATGGGAAATTAATGCTCTTCTTTGTGATTAATATCATAGGGTGCGATTTTGATCCCACAGCCTGAGCGGAAGCCAGTCTACGTGTGACTGCATTATCTCTACTGAATGTATCTCCGATATTTCATGAACCTGTCATCACAAAACAGCCTGGTTTCTGGAATTAGTGCTTCTTTGAAAATCAGTTTGAATAGAATGTTTGAAGGCTAGAAATATTCAACCTATCAACCACTGGAAAGATCTCGCTCTCCTGATTGTTTTGTGGGTGAATGTAACTCAGTCTTAATCGTCACCATAAATTACCTCCATGACCACTAGCCATTACCACAAACACTTACCATAACAGCTATTATTTATACAAATCAAAGTTTCAAGTTGTAAAGACTCAAGCGGCAACTTAGCAAATTTGCATCCTTCGTATCGCCCAGACCACATTCCCACAATTCAGCGGCAGGATTCTCCGGTCGCCGACACTAAAATTGCGTTCGGCTAGAGAATCCCCATTTGCGCCGAAATGGGGGGCGGCGCCGCTTCTGCAGTGCTCCACCCCCTCCACCGCACACCATCGGGACAGCCTCATGACATCACCTCAGGCCCTCCCCCGATGCTCCGCCCCCGATGGGCCGAGTTCCCGACGGCGTGGAACACTTGTCCTTTTTATTTTCGTGAACCCAGCGTGGCAGATACGGCAGTCCCGCGTCGCCACATTCGGGGGAGAGCTGTTCCTCGTTATGGGGGTGATTTGGCAGGGGCTGGAGGCACTGGGAGGGGGAGGTGTCCCAGGGGTGGTGAGGGTGATTACGGGGGGGGGCAGTTTTTGGCAGGCCAGTTCCGCGTGCGGCCGGCGCCACGTTGCACGGCGCGGCCGCTGCTGTACGCATGTGTGACCATGGACCCGGCAATTCTTTGGCCGTATCCGCAGATAAACGCTGCATGGCTGCTAGCACCCCACCAGAAGGAAGACCGCTGCAGCTTTGGCTCCGTTATTTTATGGCGTAAAACACCACTTTGCCGGCGTCAGCACTTAGTCTTGAAGTCGGAGAATCTAGTCGCAGATATTAATTATTATTATTGTTCTATATGTTCCGCACAAATTTTCACACAAATGGAAAGCCATGAGGTGAGTGCCAGGGGTTCCAGGGTGTTTACGGTGTTCAGTGCATTGAGAGATTTGTCCCTGATGGTCCCCAACTGGACAGCTGGTGCTTTAAAACCTCACTCCAAAGACTGGAGCACATCATCGTGGGATGACCATAAGACATAGGAGCAGAATTAGGCCATTCGGCCCATCGAATCTGCTCCACCATTCAATCATGGCTGATATTTTCTCATCCCCATTATCCTGCCTTCTCCTTATAACCCCTATTCCCCTTATTAATCAAGAACCTATCTAGCTCTGTCTTAAAGACACTCAGTGATTAGGCCTCCACAGCCTTCTGCGACAAAGAGTTCCACAGATTCACCACCCTCTGGCTGAAGAAATTCCTCCTCTTCTCTGTTTTGAAGGATTGTCTCTTTAGTCTGAGATGGTGTCCTCTGGGACTAGTTTTTCCTACAAGTGGAAATATCCTCTCCACGTCCATTCTATCCACGCCTCGCAGTATCCTGTAAGTTTCATTGCAGTACAGTACTGAAGCAGCAGTACACTGATAGAGATGCAATCTTTCAGATGAACCATTAAAGCCAAGTCCCATTCGGCCCCTTCACTAGATGTGAAAGGTCACAGCTACTTGGAAGAAGAACAGGGCAGTCCTGCCTGTCATCCTGGTCTATATTTATCCTGAAAATAACGTTGCTAGACAACCTACCCTCGCATGATATCGTGGGTGTTTTTTTCCCCCCAATCCCGCAAGGTGCAAATTCACTGCCACGTTTCGGTCATTGCAACAGTGACTACAGTTCCAAAGTGCTTCACTGACTTTCAAGCACTCTGGAAGATGCTGATGCTTTGTTACAGAAATTCAAGTTTTTCTTTGCTCAGGAAGTTTGAAAAGGAAACTTGTCGAGATCTCCCAAATGGCTCTGAGCACAGATGGCGCAGACATTAGCCAGCTATTTAACTTGGATTGTGATTGCAAAACTAGGCACACTACTAAACTGACAAGCCTCAAGCAAGTATGGAAATCAGAATAGTTTCTCCAGAGACCTGAGTATCTGTAGCAGGCATAATTTGTTACATTGATTAACTCCTTCGGAAACTACAAGGATAAATACCTGGTGAGTGAAACAATTTAAGAAAGAAAGTAAGAAGATGATTTGCATGTGTTTCCTGAGGAATAGATACAAGAACAGGAAGGTACTGTTAAAGTTATAGGAATCTGATCAGAGAATGTTATGTGCAGTTTTGGTCTCTGTTCTAAAAAAGTATATTGCAACGCTGGGTAAAGATATTGGCCGGGATTCTCCGAGCCCGCGCAGGTTCAGAGAATCGGCAGAGGCGGGGAAATTACCGCCACGCCGCTCCGATGCCAGGCCGGCGATTCTCCGTCAATCGCACCCACGCGGTCGCTGCGGCGCCAGTTGGGGGCCGCTGAAATAGGCCCCCCCCCCCAGCGGCGATTCTCTGCGGGCGATCGGCCGAACTCCCGCCGGCGTGGTTTACATCTGGTACCACCTGGCAGGAGCTGGGACCCGCGTTCGCGGTGGTGGTCTTGGTGGGGGGGAGGGGGGGGGGGGGGGTCGGGGTGGAATCTGACTCCGGGGGGGGGCCTCACCGAGAGCCAGGTCCGCGATCGGGGGCCACCGATCGGTGGGCCATCGCGATCTGGGGGGACCTACCTTACTCTGCATGGGCCCGCTATGTGGCTCTGCCATGTCTGCCATGAGGTGGGCCACTGCGCACACGCGCGGCCACGTGATCTGGACAGCAGGGGCCCGCCAGCAGCCAGAGCTGTGGGACGCAAGCCAGGGCCCTGCTAGCCCCCTGGAGAACGGGGAATCACCCCGGACTTTCAAGGAAAAATCCGGTGGGATTGGGGACTTAATCCCCAAAAGGGAGAATTCTGGCCATTATTGAAGAGGATGTTACCAGAATTGTGAGGGTGCAATTATTTGGGTTGTTGAGCAGGATAGGCACTGAGAAGTCTAAGGGAAGATCTGATTGAGGTCTTTAATATTTTCAAGGAGTTCAATAGGGTGGATGTGAAAAATAATTCCCCTAAACGAGTGAGTTCAGACATGAATGTGTAAACAGATGATGGCCACTAACTGATCGAATAAAGAATTGAGGAGGAATTTCTTTACACAGAGAGTGATGAGAATTTTTAAAAATTCATTCATGGGATGTGCACATCACTGGCTAGACCAGTATTTCTTATCCATCCCTAATTGCCCTTTGAGAACGTGGTGGTGAGCTGCCTTCTTAAACCATTGCAGTCCATGTGGTGTAGGTACAACCACTGTGCTGTTAGGGTGGGAGTACCATATTCTGACCCAATGGCCATGGAGGAATGGATTTGGGTTTGTTGTCACATGTATCGAGGTACAGTGAAGAGTACTGTTCCGCGTACAGTCCAAGCAGATCTTTCCGTACATGAAAAAATGTAGGACATATGAAAGATACACAATGTAAATACATAGACACAGACATCGGATGAAGTATACAGAGTATGGTACTACTCAGTAGAGAAGATGTATGAAGAGATTAGTTCAGTCCATAAGAGGGTCATTTAGGCATCTGGTAACGTTGGGGAAGAAGCTGTTTTTGAACCTATTAGTGCGTGTTGTCAGCCTTTTGTATCTCCTGCCCGATGGGAGAGGTTGGAAGAGAGAATAATCCGGGTGGGAGGGGTCTTTGATTATGCTGCCTGCTTTCCAAAGTCAGCGGGAGGTGTAGATAGAGTCAAGGTTCGCATGATAGATTGGGCTGCGTTCACGACCCTGTTGTTTCTTAGTTTCTTACGGTCTTGGGCCGAGCAGCTGCCATACCAGGCTGTGATGCAACCAGATAGGATGCTTTCTATGGTGCATCTGCAAAAATTGGTTAATGTGGGCTTGCCGAATTTCCTCCATTTCCTGAGGAGGCTCAGGCGCTATTGTGCTTTCTGCGTCATAACGTCGATTTCGCTGAACCAGGACAGGTTGTTGGTGATGTGCACATCTGGGAGTTTGAAGCTGTCAACCATCTCCAAATTAGGGTCAGGGGCACCATCAATGTGACAGGGGTGTGTACGATACTTTGCTTCCTGAAGTCAATGACCAGCTCCTTAGTTTTGTTGACACTGAGGCAGAGATTGTTGTCATTACACCACTCCTCTAGGTTCTCTATTACCTTCCTGTATTCTGTATTCTGACCTGTCGTTGTTCAAGAGCCGGCACACCTCGATCGTGTCATCATCAAATTTGTAGATGGTGTTGGAGCCAAATTTTGCCACACAGTTGTGTGTGTATAGGGAGTACAGTAGGGGGCTAAGTATGCAGCATTGTGGGACCCGGTATTGAGGACTATCATGGAGTAGGTGTTGTTGCTTATCCTTGCTGATTGTGGTCTGTGGGTCAAGAAGTTGCAGAGGGAAGAGCCAAGTCCAAGGATTTGAAGTTTTTAGATGAGTGTGGCTGGCATTATGGTGTTGAAGGCAGAGCTGTAGTCAATGAATAGGAGACTGACGGATGATTCCTTGTTGTTGAGATGCTCCAGGGATGAGTATAGGGCAAGGGAGATGGTGTCTGCTGTGAACCGGTTGTGGCAGTATGCGAATTGCAGTGGATCAAGGCATTCTGGGAGTGTGGAGTTGACGTGCCTCATGACCAACCTCTCGAAGCACTTCATAATAATAGATGTCAATGCCTGCAGACGGTAGTTGTTGAGACATGTTGCCTAGTTCTTCTTTGGCACCGGTATAATGGTGGTCTTCTTGAGGCGGGTGGGAACCTTGGAATGGAGTGGGGAGAGGTTGAGGATGTCCGTGAACACACCCGCCAGTTGGTCCATGCAGGGTCTGAGTGCATGTCCAGGGATTCCGTCAGGACCCATTGCTTTCCGAAGGTTCACTTTCAAGAAGGCTGATCTGACTTTGGAAGCTGGGATGGTAGGTATGGGTGAGTCCGAGACTGTTGGAGCAGTTGACAATGGTTTGTTGGTTTTGTGCTTGAAACAAATATAGAATGCATAATTGAGTTCATTGGGGAGAGGCGTGCTGGTGCCAGATATTCTACTTGGTTTTGCTTTGTAGCCCGTTATGTTGTTTAAGCTATCCCACAACCGACGAGAGTCCGTGTACTTAGTCTGTGACTCTAGCTTAGTCTGGTATTGTCATTGGCATCCCTGATGGATTTGCAGAGGTTGTACCTAGATTTCTTATATAGGTCAGGGTTGCTTGAAAGCCTCAGATCTGGCCTTTAGTAGGGAGTCAATCTCCTGATGAAAACATGGTTTCCGATTGGGAAACATACGTACTTCATTCTTTGGCACGCAATCTTCTACACACTTGCTGATGAGGTCTATGATGGTGGTGGCATACTCGTTTAGATTGGCCACTGAGTTCTTGAATATAGACCAATGCACTGGCTCCTAGCAGTCACGTAGGAGCTCTTGTGTTGTCTCGGACCAGCATTGCAAGAACCTCTGAACCGGAGTTTCTGCTTGTATACCAGGGAAGGAGCACTGTCTTGTGGTCTGATTTTCCGCAGTGTAGTTGGGGGACCGAGAGGTAGGCATCCTTGATTTTTGTGTAGCAGAGGTCAAGGATGTTGGTGACCCTGGTGGGACAGGACATTTGTTGCTGGAATTTTTGTAGGACACACTTGAGGTTGGCCTGGTTGAATTTTGCAGCCACGATGAACAAGGCTTGCGGATATTCCATTTCCAGGTTGTTTATAGCAGTGTACAATTCACCCAGTACCTTCTTCACCTCTGCCTGAGATGGGATGCAGACCGCCATGATAATGGCAGAAGTGAACTCCCGTGGAAGGTAGTATGGGTGGCACTTCACGGTCAGGTATTCCAGGTCCGGGGAGCTGTAGTTCACCAGGGTCGCCATGTCCGAGCACCAGGAGGAGTTGATGAGGAGGCAAACCCCTCCACCCTTCGCTTTGCCTGATGACGCCGTCTGGTCCATCCAGTGTATTGAGAAGCCATGAGGTTATATGGCACAGTCCGGTGAGGCAGCGGTGAGCCATGTGAAACAGAGCACACAGCAGTCTCTTACTCCCCTCTGAGTGGTAATCTAGCGTTAAGCTCGTCCAACTTGTTTACAATCGCTTTTACATTTGCCAGGAGTATGCGGAGGAGAGGAGACTTGAAACCATGTTGTTTTAGTCTCACCTGCAGACCGCTGCATTTCCCTCACTTCCTCGGTCAGCGGCTGCTTTTGGATGGTCTCGGGATCCAATGGGAGAAGTCTGACCTTGTGGAAGGCAAGTGGAATGGTTATATATCTCCCAGTCAGGATGGTAGTGGCTTGGAGGGGAACCCCCAGGTAGTGGTGCCCAAGTGCCTGTTGCACTTGTCCTTCTAGATGGTAGTCACCTTTGGTTTGGAAGGTGTTGTCTAAAGAGCCTTGATGAGTTACTGCAGTGCATCTTGTAGATGGTACACACGGCTGCCACTGTGTGTCAGTGGCGGAGAGAGTGTTTGTGGTTGGGGTGCCAATCAGTGGGTTGCTTTGTCCTGGATGTTGTTTGAGCTGCACTCATCTGGGAAAGTGGGGAGGATTCCAACAAACTCACCCCTTGTGCCTTATTTGGGGAGTCAGGAGGTGAGTTACTCGCTGCAGGATTCCGAGCCTCTGATCTTGTAACCGCAGTATCTAGATGGCTACTCCAGTTTGGTTTCTGGTTAATGGTAATCTCCAGGATGGTGATAGTGGGGGATTCAGTGATGATAATGCCATTGAATGTCAAGGGGCAAGTGTTAGATGTTTTCTTATTGGAGATGGCCATTGCCTGGCACTTGTGTGGCATGAATGTCACTTGCCAATAATCAGCTCAAGCGGGGGAGCACAGTAGCATAGAGGTTAGCATAATTGCTTCACAGTTCCAGGGTCCCAGGTTCAATTCCCGGCTTGGGTCACTGTCTGTGCGGAGTCTGCACATCCTCCCCGTGTGTGCATGTGTGTTTCCTCCGGGTGCTCCGGTTTCCTCCCACAGTCCAAAGATGTGCAGGTTAGGTGGATTGGCCATGCTAAATTGCCCTTAGTGTCCAAAATTGCCCTTAGTGTTGGGTGGAGTTACTGGGTTATGGGGCTAGGGTGGAGGTGTGGAGTTGGTTAGGGTGCTCTTTCCAAGAGCCGGTGCAGACTCAATGGGCCGAATGGCCTCCTTCGACACTGTAAATTCTATGAAATTCTAGGGATATTGTCCAGCTCTTGTTGCATTTGGACATGGACTGCTTCATTATCTGAGGAATCATGAATGGTGCTGAACAATCAACAGTGATCATCCCCACTTCTGACCTTAATGATGGAAGGAAGGTCATTTCCGAAATAGCTGAAGATGACTGTGGGTAGTGCTGCCCTATGGAATGGTTGAAGCAGAAAGAATTGAGGCATTTAAGGGGGGACTTGATCCATGCATGCAGAAGAAATAAATAGATAAGTAGCCAAGGTGGGAATTGGTAAGGAGAATATGGTGCCTGGCCCACATCTTCCCACTGGTGCGCGGGTGCGGAACGCGATCCCGTTGCCAACAGGGGACTGGAGCATTGGTTGCCGATGTTGTTTTTACCTCGGATGCCTGATTCTCCGCCGCATCAGGTACCCCGTTACCGTCAGTGGGCAGCGGAGAATTTTATCCAAAGTCTTTGGATGTTCACTATCTATCCAAACCTCTAGGATAAAGATACATGACCTTCTCGTTGAAGATCATGGGCAGAGATTCAAGTTGCTTGTGCCATGAACTTGTAACGTTTGGTGTAGGTCATCCCTCTGTGATAAATCACTTGTTCCTTTAAGGAACTATAAATGGCTACCTCTCCTGGATAACAATGATGGAATATTCTGCAGATAATTATTCTATGTTCTGGATCCATCTGGGGACTTGCAGACTTGAATAATTAAACTTTTAAGGCTGGGCTGAGGAAAAATTTCATGACAATTTATATTTGGAGATTAAAGGCATGTCAGAAAAAATAGTACATGGTCGGTTAAAATAGTAGGCTGAGCAGCAAAATGGTTCTGCCAGTTTTACCCTGATGGTTACTCTGAAAGAATTCGAGGAGTAGCTAGTGCTGTAAAAGGGAGACATTTCGTACTTCTTTGCGCCCACTTACTCCGCGCCGATGCAGCTGGGGGTGCCCATCGCTGCTCCTCGCTCACCCAGCTGGAGTGAGGAAGGTTTGGGCAGGCAGGGGCTACGGAATTCCAGGGTGGGTAAGTATGTCGAGCATCACGATTTTCTGGGAGATTTCCGCTCTGAGGTGGTTATGGGCAAATGTGCCCTTTTGGGTGTCCGTACTGATTTCTGAATCTACTCTCACATACGATTGAATTCGATGGAGGGAGTAAAGTTTGGGAAAAAATAGTTGCAGCCCACTTTACACTGTTTAACTTGTACTTGTAATAATCATTATTAGTGTCACAAGTAGGCTTACATTCACACTGCAATGAAGTTACTGTGAAAACCCCCTCGTCGCCACATTCCGGCGCCTGTTCGGATACACTGAGGGAGAATTCAGAATGTCCAATTCACCTAACAAGCTCGTCTTTCAGGACTTGTGGGAGGAAACCGGAGCACCCGGAGGAAACCCACGCAGACAAGGGGAGAACGTATAGACTCCGCACACACAGTGACCCAAGCCGGGAATCGAACCCAGGACCCTGGCGCTGTGAAGCAACAGTGCAAACCGCAATGCCACCAGCCTCCTTAATGGAATCAAACATTCCAAGGTGCTCAAGGAGGATTGTCAAACAATATTTGACACCAAGCCATAAAAGAGAATAATATTAAGACAGATGACAAAAACCTTGGTCAGAGAGTTACACTTGAAGGAGAGACTGAAAGGCAGAAAGAGGTGGAGAGGTAGGGAAGCAGAGAGGTGGGAAGTTTTCGGGCGAAAATTCCACAGGTGCAACTGGAGGCACAGCTGGCGATGGGGAATGGGTTAGAATCAGGGTTGAGCAAATGAACAGAATTGGAAGAGCTTGAATATCTGTGATATAGAGCAGGAGAAGATTACAGTGATAGGGAGAGGTGAGGCCATGGTACGATTTGAAAACAACCATGAGAATTTTAAAATCACAGTAATGCGTGACTGGGAGCCCAACATGGATCAGCACGCACAGGTGAGACAGGGGAAACTGTACCCTTGTGAAAGCAGCAGAGTTTTGGATGTGCCTTACATTTCTGATGGGTGGAAGATGAAAGGCTCTGCTGGAATGTATTGGAATCGTGAGGTCTACAAGGGACAAAGTGGGCAGCACGGTAGCATAGTGGTTAGCACAAATGCTTCACAGCTCCAGGGTCCCAGGTTCGATTCCCGGCTGGGTCACTGTCTGTGTGGAGTCTGCACATCCTCCCCGTGTGTGCGTGGGTTTCCTCCGGGTGCTCCGGTTTCCTCCCACAGTCCAAAGATGTGCAGGTTAGGTGAATTGGCCAGGCTAAATTGCCCTCAGGGTCCAAATTGCTCTGTTAGGTGTTAGGTGGGGTTACTGGTTTATGGGGATAGGGTGGAGGTGTTGACCTTGGGTAGGGTGCTCTTTCCAAGAGCCGGTGCAGACTCGATGGGCCGAATGGCCTTCTTCTGCACTGTAAATTCTATTTAAAAAAAGGCATCACAAATCCTGCAACAAAAACAAAAAGTGCTGGAAAAACTCAGCAGGGGCTGGTTTAGCACAGTGGGCCAAACAGTTGGCTTGTAATGCAGAACAAGGCCAGCAGCACGGGTTCAATTCCTGTACCAGCCTCCCCAAATAGGCGCGGATGCGGCGACTAGGACTTTTCACAGTAACTTCATTAAAGCCTACTTGTGACAATAAGCGATTATTATTATTATTATTATTGTCATCATTGCAGGGGGAAACTAAATAGATGGAACAGGAGGAGATTGAGGAGTATAAACACCAACACATATGAGTTGGGCCATGAGGTCTCTTTCTATTGATTTGTTAGTAATTCATGGGGAGGCAGAGTTAATAAGTCGGATCGGGCTCTTCCTCATTTAGAACAATTCCTGTTGTTTTCTTTTTCTGTCCTCCCCCAGGATCTGAAGAATGGAACACTTTCCATTTCAAATACCCAGCGTCAGCAACATGCACCTCCAGTCAGGAAAGACACAGCTTGATTCGAATCGCCTGTTCCAGCAATCTGCAAACTGCACAGGAACCTGCTGCACTGTACCAGGCTGTATCCACTCTCCTACTTCTCATTCCAATCAGACCTGGCTGAGTGGCATTGCCAATTAGTAGCACATTCGTGTTGCAAGGGCATATCTCAGGAGAAATTCAAAACTTGATTCAGGCTGCCCAAACAGTTTTGTAACAGGCATTTAAAAAAATAAATATTTTTGATTGACACTTAGGGGGTAACACCGAGCTATGCAGTGTCACCAAACAGAAACATCAGGCGCTCTTCTAGGGTGCTATTACATAGAATATTCAGTACAGACAGACCTTTTGACCCAACGAGTCTGTCCTGGTGTTTATGCTCGACAATCTCATCTTGTTCCATCTATTTAGTTTTGATCTTTCAGCATATCTTTCCATATCCGTTTCTGCCATGTACTCATCTGCTTTCCTTTGGAAAGCATTCAAATTATTTTCCTCAACCACTCCCCAGGTGAGTTCCACAGAGCAAATAAAAGTTTCCTCATTTTCCATATTGATTTATTAGTAATTCATGGGGATGCAGTAGCGTAGTGGTACTGTCGCTGGAATAGTAATGCAGAGACCCAGGGTAATGCTCTGGTGACCCATGTTCGAATCCCACCATGGCAAATAGTGAAATTTAAATTCAGTAAAAATGCAATAGCATCTGGAATTCAAAGTCTAAAAGGTGACCATGAAACCATTGTCGATTGTCATCACGGTAGCATTGTGGATAGCACAATGGCTTCACAGCTCCAGGGTCCCAGGTTCGATTCCGGCTTGGGTCACTGTCTGTGCGGAGTCTGCACATCCTCCCCGCGTGTGCGTGGGTTTCCTCCGGGTGCTCCGGTTTCCTCCCACAGTCCAAAGATGTGCAGGTCAGCTGGATTGGCCATGATAAATTGCCCTTAGTGTCCAAAATTGCCCTTAGTGTCCAAAATTGCCGTCAGTGTGTTGGGTGGGGTGACTGGGTTGTGGGGATAGGGTGGAGGTCTTGACCTTGGGTAGAGTGCTCTTTCCAAGAGCCGGTGCAGACTCGATGGGCCGAATGGCCTCCTTCTGCACTGTAAATTCTATGAAAACCCATCTGGTTCATTAATGCCCTTTAGGGAAGGAAATCTGCTGTCCTTACCCAGTCTGGCCTGACAATGTGGTTAACTCTTAACTGCCCTCAGGCAACTAATGTTGGCCCCATGACACCCCCATCCCATGAACGAATTAAAAAAAAAATAATGCAGTCAATCTGCAATAGAAAATCCAATTACATGGTATACTTGACGAGAAATAGAATAAGGAACACCAATTAAATTAGAATGTTGTCACTGGTATCTCCTATACTCAGTTCCTGGGTGTTCTCAAGTGTTCTGGTGGGCAGTGTATGCACCCACTAGGCACCGGCACTTCATTAAATGACTTTTGGACGTCCCTCTACATCCATCAATAAATAGCATTATCGTCATAACCCCCTCTGTTGCCTCATCAGAAAATCATGCAAGTTGGAAAATCGGTTTTAACTAATTTGTTTGAGCTTTCAGGTGAGTCAACTGAGAGGGTTGGTAAGGGCAATGCTGTTATTGTGGTGCACATGGACTTGCAAAAGGTGTCTGATCAAATACCGCACAACAGACTTGTGGGCAAACTTAGAGCCCATGGAATAAAATGGGGGGTAGAAACATGAGCAGAGTCTTATACTCTCGCTGGTGGCAAGCATGGTGCAGAAAGGGCATGTATTTAGGCGGGATAGTAGCATACCCAAAACAAATTGAGTTCTGGTTGGAAAGGCCTATGGTTTATTTTTCTGCCCCACTGCCAATTAAGCCCCTTAAGTGGCCAGTTAAGGACCTCTTAAGGGCTTAATCTTGCCACCGCATGGATCATATTAACCCAATTGCTGACTTGTCAAAGAGTTAAATGTAAACCAATCATGCCCCTTCACCCTTGAATAATCTCGAAGTGGTGAGCTGGAAATTGACAGTACTTAACTGTCTTTGATGTGGTTTCTGTTTGTAAACATTGTGACTGCAGAACTTAGAATGAAGAAGATGAACGACGCAAGGCTCACAGCTGTATTGTGGCAGCTGTCAATCACAGCCCACGACGAGTAATTAATGAACGGCTTTCACCAACAGGATCTGAGGAGTTTAAACACAGGTTACAGCTGTTCTCTTTCCAGGAATGGCAACATGGTGCTTCCAGTGAATGTTACAACTGTCATATTTTTCACTGCCACTGTTCGGACTGCTCTCTTTCTTCCATAGAAACATTAAAATAGGAGCATTCAAAAGGCAGGTAATTATAGGCCGGTTCGCTTAACTTCTGTAGTGGGGAAAATTCTTGAATCTATCATCAAGGAAAAAACAGCAAGACATCTGGATCAAATTTGTCCCATTGGGCCGACGCGGCACGGGATCATGAAAGACAGGCAATGTTTAACTAATTTACTGGACTCCTTTGAGGACATTATGAGCACAGTGTATCTGAAATGAAAAATGAAAATCGCTTATAGTAGGCTTCAATGAAGTTACTGTGAAAAACCCCTAGTCGCCACATTCCGGCGCCTGTCCGGGGAGGCTGGTACGGGAATCGAACTGTGCTGCTGGCCTCCTTATCTGCTTTAAAAGCCAGCGATTTAGCCCAGTGAGCTAAACCAGCCCAGTATCTGGACTTCCAGAAGGAATTCAACAAGCTGCCGCCAATTTGAAAAAGACCTATTAATTCCTACTCTTTGTTTCCTATCTGCCAACCAGTTTTCTATCCATCCCAATACACTACCCCTAATCCCATTTGCATTAATTTCACACCCCAATCTCTTATGCAAGACTTGGTCAAACGTTTGCCAGATGGGGTCTCCTTTCTGAGGGGATCTGTGTGGGGGGGGGGGGGGGGGGGGGGGGTCCCTTTGTTATGTTATGCTGCTTCGGATAACACAGGCTGCTACTTGATGCAGTCTCCACTAAATGATGCTGCAGACTCTGAAATGAGTTCAATGTGTTTATTGAACTATTAACACAGTTCTCAAATGTGTTTGACTCTCTGCTAATCTAAATGTAGTAACTCAGTCTAACTGTACCAGCTTGCTCTAAGCCACGTGCTGGGGTGTGATGCTGCTGATCAACCCTGTCTAACTCTCTAGATGTCTGTCTGTGGAAAGAGGCCGGGTGTAAGTGCCCCATCCGTTTTATAGTGTTTATGTCATGCCCTCTTGTGGTGATACCACCTCTGAGTGTCCTGACTGCCCATTGGTTGTGTCCTATTCTTTGTGTTCATTGGTTGCTTGTTTGCATATCATAACACCCTTTAGGTAGGGGGTCCCTTTAGTTAGGGAGTCCCTGGGGGAGCCCCTTTAGCTAGCGGGTCTCTGGGGGGAGGGGTCCCATTAGTTAGGAGGTTCCTGAGGGGGTCTCACAATTTACGGAGCCTCTGGGGGTATCTCCCATTTCTGGGGGTCCGTGGCGGAGGTCTCCTGTCTTTGGAGGTTCTTGGTCTCCCATTTTAGGGTTCTTGGGAGGGTCAATTTCCAAGGTGGGGGGGTAGGCAGGAAGTGTATTTTGTGAAGGGAGGGTGGCCCTCGGATGGACTTTGGGGGCATCTCTCTTCAGGAGTTACTCCCTTCGCTCATGGCGAGGTCCAGCATGTCAGATTCACGCTTTGTGACACCTGTATTGATCCACGCCCACGTGATTCCTGGTCCAGAGGATCGGAGAATCGTGAGGGGCCAGAGACTCTGGTGCCTCGGCTGCTAATTGGATGCAAATAAAGAACAAAGAAAAGTACAGCACAGGAATAGGCGCTTCGGCCCTCCAAGCCCGTGCCGACCATGCTGCCTGTCTAAATTAAAATCTTCTGCACTTCCGGGGTCCGTATCCCTCTATTCCCATCCTATTCATGTATTTGTCAAGGTGCCCCTTAAACGTCACTATCGTCCCGGCTTCCACCACCTCCTCCGGCAGCGAGTTCCAGGCACCCACTACCCTCTGTGTAAAAAACTTGCTTTGTATATCTCCTCTAAACCTTGCCCCTCACACCTATGCCCCCGAGTAATTAGCCCCTCTACCCTGGGAAAACGCCTCTGACTATCCACTCTGTCTTTGCCCCTCATAATTTTGTAGACCTCCATTGAGTCGCCCCTCAGCCTCCGTCATTCCAGTGAGAACAAACAGAGTTTATTCAACCTCTCCTCATAGCTAATGCCCTCCATACCAGGCAACATCCTGGTCAATCGCTTCTGCATCCTCTCTGAAGCCTCCATATTCTTCTGGTAGTGTGGTGACCAGATTTGAACATTAGGACCCATCTTCATCCATTGACGTCCTCGCACTGGCGCACAGGCGAGAACCCCAATCACGCCGCCAGCTGGAGTCAGAGCATAGCGGTCAGTTCGGCGTCCGGCCCAAACTTTGATTTTTTATTTTATTTTAGAGTACCCAATTCTTTTTTTCCAATTAAGGTGCAATTTAATGTGGCCAATTAACCCTGCACATCTTTGTGTTGTGGCGGTGAAAACCAAGCAAGCATGGGGAGAATATGCAAACTCCACACAGACAGTGACCCAGAGCCGGGATTGAACCTGGGACGTCGGCGCCGTGAGGCAGCAATGATAACCACTGCGCCGCCATGCTGCCACGAACTTTGATTTTAACTGGAGCCTCGATTCTCCATCCAATCGCAATCCGGGTCACCAGCGTTGCTTGGCGGAGAATCCAGGCCAAGGTACAAGAGAATGATCCCAGCGACGAGGAATTTCAGTTATGTAGAAAGATTGAAGATGTTGTGTCCATTTTCCTTGGAGAAGAAGGTAGGGAGGAGATTTAATACATGCTTTAATGGAGAAACCATTCCCAATGTCGAAAGGATTGAGAATCAGAAGGCGCATATTTCAGGTAAAGAAAGAAATGGCGACAGGAAGAAATTCTTTTTGACGCAATGGGTGGTCAGGATCTGGAATGAACTGCCCAAGAACATGGTGGGGGTCAATATCATGGAGGCACTCAAGAGGGAATTGAGTTAGTATGTGAAAATAAAGAATGTGCAAAGATACGGGGCGAAGACAGGAGAATGCTCATTCTGAGAGCCAGCTTGGACACAATGGGACAATTTGCCTCCTCCTGTGCTGGAACCATTCTTTAATTCAAATGCTCTGGAAGAAATGGGACTTTTTGAATGGGATCTTTATAACGAGCAGACAAAGGTATCTTTCATTGTAGATTTGAACGCAGGTTCTGAAATGAAAAGGATTGTATCTAACACTTTATTTTATATATATATATTTTTTTTTAGTAGAGTTTTAACATTTTTACAGATAGCGCACCCAACGTTCAAAACACAAACTCATACAGTGGGGAACAATTACTGTTGCAAGCATAAGAACAGAGAAAGACAGGATATTCTCAGAACTATGATACTCATAGACTAATTCCTCTAATTACACAACAGATCAATCAGACAGCACTGGGTGTGGGGGGTCTGGGTAGGAGGGGCGGGGGGAGAGGATAAAGCCACACAAACATGCTAAAATGACACACCTTTATGGATGGCAAAAACAAGACATGCAGTCTGGCTCACGGAAAACCTTCCATGATCGGATCAGACAGAGCAAAACCAATAAATTTGACATTGGGGGTTTCCGCAATGTGCCTGACTTTGAACAAAGTATGGAAGTCATGAATTCCATAGGAACACAATCGGTAACTATTTTATGCCAATTTTGACAGGAAGGATACTCATCACTAATCCAGGAGTAGGGGCTTTTTTTCCAAGCTGGAAAAGTTAGGAAGTTATTCAAGCTTTTTCATTGGCGTCAATAATTCTCCTATCTGGAAGACCCAGAATTAGGAATAAAGGATCAAATTCCAAGGCCGTGACATATATCCTCTCAAGCTCCTGAACAACACCAGACCAATAGGTTTGAATCTTGACACAGGGCCATACCAAGCACTTTAGGCTGGGAATCACATCTAGGATGTAACCGGGTCAAACCTGTGTCTCAAACTTGGTGTAATGTGCAACCGGTGCAGTATCTCGAACTGAGTTTCCTTCATTCTGTTACATACCAAAATTTTATTGGTAGAACCCCATATACTACCCGTGTCTCCTCATCAATGTTGATTGCCAAGTCTCTTTCCCAAGACTGCAAGGTACCCAATATACTCAGCCAGGAACTAGAACACAAGGTCTCATAAAACATGCTAATTAGCATTTTAGGTTCCACAGATGTCAGGACTTTTTCCACTGGGGAAATAGAAGAGTCAAGAATTAAAGTCAAGACCATAAGACATAGGAGCAGAATTAGGCCATTCAGCCCATTGAGTCTGCTTTGCCATTCAATCATGGCTGCTATGTTTCTCATACCCATTCTCCTGCCTTCTCCCCATAACCTCATATCCCCTAATTAATCAAACACCTGCCTATCTCTGTCTTAAATTATCTTATTAAGGATAAAGTCTCTAAATTGCAAATGCATAAAAAAGGAGTGTCTCAGAAAGTCAACTTGTTGGTGTAGCCGCTCAAAGGATGACAAGGAGGCATCGCTGAACATATCTCCCAGCCTACAAGAGCCTCTTTCTCTCCAAATATCGAACCCATGTTCCAGAAGACCTGGTGGGAAGTCCGGGCTGCTCTGAATGGGAGAGAGAGTGGAAGTCAGTTTAGATCTCTCTTCTAATTGACGGGCTATCCTCCACTCTCTATGAGTGTTAATAATTATAGGATTCTTGCACCTAGCAGAGCCCGATCTGAAGTCCCCATGGAATAACAAGACCGGCAAAGGATATAGTGACTGGCCTGCTGCAATATCGAGCCATGTGGACCTGGGTCCTTTCTAACCCAGTCGCTTATGAATCTAAGACGAGAGGCTATTTGGTACGGTCTAATATTCGGCACCTCCAATCCCCCCTTTGAACCAGGGGGCTGCAATTTACCCATTTCAAACAAGGCTTACTTTTAATCCATATGAACAAGATGATCACTCCATTAATCTCCTTTAGGACCTGATCAAACAATAAGATTGGCAACATCTGTAAAGGATACAGAAATCTCAGCGTTGCATCCATCTTTTTAATAAAATTTAAAGTACCCAAATCATTTTTTTCAATGAAGGGGCAATTAAGCATGGCCAATCTACCTAGCCTGCACATATTTTGGGTTGTGGGGGTGAAACCCACGCAAACACGGGGAGAATGTGCAAACGCCACACGGACAGTGACCCAGAGCTGGGATCGAATCTGGGACCTCGGTGCTGTGAGGCAGCAGTGCTAACCACTGCGCCATCGTGCTGCTCTAGCATCACATCCATCTTAATCTTAGGTGGGTTGGTGCAGACTCGGTGGGCCGAATGGCCTCCTTCTGCACTGTATGTTCTATGTCTATGTCTAATCCTACCCCGCCACAATATTGGCGGGGAGGACGAACGAGTCAAATCCCAATTAATAGATGCATTCAGCTGAAGAAAATTGGCCTCATAGAGTTGCTTCAAGAAAGGGGTAATTACAAACCCAGATAAGTAAACCCTGAAGGTGACCACCTGAATGGAAAATTAGCAAGAGGGGGTGATCTACCTCTCAAACCTCCCACTGGCGTAACCTCAGACTTGGCCAAATTAGTCTTGTAACTGGAGAAAATGGCAAATCTATCCACCACATCAATTATCACGGGAACCGAGGTTTCTGGCTTCGATACAAACAGCAGTGCATCATCAACGTAAAGCGTGATCTTACACTGCTCCCCCCCCCCCCCCCCCCCCCACTGTGCAGCCCCCAAAAAACCAGCCTAATAGCCTCCGCCAAAGGCTCTATGACCAACGCGGACAGCGAGGGGGATAAGGGACACCCCCTGCCCGATCCCTCTCTGAAGGCCAAGATTCTCAGATCTATAACCATTCATAAAGCAAGCGCCTACGTTACAGCACCTGTATCCACTTAACATATTCCTCTCCCAGCCCAAATCTTCACAACGTCGAAACAAAGTATTTCCATTGCACGCGGTCACACGCTTTCTCCGCTGAGTTGCTAATTCAGCAGGAGGTTATGTTTTTAAAATGATATTTATCAATTATTTTAGAGCAGTTAAAACAGAGAACACGAGAGTAGAATGAAGGGCGGTAATTATTGCATTCCAACCCTTTCTCATCTGTCCTTTGATAATGGCGATGTACAGCCATAAGAATGTGCCATTAGGAGATTTATTCACTTTGTCATTTGTTTGTGGAAATCAGATGTCCTTAGGAGATTGGTACAATTGTATCTGATAGGAGACCCTTTATTATTCATTGCCCTTGCTGATTGTTGGAAAATCAGTTTGGTAGATCTGAGTATTGTGTTAATTACTTTTCATCCACTTCAGTATGGGATCGAAGTGTCATTTTTAAACATCACTGGATTTGTCAGTCCCGCACTCCAAGCCAATTGAGACATTTCTTGCTAAGTAGCAATCGATTTGTGACCTTTCTGAGAGGGAAATTAAAGAGAGGGAAGTGTAAAGCCGGCTGAACTGCTAAAGGAAAACTGTCACCAAAGAAGGGGGGGGAGCACTAACTTCGATTGCTGGACTATGCTACAGCCTGATTCCAACCAGAACATGTATTATAAAACCCTCCGTCCAACACATTTGGACTGCACCAGTTTGTACATCTGCATGAACTGCCCAATTTAATCCCAGTCTCCGGCTTACTCTCCACATTTGGTAAAGTCCCCTTTTTAAAGTAACTGTGTCTCCTGTTTTGAAAGTATTCATTGGCTCCGACAAATTGCCCTCGGAAGAAAACGTTCTCACCAGCTCTGTGCTTTTTCCCCTGATTTCTCCTTTTGACATGGGTCTCTCACTTCCTAAATTGGCATCATTTGTGTCAGTCGGTAGTACTCTCCCCTCTGAGCCAGAATGTGGTGGATTCAAGACCCACTCCAGAGATATGGTTACGTTATCATGCCCGAGACCTCCAGCACAATGCTGAGGGAGTGCTGCACAGTTGGGTGTGCTGTGTTTGAGCTGAGATTTAAAATCTACCCTCTCGGGTGGATTTAAAAGGTCCCGTTGCACTCTTCCGAAGGTGGGTTGAGCAATCTCCCTGATGCTGTGGCCATAATTTAGTCTTCAACTTCCACCAGAACATTATTGGTTTGCTGTTCATGGGACCATTCTGTGCACATTATGGCCACCGTATTTCGTTACATTGCATCAGTGGCCACACTTTAAAAAGTATTTTACTGGCTGGAAAGCTCTTTAAGGTTATAAGGTTTGCTCTTTAAACAGAAGCTTTTTCTTTCTGTCAGGAGTATTGGTCTCCAGACCTCGCACATCCAGACAAATGAACAGCTTCTTCCCCACAGCTACAAGACTCCTCAACGACTCCCCCTCGGACTGATCTGTTCCCTGTAAGAACACTATTCACGATGCCCTATGCTGCTCCTGCTCATGTATTTTCTTTGTTTGGCTCCTTGTTCCGTACTGTAACCAATCACTGTTTGTCGATGTACCATTTGTCAATGTTCTCTGTTGAATATTCTTGTGTCTACTATGTACGTATTGTGTACGATTCTTGGCTGCAGAAAAATACTTTTCACTGTACTTCGGTACATATGGCAATAACTCAAATCAAATCAAATCAAATCTGACTGAACCCGATGGACTATCGCTCACTGTGTTTTCTCAGGGGATATGGGTGTGTTGTGGTATCGGCACCGGATTAGCAATCCAGAAGGCTAGGTTGCGGCTCTGGAGGCATGGGTTCAAATCCCACCACTCCAGCCGACGTGATGAATTTGGAATATGAAGTTCGTTTCAGCAGTAGTGATCACAAAACTACCATTGTTGTTGATGTTGTTGAAAACCCGTCTGGCTGGCTAATCGGCCCGCCTTGCCCGTACCGGCCGACATGTGACTCCAGACCCACACCAATGTGGTTTGACTCGCTCTCTGAAACGGTCGAGCAAGCCATCCCGTTCAAGTGAAATCAGGATGCCCTTACTGGTGATCCCCAAATTCCATGAAAGAACTAAGCAAAAGTCTGGGAATCTTCCCTTCAGGCCTGACCTCGGCGTTCTGCCCCCTCGCTACCTGGCTACGCAGTTGCGCCATTTCTCTCTGTTCCGTTTGTCAAAAGGACGGCCCCCCCCCCTTCCCATGTTCAGTAGAAAAGGCGGCTGAGGTGACATGCTGACACCCTGGGGCGGGGCGTATACCCGCGCCTTTCTGACTTGGAGGGGAGTGCCAAGGCTGATGCCGTCAATAATTCAATTTGACCCCCTTGGGCATTAATAATGCATTTCTGTTGCAGTTGTGCCTCGCTCCACCTCAATAACGCACTGAGCTGGAGATGAAACACTGGCGGTTTTCTGAAATATACCTCAATAAACATAAACAAGAAATATCCCAATATGAACGGGAAAACTGCACTTGCTCATAACTCGTAAATTACTTTTTAAAAAAACTTTATGGACTAGAGCTATGGTCCTTTAGAGAAAGTATCCCTTTGCAAACTTACTGCACTTCCTTTTGATGACTTTGATTTTTTATGTTGGTTAAATATTGAGGACTTTTCCTCAGAACATGAAAGCCTGTGCAGTCGAGATAAAGCTTTTGATAGGGAGCATGTGTGCCCTTTGTAAGGCTGGAGAAAAGGATAACGTTCCTTGAAGGAACTCAGGGAAAGGCAGCTTTCTCTATTTCATTCTATTCTGTCACCTCCTCTGTGCTCCTCCTTTGCAGGCAGGTAGCGGAGAGTGGGATGATAAGGTTAGGATCCCAGGCACTTTCATTATTCAAACCATCTTCTCTGCGAAACAAAATGAAAACAAGCAGCTCAAATGCATTAATGCGTCTGCGTTTCAGAAGATAACCATTTAGCAGCTCATGCCCCCGTGATCCTCATCATCTCACCTTCACAGTTAGCTGACAGGCAGGGAGAATGCATTTCATTCAGAGGATTCGGCTTTTTGTTCTCTGATAGCACCTGCTTCTTTTGTGCTTCATCATTCGAGAAATGACTCGCAAAAGAGAAAAAAAGGATACCTTGGAGATTCACTCACATCACAAACCCTCTTAATTCTTCATATAATGCATACAATGATTGCCCAAATCAGTCGAATGTGTAGATACAGGAGTGTTATTTTCAGTCATAGGCTGTTTTATTTGTAGTGACAACTTATATTTATAGCACCTTTAACATAATAAAATGCTTCACAGAAGCATTTATAAAGCAAGATTTGGTACATGGCCACATGAGGGGATATTGAAACAGGTGAGTAAAACCTTGGTTCTGGAGGTGGTTTGGTGTCTGGTCCCTTTAAGGGGTGATCGTAGATACATACACAGAAACATACCTGGAAGATTGAAGCAGGAGGAGTCCTTTTGGTCCATCGAGCCTGCTCCCCATTCAACACAATCATAGCTGATCATCCAACTCAATAGCCTAGGCCGGGATTCTCCCCTACCCGGCGGGGCGGGGGGTCCCGGCGTGTTGGAGTGGCATAAACCACTCCGTCGGGCCGTCCCAAAGGTGTGGAAGTCTTCGCACCTTTAGGGGCCAAGCCCTCACATTGAGGGGCTAGGCCCACGCCGGAGTGGTTCCAGCTCCGCCGGCTGGCATGAACGGCCTTTGGTGCCACGCCAGCCGGGGCCGAAAGGACTTTGTCAGCCGGCATAAGTCCGCGCATGCGCCGGAGCATCAGCGGCTGCTGACGTCATACCGGCGCATGCGCAGGGGAGGGGGTCTCTTCCGCCTACGCCATGGTGAAGTCAATGGCGAAGGCGGAAGAAAAAGAGTGCCCCCACGGCACAGGCCTGCCCGCCGATTGGTGGGCCCTGATCAGGGGGCCAGGCTACCGTGGAGGCACCCCCCGGGGTCAGATCGCCCCGTGACCCCCCCCCCCCAGGACGCCGGAGCCTGCCCGCGCCACCAATCCCGCTGGTAAGGTAGGTGGTTTAATCCGCCGATGGGAGAGGCTTGTCAGTGGCGGGTCTTCGGCCCATCGCGGGCTGGAGAATCGCCGCGTGGGCCCGCCGACCGGCGCGGCGCGATTCCCGCCCCCGCCGAATCTCAGGTTGCGGAGAATTCGGGAAATGGCGGGGGCGGGATTGATGCCGGCCCCAGGCGATTCTCCGACCTGGCGGGGGGGGGGTCGGAGAATCCCGCCTCTAATCCTGCTTTCTCCTCATAGCCTTTGATCCCATTCTCCCCGAGTGTTATAGCTAGCCGCCTCTTGAATATATTCAAAAGCTTCAGCATCAATTACTTCTTGTGGCAATGAATTCCACTGGCTCACCTCTCTTTGTGTGAAGAAATGTCTCCTTATCTCTGTACTAAATGGTTTATCCTGAATCGTCAGAATGTGAACCCTGGTTCTGGACACACGCATCATTGGTAACATCTTCCCTGCATCTACACTGTCTCATCCTGTTAGAGTTTTATAAGTTTCTATGAGATCCCCCCTCATTCTTCTGAACTCTAGCGAGAACAATCCCAACCTAGTCAATCTCTCCTCATATCACAATCTCGCCATCCCTGGAATCACTGGTAAACCTTCGCTGTTAGGGTCACATGACCCAGAAAAACAATCAAGGGGCCAGGTTGGGGGTTCACCCAAGCCTGAGGGGTTTTTGCCTTATATTGATTCCGGACGCTGACTGGCATCCACGAAGCAGCAAGACTCTGTAAGATAATATGTTGTCAATAAACATTAGTTGTTTCATGCCTAGCTTGTGGGCCAAAGTTATTACATTGGCGACGAGGATAAAGCAGGGGATGAGTGGTCCATGACTGTGAGTACTGATCCCGTTGAGGTTGAAATCAGGTTGCAAACCAGAAATATGCTTTAGGAAAAATACCTCTATTTGGGCGATTAAATCCCTTTGTTGCCTCCGCTGAGGATTGGACACTGTATATAGAATGTCTATGTTATTATTTTATGGCCAATGGAATAGAGGAGGAGGGAAGAAGAAGGCAATCCTTTTGGGTGTGTGCGGAACCCAGTCTAATTCACAGTCTTACATCCCCGAATGCACCTCATTCTAGTTCGTTGAAGCGATAGTAGATTTGGTGAAGGCCCGCTGTCATCCAAAGCCCTCAGTCATCCTGCAGAATTTTAAGTTTGAAAAAAAAAATGAAAATCGCTTATTGTCACGAGTAGGCTGCAAATGAAGTTGCTGTGAAAAGCCCCTAGTCGCCACATTCCGGCGCCTGTTCAGGGAGGCTGTTACGAGAATCGAACCGTGCTGCTGGCCTGCTTGGTCTGCTTTCAAAGCCAGCAATTTAGCCCTGTGCTAAACAGCCCCTTTCCATAGCGAGAGCCCGGGGAGAGACCATTGCAGCCTATATTAAAACGCTAAGGTGAACTGAAGAGCACTGTGACTACGGGGCCACTCTGAACGATATGCTGAGAGATTGCTTAGTTTGTGGAGTTAATAACAAGGCCATCCAGAGAATGCTGTTAGCGGAGACAGGTATCAATTTCAAAAAGTCAATGGAGAGCATGAGCGATGGATACCGCTGAATAGGGCACACAGGAGCTTCAGAGTGTGCAGAGTGATGGCATGGTCCATCAGTTAGGGCAAGAAGCTGCAGTCAGCAGTGCTGCCAAAAATGAAGATGCTAGTTTTAAACGGGAAGCAGAGTCAGAAGGTTTAGGAGAGTGAATGCAGCATCAAGGATCAAATACAGAGTGTTCACTCCCCAGGAGCTTGCAGATTTAGGAAAGCAGATTGATAGTCATGCCACTGGAAGGGCACCTGTGCACGAGCAAGCTAAGATTGCTCAGTGCTAAAGGCAGTAACACATTGAAAGTACAAAGTGTAGAAGATTTCTCTGCAAATGATTTGAGTGGTCATTCACTAAACAACATGAAAGTGAGCAAGCTGCCTCCCATCAAAGTGATGCTTTTGGTTAATGGTAAATCTGTAGAGCTGGAAACAAACACAGGAGCACTTGCTACTGTATTTGGGGAACACACGTGCACGTACTTATGAGAAGGGGTTCAGACTTTGAGTTGAAGGAATACATCAGCAAAATTGGCGACCTATACAGGAAAGGCCACCGCATGGGTGCTACCAGCTCACCAGTGAGATATAAGCAGCAATCTGCCCAACTCCCACTGATAGTTACAGCAGCTGATGACCAAGTCTACTGGGCCGACTAGTTTAAACAAATCAAATTAAATTGAGCAGAATTTTTTCAACTAAAAGAAGGCCTTCGAGAATATATAAATAAGCATTAAGATGTATTTTGCGATGAGCCAAAGGCAGCCCCACAGTTTTTCAGGGTCAGGTCCATACACTATGGGCGGAATTCTCCGCTCCAGGGAAAAATCGGGAGGGCCGTCGTGAACTCGGCCGAGTTTCACGACGGCCTCGGAGGCCGCTCCTCGCCCCCTATTCTCCCGTCCCAGCAGGGCTAGGAGCGGCGCTCCGTAACTCTCGGCCGCAGGGGCGTCGCGCCAAGAATGACGTGGCCGGCGTGCCTAATGACGTCAGCGGCGCATGTGCAGGTTGGCTGGCTCCAACCCGCCCATGCGCGGCTGACGTCATGATGCTGACGGCAAGAACCCGCGCATGCGCGGTGGCCGTCTTTCCCCTCAGCCGCCCCGCAAGACGTGGCGGCTTGATCTTGCGGGGCAGCGGAGGGGAAATAGTGCGTCCGATTTGGACGCTGGCACGACGATCGGTGGGCACCGATCGCGGGCCTGTCCACTCCCGAGCACAGTCGTGGTGCCCTTTCCTTGCTAGGCCACCTACAAGCCCCAAACGGGCTTCTCACTCCCGTTTCACGACGGCAACGACCAGCTGTGTTTGCCACCGTCGTGAAACAGCCGCGAACAGCAGGCCGCTCGGTCCATCCGGGTCGGAGAATCGCCGATCGCCGTGAAAAACGGCGAGCGGCGTTTCTTCCGAGCGGAGGGGGGGGAGAATCGCGGGGGGCGCCAGGGGGACGTGAAATTTGTTGGGGGGCCCTCCCGCGATTCTCCCACCCGGGGTGGGGAGCGGAAAATCGCGCCACCTTGTTAAAAAAGGTGAAGGCAGAATTGAAAAGGTTAGAAGAACTGGGAATCATACGGTTAGTCCAGTTTGCAGTTTCGTTTCCCGGTTTGGGTCACTGTCTGTGCGGGGTCTGCGCGTTCTCCCCTTGTATTCGTGAGTTTCCTCCGGTTTCTCCGGTTTCCTCACATAGTCCAAAGATGCGCAGGTTGGGTGGATTGGCCATGCTAAATTTCCCTTAGTGTCCAAAAAGATTGGGTGGGGTTACTGAGTATGGGGATAGCGTGGAGGTGCGAGTTTAAGTAGGGTGCTCTTTCCAAGGACTGGTGCAAATTTGATGGGTCGAATGACCTCCTTCTGCACTGTAGATTCTATGACTCTATGTATTATAGGTAGTCCACATGGTCCCCATGACACCATCCATATCTGTGGGAACTCAGTGAATCAGGCAGCCAAGCTACACAGGCTAGACAAGATGGGCGGCACAGTTGCACAGTGGTTAGTGCTGCTGCCTCACTGCACCAGGGACTCAGGTTCGATTCTGACCTTGGGTGACTGTGTGGAGTCTGCACGTTCTCCCTTGTCTGCGTGGGTTTCCTCCGGGTGCTCCAGTTTCCTCCCGCAGCCTAAACATGTGCAAGTTAGGTGGATTAGCCATGCTAAATTGCCCTTTAATGTCCAAAGATTAGGTGGGGTTATGGGTGGGGGCATGGGCCCAGGTAGGGTGCTCTTTCGGGTCAGAGCAGATTCGATGGGCCGAATTGCCTTTTTTCCGCAATGTAGGGAATCAATGATTCTGTGATACCTCATTCCAAAGATAGATTTGTATGCAAAGTTGGCAGGAGGCAGGGCGACATGGTGGCACAGTGTTTAGCACTGCTGCCTCATGGCGCTGAGGATCCGGGTTCAATCCCGGTCCCGGGTCACTGTCCATGTGGAATTTGGACATTTTCCCCATGTCTGCGTGGGTCTCACCCCGACAACCCAAAAAATGTGCAGGGTAGGTGGATTGGCCATGCCAAATTGCTCCTGAATTGGAAAAAATAATTGGATACTGTACATTTATTTTTTTTAAAGTTGTTAGGAGGCCAATCTTATACAAAGTTAGACACAAGCCATGCTCATCAGCGGCTTGAGTTGGATGATGCTTCCCGAAGTTCTGTTACAATTAACACACACAAGGGTTTGTTTTAGTATACGGGCCTGCCTTTTGATGTGTCATCAGCTTGCGCCATATTCCAAGGAACATTGGAAAGTGTGTTGTAAGGATTGCCCTGTGTAATAGTATACCTGGATGGTGTAATGATAAGGGGATTGAAAGAAGGTAAGCACTTAGCTAACGTAGAATAGATGTTAAAAAGTTTTCAAGAAGCTGAAGTTCGCCTCAAGAAGAAATGTACTTTTCAGGCCAATGAAGTGCCTTACCTGGGTTACCGGGTAGATGCACATGGGTTACACATGGAAGACAAGGTTAGATCAACAAAGGAGGCATCGACTCCTCGAGACACATCTGAACTGTGTTTTTGTAAATTTAGGATCTGAGGGCCCACACCACGAAGCTACCAGAGCTGAGCGTAGAAGATGGCATCCTTCTGTGGGGGGTGCGAGTGGTCACCATGAGCAGGGTCACGTGTCCTTGTTGAAGGACCTACACAATGGGCACCCAGGGGTGGCCAAAATGTAGATTCTGGCTCGCAGCTACTTTGGTGGCACGGGATGGACTCAGAGATTGAGAGAGCGGCCCAACACTACCGTCCTTGCTCGGAGCACCATGAGGCCCCACTAGCAGCCCTGATCGACCCATGGTCCCGTGTCCACATACACTTCGCCGGACTGTTCCGGGGGCCTCATTCCTTATCCTGGTAGATGTCCATTCCAAATGACTCGAGGTCGACCAGATACAAACCGTGATTACATGGATGACCATGGACAGGCTACGGCACATGCTTAGCATACACGGAATACCCAAAGTCCTGGTCTACGATAATGGGACAGCACTCACCAGCCAAGAATTTGCATCATTCACGGACAATGGAACCTGACACGTGAGGGCTGCCCTGTACCACCCGGCCTCCAACGGATTGGCCAAGCGTGCAGTCCAGACCTTTAAGCAGGCCATGAAGAAGATGACAGCCGGACCATGGGAGACACGGCTGTCTCGCTTTCTCTACAGCTATCGGACATCGCCGCATTCCACCACCAGCGTTGCACCGGTGGAATTGCTAATGTGACATTGGCTCAGAACTCACCTCAGCCTCGTATTCCCCAATGTCAGTGCACAAACCCGCCAACAGCATGATCACTCCAAGGCGGAGTCACATCGGCACCACTATGCACTTTCAAGCCAGGCAACAATGTCTACTGGTGAAATTTTGGCAGAGGAGCCACATGGATCCCTGGCGTGGTCCTCTGAGCAAGGGCCCAGTCTCCTACGCGATCCCGATGCAAGGGAATGAAGCCAACCGTCACCTTGACCACATTCAACGATGCACGCAAAACCATTTGATCTAAGTCAGGGTGTCTCGACCAGGTTCTGGGCACAATTGCCTTTTCAGCCTTGGAGGACCATTGAGACACTGCCAGGGCCAGAGCACTGCCTCACCATCTCTGCCGCCTGTCAGACATCGGGAAGCCAAGGTACCCAATGCACCTGTTTGATTGCCAGCACAGACATGATGGGCCCAAGGGCCTCTTTTTGTGCTGCAGTACTCTATGGCTCTATGGAGACTTTAATGATGTGTCCTGTCCATCTAATTCTGCCTCGTAGTGCACAGCGGAGCTGGGTGTCATTATCACCCAGACAAAAGCCCCTGGAGAATCCTCACCCAGTTAACTTGCAAAGCAACCTAGTTTCCTGAAATATGGCCACTACCATTCAAATATAATCACATGCTGCTATAGGTGAGAATGGTGCAAGCTGGGAGGCCCAAAAGCAGAGGACTATCTGAGTGGTGTGGCCTGCCTCCAGTCAGAGTTACTACCCCCTCGCTGATGGTTCTATAAATTCCTTGATGTTCCTCGCCTAATTTATGCTGGAAAATTTACCTTTGATTCCACTTCATTCTTCATAGGCTTGCTGCTGTCCTCACGTTGTGAAACATGTGACTCGTTGCATGAAACCTCATTGGAGTGAATGGAAGTGCATCCCCAACTCAATGTTCATGTGTTTGTTTATAATGTGCATCTAATTCAGTGGGGCCATTCACTCCATCCAGGTATTAAAATAGAATTAATCAGACATGGAAACAATCTGAGCTGTGCACTGATTTTGTGATGGGGGGTGGGGGTGGGTACGAGATCTGCTTCTTGGTTTCATGCAGTTCTGATGGCTGGGCACTGTTAGCCATTGTCTATGATGCTACAACAGCAGGATTTGTAATTCATGATTAGCTTGTTATTGACACGATCAGAGAAACACTGTGGCACCACGTTGTAGCAGAGGTTTCAAGACCTGTGTAGTGAGTCAGCTTTCATGTGGGGTCCTTCCCTGTGGCTCAACTCAGTACAGAGAGCAACAACACATCAACAATCTGGATAAGATGGTTTTGTTTTCTCAAGCTTGAGTTTGTGCACACGAGAGATGAGATCTGGATGTTTGCTAAGATCTATCCACTAAACACTGATAAAAGCACATCAATTATACAATTTCCAAAAATCAGTAGCCCACCCCAGTTGGACACGATCCAATCCCTGAAGCTGTCATGTTTAAACTTTATCCAATAAAATTGTGACCAGTCCATGATTGAGCCCCATCCTGTTAGCTGTGTTTTCAAATGGCTTGACGTTAATCTGAGCATCCTGCGCACCCATTGTTTGTGAGGGACAGTATGGCAGAACTGACATCCTCTTTCCTCCATGGATTGTTTTTGAAGGACAGGATATCAAAAGTGGCTTTCTTTTCACTTCATAGATTGTTCCAGTGGATATCAGAGGCCACTGATAAAAACGTGCTTCCTACGCAATCTGCTGATCACACATCTCCTGTGTCTCAAAAACATGAGCAGGTTAGGTAGCCTAAATCCCATCATGCATTGTGGCCACTGCTCTGTCCTAAAATACAAGTTTAATGGTCAATAATGATTACCCAGTACACTTTCTGTAATTAATCTTAATCCTTAATAAACTAATTTACGTAAAACTACTCTGGTGGCATCCTAGCTATTCAGTTTTAAGAGATATCACCGCTGAACCCCCCCCCCCAACTTCCCCCTCCCCTCCTCACACGTCACCTCCAATGCCAGGATATTGCTGCCGAGAGCTCCTCATGGGAGTGTCCGCTCTGTTCTTTTAATTATCCAACAGTGGCATCAGAAGATAAAGCTCATGGGATGTGGCCATTGCGAGTCTCTGGCCTCTGCGCACATTCAGGAGTTCCTCAGCCAGTCTATGCTGCTCCGCGTTTTCACAACCCACCAGGACTTCAATCTAATGTTTGCCTTGCAAAGCTTGAAGTAACACATTTGTAGGCTCATTAAGCTGAGTACACAGCAGGAGCCCGCTATCATGATCCTTGCACCATGTCAGTTTCGTTCCTAAGTCCCACCATGTCTTAGCACAGAATACGCCGTCTGTGTTCATTCTTAGAAAAAAAAAAGAAAATGACTGAGTGTGCACAGCCAACACCGGATTAAGGAGGTTTCTGCGTCTCTCTGTTTTATTTTGTTGCCTTTATAGCAGCTGGGATCTTCAGAATTTCAGCCAATTCCTCTGTTGCTCCCCCCTCTGCCACCAGATGTCCAATTCTCATGTTAAACAGAGACTGTGATGTGGGAAGCACATCACATTCTGCCATCTCACTGACTGGTTAACCACTGAAAGATTCCATTGTTGTGCCTGAGAATCAGTCCTTGCACTCTGACCGGTGCCCAAGTGTTGAATTCTAATGAAGGGTTGGAGATAGCTCAGAGGCATTGGGATGGCCAGCTGCAAATGTATCCACCTGGACACTGTTCACCGCGCTCGCAAACCAACTACCATTAGGCTAACGATACACGGTGGCTTTCCAGATCCTGCTCAGGGCCTGGAGGCATCCTAAATCAGATTTTCTTTTGCACCAAGCTCAGGCAGCACGTGACCCATGAATCTCACACAGCCACCGGCAACCCCAGAGTTGTTACCTGAAGCAATGCCCACTGTTGTATCAATCCTTTTCTCCGTAGGTATTTTTGGTGAGTGAGGAGGAGTGTTTGGGAGTGCTATTGGCAGGGAGCCTTGCTAAATGACAGAAGTGGGGGTGGGGAGGGGGGGAGCGGGAGGAGAGCATAGTGGGCTGGGGAGGTGGAGGGGGGGGGGGGGGGGGGGAGGAAGGGGTGTGAGGCGGCTGGCAGAGAGAAATCATTCCGTGATGCTCACATTCTCCAGTTTAAGGAGGAAACAGTAAAACCTGGAAATGAAGGGAACCAGCAAAGCTTGTCCGATCTTGCCCTGTACACCTTCAAATAGAGCTTCAATATCACTGCTGCCAGCGTTGTGGAGCTGAACCGGGATTTGAACCTTTCAAACCGGTTTTTCCTTCTGCAACGGTCGGCGATGTGATGTTCCGATTTGCGTGAGAATGTGCCACACTGCCGGTGCCATAAAACATGTTCAGTGGCAAGCAATGGTTAATTCTTTTCTCCCTCCACCAATGTTATATGAACATTTAAGAGAGGGAGGGAAAAAAAAAGGATAAGGATGAGAGAAGTCGTAAACATCCAATTCAGTTTTAAATCTATTGCTGGCTTATTCCCTGCATGTAATATTTCCATTTCTTACCAGGATTTGAGCACTGAAGTGCAAAATAGCTGCCTGATCCCCTACAGCTCAAATAACATCATCACACAGACTAACAATCCTCATCCTTTTCATTTTATTTTAAGAGTACGAAAAGAGGCAGAGGAATTTGAAATTCAATCAGTTCACCAGAAACGCAATCGAGACCGAAAATGTTTGTGACTTGTGTGTTCTTTTCCAGGCATCATGCAGTCGCTTGGAGTCAATTCACCAGCTGCTCATCTGTGAGGGTTGACTGAGTGTCGGTTTTGGGGCTGCTCCCCTCCATCTTCTCTTCACCCGCACCGACAGGAGGTCTCATGGATGCCTCTTGGAAGTCGGGTGATATCAGTTTTCTTTCGGAAAGTGAGGGTCCTGTTAAAATCGAATCACGTTCATTAAGCTTCAGCCTCACGCAATTAAAAAAAAAAAGATGGAAGAGAAAACTCGCATTTCCGAAGTATCTTCCACTACCTCAGGGCATCCCAAAGTACTTGCCGGGCACTGAAGTATTATTAGCGTGTGATCACTGTGGTTAATCCAGGAAAGATGGCAGACAATCTGCCCACAGCATGGTCCCGTAAACAGTAGTGAGATGCATAGTCAGATAGTATGCGCCTTAACAACATTGATTGAGGGATCAATATTGGCCAAGACACTGGGGAATATCCCCTCAGAATAATGCCATGGGAACTTCAGCATCCATGTGAGAGTTTCCTCGGTTAGATGGCTCATCAAATAGAGGCAGAGTTCTGACCGTGCAATGCTCCTTCATGAATGCACTGGATTGAGTGCTTACAGGCACACTTCAACAAATAAATGGGACGGTGCTGTATCGGACACATTTGGTGGGGTGTTTCTTGGTGGCTGCAGTGCTATTCAATGACACCTTGCTGGGTTTTTTTAGGTCATGGGAAGTTTCTCCCCATCGAGGCCATACTTAGGCAGCCATTCAGCACTGACGAGCTGGCTCGCCAGCAGGACCGGCTGATCAGGACGCCATTCGGAAAACTGCCCTGATCTCCAGACTCCCTCCTTTCAGGACCCCCCAAAACCTCACCCCAAAACTTTTCCAGGGCCCACAAACCCCTCTCAAACCCACTCTATTGGGCAAAGCACCCCCCCCCCCCCCCCCCGGGGCCCTGGGCACGGCAAACCTGGTACCTGGGCACCTTGGCACTGCCAACCTAGCACCATGGCATTGCCCTGCAAACCTGACATTACCACCCAGGCTGATTGTGCCCAGGTCTCAGCCTGCACTGGCCCTGACCACCCAAAGGCCTCTGGTTGCCTGAGAATCCACCGAGATGCCACCGTACCGAGTTCACGTTTGTGTGAACCAGAACTGAACAGCACCTGATTCATGCCTCGCAGGCAATGCTGCCGAATCCTGGGCACCGGGTGAATCAGTCAAACGCACATTTAGGTGAGTCTGGTGGCTCTTTTAAATATGCATTTCTGGATCTCGCCCAGCCAGAGCGGGATTCGGATTGTGGCGGGGCTCACGAGTCCGGCAACTCCTGCCAGGTTGTTCGCCTGGCGCAGGGGACGGTTCTGTGCTCTCCCGGCATTCAACCGCAGTCGGGCGCGAGGAGGCCATTGAGCCGCAGGCTGGGCGGGATCCTCCACCTCGCCGCATCCGTTTTCCGGTGCAGCCTGCCCAATCGCCAGCAGCGGGATTCTCCGTCCCGGCTGCCGGCCAATGGGGTTTCCCATTGTGGGCACCCCCACGCCGTCTGGAAATCCGCGAGATGGAAGATCCCGCCGATGGAGAATCCAGTCCCTTATGTCTGTGGAATGGGACTTGAACACATAATCTTTAGACGCAGAGACAAGAGAGCTAGTTCTTAATGTTCATGAGTTGTTGAGGCAAACAGGGGGCAATAAAGAGCCTAGCCTGCTTCTCTCTCTTCTTGGCAATGGTACTGCACATATTTGAACACAAATTAACAAGCTGGATGGGAGCCAGTTTATACTGTCTCTGTGGGTGCCATTTGCTGTCTCTTGTTCTCTGTCTTACTTTTGGTGATATGCAATTTTTTTCTTCTTAATGTAGACAGTTGTTACTTTGCCACATATTCATTTTCTCTTTATTTCCCTCTGGCTCTCCTTTTCTCAATCTTCAGCCTCAGTCTCAGTGGCTTGTAGCTGTTGTTTCAACTTACCGTTACAGATGGGAGCAGATCACTATTATTGATCTCACGGCAGCAGCTGCTTCAACCTCCCTTTCAATATACACTGCATAATTAAAGTGAAACCACAGACTGTACATTTCATTTCAGTATGAACAGTGACTTTTGCTTGACAATATGTTTAAGCTACATCTTCTCTTGATGGATGGGAAATCGGCAATGCTGACTACAGGATGAAGGCAATTCTTTTTTTTTTGTGTTGTCATCCCTGCCACTGTTGCACCCTGACCCTGATGCCCCCTCCCCCCCGAACCTTGACAGCCCCACCCTCACCCTAACACCTCCACACTCACCCCTGACCCCCCCACCCTGACATTGACTTGCCCAGCTTACCCCAGACTCCATTTCCCCACCCGATAAGTCCCCAGGGCCTAATGCTCTGGAGTACTTATGGAAGTAGCCCTAGAAATAGTGGATGAATTGGTGATCATTTTCCAGCATTCAATAGACTCTGGAAGAGTTCCAATGGATTGGAGGGTAGCTAATGTAACCCCACTTTTTAAAAAAGGAAGGAGAGAAAAATGGGTAATTATAGACCAGTTAGCCGGACATCAGTGGTGCGTAAAATGCTGGAGTCAATTGTTAAGGATGAAATAACAGCATTTGGAAAGCAGGGACAGGATCGGTGCAAGTCAGCATGGATTCACTGAAGGGAAATCATACTTGACAAATCTGGAATTGTTTCGAGGATGTGATCAGTAGAATGGATAATGGGTGAACCAGTGGATGTTGTGTATCTGGACTTTCAAAAGGCTTTTTATAAGATCCCAGACAGGAGATTAGTGAGCAAAATTATTGGGGTTAATGTATTGACGTGGATGGAGAACTGTTTGGCAGACAGGAAGCAAAGCGTCAAAATAAATGGGTCCTTTTCAGAGTGGCAGGCAGTGATGAGTGGGATACCATAGGGTTCAGTGCTGGGACCCCTGCCGTCTACAATATACATTAATGATTTGGACGAAGGAATTGCACGCAATATCTCCAAATTTGCAGATGACACTAAGCTGGGCAGCACTGTGTGCTGTGAGGAAAGAAGTTGCAGGGTGACTTGGACAGGTTGGCTGAGTGGGCAAATTTGACAAATGTAGTATAATGTGGGTAAATGTGAGGTTATCCACTTCGGTGGCAAAAACAGGAAGGCAGAATATTACCTGAATGGTGGCAGTTTGGGAAAAGGGGATGTACAACGAGACCTGGGTGTCATGGTGGAGCAGTCGCTGAAGGTTGGTATGTAGGTACAGCAGGCGGTGAGGAAAGCTAATGGCATGCTGACCTTCATAGAGAGAAGATTTGAGTGGAGGAGTAGGGATGTCGTGCTGCAGTTATACAGGGCATTGGTGAGGCCACACCTTGAGTATTGTGAGCAGTTTTGGTGTACAGTTTGAGGAAGGACATTTTGCTATTGAGAATGTTCAGTGAAAGTTCACCAGACTAATTCCCGGGATGGCAGGACTGACATCCAAAGGTTCGGAGGGGTTATTGGTTGCGGGATAGGGTGGAAGTGAGGGCTGAAGTGGGTCGGTGCAGACTCGATGGGCCGAATGGCCTCCTTCTGCACTGTATGTTCTATGTTCTTCTTCTTCCAGCCTCCAGCTTGACAGCTGAAGTCTATCTCAAAGGACGGAATAGCCTTGATTGTTGCGCTAGCACATCGTGGGCCCTGAACCCTCAAGTGCCTCCTCGAAATTAAATGAAAATGAAACGTGGCCTGTCTGAGAGGATTATTTCATAGAATTTACAGTGCAGAAGGAGGCCATTCGGCCCATTGAGCCTTGCCCGGCCCTTGGAAAGAGCACCCTACTTAAGCAACATGACTCCACCCTATCCGCTTTATCCCCATAACCCAGTAACCCCATCCAATCTTTTTGGACACTAAGGGCAATTTATCATGGCCAATCTACCTAACCTGCTCGTCTTTGGACTGTGGGAGGAAACCGGAGCACCCGGAGGAAACCCACGCAGACAGGGGGAGAACGTGCAGACTCCGCACAGACAGCTTCTCAATGGCAAGTTGAGGTGGGCAATACATGCCCGTGTTGCCAGGGTTACCCATAGACATAGAATTCACTCAGCCACAAGTGAAGTCTCGTTTAGTCCTCAGTGTTGCAGACAGAGTGAGGCACAGGCAGTATTGGGGCATCGCTCTGACAAAATTTCAGCAATCAGCTCATCATTTTTGTGAGATGTAATTGAATTCAGTCCACACAGAGAGCAACATATTCTTCTGGTCACCTTCATTAGACATCCAGCTGTCAGGAGCAATGTTTCTCACAACTGATAATTTTCTCCTTTAATTAAACGGGACCAGCTCCCACGTTAGATAGCAAGCTGTCAGCAGGGGATCTTTGCTGGTGCAATCAAAAAAAAAAGGCTATTTTGCAATAGCAGGATATTATCTAAGATGCAATTTTGTACTCAAGGGCAGTGTGGTGTTAAAATCTGGCAATATGAGATGCTGCTGCAGGTTTGAATGCTAAAATCCCTCCATGACCTTGCCCTCCCTCCCACCACCACCCCCCACCCCCCAGCACCCCCGATGAGCTCCTCTCCAAGAACTTTGTACACTTCCAGTTCTGCCATCTTGCACATGCCCAGTTTTAATTACTCTTGCAACAGGCCTTCAGTTACCTTGGCCACAAGCCCCCTCTCTACACCTCTCCATCTCTCTCCCCTCTTTTAAAAAGAGACATAAGAACATAGAACATAAGAACTAGGAGCAGTAGTAGGCCACCTGGCCCCTCGAGCCTGCTCTGCCATTCAATGAGACCATGGCTGATCTTTTGTGGACTCAGCTCCACTTTCCGGCCCGAACACCATAACCCTTAATCACTTTATTCTTCAAAAAACTATCTATCTTTACCTTAAAAACATTTAATGAAGGAAACTCAACTGCTTCACTGGGCAAGGAATTCCATAGATTCACAACCCTTTGGGTGAAGAAGTTCCTTCTAAACTCAGTCCTAAATCTACTTCCCCTTATTTTGAGGCCATGCCCCCTAGTTCTGCTTTCACCCGCCAGTGGAAACAACCTGCCCGCATCTATCCTATCTATTCCCTTCATAATTTTATATGTTTCTATAAGATCCCCCCGCATCCTTCTAAATTCCAATGAGTACAGTCCCAGTCTACTCAACCTCTCCTCGTAATCCAACCCCTTCAGCTCTGGGATTAACCTAGTGAATCTCCTCTGCACACCCTCCAGTGCCAGTATGTCCTTTCTCAAGTAAGGAGACCAGAACTGAACACAATACTCCAGGTGTGGCCTCACTAACACCTTATCCAATTGCAGCATAACCTCCCTAGTCTTAAACTCCATCCCTCTAGCAATGAATTAATCACCTGTTGCACCTGTAAACCTAACTCTTTGACTATTTTTTCTGCCACCTGCCCGACTATCTCCTTGCCGGTTTGATGTCAAATCTTGCTGGGTAACACTCCAGTAAAGCATTTTGCGACGTTTTCCAATGCTAAAGGTTTTATACCAAATGCAAGCTGTTGTTATTGTGGGGTGTCATCTTAACGCAGCCCGGACTGTCATGAAGCTTGGCAATCAAAAATTGAGCATCACTGCACTCAAATTCTCATTACATTGGCAACCTTCCCCAGAAGAAGCTCCAAGAATACCTGATGATGGAGATACCAGGTTGGTGAGAATTTTCAGGATCACAGTCCCGATGCCACACGGGTGTTGAATGTGAGGCATGCCATTGATTTGATCCCTTTGAGTGACTCACACTCAATAACTTCTCATAATTACTTCAACCCTGGAAGCTGAACAATGGCGTCAGTTAGATGAGAGCTGACACCAGGATAACTAATAATAATATTAATCTTTATTAGTGTCACAAGTAGGCTTACATTAACACTGCAATGAAATGTTAGCGAGGACACCGTGGAAAACTCTCCTCCTCTTTGAATTTGTGACACAAGATCCTTTACATCAACCTGAGAGTGCGTCAGTCTCAGCGGAAAGACTGTACCGATGACTGTACAGCATTCCTTCAGGGCTGCACTAGAGTGTTGGCCGAAGTTAATTTCTCAAGTGCCGCGAGTAGGATTGAACCCATCGATTCTGAGGCAAGAGGGGGACCAGCTGAGCCATAGCTAACAGCAGAGTTGATAATCTACATTGAATAAGGGGGTAGAATTTGGTCAGTTAAGTTTTGGTTGTAACACCATGGAGCGCGACAAAGAGCACACAAAATAACATTTTTAGCTTAGATGCAGTGAAGAGGCAGCAATTATCTTTGTAGTGTTTGGATTGGTTAATCTGGTTCACTCGTCTTTGCTCGATTACTTAAGCCGGTGGGTGGAGTTAGAGAACGTTCAAGAAAGGATCTGGAATCCAGCAAAGAGCCCACATGTGTTGAAAATCCTGTAAGTTCTGTTCCGTAACTCCATTATCTCAGGACACCCCTGATTATTTTACAGCCAGTGAGATACTTGTAAAGTGTAGTCAGTGTTGTAATGTGGGAAACATGTCATGCAATTTGCACACAGCAAGGTTCCGAAACCAGGGACGTGGCAATGAACAGATGTTCGGGATGTTGGATGGGGACTAATTATTGGTCCGGGATACTGTGGAAAGAACTCCCACACTTTTAAGAGCTATGGGATCTTTCAAAACCACCAGAGAGGGCAGATGAAGCCCTCGATTTAATAACACATCCAAAAGATGGCATCTCAAATTGTGAAGCCCTGCCCTTGTACTCTGGCATGGGCATGAATGAACCTCTGGCATGGGCATGAATCAACAACCCTCAGACTGTGCTGCCACCAAGCCAATTTGCTGCTGAATGCAGCTGACTTGCGATAGTTTTGATCCATACTTCGGAAGCAAATAAGCAAAGTAGAAATTTGCTATGTCAGTAATTAGCCATGTCCATAAAGGACCATTGGTATCTTTCTCCATTAGAGAGGGACAACTGGTGATGTATACCTTGAGGCAAAAGCCTGGGCAAGGCGAGGAGGAAGGCTTCCATGAACTAGCGCCGCCGATTGGTGGATTGGCTTTGGCATCATTCTGGGTCACACTCCATCTGCCTGAGCCACAATATGGAGCCAACATGACCGCACTCAAACACAACTAATTCTTCCAGAAGCAGACAGAAAATAATTAGATGACAATCCAGGGAATTGAAAAAAGTAAATGTTAAAATTGGAATCGGCTAATTAGATTTTATTAAATTCTCCCCTAACCCCTTCCTGAATTTGTAAATATTTCTTCCTGTCCTTGGATGGTGCCAGCGGTTTTGGTTTTCCGTGGAAAATATTCCAGCGTTATTGACTAACCAGCTGGCTTGTCAGACTGAAAAATATCTGCTTCGCACTGCAGCGAGTGTATTCCCATGGTGGTGGTTAGCAGGTCACTGCCCCTACCTCCTACGGCAACACAATGAAGCCAGGTAAAATTGACCTGCAGGTTAATAACCTGCATAGTTACAGGATAAGGTGCCATGATCCTGAACTCAATTTTACCTCGTTTTATAAGAAAAGCTCCGAGCTCCGAGGGGAAACTCTTTTGTTATGATGCAGGGAAGGAAAGTGTGGTTAGAATGCAGAATTGCTCAGAAGGTGGTTAGAATGTGGAACAAGTTGCCACATGGAGTGGTTGCGACAAACCGCACAGATAAATTTACGAGGAAGCTGAATAAGTATATAAAGGAAAAAGAAAGAGGGGGAATTTTCCACACACGAGAATAAGCCAGATGATGGGGCGGAGAAGACAGTGTGATTCCCCCCTGGACAGTGGAACAGGTGAACATATGCGACCTTCCAATTTTCAGCTCATTAATTATGCATCAGGGAGGAGCTTGATGACTCTCGTGGCAGGCCGGGCAGGAAGTCACCCACCTTAACACTTACCTCCTGGGGCTGAAGGTCTTGGCACCATATCTAAAAGCACCCGGACAGACAGTCACTCATTGCGGAGCAGGATCTCCACCCTATTCCGACAGAGTCCTTGTGCTTGTGCTGGAGAAACTGGCAGATGTGGGAAGACACATTGCGGAACATTTTGTTAAAAAATTACTTATTCATCCATGGGATGTAAGCTCTTCACCAGGCCTCCGCCTCGACATGGCATTCCTACCTCACCACTTCCAGGTAAAAGACATTCTGGAGGACCAGTGTTGGGCGTTCCTCCCATTCAGACATGAATACAAATGCTCTTTGACCAGGGTGATGAGAGTCATGTGGCAAGAAGACACACTCCCTCCCTCTTGACTAGCCTTGAGATTCTATAACGTTATTGCCTTGACATCATAGAATAGACTAACCACGTAGTCTTTTGTCAACCCTGGCTATTTACCCAGGAGAATTGAGGTTTGGAGACAAGAGTTGGCTGCCATCCACCGGCCATTACCCATCATCCACCTTCCTCCTTCCCTTCATCCCCACCGGTGATGTCAAATGGCAGAGTATGAATGGTAGCTCGAAAACCTTACTGAGATCTCAATGTTATGAGACACATGAGTCAGGAACAAATGTTCTGCAATGAGTGCTTCACCATAGAGACAACACAAGTGAACATCTTTGACATCCAGTTGCCTCAATTACTTGGGTGTCCCTTCAGTCAGCGTCTAATGAACCTTGAACTCCACCCACCCGAAAAGACCTAACCACGTGGGGTGAGATGACAACAAACCTGACCGATAAAGGCCTACTTAAATTAAATTGGTCGGTCTAACATAGAGGTGAAATATACAGGAAATGGCAAAGCTCTTCGGAATATAGAAAGTTAGAGAAATCTGGCCATGCAGGTCCACGGATCTTTGACAGTCACAACACAAGTGGACAAAGTAGTCAAGAAAGCATATGGAATACTTTCCTTCATTTGATGGGGCATCAAGTATAAAAACTGGCAAGTCATGATACAGTTGTATAGAACCTTGGTCAGTCACCAGGGGGCATAGGTTTAAGGTCCATGGGGCAAAGTTTAGAGGAGATGTGCGAGGCAGGTTTTGTATGCAGAGGGTGGTGTCTTGGAATGCATTGCCTGGGAAGGTCATGGAAACAGATACATTAACAGAGTTCAAAAGGCAAGTTGACAAATACATGGTTAGGATGAGTATAGAGGGATACGGCACTAGGAAGTGCTGAGGGTTTTTGCCAAGGGTGGTATCATGACCGGTACAGGCTTGGAGGTCTGAAGAACCTATTCCTGTGGTGTATTGTTCTTTGTTCTAACCTGGGTTTTGCTGCAATGGTAATGGTCAGTTTATAGAAACCCGCAGGTATTTTGGAGTAAATCAGACAGCACCCTCTGACATATGCACTTCTGTAGTTGGGTGTGAAAACCAGGAAGTTGCTGTTCGCGATGCCCCACTGTTCAAAACCTAAAGATAAGCAGAGTAGCAATGCTACTGGAGCCCACAGCTACAGTGTGCCATATTGGCCTGGTCCTGAAATGGCCCAGACGGTTTCTAATCTGACTGGGAGAGTTGTCAAAATACTGCTTCTAAACAGAACATTCAGAGTCCACTGGGCAAGGAAGAGTACACAGAGATAGACAAGCTAATGGATTAGCACAGGGCTCAGTCCTAGCCCCAATCAAGTTCAACATACATGTAAATTACCAGCCAACAACCATGTCCCACAAGTTCATCTATGTTGATGATGTCTATTGTACCACCCAAACTCCATCGTTTGCTCTCTGGAACAGATCCTCAATGAAGATGTCACAAAACTGATGGACTGCAACATCTGACATCTCACATTGAATTCCCCTAAAACCATATCCAGTGCATTCCAACTCCACAGTGTCAGCACCAAAAGCGAATTGCATATTTGCATGGATGGCCAAGCATGATCCCAAAGCAACATTCCTGGGAGTGACTCGAGACAGGACTTTGCTCCTCAAGGGTTATCAGAAGAAAACCGTGGCAAAGTCCACATTAGAAAATAATCCACTAACAAAACCTACTGGATTATGTGGGATGCTGCTGCCACAACACCCCAGACCGCAGCAATTGCCCAATTGTACTGCACAGCAGAATATTGTGCACCTGTCTGCCAAAGCTGGTTCCATCCTGGCTGCACCTCACTGACCACTTTGTGATGACCTGCTCGAACCACCCACCGGCCACCTTCCATTCCGATGCCTCATATGGACAAACCTTCCTGAGCAAGATCTACCAGCAGATATCCTTTGGATCGGGCAGCACGGTGACACAGTGGTTAGCACAGCTGCCTCACGGCGCCGAGGTCCCAGGTTCGATCCTGGCTCTGGGTCACTGTCCATGTGGCGTTTGCACATTCTCCCGTGTCTGCATGGGTTTCACGCCCACAATCCAAAGATGTGCAGGCTAGGCGGATTGGCCGCACTAACTTGCCCCTTAATTGGAAAAAATTAAGTGGGTACTCTAAATTTATTTAAAAGAAAAGATATCCTTTGGCTCAAGAATGGAAAACAGGGGAAGTCGTTAACAAGTCCCCCGTGACCAACCCAGCTGCAGGGCAGCAGGCATTGAATGACCACAATGAAAGTGGACCCTGCTAAACAGCTTCAGGAAAGGCCATGGACCCTGAGAAGCCAACTTCTCCACTGGGGACTAAGTGCAAACTTCTTATGCACTTATGTGGAGGGACACAAACAATACACATTACCCAGGAGTGTCCCCTGTACAGATTAAGTGGCGGACTTGACAATCACCTTGAACTCAGCAAATGAGCAGGTTATCACTTAGCTTTGGGATTTGCAGTCACTAAATGAATCCTCCATACCTCTCCATTACTTCCCTCCGAAAGACAAACGGAAACATTTGGGTTGGTCACACAGAAAGATTTTGAGATAAATGGTACTCATTGCTGGACCACCTGCCTGTCGTTGAAAACTTAATTGTATAGCGTGGAGTGTCGTTATTCAGAAGAAAATTCGTGTTGGAAATTTAAAAATGACATGCAGTTTTTAATTTTTCTGTCTCTCGTATCAATCCCTCACTTAATTCGTTTGTAGTTTCAAATCTTTATTTTGCTTTGGTGGGAAACATTTTTTGGATGGCGAGAGACTTTAAATGTTTGCAATCAGAGGTACTTAGATGTTCTTGTACATGAATCATAAAAGTTAACATGCAGGCACAACAAACAATTAGAAATGCTGATTGGATGTTAGCTTTTCTTGCAAAGGGTTTGGACTAGAATTACCATTAGATTGGACATTGCAGGGGCCACACCTGTGTGTACAGTTTTGGTCCCCTCACCTGAGGAAGATACATCCTTCCCCTTGCGGGAGTGTAACAAAGATTCACAAGACCGGTTGCCGGAGTGAAGGGATTGCCCAATATAGAATCATAGAATTTACAGTGCAGAAGGAGGCCATTCGGCCCATCGATTCTGCACTGGCTTCTGGAAAGAGCACCCCACTTAAGCCCACACCTTCGCCCTATCCCCCGAAACCAGTAACCCCACCTAACCCAAGGGCAATTTAACATGCCCAATCCACCTAACCTGCACATCTTTGGACTGTGGGAGAAAGCACCCAGAGGAAACCCACACAGACACGGGGAGAATGTGCAGACTCCGCACAGAAAATGCTCCAAGCCGGGAATCAAAGCTGGGACCCTGGGGCTGCGAAGCAACTGTGCTAACCACTGTGTTATGAAGATATTGTGTAAATTAGAGCCAATTCCATGAAATTTAAAAGAATAAAAAGTGATCTCATTAAAACATATTGTGCATAACGTTTGAACTGCAGAGTAGTGTAACTGGGGATACCCCAAAGATGTGATAGGGAGCTTGCCTCCCCGTCCCCCACCCTGGAAGTTCCCAGGTAGAGATTGCACGGCAATCACCCCGGAAGATCAGACTTCTAATGGGCAACCACCGTGCACTGGGGACATCTGAAATACACATTTAAATTTCAAACATCTGGGGCGGAATTCTCTGTCGCCGGGATACTCCGCTTTGCCGGCAGCACACTCGAGCCCGCGGATTTCCCAACGACGTGTGGGTGGCCACAATGGGAAACTCCATTGGCCGACTGCTGGGATGGAGGATCCCGCTGCCGGCGGTCGCGCACCACGCCAGAAAACGGGGCTGGCGGGACTGAGAATCCCGACCCTCATGATTCAGACTGTGTTACAGCAATGGTTACCCAGAGAAAGTTAGAAGAATTAAACCAGTTCTCGCTTCTGGGTAAGTATAGTCCTGACCTACCCCGCCGCCAACCCCCTCACAGGTTCCTACCCCTCACAACACTCTGCTGAAACACGCACCTCTCCCCCCGCCTCTACTGCCCCCTGCACCCCCTCCCATGAGTACTTTCCCACACTCCCAGGCCAGAATAGTGACCCACCCCTCAGTCCTGGCTCTCTCACCCCCGGCCCGACTCCCAACCACCTGCCTTTTACCTAACTCCCAACTCCACACTCTCCCCCACCCCACCCAGGCCTAATCCTTGACTCACACTTCCCCACCTCAAGGCCCACACCCGACTCACAAACCCCTCCCCCTGACAGTCTCGACTCCTGACCAAGGCTAACTCCTGCCCCCAACCACCCCTGGACCCGCCTGCTCACCCCCATCCCCTCAAAAAGCACATGCCCGACTCCCCCCCCCCCCCCAACCCCAGGCTGGCTCCCAACAATTGTCCCTCTATCAGAAGTAAAGCCAATAAAGTTCTCTGGGGGCTTGACAGAGTAGGTGGCAATTAGATTTTCCCACTGGAAGGAGAATCTCAAACATGAGGGCAGTCACAGAGTCAACAATTTAGGGCTGAAATTAAGAGAAATTTCTTCATTTGAAGGATTTTGAACATTTGGAATTCTCTAACCCTAGAGAACGGGGAATGTTTTGATTCTTTGAAGGGATGTGAGTATCACTGGCCTGCATTTTTTACTGATCCTTAATTGCCTGTTGAGAATATTATGATGAGTCGCTTTCGTCATCTTCTCCAGTCCATCGGAACGCTCAATCATTGAGTATTCAAGTTGCAGGTCGATAGGTTTTATTTTGATTACTAAGGTAAGAAGGTAAAGGAATTGGTACTGGAAAGTATTGCTGTGGTGAAAGATCAACCTTGATCTTGTTGAATAGCAGTACAGGCTCGATGGACAAAAAATGCTCATGGTTACTCCTGTCTCAATTTCTGTTCTTCTGAACAGTGAATAATTAAGACTAACTTTCATTCCTTGTTTTCCACTTATATAGAGTGCTTCATAGAATTTACAGTGCAGGAGGAGGCCATTCAGCCCATCGAGTCTGCACCGGCTCTTGGACAGAGCACCCTACCCAAATCCACACATCCACCCTATCCCTATAACCCAGTAACACCACCCAACACTAAGGGAAATTTTGGACACTATGGGCAATTTAGCATGGCCAATCCACGTAACCTGCACATCTTTAGACTGTATGAGGAAACCGGAGCAATTGTGCTAACCACTATGCTACCGTGCTGCCCACTTCCTGGTTTGGGCACTGCATAGCACATTAAGGATTCATCGACCTCGTTGGTTGAAGAGTCTTACGATTCTCGCACGCCACAGGTTTTCTTTCATGGGGCGCCACGTTGGAAAAGATGTTGCATTACGGGATAGGGAGGCGAAGAAATACCCATGCTTATGTGTAGGGTAGCTGCCCATGAGGCAAATGCTGTTCCCTCACCATCGAGAGCAAAGCCCAAGCGTGGAGGGGCAGTTGAGAAACTCAGGCAATTGCACAAGTAACGGTCCACCTGACCAGTTGAAATATCCTCGGAAATTTGCAAAGAAACGGTTCGGAGAAATACTAACTGAGCATGAAATTTAGAGCACATTGGTCAGAAATCCATTGAGATAAACAGTGAGGATATTCTGCAAAGGGCTTGAATATTCATTGAATCACAGAGCATGGATGGAGGCCATTTGGCCCAATGCTCCTGTGCTGGCTCTATCTGAGAGTTATCTTAGTCCCACTTCCATTTACCCCATTGGCCTGCATTTTTAAAAACATTTTGTCGAGTATAAATCTCCAGGAATAATCTGGGCAGATTTTCCAAGATGCTTTCATTAACTAAGTCAACAGGTAACTGAAGCATATTAACCGAGTTGTCCTAGGGACGTACGCTGATTGTTACGTTGTCCTTGGCTTGGTCGATGGTAGATCCAATGATCCCTACAGCACCTCCATAGTCACCCAGCTGGTATCAGCTAACACGGGATGGAAAGCAAGGATCTAATCTGCGCCAAAGGTTGGATTCGGCAGACGTCAGTACTGCTTCCCCCATTTAGTCATCAGTGGAGCTGAAATATATTTTTCAATTTTAGTTTTTAATTAAGAAAACCCACTGCTCACAGTTTTCACTGCTCTCCAATCTTCATGTAGTATCTGTCAAATCTACTGGCTGGCTGTGAAGCCAATTTAACGAGGCTCTGTCATTTCCTACATTGATTAGGTCTCAATTGGATTTCCTCGGATGGGGCTGGTGAGTTTTCAGTCCTTCTCTTTTTGCATTTCTGGGCTATAATAAAACACGTTGAGGTATTTGGGGTTGTTAGAATTGGTATTAATGTTGTCTGTTTTGATCATTGCGGTTGTAAATCACAGAGGTTTGTTTGTTGACATGCTAAAATGCTTAAACAGTTTAAAAGGTTGAGCTCTTTTTAATGCTGACAAAATCATTAAACATCATTGAGTTGCACGAAATGAGGCGGTTGGAAAATGCGACCAGCAGTCTGCATTGCCAAATGGCAGTTCGATTCATATTTTGTTTTAAGTCATATCTGATCGATCTTGCTCTCAGAAAGTGTTATTTGGAGCCCATGTATACAAACACTCAATAAAATACTCTGGGGTTGAAGCCCAGCTATGATTGATTGTGGGGAAGCTAGTCCTTGCTACTAAACATCTCCACCTCTAATTGGTGGGGATAGTATTTTACGGCGCAGGCTGCATGTGGCGAGAAGTCTCATCTCAAGTTCTGCCATGCGTGCATATGTCAGTGTGTGTATCCATGCATGTGTGTGTGCATGTTTGTGAGCTTGAGTCCGTGTGTACCTTTGTGTGACATTCTACTATTATCTCTGAATCCTGAGGTTTCGACTTCAAGACCCACTCCACAGTTTGAGCTAAAAAATCAAGGCTGACGCTCCAGCCCAGTACCGAGGGAGTGCCGTACTGCCATCTTTCAGATGAGAGATACAACTGAGTAATTTAAACAAAGAGAGGTGTCTGTGATGATGTGCATAATGTAAGTTTGTAGATAATGTTATGCACGAACTCCGACCACCAGGTGGCATTGTAAACCCATCGTGTTGCCATGTGATAGGGGAGTTTATCTTGTCTTTATTTGATGGACATAAACATTGAGCCATTGACAAATTAGATCACAGAAAAGGCTGGCTTTTCACAAGATAAAGCTGTCAATCAAGAAATATTTAACCTTCTGTGCATCTGTCAAGAAAGTAAATCATTGTATGGGAGTCCAGGCTCTCAGCCAGCTTTGCTGCTTACCTATCATTTCTCGTAAATGGAAGGATGCCAACACACCTTCAGGAGTAGATTCGTCCTCGGTTTAATGTTTGTCTCCTGCAAGTTTAGCTTCATTTTGCCCAGATCTCTCTCCATTGTCCTTCTCAGCCTCTCTACGGCCTTGAGTCTGTTGATCTTCTTTTCAACTGTCAGTACTGAATGAACTGCAGTTTCTTCAGCTGAAGATTCCCTTTCTAGCAACACTATCGGTGCTAGCACAATACATATACCACAGCAGTTCAGCAGGTATACCACCACCTTCTCTGGGGCAACTAGCGATAGGCAATAAATTTGGGCCGGGCCAGAAACACCTACATCCATGGAAATAAATCTAAAAGGCCACTGAGCCAAAACACTGAGCCAAAACAGTAGGGGAAAAATGTGCATTTCCTCAATTTAGTTTACCTCTTAAATATTGGTTATATTTAAGAGTTTGTTAAATATCTGTTGCAACTGAAGACTATAATTAGCAGCTTACAATATAACCCAGTTGTAATCATGACAATCAGTTTTAACACAAAAATAACTGGTTTCCCATGATTGTTAATTCGTGAAAAAAACAAAGTGATACTGTCTTTCAGTATCTTCTCCTTTCCAGTGTTGTCAGTACCTTTACTGAGGCATATAAAAGCATGGGGCTTATACATAACACCCTTAAGACAAAGGTCCTCTACCAACCTGCCTCCGTCACACGTGGAAAATGAATTCAATTAAAAGAAATCTGGAATTAAAAGTCTAAAGATGTCATGAAAACCCATCTGGTTCACTCATGTCCTTTAGGGAAGGGAAATCTGCCATCCTCACCTGTTCTGGCCTATATGTGACTCCAGATCCACAGCAATGTGGTTGACTCTTAAATGCCCTCAGAGATGGGCAACAAATGCAAATCCAGCCAGCGGCGTCCACATCCCATCAACATATCTTAAAAAAACAACCCTTGAAAAGTATCACCAGTGCTGCCTGTGCAAAATCCTGCAACTCCATTGGCAAGATAACCGCACCAAAGTCAATGTTCTCGATTAGGTCAATATCCCAAGCACCAAAGCTTGGCACCAAGCTTTGATAAAGAGACATCGGACTCGAAACGTTAGCTCTTTTCTCTCCCTACAGATGCTGGCAGACTTGCTGAGATTTTCCACCACTTTCTCTTTCGTGCCAAGCACCAAAGCACTGGCAATGCTCGACCAGCTCTGCTGGGTGGGCCACATCATCTGCATGCCTGACACAAAACTCTCGAAGCAAATATTCTACTCGGAGCTCTGACACAGCAAGCGAGCCCAGGAAGGCATAGGGAATGCTCCAAGGATACCCGCGGAGCCTCCTTGAAAATGTGCAACATTCCGACCGACACCCGGGAATCCCTGGTCCAAGACCTTCCGGAGTGGAGGAAAAACGTCTGGGGAGGAGGTGAACCTCGAGTTTCAACACCGAGTGCAAGCTGAAGCCAAGCGCCAATGGCGAACGGAGCGCGTGGCAATCCGGGCACCCCACCCACCCGCTCCTCCACCCATCGCCTGCCCAGCCTGCGACAGAGACTGCAGGTCCCAGGCTGGACCCCTCAATGACCTGACAACTCATTTTTTGGCCACCCTGAACTCCAAGGAAGCGCCTAAGAGGAAGAAGGTATCAATCGACCAGTAATCCAAAGGCCCAGGCTAAAGTTCAGAGGGCATGGGTTGAAATCCCACTGTGGCAGCTGGTGGAAATTGAATTCAATCAATAATAATAATAATACTCGCTTATTGTCACAAGTAGGCTTCATTGAAGTTGTTGTGAAAAGCCCCTAGTCGCCACATTCAGGTGTCTGTTCGGGGAGGCCGGTACTGGAATTGAAGCCGTGCTGCTGGCCTTGTTCTGCATTACAAGCCAGCTGTTTAGCTCACTGAGCTAATAAACCTGGAATGAAAAGCTAGTCTCAGTAATGGTGACCGTAACAAGCATCGCCGATTGTTGTAAAAACCAATCTGGTTTCCTAATGTCGTTCAAAGGAAGACACCTGCCTCCTGACCCGGTCTGGTCCACGTATGGCATAGCGAGCCACTGAATTTGCAGACTGTTATGGGTCACAGTTTAGAGAACCCCAAAGTGTATCACCTGAGTTCACCTGACCCACAACTTTTAATAGATTGTGGTTACGGGGAGCACACGGGCCTACCTTACAGCTGTGATGCACCAGAGATCCACAGTACTTCTAAATTAAAACAATGTTTACTTATGAAACCAGTTAATACTTTGTAAACCCACAGTAAACATCTTAACAACTATTAACACCAATCCGCCCCACAGATGCAATATTCTATAAGTTAACCTCAATCTTTCCTTATTTACATCCAGAAGACAAAAGACCCTTTTTAACACAGAGATCAGGTTTAAATTCACTACTGAGAGCAGTCAGCACTTTGAAATCACCCAATATATCTGGAGACAATCTTTAGTTTGCAGAGAGAGATCCTTGTTTTGCCTGCAGCTATCCAGCTCTCAAAACGAAACAAAACACACCCTGTAGCAAACAACCTAAAATGAAAGTAAAGGAGACAGACAGCCCAGCTCCACACTGACATCACTGATAAACACCCATTTCTTAAAGGCACACTCACATGACAGGACAACAATTGCTGGTCTTGCCAACATTTTTTTTTCAAATGAATTTAGAGTACCCAACTCATTTTTTCCAATTAAGGGGCAATTTAGCGTGGGCAATCCACCTAGCCTGCACGTCTTTGGATTGTGGGGGCGAAGCCCACGCAAACACGAGGAGAATATGCAAACTCCACACGGACAGTGACCCAGAGCCAGGATCGAACCTGGGGCCTTGGCGTCGTGAGGCTGCAGGGCTAACCCACTGCCCCACCATGCTGATCTTGGTCTTGCCAACAATGCCCATCTATCATGAAAGAAAAAAAGAAAAAACAAACAGCTCAGAGGCTGGGAATTCTGCAGCGAGTAACTCACCCGACTCCCCAAACCCTGTCCGCTATCTACACAGCACATGTCAGGTGGAATATTCTGCACTTAAATATGTTTACGTTTATTTCTTTAAAAGGCATTGGTGAAATACAGGCTCTGTATTGGTGGAACTCTGTGTGATAGACAGCAGAACACCCCTCATTCTTAATTACTGAACAACGTATAACATCTTTGTCATACCTTTCACCGACTAGTGACGATTACCAGGTCTGGGTTCCAGTTAATTCTGCTCTGTTCTCCGTGATGAATGCAAGGGTGATCTGTAATGGCTCATCCATCCATAAAACCAATAATAGCATTAACAACTTCCATTTATAAAGTGTCTTTAGCACAGTGAAATGCCACTGCATAGGAATGCTAATAAACACAATTTGATAGCGCACCACACTCAGAGATATTGGGACAGGTGCGAGGTATGTTTTAAGGAGTGTTTTAAAATAGGAGAGACAGGTGGAGAGGCAAAGAGATTTGGGGGAGGGGGAGGGGGAGGGGGTAGAATTCAAGAGCATTGATCCTGATTCTAGGAAGAACCAGGTCGGCACGGTAGCACAGTGGTTAGCACTGTTGCTTCACAGCGCCAGGGTCCCAGGTTCGATTCCCGGCTTGGGTCACTGTCTGTGCGGAGTCTGCACGTTCTCCCCGTGTCTACGTGGGTTTCCTCCGGGTCCTCCGGTTTCCTCCCACCAGTCCCGAAAGACGTGCCGTTAGGTGAATTGGATATTCTGAATTCTCCCTCAGTGTACCCGAACAGGCGCCAGAGTGTGGCGACGAGGGGATTTTCACAGTAACTTCATTGCAGGGTTAGTGTAAGCCTACTTGCGACAATAAAGATTATTAAAAAGAACACACATAGAACATAGAGCATACAGTGCAGAAGGAGGCCATTCGGCCCATCGAGTTTACACTGGCTGTTGGAAAGAGCACCCTCCCCAAGCACACACCTCCATCCTATCCCCATAACCCCATAACCCAGTAACCCCACCCAACACTAAGGGCAATTTTGGACACTAAGGGCAATTTAGCACTGCCAATCCACCTAACCTGCACATCTTTGGACTGTGGGAGGAAGCCGGAGCACCCGGAGGAAACCCACGCACACACGGGGAGAATGTGCAGACTCCGCACAGAAGCCAGGAATCGAACCTGGGACCCTGGAGCTGTGAAGCAATTGTGCTAACCACTATGTTACCATCTGACTGCGTTTCCTCCGGGTGCTCCGGTTTCCTCCCACAGTCCAAAGAAGTGCAGGTTGAGTTGGATTTGCCATGCTAAATTGCCCCTTAGTGTCTAAAAAGAAAAGTTAGAAGGTGTTATGGGGATAGGGTGGAGGCGTGGGCGTAAGTAAGGCACTCTTTCCAAGGGCTTAAGTAAGGCGCTCTTTCCAAGGGCCGGTGCAGACTCAATGGGCTGACTGGCCTCCTTCTGACTGTAAATTCTATGATTCTAGGACATGGCCACCGAGAATTGGAGGAGCGGATCTCGGACGGATGTATGTATATTTCCTCCAACGCAACGCCCATCTGTTCTGAATATTAATTATTTTGTGCAGAATGCTTTCTTTTAAAAGTGCTCGAGACTCGTTACTTAACTTTCTGTGCAGAGGAACTAATATAAAGATTGACTATTCATGCTACATTGGGTACTGGAAAGCTATATGCCAGTCAGCAAATAATAATTCGCTCAGCAATAAGTGGTGGTGCCAAATCTCCTCAGTTGTGGTTCCCAGCTGACGGAAAATATGGCACCGCTTTCAGAGTTCTCTAAATTTTAATGGCATTAATGCTGATGGGAGGGAAAGAAAGCTTGTAATTCTGCTCCCGGGCAGTTATACTGGAAAGTGACAGAATGCAGTTTAGTTGCTTCAAATGGGCAACTGTGGATTTTTTGTCATCTGTTCTTGGCCTGTCTTCGGCACATGGTTTTAAATAAGAAAGTCAAAGTTGTTCAGCAACATTTTAACACCAAAGGCGATGGCCAGTCCCTCTTTTATTTGGGTGTAATTTTGCTCCACTTCTGAGAGGGTCCTTGAGCCAAAAGCAGTTGGTCATTCCGATCCATCCTGCATCTTATGGGATAGAACAGCCCCTATTCCGTCTTGTGATAAGTTGCATGTGAGAAGAATTGGCCTCCCTGGATTGAAATGAACTTATTTAGCCAGGTGGAAAGATTCCACTTGTAGCTTCTTCCAATGCCAATGTTGTTGTTTCCTTAATAACTGGTGTAGTAGTGCCAACACCATGGCCAGGTTTGGAATGAACCTGCCATAATAGTTCACCATTCCCAGGAGAGAGTTTGGCCTGGCGACAGTCCTGGAGGCTGGGACCGCTTGTGTGGCCTTGTCATTTTCTTCGAGTGGATGTAGACCAACGGCATTCACTCAGAACCCCCAGTATGTTACTTCTGTGGCCTGGAAGGTAGATTTCTCATGTTTAAGGTGGACCCTCTGCACCTCTGAACATCTTCAATACCTTTTTGAAACTTGACATGTGCTCTGCCTGTGTGAGTCCAGTGACCAAAACATCGTCCAGGTTGTTATGGGCCAGGGTTTAGAAAATTCCGAAGTATATTATGGCATTCATCTGACCTATAAATGTTTGTTAAATTTGGCGGGGATGAGCACAAGAGCCTGCCTTTCAGGTATTATTTAACAGGCTTCTTATGTGCTTTTAACCAAAAAAACAGCTTTATTCTAAGAATTTAGTTAACATTTGTATAAACACACACAGCAAGACGTTTTTTCCAATTGCAATCACAAAGACTCCACACAGCTCCAGTAATCTATCTATCACCCTTAATGAATCCCCCCTTAACTGTTCCAATTCAATAACAAAATCCAAGTAAAACTAGAAACCCCTTTTCAAAGGTGTGGGCCAGCACCCGGCATTCTCACTGGTATAAGACTTGTTACTAATATTCTGATCCCCTTTTCAAACAGCAGGTTTGAATTCCTCCCAGAAAACAATTATCTTACCAAGCAGTCCGGAAACAGCTTTTAATATAAAGATAGAGAAAAAAAATTTCTTTAAACCTGTGCAGTTCAAACCAGTCCAAAACTCAAAACGAAAGTAAAACTCACAAAGCCACAGCCCTGCTCCACTCACACAATGACATCACTGAAGCCATGTGATGAGACAAAAACATTTCTTCAAAGACACCCCCATGACAAGGTTGACCATCACTTTTGGGATATCCTGAAGGAGGTTTTCCTTGGTACGCTGGAAAATAGCGCAGGTCAAGGAAATGCTGAAAGGTAGCCTCATGTACTAAAATAGGTCCTTATTTGTATTGATCATGGTAAAGATTTGGGACTCCTCATCTGATTCCAACTGCAGGTACGAGCTGGGGATATCCACCTTGGAGAAGGTGAGGCCTCCCACCAGCTTGGCGTAGAGGTCCTAGATTCAGGGGATTGGGTGCTTATCTATCTGGACGGCCTGGTTGATGGTGAGTTTATAGTCCCCACATGTATTTATTGATCAGTTTGGCTTCAGCACAGGGACAACGGGGGCTGCCCACTCGGAAAATTGCACTGGTTTAATGATTCCCAGTTCCTCGAATCGCTTTAGCTCAGTTTTGACCTTTTGATGCCTGGCCCAAGGGACTGGTCTGACCCTAAAAAAACCTAGGTGTGAAATCTGGATCAACATATATTTTGGCCTTCACCCACTCTTGATCCAACCTAACTCATTTTTGAATCTTCGCAGGACACCTTGAAAATCACTGTTTGCAACTTTAATGATTTCCAGCCAATTGAGTTTAATCCGCTGGAACCAGCCCCTTCCCATCAGGCTGGGCCTGTACCCCCCCACCCACCACATCAAAGGCAGGTAGGTCTTGTGTTCTTTGCATACCGGGGTCCCAAGGATTTTTAGAGCTTCCCCTTTCAAGTTGACAGCTAGACCATTGTTCTGCCCAAATTGAGGGCCCGAGCCCTTTTCGAAGATAATCAAACATCTGCTTCCCCACAACCATAACCAATGCCTACCTACAGTATCAAGATCCTTCCATTCACTTGCAGAATTATTTTGATTGAGGCTGTCTTATTTGCCCAGACGACATTCCGACGGTACATTTCATGCTCTTCTTTAGAGCTCCCCTTCACTTGATTCAATGGTGTTGTGGATTTTTGCTGCTGCTGATTTTGGTCATTGGTGCCCTTTGCCTGAATACGGCCTCTTCAGTTACAATGGAAACACACAAAGTCGCAACAATGGCAATCATCCTGGAGGTGATCTCGCCCACACTAAAAGCAATTCACCTCCGTCTTGGGCTGACGACCCATTCTTTTCCCAGTTCTCTGGCATCGATCCGGTCCCAAGGACCAAGTCAGGTTCTCTGCTGTGCCCATTGATCTCGCCATGTGTCTCGGAGCCGTACTGCCCTTCAACTGATTCAGTTCACCTTCTGGCATGCTGTAGAGCTCAGGTGCGCCTTTTCCGGCACTCCATTGCCTGAGCTATCTCGACCACCTTGTCTAATGTGATTTGAGTTTTGGACAGGAGTTTTCTCTGGATGCTCAGGTTGTTGAACCCACAAGCGAGGCGGTCGTGTAGCATATTGCTGAGCGCCGCACCGAACTCACAATGCTCAGCTATTTGTCGGAGTCTGGCTGTGAAGGCTCAGATGGACTCTTCTAGGTCCCGAACAGCAGAGTTGAATTTCTACCACTGCAGGATGATCGAGGGCCTGGGGTTAAAATGTTCCTTGACCAACATGACGAACTGACCAAAGGTTTTTGAGTTAGGAACCACCAAGGATCTAGGTCTTCTTATCGGATTGTAGGTTTGAGACCCACAAACCATCAAAGTATAATTTTTGCCTTATCTTCCTCTGCTATTAAATTCGTTGTGAAGCAATAGCGAAGCCATTTGATGTACTGGCTCCAGTCTTCAGCCTTCTGGGCGAAAGGTTGCAACTTGCAGATTACTGGCATCTTGCTCACTGGGTGCTACTGTCGGGGATTCCCGATTCTCGTCTGTCTTTGGAGGTTTCAGTCCAACTGGCCCACCCCACATCCTGAGACTGTAATCCCATTCCCTCCCACCCCAAATCCCGAGCCGCTGAACACGAACGATCAAACCGTTTACCTCATCAATACACTAGAGAATTCCAGTAACAACGAAAAAAGGGTTGATTAACATTCAGCAAAGGCAACTATGTGCAAGCACAGAGCGATGCAGGACTTGACCCTCGAGCTCTGGGGTCCAGACTGCCTGGGCCCCTGTTCGCTCTATTGGTTGGTCTTCCCCTGCTCCCGTGCGATTGGTCCCACAAAGCCTGTCCCCTTAAAGGGGCTGTGCTATTACAAAAGGATATACTTTCCATAGAGTGAGAGCAGCGAAGGTTAAACAGGCTGATTCCTGGGATGGCAGGATTGTGGTATGAGGAGAGGTTGGGTCAACTGGGTTTTTGTCCATTGGAATTTAGGACAATGAGCGAGGATATAATTGAAATGTGTAACATTCTGACAGGGTTGGGCAGGTTGGATGCAGGATTGCTGTTTTCTCTGGCTGGCGGCAGCTAGAACGAGGGGTCACAGCCTCAGGAAACGGGGGGGGGGGGCACAGTAGCACAGTGGTTAGCACTGTTGCTTCACATCTCCAGGGTCCCAGGTTCAATTCCCAGCTTGGGTCACTGTCTGTGCGGAGTCTGCACGTTCTCCCCATATCTGCGCGAGTTTCCTCCGGGTGCTCCGGTCTCCTCCCACAGTCCAAAGATGTGCGGGTTAGATGGATTGGCTATGGTACATTGCCCTTGATGTCCAAAAATGTCAGCTGGTGTTACTGGGTTACGGGTTTCGGGTGGAGGTGCGGGCTTAAGTAGGGTGCTCTTTCCAAGGGCCAGTGCAGACTCGATGGGCCGAATGGCCTCCTTCTGCACTGTAAATTCTATGATTCTACGATTTAGGACTGGGATGAGGAGAAATGTCTTCACTCAGAGAGTGATGAACCTGTCGAATTCTCTGCCACAGAAACCTGTGGAAGCCAAATCACTGAATGTATTCAAGAAGGAAAGAGATGGAATTCTGGACTTGAAGGGTGTCAAGAGATATGTGGAAAGCACAGAAGCATGGCACTGAGACAAGAGGATCAGCCACAATCATATTGAATGGTGGAGCAGGTTTGAAGGGCCAAATGCCCTACTCCTGCTCCTACTTTCTATGTCTCTGTTTCTGAGAAGCTGGGAGACGATTAACAGGAAAGGTCACGCAAAGGTGAAGTCCAGGCTCCCCTGAAACTCTGACTGAGTTTGGTCCCGGGTCACACAGTGTACAGAAATCCAAGTTCTCAGTCAGTGCAGAGTCAACAGACATTGACTTCAGTTCCTTAACTCCTCTCGACCAAGGCACGGAGGAAAGACAAGTGTGGGATTTCTCCAAGTGCTGGAAAAGTCATGTTGTGAGTGAGAGTAACTTCAGATCAAACTCGCCTCCAATGACCCACACAGATGAATAGCTCACTGTGTCTAGCCTTTTTATTCTTTCATCCTTGGGATGAGAGCGTTGCTGACAAGGCTGGCACGGTGGCACAGTGGTTAGCACTGCTGCCTCATAGCAACAGGGACCCAGGTTTGATTCCGACCTTGGGTGACTGTGCGGCGTGGCGTTCCCCCGGGTGCTCCTGTTTCCTCCCATAGTCCAAAGATTTGCAGGTTAGGTGGGTTGGCTGTGCTAAATTGACCCCAGGTCGGTTAACAGGGATAGGGTGGGTGTTGGAACCAACATTTCTACGGACACGTGCTTGTAGGATTAGAATAGTGGTTTTAATATACTTACAACAGAGCCAGCCTGTTAGCCGTTGAACTTTCAGTGAACTGGCCGGCTGACCCTGTGGCACTGATCTTTATACAGCAGCTCCCAGGGGAGGAGTCCTGGGCGGAGCCAAGGGAGAAGCCCAGTACAACTCTCGCGTATTCCCAGAGCTACTCCCCCTGGTGGTCAGGTAGTGCAACTGCACTTACATTATAGACACATATATATACAGATTATAATACCGTGTGAATCACATTCACCACAGTGGGGGAGTGGGCCTAGGTAGGCTTCTCTTTCAGAGCGTCGGTGCAGACTCGATGGGCCGAATGGCCTCCTTCTGCACTGTAGAGATTCTATGAGGCTGGAGTTGATTGCCCATCTCTAACTGCCCCTGAGAAGGTGGTGTTGAGCTGCCTTCTCAAACCGCTGCCGTCCATGTGGCATAGGCGCACCCACAGTGCTGGTAGCGAGAGTGTTCCGGGAGTTTGACCCAGCAACAGGGAAGAACCAGCAATATAGTTGCATGCCAGGACGGTGTGTGACTTGGAGGGGAATCTGCAGGTGGGTGGCATTCCCACACGTCTGCTGACCTTGACCTCCTGAAAGGTAGAGATGGTGGGTTCGGAAGGTGATGTTCGGAAGGAAGCTTGGCGAGTGGCTGCAGGGCGTCTTGTAGAGGGCACATTAGTAAATGCCAACTTTGGTCGAAAGCATTCCTGGAGGTTTTATTACGTGTCTAAATCACCTCACTCAGGCAAAAAACCCTTTTCACTCCTTCACCAGCATTTTTGCCATTTATGAAAAGAAGGTGTGCCCAGCAAGTAAGCAAAGAAAGGACGTGTTTATCGAATTAATTTGCTCACAGCAGTGGACAGGAGATAGATTTTCAATTGCTGGAGACTCCAGAGCAAACTTGGAGGGTTGGGAATCCTCTTGTTCTGGTCTCATAAAAAAAACATAGAGTGGCCTCCTGAAAGAGATCTTGTAAGGTTGAGCAAGCCTGCTGAACAGGAACACAGCGATGGGAGCTCAGCACCTCCGAGGAGGTGGAGAGGGTACGAAAACTAGGGATTTAAAAAGTGACACGAGGTTCGTGAAGTGAGTCATTCTGCTTTTATATATTCACTCGATGCTGCATGTTTAAAGCAGGTAATTGGGGACTTGGGGGGTGGGGAGGGGGGGGGGGGGGGGGAGATAAATGTTCAGCTGTTACGAGATTGCAAGCAACCCAGAAAATAAAGCGGATGTTCAAAGCACTTCGTTACAGACGCAGTTCCATCTGACTGGTTAATGCTAAATAAACTCTGTGACCCACTGAATAATGCATGAACCCCGCTGAGATAGCGCACACAACTAAACTTTGTTTGTGACATACTCTGCACAGAGCACGCCGCTCGTCCAGTCAACCAAATAAATAAAAATTAGGTAAATAAATATTTTCAGCTAACGGGCTGTGCAGAGTATTTCACTTTAGACTCAATCTGTTGACCATAACAAATCAATTTTTTGTTGAAAATCAAATTAGCAGCTCGACAATAAAACTCTCCTTGCAGGAACTGGCTCGCTATTGAATGCTGCTAGATCTATTTTTCTCTGATCGCTCAGCAGGTTCCGACATTGCTCAGCCGAACAGCCATTTGATGCTTTGCTGAAATGATTAGGAGCTGTTTGTCACCATATGGCACTGTAACACTGCTTACTACCTGGTGCCTCAAATCCAATTGGGTACAAATCACTGTCAACCTTGTTATCGTGCGAATATGTAATGCTATTGATTGTAATTAGACTGGTCTGTCCACTCAAGAGCAGAACATAATGCACTTCTATAGTGCACGGTGGCACAGTGGCTAGCATTGCTGCCTCACAGCGCCTGGGACCGGGGTTCAATTCCAGCCTCGGTTCACTGCCTGTGTGGTGTTTGCACGTTTTCCCCATCTCTGCATGGGCTTCCTCTGGGTGCATCGGTTTCCTCCCACAGTCCAAAGATGTGCAGGTTAGGGCCCGAGGTAGGGTACTCTTTTGGAGGGACGGTGCAGACTCGATGGGCCGAATGGCCTCCTTCTGCCGTGTAGGGATTCTCTGGTTCTGTGATTTTGCGAAGTTAGGAAACATTAAAGCACTTTACATAGAACACAGAGAACAGTACAGCACAGAACAGGCCCTTCGGCCCTTGATGTTGTGCTGAGCATTGTCCGAAACCAAGATCAAGCTATCCCACTCCCTGTCATTCTGGTATGCTCTATGTGCCTATCCAATAACCGGTTGAAAGTTCCTAAAGTGTCCGACTCCACTATCACAGCAGGCAGTCCATTCCACACCCTAACCACTCTCTGAGTAAAGAACCTACCTCGGACATCCCTTTACAGTCAATTAAGTCTAGACACTTGTTTAATGTCGGAGATTGTAACTAATGTTTGTGCAAAGATATGTTTGGTGTTGGTTGAGGGATCGGTATTGCACAGGGTCTCATTCAAAGTGGTTCTATATCCACCTGAGAGAGCAGTCTAGGCCTTGATTTAAAGCACATCTGCATGATGGATCTCTGAGCTTTTCCTCAGTGCCTCACTGGAGGGGCCTTGAACCTGCAGCTTCTTGAGTCAGAGTGAAGAGTAGAACAAACTGAGTCAAGGCTGACGCGTTTCATTCAAGTTTGCATCAAAGTCACTTCCCCTTATGAGACAATAGCAAACAATGTGGGAGAATTCTCCAATGTGCTGATATCTGGCTGTAATTGTGTACTTCAGGGAAAAGACGTTTCACCGTCTCCACTGGGGTGAATTCCCAGCAGCCAGGTTCACTTGAGCTTTTAAAAATCATATAACAGGCGCTGTGGTTGCTGAGGGAGAGAAAGGAAGTAGGACACAGAGGGGCTTCCGGTCCTGACACTGGCTGGGCTGGCTCGTGGGAGGGCGGTGGTGGGGCGAAGGGCCATGGGGCCAGGGTGACCCCCGATGGGACCGAGGGTGTCCATGCATGGACCGCCATTGCCGCAAGCTGCAAGGCAGCCATCTTGCTGCGCACCCCACTGACCACCCACCTTGGCCCCTGGCTCTACAGACTGCCAATGGCCATGTGGGTGCCCCCACCCCCGCACCCTAGCCCCTACGGGGCCAGGCCCCAAAGGAGAGGAAGGGGGACATGTGGGGGCAGAGTCCACAGCTCCAACCGGGGACTCTGTGTAGCCCAGTGGACCTATGCACGGTGTTACACGCCATATAACATCTCGGTCTTTCACCCCCTGCATACAATGGATATTGGAAAGCAACCAGCAATGGTGGTCTTCCTGCTCGTCGCTGCAGCCCTGGGGGCAGGGGACATGAGAAGGACCAGTCCCATCACCAGCAGCTCCAGCAAGCCACAAGGCATCTGGGGTTGGGGGGGGGGGGGGGGGGGGGGGGGGGGGGAGAGAGAGAGAGAGATTGGGGGTGGTGCAGGTGTGTTGAGTGGGGGTGAGCTTAATAATAATAATCTTTCTTGTCACAAGTAGGCATACATTAACACTGCAATGAAGTTACTGTGAAAATCCCCTCGTCATCACATTCCGGCGCCTGTTCGGGTACGGAGAGGGGGAATTCAGAATGTCCAATTCACCTAACAAGCACGTCTTTCGGAACTTGTCGGAGGAAACCGAAGCACCCGGAGAAACCCACACAGACAAGGGGAGAACGTGCAGACTTTGCACAGACAGTGACCCATGCTGGGAATCGGACCTGGGACCCTAGAGCTGTGAAGTCATAGTGCAAACCATTGTGCTACTGTGCCGCCCAGATTGCGCTGTCCAGGTTGGTGTGAGAATGATGTTGGGGTGAGGATGCTGTAGACGTGAGGGTGATGTGTGTGGTGATATGCATCACTGTAAATACACAAGGGGTTAATGTAAGTACACGTAGACTAGATAGACACTGGAGGGAGCACCAGAGACATGACACAGACATTCAACCAGTAGGTCAGTAAGATAGGATCTGACCAATGGGCATTCACCATACACACAGGGGTGACACCACCACAGGGGGGCATTACACCAACCCATATATAAAGGACACAGCACACATGATCTTCCTCTTTCCAGTGGAGACACTCAGTGAGTACAGACACAGCGTTGATTGAACATCACACCCACCACATGGATTGCAGTAGACAGGTTCGTCGGTCTGAGTAGCTATAGAAGGATTAACAATAGAGTTGAATCCAAGTCGGAGAATTTTTAATAGTTCAATAAATGTGTTGAAGTTATCTCCATGTCTGAAACTTCCTTTGTCAGAGTGCACATCAAGGAAGCAGCTTATGCTACGTCAAGAGCATAACAAGACAATGTGGGGGTGAGGGTGCTTTGAGGATGATTTTATGGTTAAGGCGCTGTGAGGATGGTACGGGGTGAGGGTGGTTCTGGGGGTGGGTGACACACTCATCATTGGGAAACTCAACTCAGCAGGGTCTCACTTTCTCACCCTACACTGGTCTCCACATCGGCGGCTGCCCTTTCCTCCGTCCTGTCAACCACGTTCAGGGCCCACTGCTCTGTCACGGAGAGGGGCCACATGGCCGGTGGTCCCCGTGCAATATTCTCCTGCATCTAACAGGGGACGGGGTGGGGGCGTGGAAACAGAAAATGCGCAGTGTTAGACAGTCCGACTCATGCAGCCTAGGGGGTGGGTAGCTGGTGGCTTCAGTAGCCAGGGCACTCGACCATGGAGGCCGGAATGGGTGCAGGCATGTGGTGCGGGGTCGGTGTTCTGCTGTCCTATAGTGGTGGTGGTGGTGGTGGGGGGGGGCGGGGGGTGGGGGGGGGGGTCAGGGGTGTGTGGGACGAGGGTTGGTGCCTACTCACTCTGGCCGCCTTGTGGAGGTCATGGGGTCTTTTCCTGCACTGGTGGTCGGTCCGAATGGTATTGCTAATGGCTCTGACCGCCTCTGCCACCTGTGACCAGGTACGGCGAACTGCAGCGGCTGGCAGCTCGCTTCCAGTGCCAGGGTACAGGGTCTCCCAACTCTCCTCCATGGCATCCAGCAGCGCCTCAAGCTCGGCGTCCATAAACTTTGGTGCTGCTCTCCTCGCTGCCATTTTGTTGGCTGGGCTGGTGTGTGTGGGAAGGGAAGTGTGTATGTGTGGCTGCAGCTTGTCAGCCTCCTGAGTGTCAACTGCAAATCTGGCGAATCTGGCACTGTTTCTCATTGTAATCGATTGTGTTCCACATGCCACCTGTGAGAGCCCCTTAACAGTTGTTGAGTTCGTCCAGGTGCGGTATCAGTTTTGCTGTCATGGAAGTTTCAACACTGAGGCCGGGATTCCCCGATAATGGGACTAGATGCCCATGCCCGGGAGAAAACGGGTGCGAATCACTCCGGACTTTTTTCCAGAATTCCGGGGTGGATCTCCATTTTTATGGGGGCTTGCAGGGCCCCGGAGTAGTCCACGCAGCTCCTGCTACCAATACGGGGCCCTGCGCTTCCGGCCGTGGGTCCACGCATGCGCACGACAACGCGGACCCACACAGCAGGCCAGCGACAAAGAAGTAGGCCCCCCCTCCAGAATGCACGCACCCGCCTAACGGTGGCCCTCAATCGCGGGTCTGGCCGTCGTGGAGGCCCCCGACCAACGCCGCGTCGACTGCACGTGCATGACTGGCGGCGATTCTCCGGTCGCTGGAGAATCGCGCGAAGGAGTCTTGGGTCCGACGCCCCATTCTCCACCCCCGCGCTGACCGCAATTTCGGCGCGGAGGGTCGGAGAATCCCGGCCATATGGCGGGATTCTCGGCCTACCCTCCCGGCCGGGTCGGAGAATCGCCGATGGGCGTTGTGAATCCAGCCCCCGCCGGCTGCTGAATTCTCCGGTGTCGGGGATTTGACGGGGGCGGGAATCACGGCGTGCCGGATTGCGGTCGCTGGCAGTGACCCCTAACGGCAATTCTTCCGGCCCACGCTGGCCCCGGGAAGTGCCCCCATGGTGGCCTGGCCGCGATCAGTGCCGACCGATCTGCGGGCGGGCCTGTGCCGTGGGGGCACTCTATTCCTGCGCATCGGTTGCTATTCCTCCACCATGACCCCCCTGTGCATGCGCTCGGATGATGCCAGCACATGCTGGCGCTCCCGCGCATGCTCCAGCTTGCGGCAGCCGGCGGAGGCCCTTCAGCGCCGGATGCGTGGCGCCAACCCCTTCCCTGCCGGCTGGCGCGGTGCAAACCACCCCGGCGCCAGCCTAGCCCTTGAAGGTGCGGAGGATTCAAGCCACTCCTCGGCGTCGGCACCCTCTCCCTGCCGGGTAGGGTAGAATCCCGCCCATAGTTTCTGGAGCGGAGAATCCTGCCAACGATATTTTGAGCCAAGGTTCCAATCTGGAATCTTTCTGGCCAGTTTTAACATCAACTGGGATCGTAATATACCGACCCATTAAACTGTATGTTTGCCACATTTTTACTTCTGCCATGAGTAATTGCAATTGAAAATAGGAAAAATCTTCAGATTAATTAAAAAAGATCATGATTTAGATGAAATGGAGTACATTCTGCAGAATTGAAAATAGAGCCTATCATGGTAATAATGTCTAATTTGTTAAGCATGTCCCATTGCATTTATGGGCTGGATTTCTGTAGAATCAGAGAGGTTCATCTGACCTTGAAAAAATGGTAGACCTGATTCCAGGATTCGATAATGAGCTTTGGCTGAAATCCCTGACATCCATTTGTCTGCTAAACCAGCTGGACCCAAGGGAAAACATAACCTGATTGATAGTGCTTTCTCCGTGATCCATTCTGCCCATTGTACAACATCCATTTACACAAAATAAACAGGTTTCAACTTGCTTGAAGTTTCACCTATCAATACTTTAAATGGTCTGGCTGATTATCACATTTATAGGGTGAGAGAATTTTGAAAAACAGAGAGTTGTGAAGAAATGTTCATTTGAAACTTTTTCACACAGCTATTGCTACTCCAGATTAGTGGTTCTTTGCATTGTGTGATACATTTAAGAAATTGTTAAATATTATGATTTATAGTTGTGGACGTAATTTTATTTTAAAAAAAGCTGGTTTAAGATGCATACAAGCAGTATGTCTGCATCGGCTATGATTAAGGGGCCATAAAAGTGTGATAATTATTGATTTTAACTATTTATTTGTTTACAGATAGATGGATAATGGAAAATCATTTTGATTTTATAGTATCCCTGGTTCATAGATAATTTATGAGGAATGGTGCTGAGCCCTGGGTAAAGAGGCCATGGGACAGCTTAGTGAGAGGAGATTCAACAATGTCTTATAATTTAATTAAGGGATGGAACCAGGCCAGTCTGAAGTCCTACAGTTAGCCATCGGATTTTAATCTGACATGGCAGGTCTTCAGCTGGCTCCTGAAATGTTCTCGCTAATGTCTTTATACAGAGAACAGTAAGTAGACCTGACTGTTCACTTTATTTCAAAATGGTCTTGGAACTGTACTGTTTTGCTTAATTGGACTACATAATTATATATGGCTGCAGGGGTAGGGAGTAAGCTAAAGTGTTTCCTTTTATTGAAGAACTGTTTTAACTGTTAACTGTAAGACTGTTACTCTGTTGCTAATATGGCTGATTCTGTGTTTAAATTAAAGTTTGTTTCAACATAAAATGATGCCTATTGGTAAGTTTTATCACTCCTGTGGTGAAGTATCCTTTCCTCATGGTTTTGCAAATTGTAAATTGTTGAGTTCTCATCCGAGATCCTCACAATGGTATATACTTGGTGAATGATCAGTGAAGTGCTATAGGAGGCATGATTGGTCAGGTGGGTCATGTGGGGTGGGGGGTGGATGGAGGGGAATTAGGTGGCATGTTTTGACACGGATAGGGCATAGGATGTGTTTGAGGGATAAAAGGGGTGAGGGTTGGAGATGTTTTCTTTGTTTTATTGACTGGATTATATAAGATTTCCCATTGAATCCACCCAGGTCAGCGGGAAACCCACACGGTGGGACTGGAAGATCACGAACAGAACATCTGCAGCTCTCAATCCTCTTTGTTTTCTGCAAAAATATTAAATTCGATTTGTGTGGAGCTGCTCACATTGAGCGATATCTCAACGTGCACTATTCCAGAAGAATGGTGGCTACCGAGCAGGCTCTGAAGGAATAGAGGCAGAGCTAAAAGGCAGGCCAAAGGGAGAAGGGTTCAGGAGGTGTTTGAAGGAGAGTAGTGAAGTAAAATGGTTCAATAAAAGATTTCCGAGTGCCGAGGGTATAATGGGTGCTCGACTAGCCTGTGTTTTATTTTGTGAAGAAATCTGTTCTAACGCTATCTTGGTGAGACTTAGTTCACTCCTGGTATTATTCTGAATTTCATACATTAGAATCCCAATTTCCAGTCAGACTGGGGAAGAATTTCGAATGCACACCTCGAAAGCCTGAGTCCGGCTCGCCAAGCCCACTGAGAGGACAGATGGCTTGAGAAAGTTTCACATGAAATGGATGAATGAAATGAAATGAATGAATGAATGAAATGAATTAAAATCGTTTATTGTCACAAGTAGGCTTCAAATGAAGTTACTGTGAAAAGCACCTAGTCGCCACATTCCAGTTCAGGGAGGCTGGTACGGGAATTGAACCGTGCTGCTAGCCTGCCTTGGTCTGCTTTCAAAGCCAGCGATTCAGCATTGTGCTAAACCAGCCCATCACATCCAACCATTGCACCGTGTTATGTCAGGGAACTGCACATGTGGCTGAGTCCTGCCTGTTAGCTTTGTTGCGCACAACCCTTTCAGCAAAAAGCCCGAAACTCAGACGTTTCCCATTATCCTCTTGTTGCACCACCAGAAAGCAAGGTCTCGATATCACATGGTGTGAATATTGCATCCTAACACAGCAGAATGGGAGGGAATCCCCATGCTCGTTTAAACTGTTCATTTTACAGGACTGGGTGGGATGAGGGGGTGAGGGGTGCGGGGAGGTGCGGGTGGTGTGGGTGCAATTAATATTGCTGTCAAAATAATAGGGAAATAAATTTCATACGAACATATAAATCTTTCCAGGTTAATACCCAAGACGGCATAATCTCAAGGCTAAAATGTTTACGTCTTCTGGACCAATGTGATCAAAATCTCAGCTAAACTGAGGCAGCAGGTCATGATGAGAAGCGATCTTCCAATTTTATAATGTATTCATTGCAAAAGGGTTCAACTTTGACTGTCCTCTTGAGAAAATATGACAAATACTGAAATGAAATAATGTTTCTGTCACTTCCTGATGATTGTGCCTTGCTAATCTCAAAGTAACATTCCAGGGTCACGTTCACATATAATATTTGCATTTATAGGGTCCCTTATCGCTCTAGAATGTCTTAAAGTGCTTTGTGCAATAGTTTGTGTCTGCAATGGAGTAAATGCATGTGCATAGGCACAACTAATCACTCCTGGTCACTTTGTTCCATATTAGTTTGGCCATTGAGGAGTTGTGATTATCAGCGTCATTGAATCCTAAACCAAAGTGAAGTGCTTCCAGTCCATCCAATCTCCTCCTTTCAATCCACCATGATCAATTTATATTATCGCAAAGTCTTTGCACTTAATCAAATAACCCTGTCGAAGGCAAATAACTGCAGACTAAACTTTCTTCAAAGAAAAATCTTTGGAAGAGAGAATTTCAATCGAGCCAACACTCCAAACATATTAATCTAATATTATGACGGGTTGCATTTGACACAGATGCTTCATGGTCACAAAGGGATTCGAGCTGCCATCTTTTCTGCAACACTTGAACTTCTGCATTTTTAATCATTTTTCACAATCTTCAGTTCTTTTCATAACTAGATGTTGGTTCTTGGCCAGGTCATTAAACACCACCATTTGCGCACATCAGATGCTCTTCTTCCAGGAGCAGATTGTCTCTTCCACCCCACTAGATGTGTCCCTCCCATCAACTGATAGCCACGGTGCCGCCAATGGATGAATCAATTGCTTGAACAACTGGATGATCCTGTTTGGTGGAGACTGTGAAGAAAGTTTGCTTCTTGGTGGGGAGGGGCGTACGTAAAACTTAAATAGCAGTTAGAGATAAGCAGGAAAAGTAATGATCCGTTCGTTTTGCAATGTCAACCATGAGTGGTCAATGATTTCAGCTATGTCACCAGCACTATTGAACATCTCAGATAAAAAGATTTGTTTTTCCAGTCATATAAGATTGGAACAGAAAATAATTAGATTTGAAATTCATAAGCCTCTTAAAAAATGAGCAGCTTAAATAAATGTTGACACACTCCCGACATCAAAAGTTATCCAGAATGTAGAACTGGTGGCAGGTGAAAGGAAGTGTAAGGGGGTTTAATTTGATTTTTTTCAAGACTGTAACGTTCCTTCCTGTTCCTTATTTCCCCTTTACTTTTATTTTCCCGTTATCATTTTTGATCCATGGGTGATTAATGAACATGTATTTCCAAGTTCAGCAGCAGAAGAGTGAGGAATTCAGAAGTTACAGGAAAGAACACTCTGCTCGCCCCTGCTAATTTAAACAGAAGCTTCATAGAGAGAGATCTCTCTGGATTTGATTTGCTTGATTGGTTGGTGGTCAGTGAATTGGCCCAAAAGGCCATACTCTTCCCGGAAACAGGTGGTGATTGTATCCTATCTCGGTGGATTGAATTTCATAGTCCCAAGGAGCTGTGTTTGACTCCTGGAAGCACAGGGACAAGGACCTATTCTCTCACTCCTCCATGTTTTCTCCAGAAAGGCTGTGAGCGCTGTATTCCTGAAGCTGTAGAGAGCCTGAATTAATACATCTGCAGGAAAACCATTCCAAGCAGCAAACACAGACCAGGACCTGCTCTCTTTCTCGAGAAAGACTTTGAATGTTGTATTTCTGAAACTACAGAGACCTGAATGAATCTATGGTAAAAAAATACTTGAACTGAAAGCGAAATTTGAAGAGGAGTAAGGTGCTGGAAACAACCCTCTGAATCCCAAAATTTTTATTAACTTTTACTAATAGTTTTTTTTTCACCCCATTCTTTCCCTTCCTGTTTGTCGGCATTGTGTATGTGTGTAGCGGGTGGGGGAAAGTTAAGATGGGGAATTAGGAATTAGATAACACTTAACCAGTTCTATTTGCTGCCTATTTTATTATAGTTCTTGTTATTAATAAAAACATAATTGTGTTTACATTTACAAACCTGGTGACTGTAATTATTGAACTGAAATGAAAATCGCTTATTGTCACGAGTAGGCTTCAATGAAGTTACTGTGAAAAGCCCCTAGTCACCACATTCCGGGGCCTGTCCAGGGAGGCTGGTACGGGAATCGAACCGTGCTGCTGGCCTGCTTGGTCGGCTTTAAAAGCCAGCTATTTAGCCCAGTGTGCTAAACCAGCCCCAGCCAGCCAAGGGACAAATACTTCAGGTATTTTTCTAAGAATTCTTGATTCGCTCACTTGCATTGTGACTCCGGGTTAAGTGGGGTGGAATTGATCATGCACGAGCCCAGGACATCATAACAATACATTGTGCAATTTTACTTGGTCCCCACCCTTAGTCCCTTGATCACAATGTATTTGACCAGTTTGCAGGCAGCAGCAGGTCTGTATCTCCCTGGAGCTGATGGTCTTCCAGTTGTCTTAATGGTCAGACAGGAAGCCTTGACTATGATACACAAAGAAATATCATTCACGAATCTGTTCTTGATGCCCTTGGACTTAGAGAAGATGCTGGTGTTGGTATAAACCTGCTTCATCACTTTGTAGGTATCGATGCAGTAACTCTCTTTGCTTGCTCTTCTTCATTTCTTGCCGCCCTTCTTCTGGCACCTTTCCTTCTCGTCACCCAAGGTCAAAGTGAACTCCAGGCAGAGCATAATTATTCTTTGGGCAACTCCAAGAGTTAAATGAATTGCTTCGTGATTTCATCAAGTGGCATTTTAATCACCTTCAATGGATGAAAGAAAAAACATCGGAAATAACTTTCACCAATTATTTCTGCATAATTTGTTGGTTTCTGCTGCTTGTGAATTCTTAATGTTGTTAGGAATTTTGTACCTGAGAGATTGAGCATATAGTAATGATCTTCATTGTCACAAGTAGGCTTACATTAACACTGCAATGACGGTATTGTGAAAATCCCCCAGTCACCACATTCCGGCGCCTGTTCGGGTACACTGAGGGAGAATTCAGAATGTCCAATTCACCTCACAGCACGTCTTTCAGGACTTGTGGGAGGAAACTGGAGCACCCGGAGGAAACCCACGCAGACACGGGAAGAACATGGGACTTTGGCGCTGTGAAGCAACTGTGCTAACCACTGTGCTACCGTGCCGCCCATAAGAACATAAAAGATCCCCGAGCACTATTTTGAAGAGCATGGGAGTGTTCCCCTCATATCCTAGCCAATATCAATCACTTCACCCATGATTTAGCAGGCCATTGTTTCATTGTTTGAGTGGGAGCTTGCTGTGTACAAATTGGCAACTGCACTTTTTGCATTGCACATGTGACAACATCAAAAGTGCTTCATTGGTTTAAAGAACTTTGTGACATTCTGAGATTGTGAATCCTGCCCCTAAGTGTAAGCCCATTTGTTTTTTGCCCCCACTTGTCAATCTTGGGTAATTTGTTGTGAGGAGTGTTACTTTTGATTACCCTATCAGGGAGGGATGATTTGTGGACCAATCACTGTGCAGCATGGAGGCTTGAGAGCTCCACACGAAATGTCAATTCCTCTTACTTTGCATTTATTTCAAGCTGTTGACACAAATACATCTTGGCATGAAACCAAAATAGAAAAGACTGGACATTCTCAGCAGGTCCGACAGCATCTGTGGAGAGAGAAGGGAGCTAACGTTTTGAGTCTGGATGACTCTTTGTCAAAGCTCGTCATCGCTTGCATGCATCGTTTGCATACATCTTTGGTATTCCACTTTTGTCAATACGAAAGAAAAAGCTCTTTCCAAACCTCCAGCCCTGTCCAGCAGGGCGTGCAAACCCAGAAAGGAGGACAAAAGACAGACCTAGATGAATAACATCTTTCACTCCCTCAGCATTTTCCGAAATGTTTTACCGGCCATTTTGTGTTTTGAAGATTGAGTCACTCTTGTAATTTAGGCCGTGTGGACTCAAATATGACTGAACTGTTTGGTTTTCAAGGGCCTGATTGCCAGAGATCAGAGAACCGAATGATGGATAATACTGGATGAGATAGCACATTGCTGCATTGAGCCATCTAAGAGGTTCACGCTCCCGTTCTCCCTTCCGGATTTTACGATTTTATAAAGGATGAAATTACACAAACACGGGGGTTTAGCTCAACCACAAACTTGTCGTTTATTTTTTTATAAGCCTAACACTCTCATACAAAGAGCTCTCAAGTAGTGCCAAATATACAACACAGCATTTTTGTTCTCCATGGTCTCACCTCAACTCTCGTCTAAACACACAAAGTCAACACGACTTCGGAGAAAATCTCTGCTGAGAAAGCACAGGGAAAAGTCCCCGTTTCTGGCAAAGCCTTCCTCAATACAAACCCAATCCCCCCAGGATTTGGTCATTACCCTTGAATTATTTGAAAATCTCTGCCCACAACCACCCCCCCCCACCCTCGGTTTTGACTTATAACTTGCAAACCCCCCATGCGGCTGGTCCTCCCTGTGGGAATTGTAGGTCCCCGAGCCAGGTTGACCATTCCTGAACCTCCTTCTTGATTGCAGAGCTGGCCCCTTCAATCTGGTCCTTTTTTATGATGTTTCTTATCTGAATATCGTAAACATGTTTCCTGAAGCCATTCTACAGAATGATCAGGGTTCAGCACCTTTCCATCTTTTTAGTCTGTTACATGACCTGGTCCAGACAGGCTAATTCAGTACTTGATGCCGCTTCCACAACCAAAAACAATGGACTCCACTAAATTGCGGTATCTCGGGCTCCAATGCTGATCTGCATGCAAATGTTTGTTTCCCTCCTTCCTCGACCATTGTGTGTGCTGTTGTGTGATGGCTGTTGTCTGGAACCGTTTGTAACAATGGCCTCCTTAGCTTCTTGATGGGGGTCACCTGATGGCAGCTACCATGTGTCACTGTTATGATATGGGCGGCGCTGCAGCACAATGGTTAGCACTGTTGCTTCACAGCGCCAGGGCTCAAGGTTCGATTCCCGGCTTGGGTCACTGTCTGTGCGGAGTCTGAACGTTCTCCCCGTGTCGGCGTGAGTTTCCTCCGGGTGCTCTGGTTTCCTCCCACAAGTCCCGAAAGACGTGCTTGTTAGCTGAATTGGACATTCTGAATTCTCCCTCAGTGTACCCGAACAGGCGCCGGAGTGTGGAGACTCGGGGATTTTCATGCGAACTTTATTGCAGTGTTAAGGTAAGCCTACTTGTTACACTAATGAAGATTATCATTATTATCATTATAATGTCCCATTTCTACTCCTTTAATGTTACCCTCTCGCAGTTGCTGGATTGCACACCTCAGCTGTAGGGTTGGAATCCCCCCACAACTGGATTCTATGAAAGGCGAAAATCCCCAAATCGCATGGACACAAGTTCTGTGAATACAAAGCCTGAGCTTCACCTGAGGAAGGAGCAGTGCTCCAAAAGCTAGTGTTTGAAATAAACATGTTAGACTTTAACCTGGTGTTGTAAGACTTCTTACTGTGCTCACTCCAGTCCAACGCCGGCATCTCCACATCATACTCCTTTAATAGCATCAGTTCTGCTTCAATGTTGGAATGGCTGAAATTAAGCCATGACAGTAGAGCCCGCCTCTGTGCGTTTTGTGTTGAGGTTTGGCTTTTTATTCACAGAACTTGTGTCGATACAATTTGGGGATTTTCGCCTTTCATAGAGTCCAGTTGTGGGGGGGGGGATTCCGACCCTACAGCTGAAGTGTGCAATCCAGCAACGGGGATAGGGTAACATTCAGCAACTTGCTGGTGTTCCATTGTGGTCTGCCACCTTGCCCTAATTTTAACCTTAAAACTCCAGCCTGTCTGCTCAGCCATAGGATGACACCGAATCCACAAAGTTATCACACTTCACCCATTGATAAATTTCTGGAAAATCTCCCCAAATGATTACGATTGGAATTAAGGGTGGAGAGCACTTCCTGTAACATCGACAGAGCACGATAGTTAGTCTGAATGACAGTCTGAAATGTACTACTGTGAGGAAGGTTGCCGCACAGATTGTTTTAACAAGAAGGACTGCACATGCTGCTCTAATTTAATTATACTACATTAATTATTAATGCAAGTATTTTCGATGAGCTTCCTGGCATGTATTTATGTATGTTCCCTTGTGGGATTGTCCTTTGAGGATGACACAGTTACTCTTTCCACCCCCCTGCACAACTTTTTTTTAATCTCTCTGCTGAATTATTTTTCTCTCTCTTTTTTTAATTAAGCATGCCATCTGGATTTAATCGATGGATTTAGTGAGTGGCTCCAGGTTGAGATGGATACCTGAGGAGCAGGCCAACCTGTGCTCGCAACGCGGTATTCCAACAGGCTATCAAAAACTAAAGGCATTTTAACTTGAGCATCCAAAAGACGGTTGGGAAACCCTTCGGTTGCTCCAGATCATTTTGTGTTGACCCCCCCCCCCCCGCCCCATCCCATCAATGTTTTTGCCGGTTAAAAACAACTCAGCTGTCAAAATGATAAATATCAGATTTTCTAAAAGAACTGTGAGATTGTTGTACATTTTTCTCTTTAACTTCTGAATAAGGCAATTAAAAACCCAAGTGACTACATGAAAGAAAAAAAGTTGATGGAACAATTAAAACTGTTACAACTTGTTAATTGGGTGCCCTGGTGGAAATCAAGTATCACATTTGTCAGATCATGTTTGAATATCTGTGGTTATACTGATTTAAATACTAGTTTTGATTTGATTTAGATTACTATTTTAAAGTTGATTTGAATTACTATTTTTTAATTTTTTTAAATTTCAATTAAATAACTATTTTTAATTTGTTGTCAGATCAAGAGGGATAAATACTCAGTTTTTTCTAATTAAATAGTATATGGGGATTGGACTTAATCTGACACAAAAACATATTTCTAAAGTTTAATTTCAAAGGTTTAATTTAAAGAAATAATTTATGGCAGGACAGCTCCAAGGCGTTGTCCATGTGGCAGACTAGGGACAGTTCCAGTCCCCAGGGTCAGCACGTGTGCAGGAAGTGTCTCCAGTTACAGCTCGTGTTGGTTCACAGTTGGTTCTTCTGCAGAGGGGAGGAGTAATAAGTGTGACAGTTCAATAGTTATAGGGGATTCAATTGTAAGGCAAATAGACAGGCGTTTCGGTGGCTCCAGGATGGTATGTTGCCTCCTTGGTGCTAGGGCCAGGGATGTCTCTGAGCGGGTACAGGGCATTCTGGAGGGGGAGGGTGAACAGCCAGCGGTCGTGGTACTCATCGGTACAAACAACATGGGTAAAAAAAGGGATGAGGTCCTAAAGGCAGAATACAGGGAGCTAGGAAGGAAGTTCAGAAATCGGACCTCAAAGGTAGTGAACTCAGGATTACTACCAGTGCCATGTGCTAGATGGAGTAGAAATGACAGGATATATAGGATGAATATGTGGCTGAAGAGATGGTGTCAGGGGGAGGGTTTGAGATTCCTGGGGCATTGGGACCGGTTCTGGGGGAGGTGGGACCTGTACAAACTGGACGGGTTCCACCTGGGCAGGACTGGAACTAATGTCCGAGGGGGGTTTTTGCTCAAGCGGTTGGGGAAGGTTTAAACTAAAATGCCAGGGGAATGGGAACCTACGCAAGGAGTCAGAGGAAGAGGGAGCAAGCACAAAAGCAAAAGATAGAAAAGTGAATAAGAAAAGTGATAGGTGGATAAACCAAGGACAAAATTCAAACAGAGCAGTGGAGAAAAATATTGGAAGCAAGACAAGCATTGTGAAAAAGGCAAACTTAAAGGCTCTGTGCCTTAATGCACGGAGCATTTGCAATAAAGTGGATGAACTAACCGCGCAGATAGATATAAATGGGTATGATATATTTGGGATTATGGAGACATGGCTGCAGGGTGAACAGGGATGGGAACTGAATTTCCCAGGGTTCTCAGTATTTAGGAAGGACAGGCATAAAAGAAAAGTTGGTGGCGTGGCACTGCTGATTAAAGAGGAAATTAACACAATACTAAGAAAGGATATTAGCTCTGACAATGTGGAATCTGTATGGGTAGAGTTGAGAGTATGCGGGGAGCACGGTAGAACAAGTGGATAGTAGTTTGGCTCCACAGCGCCAGAGTCTCATGTTCGATTCCCCGCTGGGTCACTGTCTGTGTGGAGTTTGTACGTTCTTCCCGTGTCTGCGTGGGTTTCCTCCGGGTGCTCCAGTTTCCTCCCACAGTCCAAAGGCATGGAGGTTAGATGGATTGGCCATGATCAATTGCCCTTAGTAACCAAAACCGTTAGGAGGGGTTATTGGGTTACCCGGATAGGGTGGAAGTGAGGGCTTGAATGGGTCAGTGCAAACTCGTTGGGCCGAATGGTCTCCTTCTGCATTGTATGTTCTATGATCTATGTTGGTCCTTTGGATCTGAGCCAGTCATCAAGCATCCAATTCCATTTTCCAGCACTTGGTGCGTAGTCTTGTACGCTATCGTGTTTCAAGTGTTTCACGTCCCATTACTCTCTGGGGAAAATTTGCCCCCAAATCCCTTCTAAATCTCCTGCCCCTTACCTTAAAGCTACGACCCCTGGTCCTTGAACCTCTACTACTAAACAACAGATAACCAGTGTGTTTATGATATCAACTGAGGGAAAAAGATTGGCAAGGATACCAGCGATGACTCCCTTACTCTTCTTCAAAATAGTGCTGCGGAATATTTTATATCCTTCTGAAGGGCAGACGTGGCCTCAATTTAATTTCCAATCCAAAAGACAGCATCTTTGACAGTCTCTCAGTATTGTCCTGAGCTGTTAGTCTAGATTGTTGTGTTCAAGTTTTGGAAGGGGATTTGATGTCACAACTCCCTGATTCAGAGATGAGAATTCTATCAACTGAGCTGCACCTGCTCTTTCCTTGTATTTGATTGATGCTGACTGTCCATTTGGGTCAGTTCCTTGCAGTCCTGCCACAGAATCATTCAAGTTGCACTTCAGGACCTGACCACATGGTTCAAGCTGAAACGTCCAGTGTTGTACCGAAGGAGTGCTGAACTGTTCTTTCAGATGAAAAACCGAACAAAAGGCTTTGTCTGCTGTTGAGGTGGATGTAGAAAGGGCCAGGCATCACCCCTCAAACTTCCTCTCCCTTCAAACAACATCAGGTTAAAGCGAATTTCTGCGGATGCTGGAATCTGAAACAAAAACCGAAAATACTGCACTATCTCAGCAGGTCTGACAGCATCTTCAGAGAGAGGAAAGTGTTGTGTTATGTACTCTGGGATAACACAGGCTGCAACTCGATGCAGCTTTGACCAAAAGATACTCCAGACTTTGAAGTAAGTTCAATGTGATTTATTGAATCATTAGCACAGTTCTCTATGAGTTTGACTCTCCTGCTAATCTTGCTATAGTAACTCAGTCTAACTAACCAGTTTGCTCTAAGCCACGCGGTGGGTGTGATGCTTCTGATCTGCCCCTGTGCTTCTCTCTGAGTGTCGCCGGCGGAAAGAGACAGAGCATGCGTGCCCTGTCCTTATATATGGGTTGTGTGATGCCCCCTTGTGGCAGTGTCACCTCTGGATGTCTTGACTGACCATTGGTCGTGTCCTATTCTATGTGTTCATTAGCTGTATGCCTGCATATCATGATGTCTCTGGTGCTCCCTCTGGTGTTTACTTAGTCTTAGTGTATTTACATTAACCCCTTGTGTATTTACAATGATACATTCCCCACAGAAGGGAGCTGACCTTTCGAGTCTGGATGACTCTTTGGCAAAGCTGCAGAGAACTGAAAATAGGGTCAGATTTATGCTGTTGCAGGGTGGGGGTGGGGCATGGAGCAGTGGGGCTGGATAGAGGACCTGCGATAGGTGGAGATTGACAAAGGTGTCGTGGACAGAAAGAAGAAGGGAATGTAAACGAGGGTGATCAAGGCTACGAAGGGTGCTGATGGTGCCATATAAAGAGATTAGAATGTGTTCATGGCCGAACAGAGGTTAGATTAGTCTTCTTTATCTGTTGCCATGAGTTTATCTCGGGGTCCATTAGCTTCTTAATCTAGAAGTGATCTCATTGGAGGCAACCACCTTTGTTTGAAAAACATTTATTTACAAGGCTAAAAAAGAGCATCAGATAACCAGAGCTGCCTGTGTGATTATGTAAAATATCTAGTAAATAAAGGATTAATGTAATATCATAATTGATCACTAGATGGAGCTAGGTACAGAACTATATAAAACACTGACTCTCAGACTTCTGGGAGAGAGCGGAGGAGAAAGCAGAAGGGAGAGTGCAGGAGTGAGTGAGAGAAATCAGAGTATAGGTATAGATAGAGTATAGAGACTAGTGTTAGTATGGTGTAGATTGTAGATTACTAGATTATTATTTACTATAGGAGTAAGTGGTTGAGCTGTAATAGGTTGTGCAATAAGTGTTAGCTTTGTATTGAACTTAGCTTCTGTGGTCTTTGTGAACACTACGACACCCATCCTGAACATATTAATCACAAATATCACAACACTGCACTTTGTACATGCTCATTGTGCTCTTGTTAACCCATTACTCTACAAATGAAATGAAATGAAAATCGTTTATTGTCACAAGTAGGCTTCAAATAAAGGTACTGTGAAAAGCCCCTAGTCGCCACATTCCGGCGCCTGTTCGGGGAACCTGGTACGGGAATTGAACCGTGCTGCTGGCCTGCTTGGACTGCTTTAAAAACCAGCTCTTTAGCCCTGTGCTAAACCAGCCCCTATAATTTACTATTTGTAAATATTGTTGTGTGCAAATTGAATGCCCGGTTCACCGATGAAACACCAGCAATTCAGAGTTCTGCATGTGTAATAAACTTTTACTCATGTGTAAAATTTATTTTAATTTCTTAACCATTCTCTTCCTGTCATATCTTATTCTTTGGAGCATCTCTCCCACTCAGATCATCCTTTTATCCGCGACGTTCAAAATGTAACTTTTCATCCATTGCTTTTCCAGCCAATACCTACCACTTGCTTCAGCCCTTAAAACTATATTTGATTCATGGATCAAATGTCTACATTTGTATATAGTAAGCACGGCGAAAATTGCATTTCATGACTGCTAACGTTGAAATGCCTGAAAGTACTTTTTTGTTATGAATATTAGCCTAATTCTGAGATTGTTTCACAGAATCTATAAAATTCCTATCATGCAGAAGGAGGCCATTCAGCCCATCGGGTCTGCACCGACCGTACAAAAGGGCAATCTACTTAGGCCCACTAACCCATCCTATCCTTGTAACCCCATGAATTGATCATGGCCAGATAGTCACCCAAAGCCAGAATCGAACCCGGGTCCCTGGAGCTGTGAGGCAGCAGTGCTAACCACTGTGCCACTGTGCTCAATAGCGTTGAGTAATTTGGTATGTGGAAGTGTGTGAGATATGGAGTTATCCGCATCAGCCTTTGTATGTCTGAGCCCATAGCCTTCACATCATGAAAACAGTTATTAATCAGAATACAATCAGTGATCTATCACACATCACTAGGCTATCATGTCGAACATATTCAAAAAATGAATAAATGAATGAATGAATGAATGAATGAATGAATGAATGAATGAATGAATGAATGAATGAAGAAACATGAATACATTTCAAAGGAATCCTAATGACAACCACGTAGTGCATCCAATTGAAGTCGCATAACCAATGTAGGTTAAAATAGCCCATTTTCTATTGGCTAATAGAAATTAGCCCAATGGAAAAAAAGGGTGTATTATTGGAATTTCAACACAGTAGGGAGGCCATTCAGCCCGTGATATCTCTGCTTGTCCTAGAACTGCATTTGGAGCTGTCCATCCCAATCGGAATACAGAAGGGTAATAGGTCACTTGGTTGCATGGTGTACTGAAAACAACCTCTCTCTAAATGTCGGCAGGACCAAGGGACTGATCATCGACTTCAGGAAGCACAGCGCTACACACACCCCCATCTGCATCAATGGCTCCGAAGTGGAGATGATCGATAGCTTTATGTTCCTGAGGGTCACCATCACCAGCAGTCTGTCCTGGTCCACTCACGTTGATGCAACAGTCAAGAAAGCCCAATAACATCTCTGCTTCCTACGGAAGGTAAAGAAATTTGACATGTCTGCATCGACTCTCACAAATTTCTACAGATGTGCCATAGAGAGCATCCTATCCAGCTGCAGAACAGCCTAGTATGGCAACTGCTTGGCCCAAGATCGCAAGAAGCTGCAGAGTGTGGTGAACTCAGCCCAGCGTATCACACAAACTTGCCACCCCCATATTGAATCTGACTACACCTCCCACTGTCTCAGGATGGCAGGCAGCATTTTCAGGGACCCCTCACACCCAGGCTTTTCCCTCTTCCAGACCGTTCCATCAGGTAGAAGGTACAGAAGTCTGAAGACCCGCGCATCCAGACAGAGGAACAGCTTCTTCCCACAGCTACAAGACTCCTTAATGACTCTCCCTTGGACTGATCTGTTCCCTGTAATAACACTATTCACAGCATCCTATGCTGCTCTTGCTCATGTATTTGCTTCGTTTGGCCCTTGTTCCGCACTGTAACCAATCACTATTTGTCGATGTACTTTATTGATTATTCTTTTTGTCTACTGTGTACTGGAAGGGGAACAGCTATGATCCGTGCTTAAACCCCTCAGATCTATTTGCTGCAAGCCATTCATTCATTTCTAGTAGTGGGCTGAGATTGACAGCTTCCATAAACCAGCTACAGCCTTGATTCATTCATCTCCCTTCATGGATATGTAGCTCTAAGTGCTGAAACCCCAATGTTTACAAACATCGACCACATCAAAGAGAGGTAAGTGCATTCCAATCACAAAGCGCATTCCGATCACTCAAGTGTGCGATTGCAATGCACTTATATTTGGAATGACAGGATGTCTCCTACACCACTGGACACACATCAGGTGCTGAGGTTTCTAAACTGAGACTTGAACTCACAGCCTTTTGACTCCGAGATTCCAGCTGCTGAACCACTGAGCCACAGCTGGCACAGTCTAATGCTGCCACAGTGGCCCCACAGTTATTGGAATCACTTGCTGGCAAAACTACTTTGAACATCTAGCTCACTATTGAGAGTATTATGTACTCTCTGAATAAAGACTTACAGAAATCACGTTTATAAATGCCTGGTAAAAGCTCAGGAGACCCGAGGGCAGCACGGTAGCACAATGGTTAGCACTATGGCTACACAGCGCCAGAGTCTCATGTACGATTC